>NC_138141.1:16637290-17237290 GCF_964188305.1 Podarcis bocagei | reverse complement strand
CTTATTTTATAAGGAAAGGTGGGAGCCAAGAATATTTCAATGGTGTTTTAGGGGAAGCCAATTTCAGTCCCCGGTTTTCAGAATGCATTGCAAAATTTCTCTGTAAACCTGAGACTGAAAATGGTTGTGCCTAAGAGTGCCCTGGAAGAAGGATTCAATTTGGGAAAAGGTTGGGCTCAATAAAAGCCCAATTCTGTGCCTAGAGGTCTCCTTCATCCTTTCCCTGCCTTTGGGGACCTGCCATCTAACTTTCTCTACATGCGGTTGCATGTGAAAACCCAGGCACTTCTTGGTAGTAGCTAAGAGTGTGGAGAACAGAAGCCTACCCGCTGTTTTTGCCCAGGACAGCAGAAGCAGTTATGCACTGCACCAGAACAGCCTCTTCCCTGCGTCCCAGAGGACATAGCCGCAAGCCGCCACTGGGTTTGCTGGCAGTAATTGAACTCCCTCTGTTCAGCTGCAAACCTGGGCAATAAACACACACACCAATGGCGGAAGTGTATCAGAGCGGCCATACCAACCTCCTCTTGGGTCCTGCTGCAAAATCTCTCAGTGAGCAGCCGGGTGGGGCCTAAAGAGAGAGGGGGCAATAGAGAGCCTTGCCAGGTCTTGCTGCTGGGCAGCCTTAATCCTGACCTCACAAGAGCCCCGTCTTCTCCTAATCCCCCACCGAGAGTGTGCCAGGAAAGGACTTACTGCTTTTGCACTAATCAGCAAACCACAGTGCACATGTGTACACAAAGCACAATCTCTTGCTCCCTTTGATAATTTTTTGAAGGCTGTCACCTGCCTCCTCTGAATACTCACCATCCAGGCAACAGACAAAGTCAAGCTTCCGTAGGGTTGTCACCAATGCCAGCCCTACACAGAGTAGGCCCATCAAAGTTAATGGGCATGGCTAATTTATGGCCAGTTGGGTTTAGTTGGGTCTACTCTGAATAGGACGTCGTTGGCTCCAACCCCGTAAGTTTAACTAAATTAACAGATACAGATAGGTAGCCGTGTTGGTCTGCCAAGAGTCGTCAACAGGCTCATCTCAGCTATCTGCCAATCTCCCATTCCCACCACCCTTCTGAGTAATACCCCTCCCCACCTTCTCACTATATAGAAGGATCTGGCAGCTTCTGTTTCAGTGTATCTGAAGAAGTGTGCATGCACACGAAAGCTCATACCAAGAGCTAACTTAGTTGGTCTTTAAGGTGCTACTGGAAGGATTTTTTTAATTTTAAATTAACAGATGTAAATGAATGGGGCTGGCTTGTGCACTCACTCAAAGCAATCTTGGAGGGAAACAGAGTCTGCTCTCTGCTTCTGGTGCTACCATCTCTTTGCCTGAATGGGAAGAGTTCAGCATAAGGCATTTAAGGGTGCGAGACCAATACAGCCTGCACAGGAGTAAGTCCAATTGAATAGAATGGAGCTTATAACAAAACGAGCCTGCAGTGACCCTGGGTAGCACAACGCCCTTTTAGAGTGGAGGAAGCAAAGCCAAGTGAGTCAATGTGACTCTTCCCCCCACACACCCCAAACAGAGTTTGTTTTTCCACCCAGTGGCTCAAGCACCACCTTGACAGGGCTCTACGGCCTGGCAATTGGTCCCAGAGGGAGATGATAACAGCCTTTGTTCCAGAAGACAGCAAGGTCAGCTCCCCAACCCAATGTCCCACCAGCCCTGCCAATCTCGCTTTGCAGCTGGCACCCAAAAAGGCCAACAGTTTGCACCCCCACCCACACCTGGGGTCACCACTGAGGATGCTTTGCTCAAGCCACACCCCCACAAATCCTGGCACTGCTCAACGTTCACAAACTACACTCACTTGCAGTCAGACAAAGGCTGCCCACCAAACCCCTTGCAAACTCACATTTCCCCTCATCCACACAGACATGACACCCTGTAGCTTGTTAAATAAGTTGGAGTTCTAGTTATTAAATATACCAAGAAAAAAGGACACCAAGAACTCAGGCCAATGTAAGTTTCAATAGCCCACTACTCGCAAATCAATAGTCAATTGTAACAAAAACTAATCCATTCAAAAGTATGTAT
The DNA here is from genome assembly GCF_964188305.1 of Podarcis bocagei. NCBI lineage: Eukaryota > Metazoa > Chordata > Lepidosauria > Squamata > Lacertidae > Podarcis > Podarcis bocagei. The sequence continues at coordinate 17,235,246 of NC_138141.1, read as the reverse complement.
TCTGACAAGGATTACAAACTCAAATAGAGATTACAAACTCTAACAGAGATTACAAACTCAAACTCATAAAGATATGTATAACACAATAATTATGTGTGGGTAGATCAAAGTGTAAATGCACAGAAAAGCTCAAGATACACATTGATCTACCCACACGTAGTTGTTATCTCTGAGAAACGTAGGAAATAACAGGATATATTTATCCGATAGTCTTCAAACTTACACGACCCTTTAACAATCAGCTGATGAAGGTGAATACATTGAAACAGGGCCCTGTCCTGGTTTCTGATCCACAATTGACTTCTGACGTCTGCTCAACGATTGAAACTAAGACCTCCACGTCGAATCTGACTATGGACTAACATGAACTTATCTCTACTCATAAACTCTTATCCTGTAACGAATTATTGTTATACATATCTTTATGAGTTTGAGTTCGTAATCTCTGTTAGAGTCTGTACCCTGTAGCTTGTGGCACCGCATTGTCAGTCTAGAGCCTCTTCAAAGTCCGAATAGAAGCACTTTGGGGAAGCAATGCCAGTGTTTGCTCTGGCTTTGGAGGCTCAGCTTTGCAGAGAGGTTTAATTCGCTAGCCTGAATTTTGCCACTGTGGGCCTAAGAAAACAAATGTGCTCATAATATGCACACCTGGTACCACTTACTCACGCACACATATAGGCTTGTACTTTTCCCACTTGCTTTCACACACATGCACGCTTTATATAAGGAACCTTTAATTCCACTGAAAGCACCATATGTTGCTGGCATCTCAGGCTTACTTGGCCCACGGCCAGAGAGCTGAAGAGGCAGCCGTCAGAGGAGGCTTGGGGAGTTGTGGGAGCCTTCCTGGAATCAGGCAGCTCTGAGCAAACCCGCTTGGCAAGGCGAGGCAAAGGGGTGAGGGGTTTCGTGGCCTTTTCCCCAGCGGCGAAAAGTTAGCACGTCAGTGGAAGGGCACAGAGAGCCCCCTCACCCATGATGTGGAGCACACCATGGGTCAGTTTGGAAAGAGGCAAAGGTGCTGGAAACGCGTTCTGCACATCCTCAGAGGCTATTGCCACTGCCCCGCAATATTTCAGGCCAAGCCCCAGCGCTAAAAATAAGTCCCACGGCTAAGCTGCGGCTTAAGGCTCAACAAATGCCCAGGTACATCCGGCTGCTTGCGTAGAAGCAGGCAACCCAGCTGCACAGAGGGATCCCTGTGAAATTTTGTGTCTTCATACATGACAAAAATGCCACTGCTCCCCCCACGCACACGTTCTAAGCCAGCTCTCTTCCTCACCCACCCAACCAGTCGCTCTCTACGGCAGCTTCTCATTTTCAAAGCTGCTAAAGAGAAGCAGCTCCAGATTAGCACAGCCTTTTTTCACCAGTGGAGAAGAAATGCTCCTGTATCCCAGAGGAAACAAACTATTTCCACGCTCTGCTCACTTTTATCAATGGCTGCACCTCTTCCGAAAGCCCTTCCCCCAGTCTGTTCCCTGGGGGGACCCCAAATAAAGCTGCTGAGGAGCCAGCAAAAACAGCTCCACCGACAAGGACTGCTTTGCTTTGCACTGGAAAGGCTGCTGGATGTCAGCTAAGGACACAATGGGGCTGGCCGCACGAGAGAACAGGGATGGTCACTAGTTGTGCGGTCTGGTTAGACATAGTGAGACCCGATTTCAGTGACAGACCATGTCTGAATACCTTTCATCCATCTCCTCCTTTTAAAAAAGTGTTTTGAAAGGATTCAGGTAGGACTCAGAGAAGACGTCCTCCCTTGCCATCTTGCCCTCCCAGCCATGAAGGGCAAAAGGAGGCAAGTGATCTGTCTCTCTCTGCAGGCAGCACACAACACCCAACTTTCCCCTTTCATCCTTGCAGCAGCCCCTTCAGTCTCTCCTCCCCCAGGTACTTTGGGTCTTCTGAGGGTCCAGCTCCTGGAAATCACCTGCAAAGTGCCCCACCAGAAGCCCAGCTGAAAATCCGGGGCTGGGGGATAAGAGTCAGAGCTGTGAGCTAAAAAGTACAGGCTGCAAGGTTGATCTCTCTGCCCTGCATTAGCCAGGTGGCCTTGGGGAGCCCCCGCCCCACCCAAGCATCAAACACACTTACTGTCTCCCCCACACAGCCCCAACCCCACCTGCAACCCACGGACTTTCTTCAGAGGGGGGGATCACTGGCCTTCGATAGGAAGCATTCTGAAAGCATCTAGAGCACGGTTTCCCGAACTTGGGTCTCCAGCTGTTTTTGGACTACCATTCCCATCATCCCTGACCACTGGTCCGGCTAGCTAGGGATGATGGGAGTTGTAGTCCAAAAACAGCTGGAGACCCAAGTTTTGGAAACCCTGATCTAGAGTCATGCCCTCTCCTTAGGGACCCCACCCCACCCCAGCATGGGGAAGGGCGCTGGCCTGGCCGGATGCCCCTCGCTGCCCGCCCGCCCACCCACCAGCACACGGGGGTCAGTGGGCGCCAAGCTCGTGGCCCGACGGCGGCTCACCTTCTGCGGGGGGCTCCCCACCGTCATCTCCACGTAGTAGCCCTGCCCGGACTTGCCTCGCAGGTTGTCCAGCATGTCGGCGAAGATGCCGCCGCCGCCGCTGCCGGGGCGAGGCTCGTCCTGCTCGTCGGCCGAGCGCGGCTCCCGCGACTGGATCGGCGCGCTCCGCAAGGGCAGCCGGAGCCCGACGGGCGCCTGGACGGGGCCTCGCGCCACCCCGGAGCCCAAGCACAGCAGCAGCCCCAGCAGCGCCCGAGCCATGCTCAGCTCCGCCGGCTCCTGCTCGAAGGCCGCGCGGGTAGGAGGAGGAAGACGAGGAGGGAGGAGGACGGGGAGCGGGCAGCGGCCAGGCGGACCAGGCTACTTCCCAGCGGCCCGGCGGCGGCCTCGGGAGGCACCTCCAGGCCGCGGCGGGAGCTGCAGCTGCATGGGGCGCCGCCGGCCTAGGCGAGATGCAGAGGCTCCTGTTGCTCGGCGCCGCGGGCCGGCTCCAGCGCAGCAGCTGGGAGGGCTCGGCGCTTGAGCCTGGGCGGCGGCAGCAGCAGCAGCTATTCGAGGCAAAGGCTTTTCCTTCTGCCAGAGCTCGCTGGGAGTTGTAGTCCACGGGCGGGCCGAGCCGCAGAGAGGCAGCGGCTCCTTCTGCGCACGCGGCAGCGGCGGCTTGCTCGGAAGGCGCGCCTGCCGGGAGCCTCGTAGCGCCGCCTCCTCCTCTGCGCGGCGGCCCGGCTGATGCCCAGGGCAAGGAGCATCTTCTCTCGGCCTGGCTCTCCGGAGGACGCCTCCTGGCCGGAGGGAGGCCAGGGCCCGCGGCGCACAGCGCGAGCTAGAGGAGCCGAAGTCCCTTTGCCCCTCCATAAAATATTAGACGGCGCCCGACAGACCACTCCCCCCAAAAAAGTTGATGGGCATCAGGGGTGCCAACCTGAACAAAATATTGGGGGGGCACTAAACCCCGTCCTGCATAATCAATCACGTACACGCACACCATTTGAATGGCAATGCCCATCAACTTAGGGAGGCAGCCCCCTCAAATATTTTATGGGAGGGCCAAAGACCCCTTGGCCCCTAGCAATTGGCCATTCAAGTGGTGTGCAGGTGCCGTGTCTTGTGGTCCATTATGCGGGGTGGGGCTTACCTGGGCCCCCTCAATTTTGTATTCAAGTTGGCACTGCTGGCACGAACCAAGGCGGACCAAGTGTTGTTGTTTTGGCCCCAAAGAGTGCAGGCGAATGGCTGCCCTTTCTTGGTGAGCCTCAGCAGCTCCTGGGGACTGCCTCTTCAGAGCTCTTGGGTGGCCCCCATTGCCTATATTGTGTGGCAGGGTTGGGGTTAGGCCCGAGAGGTCAAGGAAGTCCTTGCAAGAGAGCCACAGTGGGAAAGCCCGGCTACAGAAGAGCAGACAGTGGGGTTGTCGAGGGAGGGGCCACACAAGGGCAGGCAGGGCTCCTGGCCATCCACTGGAGTCCCCACCAAGTTTTGGGCTGGACAAGGTTTCACGCTGCTGGCCTCGATGGTTGGACAGATTCCTTGGAGAAGTGAGACCAGGTCTGTGTCTGCTTTACCTTTGCCCAACCTGGCTGGTCAATGGGGCAGCGTCTGTCATATCTAACTATGTGTCTGCCCTAGTAGGTTCCTTCCTTATAGTGGGGGTGGTTCCCACCATTCTGAAGGATGCTCTGTATGGAGTGAGCCTTACTAAAGAAATCTGCCCTCCGCAATAGTGGTATGAGTAACTATTACCATAGTAATGGTGTCTGTGCCTTGGGTTGCATCTTCACTCCAGGTTTCTGAGTGAAGTTGAGCACTTAGATCCATTCCATTCAAGCTTTAGGCCTGATTTTTGGAATGGAAACTGTCTTGGTCACCCAGATAGGTGTCCCATTCCAGGCGATTTTCCTGGCTCTCTTAGCAGAGTTGGTACCATCAGTCACTGTATTGTTCTGGATCTGGCTAGATGCCACCTTTCAGTAGGTCATCTAAGAACATAAGAAGAGCCTTCTGGATCAGGCCCATGGGCCATCTAGTCCAGGTGAGGTAGAACATCGCCATCAGGATTAGTAGCCATTGATAACTTTATCCTCCATTAGTATTCTCCCTTTCCCCCAAGCTATCCCAAGTTGGTTCCCATCACTGTGGGAACGAGTTCCATACTGGTGCATGAAGGACTTCCTTTTGTCTGTTCTGCATCTTCCAACATTCAGCATCATTAGGTGTCCATGAATTCTAGTGTAACTTTCATCAGCTCTGTCCCCTTAACCTTTCTGGTTGTTCTAATCTAGAAGCCCAAGCCCAGAATATGGTGCTTGGAGGTTGAAGTTACTACTATGACCTTTGTGGTACCATAGATCCTCATCTGTGCTTTTTAATATCTACATGAAACTAACTGCTGGTTGAGACAATTGAAAGGGCATGGGCATGGTTCTCCTATGCAGCTGACACACAGCTGCTCTGCCTCTCATTCCCATCACCCAATCCCAGGTGATGTCATTTTCAGGAATGGATGTGGGTTAAGAACATAGGCTGCCTTCCGCAAATCAAGCCAATAAATAAAAATACTTAACTAAAAGTAGAAATTACAGATTTTTCTGAGCATTTGGGGTCAAAGGAAAGTATTTTAAAAGAACAGCTGTTGAGACATTTCATTCTGAATCTGCTAGACAGAGCCAGACAGAGGATAGTGACAGGTGGGTCTCCTGCCCCTTCAACCCAACAAATTCTGGCTATGCCCATGGTTCCACCTCCACTTTTGGAGGTGGTATGGCTCTGAATGCCAGTTCCTGGGAATCTCAACTGGGGAGAATGGCTTGTGTGAAAAACAAAGTCTCTAGTAGCCCTCATAGCAGTGCAGCAACGCTGGCAGGGGTAAAACAAGGAAAGGGATGGGGCAGCTCCTGGAGACAATCCTACGGTTCTGTACAGTGGAAAGAAGTCCGTTCTTTAGTCTGGTTTGAACCTAACATTCAGCTTCATTGGATGCCCCCGTCCGTGTTACAGGCTGTTTGCACGCTACACCTTTAACCAGAGTCTGCCCCTGATTCACCTTTTTTTCCTAGACAAGTTGTTGTAGCTGGTAAAGGTAAAGGGACCCCTGGCCATTAAGTCCAGTCGTGGCCGACTCTGGGGTTGCAGCGCTCATCTTGCTTTATTGGCCGAGGGAGCCGGCGTACAGCTTCCGAGTCATGTGGCCAGCATGACTAAGTCGCTTCTGGCAAACCAGAGCAGCGCACAGAAACGCCGTTTACCTTCCCGCCAGAGCGCTACCTATTTATCTACATGCACTTTGATGTGCTTTCAAACTGCTAGCTTGGCAGGAGCAGGGACCGAGCAACGGGAGCTCAACCCGTCACGGGGATTCAAACCGCCGACCTTCTGATCGGCAAATCCTGGGATCTGTGGTTTAACCCACGGCACCACCTGCATCCCTCTGTTGCAGCTGGTAGGGAAGCTGTAAACAGGAGAGGGTGGAATGACCTGCTCTCGGGACACAGAGGCTGAATTCAGCCGTGCTTACAAGTGCCCGAGAGCGAGCCCTCGTATTTTGTGCAGAAAAAGGAGTCTACGCCGGCGGTCACTTAGATCCACCGATTTAGCAAACTTGCTCGTTTTTCGGGTGCTGCAAGACTTTGCGGGGTTTTCTCGCCCGTGCTGCCGCCCAGTGACCAAAATCTGCAAGGGCTGCCTGGTTACAGCACGTTGGAGAGCGCCAGGAGGACTCGATAGAGAGAAGCGGTTGCGGTGGGAGGGGTGTAGGGCGGAAACAGTGTGATGAGGGGGTGAAGAGAGATTGATGGAGCAGGGGAAAGGAAGAGGCAGGGGAGTCAGTGTATCACTAACTCAGCACTTTCCAGAGGGTTGGTGTTTTTGTGTGTTTCCCCCCTACATACAGATCATGCAGAAGGAAACCTTCCCTGCCAGAGTTTGCTGCAGCTGTCAGAAATGCGAGGGCAAAAGAAAGCAACTTAGACAACTCAAATGGGAGAAGAGTCAAGGGAGGTCATGGCGAGGAACAGTTGCCACTAGAAAGATTCCTCCAACTGAGTTAAAGCACAGACATCATATTTCCACCCGCACTTTAAAAAAAAAGTATGCCTCTGTTTTTACAAGCAAGTCGAAGAGAGATTTGTATTTGAGACCCACCTGGAAAGAACTCCAACAAACCAGCAGCTATAAGAAACAGGTAAGGTGGAGACTGCTTGTGGTTCCAATTCCATTTAATAAGTTAAAAGTCCAGCCCATCACACAGCAGTGGAACTTTCCAACATATACAAAGGTGCAGAATTTCACAATCATCCTTAAATATTTTTTTTCTAGTCCTTTAAATATCTACACAGTTCCTATTTCTTTTAATCTAAACAATCTGGGGGTTACAACAATCCACCCACAGAGAAGGCCTCAGGTACAGAGGAGCCCATGTGTTGGGGGAGCAGGGGCATGTGAGCTTGGGCTCCATTTTGGGGGGTTTGGTCCAGCACCTGCACAAAGGTGAACAAAGGTTTCACAGCCTAGAGGGCAGTGACAGCTAAGCAGTAGAGGATGGTGGTCGGCTGGGGAGGGAGACAAAGCAGCTCAGCTTCCTATCAAAACCCACCTCGTGGAGCTCCTCACTGCCACCCCAAAACATGACTGAAAAAGCATTCAGAGATTTCTCCACCCCCTGCCTAGTTACTGCCCCTTCCTGCCTCAGGTGGGCAGCCATTACCTGCCCGTGAGTTCACAGCCTGCTCTCCTTCCTATTAAAATGGCAAGGATGAAATGAGAAACTCCTGGTGCCCAGAGAGAAAGGAAACTGAATGCAGATGGACAAGGGGTGAGCAGAGAAGGCGAAGGGACCCAGCTTGTTCTAACCTAAGTAATGTTCAAGGTGTTCCGCCCTCGCCTTCCTGCTGGTGCCTGGCAGTGAGACATTAACACTTCCTCTACCTCTTCCCTATGCCACCAGCCAGGTTTGGTTTTCCTAACTCCAGGTGGAAATTGGGCTTGGAGGTTGGGGTGGGGCAGGGAAGGTGTTAAAAGACAAGGCCACAAATTGTTGCATTCAAAAGTTGACAAAAGCAAGCACTAGGGGAAAGTCCTTTTTTCCACAGGGAAAGACCGAAAGGGGAAGATGCCAGAACCTTAAATTACTATTTAGCCCCCTGCCCCAAGACATTCATCTGAGTCTGTCACATTTCATTCCATTGGAATTTTTTATCACATAATGCTGTTCCCAAGGGGAGACCCTCGTGCCCATTTCTCAGCTTGATAAACCCTGAGCAGTGGAAAGGTTCTTCCTAACCCCCACCCCGCCCCCATACAAGCTGTTGGCAGCACAGCGAGTGCAAGTCTGAGCTACTCAAGATACACATCCATACTGTGCTGTGCTCAGCCTGGGCTTTTTAATTATTTGATGGTCACTGGCTTGGAGATTCCTTTATTACCTGTATCCAGGGATCTCTATGTTTAATTTCCTCATCAAGCTACGGTATATATACACTGACCATCCTGAACCACCAGCAGCCTTTTAAAAGTGAAAAAGACCTGGGCTAAGGTGCCATGGCGATGAAGCCTCAACTCCTAGCATAAGGTGGAGCCAGGAACCTTCAGCTGCCTATCTCAAGAACAGAAAAAACCATTTAAAAGCCTCTTAAGAGGAGATGAACCCAGAGAGACCCATACCCATCTGCAACCAGAAGGCTTCCTCTGTCAGGATCCCTGACATCAATTTTTAAGTGCAAAATTTAAATCTGTCTGCATGCCCATCAAGTCTGTAGTGAAACCCTTGCATTTTTTAATTTTTTTGCCAAGAACAATGTCTAGGTGCAGGCAACCCCTGCCAATCGTCCGGTTCAAGCAAACCACCATTGTTGCGAATTTAAGCAGCCCCAAGATGCAAACCTTATTAAAACCAGAGTGGAAGAGTAAGTAGGAGGGTTTTTTTTGGGGGGGGGTTATGATTGTGATCCTGTAAATTTTTTTTAAGACTGTGATCCCGATCTATACCCCACTCAGAAATGGAAAAATGGCCAGAAGTGCAGAGAGTGGAAGAAGCCCCTGAACCCCTCTAAGGAATCCATGATTAGTGAACTGACAAATTAGGGAACACGGACAAAGTTGCAGTGTTCAAACTGGCTTAATTCAAGTGAAGGGGTTTCGCCCAGGTGGTAGGTAGGTAGGTTGGTGAATGGGGGGGATTAGGTGTGGGGGGAGCAATGCACACAGCACAGGCTATCTTCACAGTTCAAATGGACTGGGGAGGGGCCTTCAACTTGCACTGCTGCCACCACCCTCCCTCGGTCAACATGGGCAAGTGCAGCTATCAGTTTTCCCCGTGCACAAATGGCTTCCACAACTATCTGCCTTCTCCATTGCTGAAATAGCCTTACAGGAAGATGCCAGGTGGACACCCCCTGGATAAGAACCGCCACCCTCCCCATTATTATTTTTTATCCAATAAAGACCAATTCAAATAATATGTTAAAATGCGGTGGAGTCCCTGGTCCAAGGCTGAGACAGCCACTGTGCAGGCAGATTGAGATGACTAACTCGTTCCACATGTGAGCACTGGCACAGAACAGTCAAGTCGTTGCAGCCCTCCAGGTGTTGCTGCACTCCAACCCCTGCCCTCCTGGATCATTTGCCATGCTGGCTGGGCCTGGTGGGAGTTGTAGTGCAACAACAGGTTCTCCACTAGTGCTTTAGCAGGAAGGAAGTCTCTGGGGAAGGGCAGCAGCTCAACATCTCCCTTTCCACTGTGTTCCTTCAATACCAGGGCTGGGGAGCTTGTGGGCCTCTAGATGTTGCTGGGCTGAAATTCCCATCACCCATGACCCAGCTGGCTTCTGTGAGCTGCAGTACAGCAACAACTAGAGGCTGGCAAATTCACTATCCTGTCGAGCTGCCTTTGCTCCGCATTGCCAGAAGTCTCTCCACAGCACACCCTCCAAGAGGATTTCTCCCCATAGTTTCTTCCAACTCCAACACATCTGTCACTTTGGACCACGATGGAGACAGAGACCCCAAAACTAAGAGGGATGGAGGGCTACCTCCAGCCTACAATGGTGGCAGAGGGGGGCTCCAGAGGGGACAAGGAAGCCACAACTGCAGCACAGCAAGGGGTTGCCTAGGTGTGCTTTGCACTGCAGAACAAGCCATGGTTTGCCAAAAAGATGCAGCTGGCCTCGTGTAGGGGAAGACGAGGCCAACTTCGCTTGAAGACACAAATTAGAGGAAAAATGGAGGGAGTGGACACCATGAAGCCAGAGGCTGCCAGCGGCCCGGCCATTGATGGCCAAGCCTTTCCTCTGCAGAACTCATGACAGGATTTGCTTGGATTCATTAACCCCACTATGGCTGGGCTTCTCCAGCATCTTCCTTGGACTAAAATGCCCTGCAGTCTCTGCTTCCAAGAAAAATACATTTTGTCTCGGGCAAGTGTCTTCCGCAATTGTTGCAAAACCTGAGTACTGACTTTTTGGATGACCCAAGAGTTTGTTTCCTTAGCCCCCGCCCCCACCCCCACCCCTCATCTGTTTTCAGTAAGCTGCAGGGAGGGACCAGCCCAGCCTAAGCAGATCCCTCCCTCCCTTTCTCCCTCCCTCCCATCCCTCCCTCCCTCCCTCCCATCACACACACTGCCTGTCAGGATCTCTGGTCGCATCCGGCAGGATTTTACAAAAGGTGCTGCTCAACTTCACTCAGGTACACGCAAGGCCTCATTTCGGGAGAGCTGCTTCAGCCCTCTGCCCTACTCAGAGACAAGCACAAATTTCTGCTGGAGTGACCTTTCTCCGGGCTCAAAGGGAGTTGGGAAGCCGTTTCCTCCAGCACCGAGTTCTCTTCCATGCCCTGACGCAGGGCAGATCAGCAACGGTCCTTCCACGTAAGCTAATCCCAGTTTGTCAGAGAGAAGGTTCAAAACACAGAAAGAGCCACTTCTTTCTATAGAAGGCAGAGGCCTCTCCCTGCCCAAACACTGTGCAAAGTCCCCTTCTCATCTTCATAAAACACAGGCCAGGTAGGAGCCGGTGGCAGCAGATGCCTCTGTATCAGAGGACCACAACTGGGAGTTCCTACTACGGAGACCTCCGTTGCCCCCATGGAAGAGGAAAGAAGCCACTGGATTGCTCAAGGAGGCTCATCCAGTTTGACATGTCCACACAAATTGGGCAAAGACCAGCAGCTTAGCCAGATAAGCTGGCATCAATTGCTACCTCATCCCCTGTAACCATGTCTTAACACAGGCCCAGCACAAAGAGAGGGGTTCTTGTTAAGCCAACCACCAAAGTCTTCTCCTTCGCGCACTCCCAGGATTTCAAATTCAGGCTGAAGGTAGCGTGGGGGTCTGCATCTCCCGCCACGCCAAGACAGAGCACACAGATCAGCTACAAACAGGGCCATTGTGTGCCATTTGTTCTTCCGGGAGGCAGCGGCATTCACAACAGCTACGTGGCAAAAGCTCCAAACATCAAACACCAACCATCCAGGTAGGCTCTGGAGGAGAGAGGAACTGGGCTGTGATGTAGATACGGAGTGGGGAAAGCTTCGACAAAAGGGGGCTCCTGGAGAACACTGTTTGACCACTGACGTCTCAGTGCTTGTCCATGGCCAATGTACTCCCGTTGGCCTTGGGTTTAGGCTTAGACTTGAAGGAAAAGCGCTTGATGAGGCGCCGAGAGAAGCTGCCAGATTTCTTCCTGCCAGAGGAGCTAGCACCGGCATTGGGCAAGTCATCATGAGACTGGCTGAGCCCGGCTTCTTTCTGCTTGTTCTTCCTCCGGAAGATGAGTTTGGTGCCGCTCCGAAGGAAGTTCACTGCAGCGGGAGAGAGAAGCACGTGAACATCCAGGGAACTCTGCCACATCCCATGCCACCACCCTAGCTTCTCCGACGCCAAAGCATTGGGTTGAAGCTCTGCTGAGGTTCTGGGCACCCCCTGGGCACACACTCAGCCTCACCTTTGTGATCTTTCAAGCTCCTGGTCTCCAGAGCACCTGTCGAGCCTGTTTCGGATTCCACATCCTCCAACGAGGGCCTTTCGGAGATGTCCGAGCGCGTCGTCTCATCCAGCTCCCTTTGGGCAGAGTATGAGGCTTCCAGCTGCTGAGTGGCATCAGTGATGCTGTGCCCATATTCAGATATGCCAGTCGCAATGGAGTCATCCTGGAGAGTGGCCTCCAGCGAAGCAGCGTAACCAAGGGAGAGAGCCATCTCGTCTTCAGCAATTGGTACCTGGGGTCAGGTTGGGTTGGTGAGTGAGAAGAACGATCCAACAGAAGCCAAAAGTAGTCACTGTCTCCCTGCCCCTACCCACTGATCAGAACCACCTCTTCCACCCACTTCATCATTTGGAGCTTCCTAAGAAAGGATGGCTGAATCCAAGCAAGTAGATAAGCAGTTACCTTGGAAACTCCTGAGATGATCAGTGTACTTCGCTTTGTCGGGGTCTTTTTGGCAGGTTTATTGGTCAAATCTGTCAGCTGCCTGATTGCCGTCTCGGCCACCGGGTCCAAGCCATTGGACACATGGCTGCTTCCTGGAGGAGACACAAACACACAGATATGCATAGATATATGAGAGTTATCGTATTGATTTATGGGGCAAGTGAAAAAGGTATGGAAGACCTTCCTTCTTTGCCACTCCTACTGTCTAGAGCAGGGGCTCTCAAACTTGGGTCCTCCAGCTGTTGTTGGACTACAAGTCCCATCATCACTAACTAGCAGGATCAGTGGTCAGGGATGATGGGAATTGTAGTCTACGAACAGCTGGAGACCCAAGTTTGGGAAACACTGGATTGGAGGTCCAAACTGACCGGAACAGATGTTGAAGTGTAGCCTGTTTTTAATATACAAGGTGAGCCAGTATCTGCACTCTGTTTTCACCCCATCTTTCCTACAAAGGAATTCAGGGTGGTGTATGGGGCTCTTGCTCCCTCCCTTTCTCCCACCCCAATTTTATCCTCTGAGCAATCCAAGTAGAGGATTGCAGAGGCGGCGGTGACTGGCCCAAGGTCACTGGGCCCAAAGGACTCTTCAAGCATTCCCCTGGCACGAGGTGGGGCAGGGAAAGGGATGCCACTTGGCCTAATCCAGGGGTCAGCAAACTTTTTCAGCAGGGGACCAGTCCACTGTCCCTCAGACCTTGTGGGGGGCTGGACTATATATATTTTTTTTTGGGGGGGGGGAATGAACTAATTCCTATGCCCCACAAATAACCCAGAGATGTATTTTAAATAAAAGGGCACATTCTACTCATGTAAAAACGCACTGATTCCCAGACCATCCGTGGGCCGGATTTAGAATGCAATTGGGCCGGATCCAGCCCCTGGGCCTTAGTTTGCCTACCCATGGCCTAATCCTTGCAGCTCTTTGTAGTGTGGTCGAGGACAAAAAAAAATGGCTTCCTGGTGACTTACTACTACTGCAGGGGGAAGAGCTGGGACAGCCATTTTCTGGAAGCACCGTGGTCACTTTCTCTGTCACTTCCACCTTCGATGGAGACCTTGAGGGTGAATCTGGGCTCCAGAAGAAAAGGGGCGCAAAATCAGCAAACCAGGTCACAAGACCCAACAGATGCTTCACACACACACACACAAACAAACACACCCTTTCCAGGTTTTCTGACAATGCGGTTCACTTGCTGGGGAGGTGGAAGACTCCCTGCCCTGATAGAACTCAGTATCCAGTATCCTCAAAGCAGGCGTGCAGTTATACGCCAGAGTGGTACTGCTGCACAGGACCCAATATCCAAGGGAAGGCAGGGACTTCAAAGCAGAGGGGTTGCTATATAACCCAACAGCCCTGAAGGAAGCTGGCCATTTCCATCGGGAGAAACCCTGCCCACCATGTATGTTTTGCCTGAAAGCGTTGGATGAACTTTAAGCCAAGGCTCATGAGCGCTCTGCCCCAGAAATGGATATCCACACCAGGGACAAGTAAAAGCAGCGAGGAGGTCCTTCAGTCTCTCACGGCACTTGCTGCCAAGTGCATCTCCTTTACAAATTGGTCACCAGCTACATGCTGCATCTTTCCAGATCCTGGAAAAGATGCTCTGTTTCCAGGCAGGTGTTACTCCCATCACTATGGCCCATTTGGCAAACAGGCTGGGTTCATAATAAATGGCTGGGGCCTCTCCAGCAACTGCAGGTCCCTCTTGGCTGCCTTTGCCGTTCCAGAGGAGCAGACAAAGCAGCAACACTGCACTTGTGAATGCATTAACACTCTCTCTCTCTCACTCTCTCTCTCTCTCTCACACACACACAGGGTTGTGCACACCCTAAAAGAAGGATCCCCTTACCAATCTTGCAGTCCATTTTGGGCCTGGACTGGATGGTGGTGACCGTGGTGACGATGGTCCCGTCAGGCATGATGGTGCGGTCCATCTCAATCTTTTTGGTGGGGGTGATGCTGGTTCGCAGCGAAGAGGCCAGCTGGAGCTCCGGCAGTTCCTGATAGAGCAGCTGCCAAGAGAGCCAGATGCAAACCCTTCAGACAGACGGGTGGGGTCACATGGACACACACCAGAGTGGGGGTGGCACTCAGCACAGCAGCTCCCCATCAGCAGAACCAGCTTCCCTCCAACAGCGGGTGATCTTCTTGCCCCAGAACAAGAAGAGACCAGCACCCCAGAACCTGCCTGCTTTGCTCTTTCTGCAGACAAATTGCCTGACATAAAGTTGGCCTGGCCTTGGGAGAGGGATTTGCATGCAGAACAATAACAACAACATTTTTATCATTTATTATCATTTATTGAATTTATATACCTCCCTATACCCGGAGGTCTCAGGGTGGTTCACATAAATTATATTTATATATTTATATTTATATTTATATTTATATTTATATTTATATTTATATTTATATTTATATTTATATGCCACCAAACTGGTAGGCGGCTGCCAACAGAATACTAAAAACACAATGAAACATCAAACATTAAATACTCAGGTTTCACTTGCAGCCTCTCCAGGCAGAGCTGAGAGACCCTGGCCCTGGCCCAAAATTCTGGAGATGCGCTGCCAGTTAGTGTAGGCAATATGAGCTAGATGGACACAAAGGTCTGACTCGGGATGAGGCAGCTTCCAATTGGTTCATTGCGAGACAAGGGTCTGTGCCTCTCAAGGGACTGTGGCAACATCAAGGAAGGAGGCTGGTGCCTGTGGTTAATGGCTCTGAAGCAGGGGTGGGTGTGGGCGGGGGACCTTCCAGTAAGTTGCAGCTGGACCACTTCGGTCTCAGTCCCTCGCTTCTCCCTCCCCAGCATCAGCATACAGAATCTCAAACTGAAAAAGGGAAAGCCCTGCAGAGGCCGCTTGTTATTCTACTCTAGAGATTCCTGTATGGAGTTCTTGCCCCTTCTGCCTGTCACTTCACACTTCACCTCCAGTGCAATGGCTGCTCCTGCAGGCAGCTTCCTGACAGCTCCGGGGGTCAGTGCGTACTGCTGCTGTCCCCGTGGCTCTTTGGAGGGGGAGTCCAGCGGGATAGTGGCAAATCCCAAGAGCACATCTGCAAGAGAGTAGCAACAAAGAGGGAACACAAGTGGAGATTCTCCTTGGTTCCAGGCGCTGGCAGCAGCCCATGCTATGCCAACTTAAATCATAGAGCATTGTAGAGTTCAAAGGGATCCCCAGCGGTCATCTAGTCCAACCCCCCCCCCCCAAAATCACTAATCCCTTCTTCCAAGTCAGTCTCCAACCTAGCTGCTCCCACTGCCCACTCATCAATATCCAGCCACCACTTCTCAGTGTCCAGCCAGCCCCTGACACCTCATTTGAGAGCCGCCACCAGGCCCAGCAGCCTTGGCCACCCACAGGTCACAGCAATCTTCAGCTCCATGGCCGGTCCCAGAAAATACTTACCTTCTCCAGAACTGCTGCTCCCAAGGACACTCAGCTTCAGCTCTCTGCTCCTCGGCCCAAGCTCCCTGTCCAGGCACAAGAAGAGGAAACAGGCATAATAATAAATAATAAATTTTATTTATATCCCGCCCTCCCCGGCCGAAGCTGGGCTCAGGGCGGCTAACAACAATAAAATAATACAACATTCTAAAATCATTCTAAAAACTGCATTCAGCAGTTTAGAACATTCTCCCTCTGCAAAACACGGGCTCCCTTTCCCATCCTCAAATTTGAGATCCATGAGTAGTGCTCGCCAGAGTAAGAGGGGAAACGGAAGAACACCATTTGGGGACAAAGATGAAGGTATGCTCTGTTCCCTCTGGGTGGAGGTGCTGAAGGGAAAGCACCGAAGTGGTGCAGCAGGACACACAATCCAAGGAAGCTGGCTGCAAACCATGGATGGTGCTTCCTACTCCAGACAGCGCTTGGGTTCTGGCCAGCCAACACACCCTTCCCCAAATACGCAAAAGAACAAGAAAGTGCTGGTCCTTACAGAACGAGCTTGTCCGCCCACTCCACTTCGGCTGCAGGGCTGGAGCTACTGGCTGGCACCAGCTTCGTCCTCTTCAGCTGCCGAGGGCTGTCCAGCTCTGCCACGCAGCACAACTGCCCACTTCCTAAAAGGGGCACAGAGCAACACTGGGGTGAGGCCATGCAGACACCTGATAAGCCCTGGGAGGGGCTGCCCAGAAAGAAGCAGCAATAGGGGCCACTCGCTGAGCATCACCATGCTGAGCAGGGATTTGTCTGCCCAGCCCAACTCACCTGGATTCTCACCCAGATCTTTGCACACCTTCAGCACATGCACGGCGGACTGGAAACGAAACCTAAAGTCACCCATCCCCTGAAATCTGGCTCTCCCTTCAGAGTCTTAACCCTTTGAAAAGCTCCAAGCAGGTGGCTATGTAGTGATGCTGCTTACAGGATCGCCTTAACCCCTTGGCAAGAGGCCTGCTTGGTTTTGCAGGTGAGAGGATGCAGCCAATGTTGGGTCTTCACACCTAGCCCAAAGTTGGCCAGGATGCTCCATGCCATGCCTTCAAACACAGGTGTCACTCTCACCCTGCAGAGCAGCCAAAGGCCTGGAAACATCTCCTGTTCCTGCATCATACCTCGCGTCTCCTCAGAGCCCAAGTGCAGAGCTCGCAGATGCTGGAGAAGCAGCTTGGGCACCACTGGAGCAGCTGTGCTGGATGGGGACCCCTGGGAAAGTTTATTGCAGGACACCTGAGATAAACAAGGAAGGAAAGCACATGAGCAGGGAACCACTGACTAATGCATTCCCATCTCTCTCAAGTCATGAATGGGGATCTGCAGAGGTGGTTGGACCACAATTCACATCACTCTCAATCATTGGCTATCCTATCTAGGCTTGATGGGAGCTGGAGTTCAAAAACTCCCATCCTTGCTGTAAAACCAAATGGATGACAATAAATGCCAGCTACATCCGGGGGTGTGGATAAGAATAAATAATAATAATAATTTAGTATTTATACCCCGCCCATCTGGCTGGGTTTCCCCAGCTACTCTGGGCAGCTCCCAACAGAATATTAAAAGCACAATAAAACATCAAACATTTAAAACTTCCCTAAACAGGGCTGCCTTGAGATGTTTTCTAAAAGTCAGATAGTTGTTTATTTCCTTGACCTCTGATGGGAGGGCGTTCCACAGGGCGGGCAGCACTCCTAAGAAGGCCCTCTGCCTGGTTCCCTGTAACCTGGCTTCTCGCAGGGAGGGAACCGCCAGAAGGCCCTTGGAGCTGGACCTCAGTGTCCGGGCTGAACGATGGGGGTGGAGATGCTCCTTCAGGTATACTGGGCCGAGACCAATTCCAAAGTCCCCCACTCATACTGGGCTAGAAGGAAGAGTCCCCTCACTCAACAGCCACACACCAATGTGTGAAAGATCTTTACCGCATTGCTGCCAGCTACACAGGCCTTCAGATTCACCATCATGGCAGGCTGAGTGCTGACGACAGAGTCCTCAATCAGGTCCTTTATGGTGGACAGGTCCACTTTCCCGTCATTCTCCTGGATCACAAAAATAAGGTCAGAAAACAAGCCCAGAAGGTGGGAAAGACTGCATTTCTTGCAAAGAATGTCCCCCCTTTACAGGAAGGTTAAAAAGCACCTGCAGCCAAAGGGAGGCATCACCCTCAAGACTTCCACTGAACCCAGGAAAGGAGCTTCTATCAAGTGTTCCATATATATATATACTCTCTCTCTGTCTGTCTCTCTCTCTGTGTGTATGTCTCTCTCTCTCTCTCTCTCTCTCTCTCTCTCTCTCTCTCTCTCTGTGTGTGTGTGTGTGTGTAAATTTTTAAATTAAATTTTCTGTTTTACAATTTAAAATACTATTTTAAACATCCTTAAAGTATCAATGGCTCCCCTTCTCCTCTTTCCATGGTTCATTTTGCATATCTTAATCCCTGCATATTTTACTAAAATAAAACCATTCAGTATTCCACTGTTGTATCCATAAAAACTTATTTACACTGTTGAATTTATCTTAATGCTGCCAACATTTTCAAGTGTACACATTTCCCCCATATATTCAATAAACGTTTTCCAAACTTCTCTAAACGTATGTTCTTCTCTTATTCTATATGTTAAATCTGCAAGCTGCGCCCTCCACTGACCCCAGGAAAGGAGCTCCTATCAAGTGTTCCTATAGCACCAGCTGGGTGTCGGGAGTTATAGAATACAAAGCTTTCATTTGAGCACCCCACGCAACGCGGGTCCTTTCAGGGGCGTCCTGAGCAGGTTGCAGAAATGGCCCCACTGAAAAGCAAGGCAAGTCTGGCAGCACTTTCCTATGCAAAGATGTCTCATGTTATGGAGAAGCCACTTTTGCTCCCTCTGAATGTAGCATCGCGTTCAGCAAGTAAGCCCATGTAGGTTTGCTTGAAAGACAGGGACATATGTCCACCCTGCTGGAGCATGGAGGTGAGCCCAGGACAAGCTCGGTAGTGAGTTTGGTTCTATTACTGATGGCTTGAATCAGAGTAACAGATTTTCAGCATGCTGCATGTCTTCATTAGCTGTCCAGAAGTGGCTGGTAGGTGAAACCAATTAATTCTAGTTTTGTCCCCATCCTCCTCCCTTTTGAGCTCTACAAGGGGCCAAGGAGGAGGAAGCTGATAGCCAATGCTGATATTTGTAAGGAAGAAGGCAGGCAAGTGGGGGCTGGCTGAAGGCAGAGTGAAATGGAGAAGGCAGCCCCCCCCCCATTTGCCCTGATGGAAAAACATCCACTGCTTATCACTGCTGACTATTTGTGTTAAGAGCAATACCGCTTTGCAAAGGGTCACCAATCAGCTTCTGCATAATCTGTACTTTTAACTTCCCTCTGACCTCGCTGGTTACAATTCTAGCCCCCCATTACCACCGGCACCACCACTCCCCCACGTGTATATATATCACTGCAGTTTTTAGGAGAAGGCTCCAGGCACAGCATGAAATGGGCTCTAGGTCCTTAAAGCTTTCGGCATAATGAACTTGTTGATTTCGCCAAGTTGCTTTGCTGCTTCTGCTGCAATCTCACTAGCCTTGCACACACGGTAGCCAAATGAGGGGTGTGCCACTGAGCTTTCTCTAGCAGGAGGGAAGAATTCTAAAGCAGTCGTGTGTGTGGAATCAGGACCAGTGGAGTCCTCTGGCTCCCCCTTGCAGAACAGGCAAGTGTGACTTTCCACCCAGCAATGCTCATCTGTTTGCTCACTTCACGCAGCTGGAGCCTTGGAACGACGGACAGGTTCAGCTCTGGTCTGTCTTTGAATGCCCAGGATACCAGCAGCCCTTCATCTTGAATCTCCTCCAGGTGGATCTCCAACTGGCCCAAGTAAAAAAAAAAAAAAAGTCTTATCGTCATCACCACCACCATTATCTGCACAAAGATATTTATACCCACCTATTTTGTATAATCTGTAGGCTGGCAATATTCATCTAAAACCACCCAAGTAAACAATATCACAACCCAAGCTTTTATGCAAAATAGACTTAAGCAAAATAGGCAGAGGCCTCTACCTGCAGACCCGCCCAGGCACAAATCCTGCCAGTAGCAGCCTCTGCCCACAATAACTCAGAGGTTGGCCCAGGGCAAACTCTCTGGCAGGGGGGAAACACAGAGTGGTGGAGTGGGCAGGGGTGGGAAGGAGAGAAAGCCCCAGCCCCCAGCCCCACAGTTACCTGGGCCTGCAGCACAGCCAAGGTGACGTGATAGGTGTCCATGGAAACGGCAGCTGGAGACTGCTGAGTGACTGAGACAGGGAACTGCAGGGTGCTGGCAGAAAGGTGGCAACACAACATCTGGAAGGAGAGACGGGAAGGGAGAGACGGTCATTGTGCCCAGCTGGAGGGCCGGCCAGAAGGCAGGTGACAAAGAGCAGCAGGCAGGGAAGACGGTTCAGGGGAACAGTCAGGGGTCTGTTGTTACCACTACGCCCAGTCCCAGACACCTCCATTTGGGCACAACTAGGGTCAGCTGGTAGGGGAAAATGATTCAACCTCCCTTATGTTTTTATATGTGCTGGAAGCCGCCCAGAGTGGCTGGGGAAACCCAGCCACATGGGCCGGGTATACATTTTATTATTATTATTATTATTATTATTATTATTATTATTATTATTATTATTATTGAAGCTTTTAATGTTTGATGCATTACTGTATTTTAATATTTTGTTGGAAGCTGCCCAGAGTGGCTAGGGAAGCCCAGCCAGATGGGCGGGGTATAAATAATAAATTATAATTATAATTACAATGATTTTCCAAACTACATCACTCTCATTTTATACGTAAACATAAACCCTGCACTCAAGCATGTGGCCTTGGAAGGAACACCTCTCCCCCACCCCCATTCCCCCTTGCATGCTTATGGTGCAAAGTGGGGGACACGCATTCTCTCCACAGCAAATGTGTTTCCCCTCATGCCTGCTGACAATCATGGGTTCTCTTCTGATTTCCTGCCCAGATTCTGCCCTGGTCTTCCCCATGTCACGGCAGGAGCTTCCAGCCTCTGCTGCTGCGGCAATTAAACATTCATGCAAGACCCACTGCCTAGATAGATCCTGCACAGAACAGCTAACTCTTCTTTGATCACCTGTTGGCCTCCGCGTGTTTCTTGTGATGCTCCTTGGTATCTTTCCTTCCCTGTCGCTTTCACACCATCTCTCTCTAATCACTACTAACTTCTCCTTTTGGACCTTTCCTGACTCCTTCCTCCCTCCCGGTCCCTGGGAGTGGGGGTCTTAAACATCACTAACCACAACTCAGCCCTTCACGCAGTGAAATGCGTGAAGCCGGGAGGAAAGTTGGGGAGGCAGTTCATTTGGCCATATGCAGAGTGCACTCCCATAGCTCATGCCCACATGCCTCAAACTATGGGGTTTTCTGTGGCTCCATACTTTGTTTTATATATATATATATATATATATATATATGTAGGTTTTGGTGTCTTCGGGTGTCTTCCCGTGTAAGAGTTGGGGTGTCTAGGCGACGTTTCGACGAGGTCTCACTCGTCATCTTCAGGCTGGTGCTTTCGGCTTCTTGTTACTGGAACAGAGCAGGATCTCAGTGTTTGAGTTCCTATAAATACTGTTGAGGGGGTGTGGTGCAGAGAAGAAGTTCCCAGGTTATTGTGCCTTTTCTTCTTTTGTTCCTTAATTACTTGGGGGATATCTTGAGTGATATCTTGAGTGATATTCTGAGTACCACTTAGGTGGGTCATTAAGTGTGGATTAGTTGCTATAGCTTTCGTGTCTTGACCTTTTGAGCTTGTGAAGAGATTTTTCTGAGAAGATGGCTGTACTGCACTGAGTTGTGCTCTGGCTTGGCTTCGTGTATAGGGGCGAGCTGTGGTTTTGTGCCCTGTGCCAGCCAGATCTGTGTAGGGATTGCAGGGGGGTGCAGCATCCGGAGGTGCCACTATGGTTTGGCTACCGGATGGAGTCTGTAATTTATCTGTGGAGAGGGTCTGGGTTTGGGTCTGGTGTGGTTGATAGGTGATGGCGTTCTGTGTGCCTCTGGTCCTGGTGTCGGTTTTTGTGGGGAGGGCTAATTTCCAGATGTCTGGCAGGCGGGACGTGTCGTCACGCTTGTTCATGTTGTGAGGGTGTTTCTCTATCTCGATGGCTTCCATGATTATTCTCTTGTGGTGATGTTCCATGTTAAAGAGCAATTTGGAATCTGCAAAATTAATTTCGTGTCCTGTTTCTTTCATGTGTTGGAAAAGAGAGGAGGTTTTTTCTTCTTTTTTGACGGCATTCTTGTGTTCTGCGATACGTGCATTTATTCGTCTGTTTGTTTGTCCAATGTACGTGGCTGGGCAGACTTTGCAGGGTATTTCATAGACCCCTTGGTTTTCCAACTGGATTTTATCTTTGGGGTTTCTGAGGATATTGGCTATTTTTTGGTTGGTGCAAAAGGCTGTTTTGATATTGTGTTTATGGAGGATTTTGCTGATTTTGTCTGTAGTGCCCTTGATATAAGGAAGGAGGGCCATGCCATTGTTTTCTTCTGTGTCTTGGTTTTTGGGGGGTGTTTCTTTTTGGATTAGCTTCGTAACCCTGTTTTGCTGGTATCCATTGGCGATTAACACATTTGAGAGATTCTGTAACTCAGTTGTCAAGTGGTCTTTGTCAGCCAGGCGTTTGGTTCTGGAGATGAGAGTCTTGGCTACGGAGTTTATTTGTGCAGGGTGGTGGTGTGATTGTGCATGTAAGTAGCGGTTGGTGTGTGTTTTTTTCTGGTAGATAGTGTGTCCTAGGGAGCCATCAGGTTTTTTGTAGATTAGGACGTCAAGGAAGGGAAGTTGGTTGTTGGCTTCTATTTCCATAGTAAATTGTATTTTGGGGTGTAGGCTGTTGAGATGTGTGAGGAAGCTGTCTAGTTTTTCTTTCCCGTGTGGCCAAATTACAAAGGTGTCGTCAACATATCTGAGCCAAAGTTTGGGTTTGTGTTCTGACTTGTCTAAAGCATTGGTTTCAAAGTGTTCCATGTACAAATTTGCGATGACCGGTGAGAGGGGTGATCCCATAGGCGCTCCTTCTATCTGTTTGTATCTTTGTCCATTGTGGATGAAGTACGTGTTGGTTAGGCAGTGGTTGGTCAGGTCCAGGATGTATTTGGGGGGATTGTATTTGTTTTGAATGGCTGTCAAGGCTTCATTAATGGGCACTTGAGTGAAGAGAGATACAACATCGAAGCTCACAAGTAGGTCATCGGGATGTAGGTTTTGCTTCTTTATTGTTTCTATGAACTGGAAGGAGTTAGTAACGTGTGAAGCGATGGATTCTGCATAGGGCTGAAGTTGCTTAGCGAGAAATTTAGCGAGATTTTGTAGAGGTGAGCCTATGGAGCTGACTATTGGTCTGAGTGGTGTTCCTTCTTTGTGTATCTTGGGGAGACCGTAGAGTTTGGGGCATCTGGATGATTTTTCTCTGGGGATGATTCTTAGCTGGATTTCTTCACTGATAGGAGAGGCTTTTATTTTGGATTTGGTGGTTTTTTCCAGATAGGTGGTGGGATCTGTTTTTATAGGTTGGTAGGTAGGGTCTTGGAGTAGATTTGATAGTTTTGCTTGGTAGTCCGATGTGTTCATCACAACAGTGGCATTACCTTTGTCTGCTGGGAGAATGATTATGTTGTTGTCTTTCTTCAGGTTGGTGAGTGCTTTCTGTTCTTCTTTGTGTAAATTGCTTCTGGGTGGTTTGCTGGAGCAGAGGATGTTGGTGACTTCAAGTCTGATTTTATTGGCTTCATCTGGGTCGATTTTGGTTAGGCTAGCTTCGACTCCGCATATGATGTTTTCCGTGGGGATGCGTCTCGGGGCGACTGCAAAGTTGAAACCTTTGGAGAGTACTTTGGTTTCAGTTGGGGTGAGGATCCTGTCTGATATGTTATGTACTGTTTGTTTCATGGGTTGTTGTGGAGGGTGGCTGGGCTTCTGGCGTTTCTCTAGTTTGTGGAGTTTGTTGGTGTGTCTGTCTGTCTTATGTGAGGTCTCAGTTTCAGCTCTCCAGACGGCTAGTTGTTTGCATTTGTCCCAGAGTGCAGGGTGGATTTTGTTACAGAGTTTGAGGTGAAGAGTGAGCAGATCTTTGTTGGTTTGGTTTAGTAGGTATCTTTTCTTATGTATTTCGTTTCTGATTAGGGATAGTTCAGTTCGTTTCAGGATCCTTTCGGTAGCTGGGGTTTTAGAGTGGAATTTAAGTTGGAAGCATGTGGGAATTAAGTTGTTGTCCCGGCAGTTGCGTAGGAACAAGAGATCACATAAGATGGTGGCTCTTCGGATTTCTAGTTTCTCGTAGGTTCTTGTCAGCTGGAAGGTTTCCTCCCCGTAGAGGTGAGATATTTGCTTTCGTAGATTTTCACGGGTACAGGAATGTAGGTTTTGGTGTCTTCGGGTGTCTTCCCGTGTAAGAGTTGGGGTGTCTAGGCGACGTTTCGACGAGGTCTCACTCGTCATCTTCAGGCTGGTGCTTTCGGCTTCTTGTTACTGGAACAGAGCAGGATCTCAGTGTTTGAGTTCCTATAAATACTGTTGAGGGGGTGTGGTGCAGAGAAGAAGTTCCCAGGTTATTGTGCCTTTTCTTCTTTTGTTCCTTAATTACTTGGGGGATATCTTGAGTGATATCTTGAGTGATATTCTGAGTACCACTTAGGTGGGTCATTAAGTGTGGATTAGTTGCTATAGCTTTCGTGTCTTGACCTTTTGAGCTTGTGAAGAGATTTTTCTGAGAAGATGGCTGTACTGCACTGAGTTGTGCTCTGGCTTGGCTTCGTGTATAGGGGCGAGCTGTGGTTTTGTGCCCTGTGCCAGCCAGATCTGTGTAGGGATTGCAGGGGGGTGCAGCATCCGGAGGTGCCACTATGGTTTGGCTACCGGATGGAGTCTGTAATTTATCTGTGGAGAGGGTCTGGGTTTGGGTCTGGTGTGGTTGATAGGTGATGGCGTTCTGTGTGCCTCTGGTCCTGGTGTCGGTTTTTGTGGGGAGGGCTAATTTCCAGATGTCTGGCAGGCGGGACGTGTCGTCACGCTTGTTCATGTTGTGAGGGTGTTTCTCTATCTCGATGGCTTCCATGATTATTCTCTTGTGGTGATGTTCCATGTTAAAGAGCAATTTGGAATCTGCAAAATTAATTTCGTGTCCTGTTTCTTTCATGTGTTGGAAAAGAGAGGAGGTTTTTTCTTCTTTTTTGACGGCATTCTTGTGTTCTGCGATACGTGCATTTATTCGTCTGTTTGTTTGTCCAATGTACGTGGCTGGGCAGACTTTGCAGGGTATTTCATAGACCCCTTGGTTTTCCAACTGGATTTTATCTTTGGGGTTTCTGAGGATATTGGCTATTTTTTGGTTGGTGCAAAAGGCTGTTTTGATATTGTGTTTATGGAGGATTTTGCTGATTTTGTCTGTAGTGCCCTTGATATAAGGAAGGAGGGCCATGCCATTGTTTTCTTCTGTGTCTTGGTTTTTGGGGGGTGTTTCTTTTTGGATTAGCTTCGTAACCCTGTTTTGCTGGTATCCATTGGCGATTAACACATTTGAGAGATTCTGTAACTCAGTTGTCAAGTGGTCTTTGTCAGCCAGGCGTTTGGTTCTGGAGATGAGAGTCTTGGCTACGGAGTTTATTTGTGCAGGGTGGTGGTGTGATTGTGCATGTAAGTAGCGGTTGGTGTGTGTTTTTTTCTGGTAGATAGTGTGTCCTAGGGAGCCATCAGGTTTTTTGTAGATTAGGACGTCAAGGAAGGGAAGTTG
Organism: Podarcis bocagei; assembly: GCF_964188305.1. NCBI lineage: Eukaryota > Metazoa > Chordata > Lepidosauria > Squamata > Lacertidae > Podarcis > Podarcis bocagei. The sequence goes on along the minus strand of NC_138141.1, from coordinate 17,210,131 downwards.
GTTGTTGGCTTCTATTTCCATAGTAAATTGTATTTTGGGGTGTAGGCTGTTGAGATGTGTGAGGAAGCTGTCTAGTTTTTCTTTCCCGTGTGGCCAAATTACAAAGGTGTCGTCAACATATCTGAGCCAAAGTTTGGGTTTGTGTTCTGACTTGTCTAAAGCATTGGTTTCAAAGTGTTCCATGTACAAATTTGCGATGACCGGTGAGAGGGGTGATCCCATAGGCGCTCCTTCTATCTGTTTGTATCTTTGTCCATTGTGGATGAAGTACGTGTTGGTTAGGCAGTGGTTGGTCAGGTCCAGGATGTATTTGGGGGGATTGTATTTGTTTTGAATGGCTGTCAAGGCTTCATTAATGGGCACTTGAGTGAAGAGAGATACAACATCGAAGCTCACAAGTAGGTCATCGGGATGTAGGTTTTGCTTCTTTATTGTTTCTATGAACTGGAAGGAGTTAGTAACGTGTGAAGCGATGGATTCTGCATAGGGCTGAAGTTGCTTAGCGAGAAATTTAGCGAGATTTTGTAGAGGTGAGCCTATGGAGCTGACTATTGGTCTGAGTGGTGTTCCTTCTTTGTGTATCTTGGGGAGACCGTAGAGTTTGGGGCATCTGGATGATTTTTCTCTGGGGATGATTCTTAGCTGGATTTCTTCACTGATAGGAGAGGCTTTTATTTTGGATTTGGTGGTTTTTTCCAGATAGGTGGTGGGATCTGTTTTTATAGGTTGGTAGGTAGGGTCTTGGAGTAGATTTGATAGTTTTGCTTGGTAGTCCGATGTGTTCATCACAACAGTGGCATTACCTTTGTCTGCTGGGAGAATGATTATGTTGTTGTCTTTCTTCAGGTTGGTGAGTGCTTTCTGTTCTTCTTTGTGTAAATTGCTTCTGGGTGGTTTGCTGGAGCAGAGGATGTTGGTGACTTCAAGTCTGATTTTATTGGCTTCATCTGGGTCGATTTTGGTTAGGCTAGCTTCGACTCCGCATATGATGTTTTCCGTGGGGATGCGTCTCGGGGCGACTGCAAAGTTGAAACCTTTGGAGAGTACTTTGGTTTCAGTTGGGGTGAGGATCCTGTCTGATATGTTATGTACTGTTTGTTTCATGGGTTGTTGTGGAGGGTGGCTGGGCTTCTGGCGTTTCTCTAGTTTGTGGAGTTTGTTGGTGTGTCTGTCTGTCTTATGTGAGGTCTCAGTTTCAGCTCTCCAGACGGCTAGTTGTTTGCATTTGTCCCAGAGTGCAGGGTGGATTTTGTTACAGAGTTTGAGGTGAAGAGTGAGCAGATCTTTGTTGGTTTGGTTTAGTAGGTATCTTTTCTTATGTATTTCGTTTCTGATTAGGGATAGTTCAGTTCGTTTCAGGATCCTTTCGGTAGCTGGGGTTTTAGAGTGGAATTTAAGTTGGAAGCATGTGGGAATTAAGTTGTTGTCCCGGCAGTTGCGTAGGAACAAGAGATCACATAAGATGGTGGCTCTTCGGATTTCTAGTTTCTCGTAGGTTCTTGTCAGCTGGAAGGTTTCCTCCCCGTAGAGGTGAGATATTTGCTTTCGTAGATTTTCACGGGTACAGGAATGTAGGTTTTGGTGTCTTCGGGTGTCTTCCCGTGTAAGAGTTGGGGTGTCTAGGCGACGTTTCGACGAGGTCTCACTCGTCATCTTCAGGCTGGTGCTTTCGGCTTCTTGTTACTGGAACAGAGCAGGATCTCAGTGTTTGAGTTCCTATAAATACTGTTGAGGGGGTGTGGTGCAGAGAAGAAGTTCCCAGGTTATTGTGCCTTTTCTTCTTTTGTTCCTTAATTACTTGGGGGATATCTTGAGTGATATCTTGAGTGATATTCTGAGTACCACTTAGGTGGGTCATTAAGTGTGGATTAGTTGCTATAGCTTTCGTGTCTTGACCTTTTGAGCTTGTGAAGAGATTTTTCTGAGAAGATGGCTGTACTGCACTGAGTTGTGCTCTGGCTTGGCTTCGTGTATAGGGGCGAGCTGTGGTTTTGTGCCCTGTGCCAGCCAGATCTGTGTAGGGATTGCAGGGGGGTGCAGCATCCGGAGGTGCCACTATGGTTTGGCTACCGGATGGAGTCTGTAATTTATCTGTGGAGAGGGTCTGGGTTTGGGTCTGGTGTGGTTGATAGGTGATGGCGTTCTGTGTGCCTCTGGTCCTGGTGTCGGTTTTTGTGGGGAGGGCTAATTTCCAGATGTCTGGCAGGCGGGACGTGTCGTCACGCTTGTTCATGTTGTGAGGGTGTTTCTCTATCTCGATGGCTTCCATGATTATTCTCTTGTGGTGATGTTCCATGTTAAAGAGCAATTTGGAATCTGCAAAATTAATTTCGTGTCCTGTTTCTTTCATGTGTTGGAAAAGAGAGGAGGTTTTTTCTTCTTTTTTGACGGCATTCTTGTGTTCTGCGATACGTGCATTTATTCGTCTGTTTGTTTGTCCAATGTACGTGGCTGGGCAGACTTTGCAGGGTATTTCATAGACCCCTTGGTTTTCCAACTGGATTTTATCTTTGGGGTTTCTGAGGATATTGGCTATTTTTTGGTTGGTGCAAAAGGCTGTTTTGATATTGTGTTTATGGAGGATTTTGCTGATTTTGTCTGTAGTGCCCTTGATATAAGGAAGGAGGGCCATGCCATTGTTTTCTTCTGTGTCTTGGTTTTTGGGGGGTGTTTCTTTTTGGATTAGCTTCGTAACCCTGTTTTGCTGGTATCCATTGGCGATTAACACATTTGAGAGATTCTGTAACTCAGTTGTCAAGTGGTCTTTGTCAGCCAGGCGTTTGGTTCTGGAGATGAGAGTCTTGGCTACGGAGTTTATTTGTGCAGGGTGGTGGTGTGATTGTGCATGTAAGTAGCGGTTGGTGTGTGTTTTTTTCTGGTAGATAGTGTGTCCTAGGGAGCCATCAGGTTTTTTGTAGATTAGGACGTCAAGGAAGGGAAGTTGGTTGTTGGCTTCTATTTCCATAGTAAATTGTATTTTGGGGTGTAGGCTGTTGAGATGTGTGAGGAAGCTGTCTAGTTTTTCTTTCCCGTGTGGCCAAATTACAAAGGTGTCGTCAACATATCTGAGCCAAAGTTTGGGTTTGTGTTCTGACTTGTCTAAAGCATTGGTTTCAAAGTGTTCCATGTACAAATTTGCGATGACCGGTGAGAGGGGTGATCCCATAGGCGCTCCTTCTATCTGTTTGTATCTTTGTCCATTGTGGATGAAGTACGTGTTGGTTAGGCAGTGGTTGGTCAGGTCCAGGATGTATTTGGGGGGATTGTATTTGTTTTGAATGGCTGTCAAGGCTTCATTAATGGGCACTTGAGTGAAGAGAGATACAACATCGAAGCTCACAAGTAGGTCATCGGGATGTAGGTTTTGCTTCTTTATTGTTTCTATGAACTGGAAGGAGTTAGTAACGTGTGAAGCGATGGATTCTGCATAGGGCTGAAGTTGCTTAGCGAGAAATTTAGCGAGATTTTGTAGAGGTGAGCCTATGGAGCTGACTATTGGTCTGAGTGGTGTTCCTTCTTTGTGTATCTTGGGGAGACCGTAGAGTTTGGGGCATCTGGATGATTTTTCTCTGGGGATGATTCTTAGCTGGATTTCTTCACTGATAGGAGAGGCTTTTATTTTGGATTTGGTGGTTTTTTCCAGATAGGTGGTGGGATCTGTTTTTATAGGTTGGTAGGTAGGGTCTTGGAGTAGATTTGATAGTTTTGCTTGGTAGTCCGATGTGTTCATCACAACAGTGGCATTACCTTTGTCTGCTGGGAGAATGATTATGTTGTTGTCTTTCTTCAGGTTGGTGAGTGCTTTCTGTTCTTCTTTGTGTAAATTGCTTCTGGGTGGTTTGCTGGAGCAGAGGATGTTGGTGACTTCAAGTCTGATTTTATTGGCTTCATCTGGGTCGATTTTGGTTAGGCTAGCTTCGACTCCGCATATGATGTTTTCCGTGGGGATGCGTCTCGGGGCGACTGCAAAGTTGAAACCTTTGGAGAGTACTTTGGTTTCAGTTGGGGTGAGGATCCTGTCTGATATGTTATGTACTGTTTGTTTCATGGGTTGTTGTGGAGGGTGGCTGGGCTTCTGGCGTTTCTCTAGTTTGTGGAGTTTGTTGGTGTGTCTGTCTGTCTTATGTGAGGTCTCAGTTTCAGCTCTCCAGACGGCTAGTTGTTTGCATTTGTCCCAGAGTGCAGGGTGGATTTTGTTACAGAGTTTGAGGTGAAGAGTGAGCAGATCTTTGTTGGTTTGGTTTAGTAGGTATCTTTTCTTATGTATTTCGTTTCTGATTAGGGATAGTTCAGTTCGTTTCAGGATCCTTTCGGTAGCTGGGGTTTTAGAGTGGAATTTAAGTTGGAAGCATGTGGGAATTAAGTTGTTGTCCCGGCAGTTGCGTAGGAACAAGAGATCACATAAGATGGTGGCTCTTCGGATTTCTAGTTTCTCGTAGGTTCTTGTCAGCTGGAAGGTTTCCTCCCCGTAGAGGTGAGATATTTGCTTTCGTAGATTTTCACGGGTACAGGAATGTAGGTATGTAGTAACAAGAAGCCGAAAGCACCAGCCTGAAGATGACGAGTGAGACCTCGTCGAAACGTCGCCTAGACACCCCAACTCTTACACGGGAAGACACCCGAAGACACCAAAACCTACATTCCTGTACCCGTGAAAATCTACGAAAGCATATATATATATATATATATATATATATATATATATGCTTTCGTAGATTTTCACGGGTACAGGAATGCAGGTTTTGGTGTCTTCGGGTGTCTTCCCGTGTAAGAGTGTACTCTTACACGGGAAGACACCCGAAGACACCAAAACCTGCATATATATATATATATATATATATATATATATATATATATGCAGGTTTTGGTGTCTTCGGGTGTCTTCCCGTGTAAGAGTTGGGGTGTCTAGGCGACGTTTCGACGAGGTCTCACTCGTCATCTTCAGGCTGGTGCTTTCGGCTTCTTGTTACTGGAACAGAGCAGGATCTCAGTGTTTGAGTTCCTATAAATACTGTTGAGGGGGTGTGGTGTATAGCCTCCAACGTTCTGGGCAGAGAGGAAGTTCCCAGGTTAGTGTGTCTTTTCTTCTTTTGTTCATTAATTACTTGAGGGATATCTTGAGTGATTTCTTGAGTGATATTCTGAGTACCACTTAGGAGGGTCATTAGGTGTGGATTAGTTGCTAAAGCTTTCGTGTCTTGACCTCTTGAGCTTGTAAAGAGTTTTTTCTGAGAAGATGGCTGTACTTCACTTAGTTGTGCTCTGGCTTGGCTTCGTGTATAGGGGCGAGCTGTGGTTTTGTGCCCTGTGCCAGCCAGATCTGTGTAAGGATTGCAGGGGGGTGCAGCATCCGGAGGTGCCACTATGGTTTGGCTACTGGATGGTGTCTGTAATTTATCTGTGGAGAGGGTCTGGGTTTGGGTCTGGTGTGGTTGATTGGAGATGGCGTTCTGTGTGCCTCTGGTTCTGGTGTCGGTTTTTGTGGGGAGGGCTATTTTCCAGATGTCTGGCAGGCGGGACGTATCGTCATGCTTGTTCATGTTGTGAGGGTGTTTCTCTATCTCGATGGCTTCCATGATTATTCTCTTGTGGTGGTGTTCCGTGTTAAAGAGCAATTTGGAATCTGAAAAATTAATTTTGTGTCCTGTTTCTTTCATGTGTTGGTAAAGAGAGGAAGTTTTTTCTTCTTTTTTGACGGCATTCTTGTGTTCTGCGATACGTGCATTTATTCGTCTGTTTGTTTGTCCAATGTACGAATAAATGTACGAACAAACAGACGAATAAATGCACGTATCGCAGAACACAAGAATGCCGTCAAAAAAGAAGAAAAAACTTCCTCTCTTTACCAACACATGAAAGAAACAGGACACAAAATTAATTTTTCAGATTCCAAATTGCTCTTTAACACGGAACACCACCACAAGAGAATAATCATGGAAGCCATCGAGATAGAGAAACACCCTCACAACATGAACAAGCGTGACGATACGTCCCGCCTGCCAGACATCTGGAAAATAGCCCTCCCCACAAAAACCGACACCAGAACCAGAGGCACACAGAACGCCATCTCCAATCAACCACACCAGACCCAAACCCAGACCCTCTCCACAGATAAATTACAGACACCATCCAGTAGCCAAACCATAGTGGCACCTCCGGATGCTGCACCCCCCTGCAATCCTGGCTGGCACAGGGCACAAAACCACAGCTCGCCCCTATACACGAAGCCAAGCCAGAGCACAACTAAGTGAAGTACAGCCATCTTCTCAGAAAAAACTCTTTACAAGCTCAAGAGGTCAAGACACGAAAGCTTTAGCAACTAATCCACACCTAATGACCCTCCTAAGTGGTACTCAGAATATCACTCAAGAAATCACTCAAGATATCCCTCAAGTAATTAATGAACAAAAGAAGAAAAGACACACTAACCTGGGAACTTCCTCTCTGCCCAGAACGTTGGAGGCTATACACCACACCCCCTCAACAGTATTTATAGGAACTCAAACACTGAGATCCTGCTCTGTTCCAGTAACAAGAAGCCGAAAGCACCAGCCTGAAGATGACGAGTGAGACCTCGTCGAAACGTCGCCTAGACACCCCAACTCTTACACGGGAAGACACCCGAAGACACCAAAACCTGCATTCCTGTACCCGTGAAAATCTACGAAAGCATATATATATATATATATATATATATATATATATATATATATATATATATTTTAACGTATCAGTTCCAACAGTCATACAATAGATCTTCTCATCATATACAACGTTTTAGACTTCCGTCAACACCTCTGATGATTTTTCGTTCTTTATCACTTATTCTGCATTTCTTAATTTCTATATTGCATTTAATTATCCTTAACTAATAATTCTTTTCATAGTCTTTCTTGTAATATTTCAAATAATCCACCTTACAAAACTTGTTGCAGTCCTACTAGCATAATCTGTTCATCACAATTACTTTTCAAATAGTTCATATATTTACTCCAGTCCTCTAAGAATCTCTGATCCCGCAGGTTTTGAATCCTTCCTGTTAATTCATCTAATTCTGCATAGTCCATCAACTTCATCCTCCATTCTTCTTTCGTCGGTAATTCTTCTTGCTCTGTGGCTCCATACTTTGAGGGAGTCATCGTGTTTGACCTTCTCCAAAATATTCCCTTTCAGATTCTCTGCCTCACAGCCCCACTGTCTATGGGGAATCCTTTTCAGACAGAGGGCCACACATTCCCTTCTAGGCAGCTGCTAAGGGCCACATGCCAGTGGTGGGTGGGGCCAGAAGAAAAGTGGGTGGAGCAACAGATGTTATTTTGACTTCCATGCAGTAGGCTTGCTTCCACACATACTCAAACATACCCCTCTAATGTCCACCCAGGCAAGCAACAGGCAAGAAACAATACTCAAGGAGGACATGGAGCAGGATCTGTCAGGGGTGTGGCCTAGGAGAGTCCCAAGGGCTGGAAAGAGAGGCCTGCAAGGGCCACATTCTACCCATGGGTCTGACGTTTCCCCTCCCTGGTCTTGGTTGAATGTTAGACTGGTAGTTTTCAGCAGGTATGTCTTCATCTGACACTGAAAGGGCCGAGAGCATCTGTCAGGAGATCTGTGTAGCTCCTGAGGCTGCCAAATCTTCCTGCTCATACTAAACAAAGCTGGGCAGGCCCAGCGCAGAAGCCCCTTTAAGCGACCACAATTTCAGCAGTGCAAATTAACACAGGAATCTGCAATCCAAAAACAGAGCCTGAGCATTGCAAAGAATGGCAGGAAGAGGGCAGTGCAGCTGTCTGGATCAGGGCGGCTTTCCAGTGGTTTGGTTCTCAGCACTGAAGGCCAAGGTGAAGACCTGCTAGCAAATTCCCAATGGCTTTCGCTGCTCCCCCCCCCCCCGATCTAACATTGTGCTCCCCTCTAAAGGTGGTGGCAGGGAAAAGTAACAGCACAAGGATCAGAATGCGACAGCAGCAGCCTACCATACTGCGATCCGACTGGTCCGTGCACGTCACGTGGTCAATCTTGACAGCCGGTAGTTGCTGAGGACTCTCCTCAAATGTAATCTGGACTGAGCTCTGGGTCAAGAAGGAAAACTTGTTACTCCCCAGGCTGGGAAACCCCAACACAAATAGTTGAAAATGGGTGCATATCTACAAGGGCAAAGCAAGCCTTGCCACACCAGCCATGGCACAGGGGATGGGCAGAGGCATTTCACAAGGCTCACGGACCACCGAGGAATCCCCTGCAAGCATCCAGATGTTGCTGTCCTCCAGCTCCCATCAGTCCAAGGCAATGTGGCCAATGGCACTGTAGGAGTCTGGCAGCATCTGCAAGGCCACTGTTTCTCCACCTCCGGCTTATGGACTCAGAATTGACTTTCAAGCCAGTTATTTCCAATTCTCACTCCATAGAGAAGACCCTAGTAAGTTGGACCTCCCCACTGAGTTATAGTCCAAAGAAGCTTGAGAACCCCCAAGGTAGAGGTAAAGGGACCCCTGACCATTAGGTCCAGTCGTGTCCGACTCTGGGGTTGCGGCGCTCATCTCGCTTTATTGGCCTAGGGAGCCGGCGAACAGCTTCCAGGTCATGTGGCCAGCATGACTAAGCCACTTCTGGCGAACCAGAGCAGCGCACGGAAACGCCGTTTACCTTCCCGCCGGAGTGGTACCTATTTATCTACTTGCACTTTGACGTGCTTTCAAACTGCTAGGTGGGCAGGAGCAGGGACCGAGCAACGGGAGCTCCAGTGGCGTAGCGTGGGGGGTGCAGGGGGGGCCGGCCGCACCGGGCGCAACATCTGGGGGTTAGGGTTAGGGGGCGCAAATCCACGGGTTAGGGGGCGCAAATTACTTGCCTTGCCCCGGGTGCTGACAACCCACGCTACGCCACTGGGGAGCTCACCTCGTCATGGGGATTCGAACTGCCGACCTTCTAATCAGCAAGTCCTAGGCTCTGTGGTTTAACCCACAGCGCCACCTGCGTCCCTTAGAGAACCCCCAAAGGAAGCATCTAATAATAAGGCTTTGCATTTGTACTGTATAACTCTTCAAAATGTTCAAAGTGCTTCACATACATTATCTAGTTGGACTCTTTACAACAACCCTGTAAGTTAAATCTGTATTATTGTCCCCCCACCCAGGAGCCAGGTGCATTTTGCGACTGGCATGAGTCCAATTGCAACCACCTGGAGAACTCTGGATGCCAGGTTGACAGCTGACATTTCCATCTGGCTGACCCTTCCAGCTTTCTTAAACAGCTAAGCAGAAGAGCTTATTTATTACATGTACATCCTACCTTTTCCACCAAGGAGTACATGGTTCATGCCATGCCCCCTTTCCTAGTTAACCCCTACAATGACCCCTTGAGGCAGGTTAAGAGGCTGTGATTGGCTCAAGGTCACCCAGTGAGCTTCATGACTGAGCGGGGAATTGAACCCTGATCTCCCAGGTCCTAGTCCGACACTCTAACCACTACACCACCTATGGGGCAGCTCTATAAATCAAGCAGGTAAATAAATATGGTGAAAGCAAAATGTCACTTAGAGAAGGGTCTGAAATATTCTCCTTGAAGCATGCATTTGTTTTATTCTAGATTGTTTTATTCGATGTTTTAATGTGTTGTAAACTGCTTTGAGATTTTTTTTCTTTAAAATATAAAGCAGTTTAGAAATTAAATGAATAATAATAATATATCACCACAAAAACACTCCGTTGTGGTGTCCATAACCTAGGTTTAAGATGCCATTTGGCTATTCACATATATCTGAGTTTCTAACACTGCTCTCCCCCCATAATTCAGTGGGGGAAAGGAGAAAACTTGACTTCACTGCAGAAGTGAGAACGAAACAGGAGAATTCCAGATTCAAGTGGTCCTGGGGCAGAGGGAGGGAGGACCACACAGGTTGCGACTATAGTTTCTGGCAGGGGTTGCGTGCAACTGAATAGAAACACAATGGTGAAATTTGGCAGGTGAAGCTTTCCCCAGATGTAAGCAATCAGCAGTCTGTGCGATTTTGACCCGATAAGCACCGTGCAGAACACTAGATCAGGCAGCCCCGAATCAATAACTCCTCTAACAACAGCCCTGCAGTGGTTGCCTGTTTGGAAAGAGAAGAGATTGCTGTGCCCTGCTGGGCAGTTCCTGGCAACAAGGCAAAAGCGAAGGCAGGGGAAAAAAAGAGTTCTGTGCTTCACAAGCAGCAAGGAGAGTTCCCAGTTTGCTGCAGTTCCTCCTCTCAAGGTATTATTTACTGTGTGCCCAGCAGCCAAGGAACTGCTGTGAAAGCAGCACTCCCCTCCATTCAAATCTCAGATCCGTAGGCTGGCCAAGGCAAGCAGGTTAAGCAAAGGCAGAGTTGCCATGGGAGCCAGGGGTGGGGGGGAAGCTGGCCCAGCAAGTGGCAGCACAGAGGTTGCCTCCGCACTCGGCAGGACCCTGGCAGTCACGTTGGACAGTCTCTGAGCAACTAGAGGCGAGGAGAGGCTGACTGGCTGGCTGGCTGGCTGGCTGCTGCCCTCCAGTTTGTTGAAGTGCCCCTTTCCCTGGACGCTGGAGTCCACTTAGGCAGATCCACTCACAGCCTTTCTCTGCTGCCACCAACTTGGAGAAGGAAGCCTCCGCTCTCGTGGCTGCGACTCTCCCCAAACAAGCCTTGATCTCCAGGGAGAAATGCAAACATTGGTTGCTGGCAGTGAATTCCACTCTGCAAGAGGGCTTACTGTGGCAGCCCCAAGAAAGCAGCTTAGCCCAACCTGGAGCAAAACAGGTTTGGCTGGTCAGGTGCCATTGCCCTGCAGGGAGAGCAAGGGAAGGCCGCCCTGCCCCCAGTCAGAGGCACTAAGACCATCACCTTCCTTGCCAGTCCAAACAGACGCTGCTGCAACCTTCCTCCTCCCTCTTCCCCGGCCCATTGAAGCACACAGCAAGGAAGGGCAGCTCTTCCCTAGCCCTTGGGGTTATTCAGCTCTCTTGTTGATCCAGCCACAAAACACATCTCCGTCAAGGCCTTCTGGACAATTCCTGGATCCAGAACAAACTCTTGGTCCTTAGCAAAGCTGCCTTATAATGAAGCAGACCATTGGCCCATTTAGCTCAGTGCTGCCTACACAGACTGACAGCAGCTCTCCAGGGTTTGAGGCAGGGATTCCCTCCCAGCCTTACCTGGAAATGCTACAGTACCTGCATGAAAACCCCGTGCTCTACCACTGAGCTATTCGGGCCTTTCAGGCCATACTCCCTTCCCCATCAAACTTTCTGCAGGCATCTCCCAAGACATCCCTGCCCAGCTCCTCCCGCTCATTCCTCCATCTGCTTCCAACAACTCCACCCATCTGGTGGCCCCCAGAGCACCTGTATGTTCCTTCTAATCCTTCATCATGATCCACTTGTTCTATATGGCCTTTGGCACCATCCCTCAAGTCCTCTCCTGCCCTTCTGAAAACCAAGGTCATATAATTGGAGACACAACCTCCTATCCATGAGTTTCACTTCCACCTTGTCTTCAACTCCACAAAGCATAACAACCAACAACCCGGGCAGGTCTCCCTAGAGAGACACAGGTACACCTTCAGAGGATGCTTAGACATGCCCCACCCCCCAAAAAATCAGTGCAAGGTTGTTGTGTGGATGCAGACTAAAGCATCCAACAGCATGTGTGCATCGGTTCTTCTGTTGGTTTACAAAGGCCGAGATGCCTATAAGGCAAGCATCTCTTTTTCACAAGGTTTTGGCTTCCCTGGGATTAATCTTCCCCCAACCAACAACAAAAAAGACATTTATATTTATAGTATGCCACGCCCTCTGGGAGAGACCAGCCTCACACTGGTCGCCTGATTCCTTGACAACCTTCTTCAGCATAACGTATTTATTTCTAATTTCCAAATGTCTTTCTGCATGACTGCATCATTAAATATCAGGGTGGAAAACCATACAAATAATCACGAAAGTGACTGGCTAGTTAAAGAAAAAGAAAGAAAAAAATGTGAACAGCTGCACAGCATAATAAAGCCAAGAGGCGCATGGAAGTTAGCAGCATGAATGCCTGCTGAATCTCTGCTGGAAGCATGTTCCCAGCTCATGGGACAAGTGACACTAAATGCCTGACTTCTGATTGAGGCTGGTTGGACCTGTATACCACGGGGGACAACTATAACTGTGCTCCTGCAGATGATCAAGCAGTGATACAAGGGCTCAGATGGTCCTCAAGGTATGCTGGGCCCAAGCTGTTCAGGGCTTTGTGCATCAACACAAGAGCCTTGAACCTACCCAGGTAGCTCATGGGCAACCAGTAGAGATATATTAGCAGAGGCGTCACATGCTGTCAGCCACCTGCCCTCACCAGCAATCTAGTCACTAGCTGGAGTTTCCAGACACATTGCAGTAATCCAATCTAACGCATGGACTACAATGGGTATCAGGAGGCTTCAGCAGCTGTTTGCTTGTCTTGTGGAGTGGAGCACATTGTGACCAACTTGGTGAATCCATGACTTTTGTGTGGAGCGGGGGAAGGGGGTCTTGTGACTCTTCCGTAAGCCAAGCAGGTATAAAACCCAGAGATCCATTCTAGAAGGGAAGCACCTTGGACAGCAGCCACCTCTAGCCTCCAGGTTTCTTAGGGCAGTAGCTCCAGGGCACCACTGCTCAACTGGCACAGAGGGAACAAGATCAATCGTGAGCCTCCATTCTCTCCAAACGGTGCCTCTTGTGCCAGCTCATAACTAGAAAAGGCCTAGAGATAGGTAGGAGGTTTGGATTTGTTCCGAAAAAGAAAAGTCACGGAAACAGAAACTGGGTAAAGAGAAGGCTACAGAGGATGGCAAGCATGCAGGGCTATTGGGGTCTCTAAGCCACAAAGCCCCTAGGATGGAGGAAAAAGCAGCCCAATCCTGCCCTGCTCCAGTCAGCTCTGAGCACCATCAAATGACTCACACAAGTTCTCCGAATTGGCAAAATTCAACAACATTAAACACTTTAAAGCTTGGAGATGGAAGTTAAGTCAAGCCCTTTTCATTGTGGCCAGTAGAGGTCTACTGTCAACCTTACCATGATCCTTATCATGTCCTCACAGCAACAGAGACATGCCACCATGTATGTTGCCAGCTCTATTTTATCTCACGTAAACTGGCTCAGTATTAGGCAGCTTCCAATCTGTCCATCATCTGCCCCAGTACTGTCTCTTTTGACTGGCAACAGCCCACTGGAGATGTCAAGAGCTGAACCTGGTCACCTGGTGAGGGCCAAGCAAGTGCTCTGCTACCACTGAGCAACGCTCCTTCTCCAAAGGGCACAAATGGTGATCCCTGGACTGCTCTAACAAGAGAAGGAGAAGAGGCCACCATCTAAAAGAAATGAGAGAATTCAACACAAGAGAAAACAACCGTAAGATGCCATCAGGGCTATTTTTCTAGAAAAAGAGTTGCAGGAGCTCACCACAAACTTCCCCCTTGGCAATCACGGTAAGAATGGCAATCACGCTCACCTGAGAAGTGCCAGAGCTGAGCTCCGGCTGAAAAAAAAGCCCTGGATGAAATAAAAATGCAAGCTAGGAAATATAAAGTTGGTTTCTAGTATTTTTTCATTAAAGCCAACAAAAATAAAAAACTGGGAACATGAAAAATTATGAGAATTGTAAACCCTTTACTATTGGATTGATGTGCCTGGAAAACACAGCAATATCAAGAGAACCAGCAAAATCTAGAACTCTTGAAATCTCAGAATATTCAGGAAGGGCCAGAAAGCCTGCAGAATATGACCCAATATCTAGAAGTAAGGTTTCTTCTTAACCCTAATTTGGTTGTGTAGGGTTCCCTGCATGCCTTCCAGAAATGCTGGGATGCACTGTCATCTGAACAGGATGCTTGAGACTGCTATTTCATGAGTCCCAAGAATGTGATTCCCATCTGCTTGGGTAGCAATAATGCTTTAAGTCATTAAAATATGAGCAGGAAAGATGACAGAAGTTCGTTGAGTCAGCTGTCTGTGGTAAAGCACTGGAAGATGTGAAGCCCGATGCCTCAGTCCCAAAAGAAGGAACTTCACACTCCCAAAGGCAAACGGAGCTTGGCCTCAAACAGAACAGGAATGGCTCTTGCTGTCTCCTTCCTGCACATGCTGGTGGAGAATTAGAGGGAAAGGTTGAGGCAAAAGATGTAGAATATTAAGTCTAGTGCACTGTGAAATGCAAAAAGGGAATGAGAGGTGGGGGGGGAAGAGGAAGAGGAGTTCCACATACATACACATCTTTTCCACCCAGCACATTTTTAAGGATTTTCATTTTCATGAAACTAAAATTGTTAGCCGCCCTGAGCCCAGTTTCAGCTGGGGAGGACGGGAGATAAATAAAAAATTATTATTATTATTATTATTATCCAGTTCTCATTAGCTCTCTCTCCCCCCAATCATCCCAGGGTTTTTGTTTTTTCCATAAAATAGATTTCTGTATGGCTTCTCTACAATTCAAATTGCTAAGAGGGGAAAACTGTGACATCAGAAGGAGCTAAAAATAATCCTATCCAGAGGGGACCTGAGATCAGTTGCCTCCAAAAGAACATTTATCCCAGATTCCTCTTGGATTTTCAGAGGGAGAGAGAGAAGTTTTCATCACTGATTGCACAGAGAAGGATCCGGCCTTAAGCCCCTCCTTGCTCCCCAGATGAAAGATCATCATCATCATTGCAGTCATTGTGGATTAGGCGGCGGGGGGGGGGGGGTTAGAGAGAAAAAGCTTCTTATTAAGAGGCCAGAATGTTTTCAGTGGCAAATCACCAAAGCCCATCAGTACTCTGCTAAAACTGAATTTCACCTATGTTAAACGAGAGGGCTTGACAGGTAGTACAACTGATTACTCAACAGTGTACAATTCCTATTCCTAAACACGTCCTTTTTTTGTTTTAGCTTATTTTGATGGTTTAAAATCATCCAGAGGACACAAAGGAGGTAACTCCAACAAGCACAATATGATCAAATACCAAAGGAAAGTAACCAGTCTAATTTAAAACCATGAAAAAAGCTGGCATTGAAGAACTCTCAGGATCAGACTTTGGACAGCCTCCGGAGTAACAGAGCTCTGCAGGTGTTGAGAGTGCCCTGTGGTGCCCTTGCCATCTGGATCCAAGGCACCAATGATGGAGACACTCTCAGATAAGCAGAGATAACAGCAGCAGCAACATCAGCAGCTGTTTCTCAGGTACAGAGCACTGAGCTCCCATTTAAGCTCGCACCATCATTCATCAGCCCTGTCATTGGGGAAATTTAAGCAACGCCAGCAGGATCCTAAGAGGCCTTGAGCAGAGCAGCCTCCTCTTTGAAAAGAAGCTCCACAAACAGGGTCGGTCCCTTCTGGAGACCCCCCCAAGCTTCTGCCTATCCTGAAAAGCTGGAGGAGTTGCACCACTATCCTGGAAACTGGTTGTCAGGCATGGAATATTCCAGCTATGCCAAGAGAGCCCAAGCAGACACGCAGGGCAGGTTCTTGGGACCACAGAGGAAAGACCACAGAGGAACTGGGCTTAGGATGCTCTTTAGCAAAATAAAAAAAGGGGGGATGCTTTGGTGTATCATATTTGTCAGCTTCCTGACATAAAATCTGTAATGAAAAGTGACCCCAATACCTACGTGAGGTTTGGTCACATGAAACCTGCTTGTTTTTGAGACCACAGAAGCACCTCACAAAGGGCAGGAAAGGCTCCTGCCCAGTTTCTCACGCTGATCAGCTGACAGCTTGCAAGCGTGATTAGGTTTCCGCCCTGCCGCTGCAAAGGTCATTACTGGTTGCTCTTTCAATCTGGCTCCGGTTTAAAATTCAGATCTTGCGGAAACAGCTAGAGCTGCCATCTTTATTCTATTCCTTTTGCTTCTAACGTTGCCTCCCACCCGTGAGCTAGTCATGCCTGCTCCCTTATCAATCTCCTCACTCTGGCTAGTTATGAGCAGATTTCTCAAGTAGGTGGGTGTGAACCTAATGCATATCCTGAGTTCTTCCAACAGGCTTCCAATAGGCTTCACCTAAGAGGATTTTTCTGCCTGGGAATCTGTCTAGTGCAGGAAACCATGCATATAAATCATAACATATTGATATTCTGTTGTATATGGTTACAGAAGCATAGAACCGTAGAGTTGGAAAAGACGCTGAGGATCATCCAGTCCAACCCCCGCAATGCAAGAATATGCAGCTGTCCCATACAAGGATTGAACCTGCAACCTTGGCATTCTCAGCACCATGCCCTAACCAACTGAGCTATCCTGTGTGTCCAAGAAAGGCATTTATGGCTCCCAGCCTCTGTACAGGTAGCAAAACAGAGAAGCGCCTGTGACGTGCTATGGAGCACAGCAAACAAATTGGAATGGGTTCAGAGGACGCCAAAAAAGATGGAATGGAAAGCAAGTTGTCCCCTTAGGAAAGCTTGAAGGAACAAGGTAGGATTAGCTGGGAGAAGAGAAGACTGAAGAGGGGGAGGAATATGGGAGTACAGTACTCTTTTTGCAGGCAAGAGGCAAAGACTGGCGTTCTCTGCAGCTCCAGAAGGCAGGGCTAGACGGAATAACCTTACAGTACAGGAGGGGAGATTTGGGCTGAAAATGAGGAGAACCCTTTGGATTGTAAGAGCAGCTTGGAAACAGAACCAGCAACCCTGGATGGGTAGCTGGGCTCTCTCCTGCTGGAAGTACTTGAACAGAGGCCACCCAGGGAGGTGGGTGCAGCAGCTCTGGATTTCCAGCACTGAAGGTGCGGTGCTGGAAAAGGTGTCCCTCCCTAGTTCTAGGTACACAAAAGACTCCCAAGGAAGAGTCACCAACTCCCAGAGGTCACCATTACTCCAGTTTTAGAGATGGGGAATCACAAGTTGGCCCACATCAACTATGCAAGTTTATGATGAAGCTGCCCTACGCTGGCTTAGACTCACTCTCTCCATCAACATATTTGTAGCCACACCAAATAGGGCGACAGGAATGCAACAGTATCAGAAGACAGCTTGCATTTCCTTTAACAGGATGCTGCGTGCGATGGGTGCTGGGGCAGAAGAGACTCAGCAAGAGAGGGAAGACTCACACAGAAAGCCTTTGGTTGGGAAGGGGGAAGATCCAAGCGAAGACTGAAGCAGAAAGCCCTTATAGATACAGGACCTTCACCCCAATACCGCCACAAAGGAAGGTGCTTTCTGTCCATACACAGCTGGGAAGGAGCACACCTGCTGCCACTGCAGTTTTCCTTTGGATTTGGTATCATTTACTTTAAACAAGATGCAAGTGAAGGTTTCAGTTTGCACTGGGAGGAGTCAGCCTGGCCTCTTGTACATACCAAAATGCCACTGCCCAGGCAGCCAGGAGAGTGGGGTGCCTTCCCACTGTGTTAATATGCCTTCTTAAAGAGCAGCTCCCCGCCCCCGCAAAAAAGGAAGATGAACCCAACTCCACCCTGTTATCAGTGCATTGCTCTTTAGTATAATTGCAGTCTTTGTATTTTGCCCTTGTTTGCAAACTTTTGCCACCCCAGAAGGAATTGTAGTGACCTTTGGCTGATGTAATGAAACGCTTGATTATGTTGTTTACAGAAACACCAAGGAAGAGGGTTTGGTTCCAGGAGCCTGCCAGCTGAAGTCCCGGCACCTGCAAAACTGAGAAGCCCAGGAACTTTGATGCGCAGATCCCTGGAGCCGCCCCCACCCCAAGCAAGCTGATGGCACAGGCATCCCTTTCCTCCTCTACAACACAGAGTCAAACTGGTTTACTCTCCAGGAAAAATCAGGGCTGACTTTCCATTTTTTGCCATTTTTATTGGAATAACACCCCCCACATTAAAAAAAAGCATTTAGAAATTAGAGGAGGGGGAGAATGTGCGAAACTTTTTATACACCAATCGGAAGGGAAGCAGCTTTGGGGGCTTTTAGGGTCCCCAAAAGGAGAAAGGAAAGGCACATACAAGCAAGAAATAAAAACTTTCGCCTCCCCTCCCTCTCCGAAGGACAATACCACCTAGAGGCAAAGCGACCCTGCCCCGGTCGTTGCTGCTGCCCAAACCTCTGCGGGAAATTGGCCTGGCCGGGGTGGGTGGACAGCGCCGGCGAGGAACCTGCTGCTTTGCACTGGGCAAAATGCGGGGGCGGAAAGGGAGCTCTTGGCGAAGGCGGCGGTGGCGGCGGCGACAGGGCAGCTCCTTGGGCAGAAAGTGGACACCGCACCGCTTTCGTCTTTGCTGCTGCGTTTGGCTCTCGGGCTGAACCACCGGCAGGACTGGGGACCGAACTCTGAACACGTGCAGAGCGCCTCCCTCTGGGATCGGGTGCCGCCACCTCGCGCAGGCTTCAGCCTGGGACGCCCCTTTCTCCACGGGGTCCGGCAGTGCCGGGAAAGAGCAGGCAGTCGAGGAAGGCTGGCTCGAAGCCCAGGTGGCTCACCTGTCACCCTCTCGGTGTCACTCTCCGAGGGCGCTGCCCAGACGCACCGCCTGCCCCCCTCCACGCCGGGACCCCCTGGGGCCAGGCAGCCAAGCGCCTGGCCCCGCAGCCTGGGGAGGGGTGAGGGTGCTGCTGCCAGGAGACCCCCGTCCCGCCCCCCGGCCTTGCTTACCCCGTGCCGGCGGGCCTGCTCGTTGAGGGCTCTCAGCCAGGCTCGCTGCCAGTTCTCGCGGAAGGCTCGGAAGGCGAAGAGCGACGCCAGCAAGCCGCGGGCCCCCGCCGCCGCCCCCTCGGAGCCGGCCGCTTCCCGGGCCGAGCCCAGGCGCCGCAGGGATGCCCAGAGGCCGGCAGCCGCGGTTCGGCCCCGCGACGGCAACGGCGCCTCCTTCTCCGGCCGGCGCCGTCCTCGCCACAAGCCGCGGGCGAACTGCAAGAGCCAGGCCGAGACCGTGAGCAGCGAGGCGGCGAAGAGCAGCACCAGCGCCGCCCAGCCCAAGCTCAGCCCCGGCTCCGGCTCCGGCTCCATGGCGGTGGCTCACGGGGCGTCACGGCACATCGCGCGCTCTCCGGGGCAGGGGCGTCGAGGAAAGAGAGCCGCTTCCTGCCTCCTTCCGCGCCGGCTTCCAGCTACAGGGGGAGGCGCGCAGCGCTCTCCTTCCTTCCTTCTTGCCTTCCTTCCCGACCGTGCTGGGCGGAGCGCGTCGGAGCTGGAGACGAGCTGCCCTCGACGGCCAGTAGCGGCTTAGCTGGGCAGGGCCAAACGCTGCTGCTGGTGGTGCTGCCACCGCCTCTTCCCTTCCGCTCTCCTCTCCCTCCCTCCGACCTCTTAAAGGCGCAGAAAAGAGCGCACCGGACCTCGAGCTCGGAGACCCCCGAGGGGAGCCGCTCCTGGAAAGGACTGAGGCAGCCCAGGGGAATCCTTAGACAAGCCACCCACTCGGTAAGGGGATGTGGGGAGCCGGCGGGGGTTACTTGGAAGCGGGTCTGGCTCGCCAGCCAAGATGCGCAGAAAGAAAGAGGCGGCTCCTGCGTTGGGGACCAGGATGACATAGGAAAGGGGAACGTCCGCAGGTCGACGACCGTCGATCATGCCTGCGGAAGCCGGGACGTTCCTTTTGCAGCTCGAGCCTAACATTATGACAGGAAGGGTGTTGAGGATTCCTTCCCAAGTGTGGCTCTACTGGGAAGGAAGCCGAGCTGAGGTCCCCGGGGAGAACTCTGGGCGCTCTGGACGCGTCTAGGGAGGTGGGCGGACCTGGGGTGGGGGTGAGGGTGGAACCAGGACCTTGGCTCCACCAGTAGACTTTTTCTCTTTCTGATTTTCTTATCGAGCAGGATATGGCAGGGACATTGGGATGAGGGTGGCTGTTGATCTGTAGTAACCGAAAGATCTGAGTGGAAGTACCGTGGCACTGACCACCCGCGACGGGTGGTTCTGAATTGTGGGTCGCGGGCACCATTCTGTTGCGGCAACATTCGGAAATAAGAGCCTTCTGCAGAAATTTTGGACTCCCAACTCCCACCACCATACAGTATGATTCACAGGGCTGATGGGAGTTGTAGTCGAAAACATCTGGAGAGCATCATGGGCGGCCGGTCGTGGGGCACCTTAATAGATTGGCAGGTTCTGTTACAGTAGATATTGAAGGTTCCAGAAGATGTCCTGCCTGTTTTTTGCAGGGGGTTACCACCGTTTGGAATAGGGGTGTGGTGTCTCGTGGCCCTCCAGATGTTGCTGGGGTGCCAAATGGCCATCATGCCTGACTACTGGCCATGCTGGCAGGGGCTGCTGGTAGTCCAAAACACCTGGAGGGCATCGGGTTGGGGTAGGCTGGTCGTGTGTCATCTTATAGCATCATCTGAAACTAGGGTGGCTAACCTGTGCCCCACCAACACGTGTTGTTGGGATTACAGCTCCCACCATCCCTGAAATGTGCTGTGCTGGGTGAGGCTGACGGGAGTAGGAGTCCCAAAAACACAGGTTTCCCCTCCCGGACATAGAATTTTAGGGAAGAGCTCCCCCTCCAGCTGGGTTCCTGAGATTTACTAAGAAGCTGCTGTCCCTTTAAATGGCCCCGCTTGGCTCGGGAGCGCCTGGCCGAGCCAATCAGCAGCCAGGTGACGTGTAGTTTAACGAAACGTCCAAGGGCAGTTGTCACGTGATCTTCGGGGGCCGCCATGTTTGGTGTGGGCGTCCTTTACCACTCTGTGACCGTCGTATTTCCTCCGCCAAACCTGTCAAAGAGTTAGGGTCACCGGATCTCTCACGCCACATGGGGCCCGGTTTTGAGGATCCGATATGCCACACCGTCGAATAGCCAGTAACGAAGATGGCGTCCGCGGCTTCACAAGGCATGGAGTGCGTTTTGTAACATGCTCGCACTGAGTGGGTCGCGCTAGGATTTAGTGGTGTCACGTCATATAATGTCCGGGTGGAAACTCCAGCCAAGCTTATAGGGACATTAAAAGGAAATCCCCCGCGCCCTTGCCAGCGAGACTCCCTTCCCGAGTCTCGACGACAGCTGGATCAAGCCGGTGTTTCGGTGGCGACGGGCAGGAACCCAGGGGAGCATCCTGGTAGGCCGGAGTCTGGCCACTTTATTCGGGCTGGGGGGGGGGGGAGAGAAATTTGGGTGCCGGAAAGCAGACAGAAAACGAAAGTTCCAGCTCCGGAGTGACTACCCATTGACCCTCCAGGTATTGCTGGACTCCAACTCCCACCATCCCTCACAATTGGCCATTCAGGATGCTGGGACTGATGGGAGTAGGGATCCAAGAGCACCTGGGAGGGCTGCTCTTTAGCAGGTGC
The DNA here is from genome assembly GCF_964188305.1 of Podarcis bocagei. Taxonomy (NCBI): domain Eukaryota; kingdom Metazoa; phylum Chordata; class Lepidosauria; order Squamata; family Lacertidae; genus Podarcis; species Podarcis bocagei. The sequence goes on along the minus strand of NC_138141.1, from coordinate 17,188,933 downwards.
ACGGTAGGGATTGGCTAGTCTACCGTCTTCCAGGTGGTGTTGGACTCCCATCAACTCCACCCTGCGTGGCCAGTTGTCAGGGATGATGGGAGTTACAGTCTAGCAAAATCTGGAGGACCCTAAGTTAGCCACCCCTGGTTTAGGAGGAGACAACTGTACCCCATCACCAGGAACAGACCAGAGAGCTCATGGAAAAGTAGAGTTGGAAGGGACCCTGAGGATCATCTCGTCCTACCCCCTGCAGTGCAGGAATATGCTGCTGTCCCATATGGGGCTTGAACCTGCAGCAAAGCGGGTGGGGCAGTGATTTATGGGCCCCATATTGCTTGATCCCAAAGCACTTTTTTGTCAGTGGTCATCTTATGCACACCTGTGGTGATCCCCCCTCCATGGGCAGGAGTATCCCATTTGTGGCTAAGGTGTGCATTCACATCATCTGAGGAGAATATGAAATGCATGTAAATTTTGCATTCAGTATGAATTGTTGGTTACCAGCTATTTTTTTATTCTTAGTTATGAAGATCCATCACCATGGTTGCTGCTGAAGCAGGAATCTTTTGCCAGTGGTTGTGGCCTAAGGGTCCCTTCTCTGTTATGTTACTTCTGACAAGAGGTGTCTGCTGTGGCTGTCCCAGATAGGCTACGACTGGAAGAAGTGCAGACAGACAGACTTCCTTGGCTTATTGGCTTTGTCATTTGGGAGCACCCAGATCCAGCTCTGAGATGGGGAGGCTGCTAACTACCCCCCTGCTGATCAATTTCTTTGGCTCCCTTGTGGGCTTTGTAGCAACACTGACACTTATTCCAGCCTTCAAGGATCACTTCATTGCTGCCAAGCTCTTTGGGATTGATTTGAACAAAACTTCCAAGCAACCCATGTGAGTAGCTCTTGATTTTCCTGTATTCAGTTTTGATTCAGACTGCACTTGGAGGGCTGCCAAGTTAGGGGCCTGTGAGGAAGTGTGGGGCTCTGATCTGGTGCAGGCATACTGGGGCCCTGTGTAAAGACTGATAATCCTGGGCTGGATCTCATACTCCCAGAGCTGGCAGCCGGCAGTCAATAAGGGGAATTCCCCTTTTCTCATTGGGTGTTCTGGCTTTCTTTCAGCTAATTCTTAACCCCTAACCTGGCACCCCACTAAGCAGAACAAGCAAGGTCCTGGTGAGATGAGGTACCCATTACCTTGTGTGTTGTCTTTTCCCAGCCCGGAGTCCCAAGGTGTCATAAGTGGAGCAGTGTTCCTGATCATCCTCTTCTGCTTCATCCCAGTGCCCTTTCTGAGCTGCTTTGTGGAAGAGCAATGCAAGGCATTCCCACACCATGAGGTGAGAGTGGCTGCATTGGGTGGAGCCTGGAAGAAAGGGGGGGCATGTTAAGAGTTGAGTCGACTAGATAAGTGCAAGGGGCAGGACTCTTACAGCTTCTCCCTACCTTGCAGTTTGTGGCCCTCATTGGCTCCCTCCTCGCCATTTGCTGCATGATCTTCCTGGGCTTTGCGGACGATGTTCTCAATCTGCGCTGGCGCCACAAGCTGCTTCTGCCCACCATGGCGTCCTTGCCCCTGCTCATGGTCTACTTCACCAACTTCGGGAACACCACCATTGTGGTGCCTAAGCCCTTCCGGATGTTGCTGGGCATGCACTTAGACCTCGGTAAGTGCCCCAGGGCTTGCCCAAGCAGGTCTGGTCGGAGAAACATGCTGAGCATTATCCCCAAGGAGAATTATTTATTTATTCATTCAACTTACACACCACCCTACACTCAGAGGTCTTGGGGCATTTCACAACAAGACCACAACATATAAAATCAAACCAAAAGCAGTAACCCAATAAACTGCACCCCCCCCAAAGCCACATTCTAAAAGAGTGTTGGATGTCAATGAGATCAACCAAAGGTCGGGTTAAAAAAGAACGTTTTTGCCTGGCGCCTAAAGGTGTATAATGAAGGCACCAGACGAACTTCCCTGGGGAGAGCACTCCATAGACAGGGAGCCACTGCAGGGAAGGCCCCGTTCTCATGTTGCCACCCTCCGGACCTCTCAAGGAGGAGGCACACAAAGGGAGGGCCTCAGAAGGTTATCTCAGGGACTGGGTAGGTTCATATAGGAAGAGGTGGTCCTTGAGGTTATTGCAGACCTGATGTTGCATGCTTGGTGTCCTCACAAGGAATTTGAGTAAAAGTGGGTTTTCTCTTGCAGGAATCCTGTACTACGTGTACATGGGGATGCTGGCTGTGTTCTGCACCAATGCCATCAACATTCTTGCGGGCATTAATGGCCTGGAGGCTGGGCAGTCGCTGGTGATTGCTGCCTCAATTGTAACTTTCAACATCGTAGAGCTAAACGGTGAGAAAGATCTAATGTCAGAGGGTTGGCACATGGAGTTTCTTGAGTGGGATGATATGCAGTTCTTCAGGCTAGATGCAGAGCAAATGTGGGACTGCCCCTCAGCATACATGCTGGGATTGTAGTAGCAGCCGTGGGCTTGGTGTGGACTAGCACATGTGCAGCTGGAGTCTCTGCAGTTGGTGTCAACTGGCTGACCTTCCTACTTGTTTATTTTTTACTCCCAGGAGACTACAGAGATGACCACGTTTTCTCTCTCTACTTCATGATTCCCTTTTTCTTTACCACATTGGGACTGCTGTACCACAACTGGTAAGAAACTCCATGGAATTGAAAAAGCCAGCCTCTTTCCAATGGAAGGGTGTGTTTGGGGGAAGCTGCAGGCTTCTGAGTTCACTCATAGCAAGGCAGGTTATGGTGCCTTGATACAGCTGCCATTTTGAGGGTTTGTGTGGGTTGCATAATTCCAGTCAATGTTCTTGTTGGGACTTCTAGTATGAGAAATAAAATTTTCAGAGCAGTGCCTTCTCTAGAAGGAGCTTCAAAGTGCCATGGAATTAAATGTTCCTATTTAGAATATTTAAACAAAAACACAAATGTGCTTGTGGGTCATACATGTGAAATCTAACTAGGAGGAAGATCCCCACCCTACCAAATGCCAACAAACACTACTGAAGGTGCAGCTTTTTGACACCACTGAAACTGGAATAAGCACTCCAGGACATAACTCTTTCCTCTCGTACTGTGCCCAGTGTTCCACAAGCTGTTTCCTCTACCTACATCCTTCGCCACTCCATATTTAACAACAATACCCCCCCACACACACACAGAGTCAAACCTTGGCTTCCAAACGCCAAAAACATGGAAGTAAATGCTCCAGTTTTTGAACATTTTTCAGAAGCCGAATGTCCAACACGACTTCCGCTTGAGTGCAGGAAGCTCTTGCAGCCAATCGGAAGCCATGCCTTGGTTGTCGAACATTTCAGAAGCCAAATGGGCTTCTGGAATGGATTACGTTCAACAACCGAGGTTTTTGAATTGTTTTTAATTCATAAAGTCCATAAAGACCTCTACAGGTCAGTTACATTCTGTGTGAGATGATGCTGTCATAGGAATTGTGAGGTTGTGGGGGGAGAGAAACTAATTTAACCCAGCAAGCTCTTCCCTCTCTCACACACAAACAAAACTCACTGCAGTTAACTGAATGCAACCAACCATGCTCTGGGCTCTCCAACCTCATGCACCGCCAACAAAAACAAACATGTTATTTACATTTGACATAATAATGGGTAGCACATGAGTGCCAGGAGTGACCCCCTGCTGGGTCTTCTTCTGCAATGCATTGCCTGTGTACTGATTGACTGTCTCTCCTCTGGCTGAGCGCAGGTATCCGTCCCGTGTGTTTGTGGGCGACACCTTCTGCTACTTTGCCGGCATGACCTTTGCTGTGGTGGGGATCCTCGGGCATTTCAGCAAAACCATGCTGCTCTTCTTTATCCCACAAGTGCTCAACTTCCTCTATTCATTGCCACAGCTGTTCCACATCATTCCTTGCCCACGCCATCGGCTGCCCAGGTAACAACAACAACGACAAAAACCCTCCGCTCCCTGTTAGATGCTGCCGTGCTTTGTGTGCAACCAGAGCACCACAAATGTAGTCCTTGGCTTCTAACCAAGGGATGTTGAGAACTGTAGTTCGATAAAGGGGTTAAGGGTAAGGGGACCCCTGACCATTAGGTCCAGTCATGGCAACTCTGGGGTTGCGGTGCTCATCTCACTTTATTGGCCGAGAGAGCCGGCGTACAGCTTCCAGGTCATGTTGCCAGCATGACTAAGCCACTTCTGGTGAACCAGAGCAGCGCACGGAAATGCTGTTTACCTTCCCGCCGGAGTGGTACCTATTTATCTACTTGCACTTTGACGTGCTTTCAAACTGCTAGGTTGGCAGGAGCAGGGACTGAGCAATGGGAGCTCACCCCGCCGTGGGGATTCGAACCACCTACCTTCTGATCGGCAAGTCCTAGGCTCTGTGGTTTAACCCACAGCGCTACCCGCGTCCCAAGGGGTTAGGGAATCACTATCAAAGGCTGGAAAGCAGTTGTAAATGCCGGTTTCCAATAATATTTTGTTGAGGCCTGGATATTGTAAATATGCCCTTCAAAGCGGCCTGTTTTCATAGGAAATGCATTGGTGAGTCTCCTAGGTTGGGTACTTTCATCCATTCCTGGCAGAACCTCATCCTGCATTCTTTCTCCCATTGTGTCCCTTTTCATTGCTGACGGGAACCTATCTCGCTGCAGGTTCAATCCTGACACAGGAAATCTAGAGATGAGCTATTCCAGATTCAAGCCCAAGAACCTCTCTCCCTTGGGAGCAAATATCCTCAAGGTAAGGACAGAATAATATCACCTTCCATACACTTGGATAGCTTGGCGGAAAGAAAAGGCTTTGAGAACCAGTTAGAGGGGGAAAGTGTAATGGGGAGGGGTTGTGTAACAGAGAAAAGTTGCAATGGAGGTGGGAGCACCCAGGTTTACTTTGGGTTAATGAAATACGATTGGGTGGAACACTTGCTGCTTCTCTAGCTTAATCCTAGAGCAGCACTAGTAACTAAGGTTCTCTCCCCAGATATCTGAGAAACTCCATCTAGTGGATGTGCATCAAGGAGTGGACAAAGATGGAGAATTCACAGAATGCAACAACATGACACTCATTAACTTTGTGATAAAGCTTATAGGACCAACCCCTGAGCGAACCCTGACCCTTCTGCTGTTGCTGATGCAGGTAAGAGGCGCTGGGAGAAAGAGCAGGCCGGTGTGGAAAGTTTTGAATAATGCTGTATCTCTGTATCTCAAATGGGTTGGTAATCCAGCTCCCTTCTCCGAGTTAAAATTCAGTAGGCATTGAGTCACATCAACTGCCACATAATTTTTAATCAAACATTGATGGGGTGGGCCAGGGAGAGAGAGAAGAGAGATTTGCCCTTCCTCTAACCTGCCAGATCCAATTTCATGGTGTTGACAACTATGTGGGCAATGTCCCATCTTCTCGGATTACACAATGCCCTTTGCCTCTGTTTTATAGGTTGTGGGGAGCATCATCGCCTTTTCTATCCGGTACCAGCTCGTGCGGCTGTTCTATGACGTCTGAGCTGCCCTTGCCCCGTTGGTGCTTGCTTGGTGGACTGCCTCGCAGCTCTCTCCCACATGGCCCACAGCTGCACTTGCCCCAGGGCAGTCAGCCTTCCTTCTCAAGAGGGAGAAAGGCTTCTGGGGGGACTTTGGGGATGCACTGATGTCTTGTGGGCTTTTGTATCCATTCGGAGAGCATCTGCTGCTGCTGCTGCTACTCCTGTTATAGGAACTGCACTTTGTTTGTATGTCAGTACTCTCTCTCTCTCCTGTATGCTGACAGGGGAGGAGACGCCATAATTTGGGTGGCAGGAGGGTTGGCTTTTGAATATCTTTCTGCAGTGGAGCATTGTGCTGCTACCCTGAAACAAACAGAAGCAAACAGGCAAAAAAATGCATGTAAGCAGAACTCAGCTCTCCCTATTGCAATGCTCCCCGTTTTCCCTGCATCTTTTGTCCTTCAAATCTCCTGCTATGAGAGAGAGTGAGAGAGAGCTACTTTATGCTCTAGGAGTAAGTGTGTGTGTCCCTCCCCAACAGAAGGAAACAACTTTCCCCTTCAGGCTACCTGTCACTACTTGAGCAAGGCTTCACTGTCAAAATCTTGATAGAATCAAAGCACCAAACAGCTCTGATGGGGGCGTGGGCTTTGCAATTGCAGTTTCCCTCCTAGTTGTTTGTGCTGTGTTTGTTTTGAAGGACTTTATTTTTATGGTCTCATGGCTAATGCAGTGCCAAAACAGTGACCCCGAAGCTCCCGCAACCAAAGTGGGAAGGAATTCCAATTGAACCTGGTGGGACTGACTTGAGTTCAAACCTCCTTAAGATCCTGTTGACGGTCTATTCAGGGCTGCTCTTCTAAACCGTTTCTATACTACTGTCCAACTCTCTCTCACAAACCCAAATGAAGATGATTTGGTATAGTGCTTTTTGGTTTCGTTGTCTTTTGCTTAAACGGAGCTGGCCTGAGTGTTGAAATGGAGGAGGAGGCTTGGATTAGCTGGAAGTGACATCTTGCGGATGGAGGAAAGAGGGAGGAGGGAATGGAAAATAATACATCACCCAGGTGACATCCTAGCTTTTAGTCGTGAGGGAAGGACAAATGACTGAAGGAAGAGCAATCTGAGCAATCTTAGGTGCACAACCAAGTTTTCAAGCTTTCTCAGCCAACTATCTCTCTAGAACAGGCATGTCCAACTGCCAAGCGACTGTGATCTACTCCCAGTATAAACATTCTGGAAGTGATCGACCCATGGGGGGGGAGAGCAAAGGTTTTTGACCTTTTTTTAGGGGGGGGGGAGTCAAAGTTGATGACCTTTTTCTAGGGGTGGAGGCTAAAGTTGATAAACTTTTTAAATTTCAGATAGGTAGCCATGTTAGTCTGACACAGTCGAAATAAATAAATAAATTATCCAGTAGCACCTTAGAGACCAACTAAGTATATTCTGGGTATAAGCTTTTGTGTGCATGCACACTTCTTCAAATACCACTTTTTAAAGGGAGAAATAGCAAAGCATGTAGAGCTCACCTACAACAGCAACACAGCTGTGACAAGTACTTTCGCTTTCTAACTCATCGACAAAATATCCATTTCACGCAACGGAGGAAAAGAGTGGTGGCGGGGACTTTCACTCCATTGTTAATCACAACCACAGATCAAAACAGATCCCACAAGCGACCAGGTTCTATTCTAGAACATCTACAATGAAGTGCACCCTGGCTACTTACCCTTCTAGCAGAGCCAGGGCAGCCCCCTTCCCCAAGCTGTTGGGCCCTCTGTTATTCCCCCTACCCTTTCATTGCTTTCTCTTAATCCACACTATTCTCCAACATCTATTTGCGGCAGCAGTGCCAATGGCATGGGCATAGCAAGAATGGGGGGGGGCTTTGTTGGGGGGGAACCCACATGATTGGTCATTTAATTAAGTATTTCTATTGTTTTACTTGATCTAGAGAGGGCAACTGTCCCCCCTTGGCTACGCCCATGGCTAATGGTGAGGGAGGATCATAAGTCATCTTGCTATACTTCCTACTGTCTTTGAGAGTTGAAGGTGGAAAGTCGATTATATTGCCCCACAAATGTGGGATCTTGCTAGAGAGCTATATCTTTCTCTGATAGCTCTTCACATGGAGAGCAAGATGCACTTTTTCTACCAGGTTTTGGGCTGATTATCTAGTTGTTCTTGTTCCTACTACTGTGGGTACTGGCTTTTAAAAATAGCATTTACTTTTGGGGGTTAACAGTTTAGAAAAACGGTAGATAACACAAGTGCACATTAATGTGTACATGATGAATGTGTGTTGGTGGACCCTGATTTTCTACCTGCTGCAGACATAGGAAGCAGCAGTAAAGGAGGGATGGCAGCAGCAAACTACCTTTCATGAGCATAGCCAGGGAGGTGCAGAGACAGCTGCCCCCGCCCAAATCAAGTAAATAAATCTAAATAGTGAACTAACTGACCAGATAATTTGGTTCTTCCCCTCACCCCCCCCCAACATAAAGCCTGCCACTCCTAAAATAAATCCTGATTCTGCTCATGCTGCCTTTCCTGTTTAAGGTGGAGCTAAAATCAAATTCCGAATACCTCCCCCACATTTAAATTTGGCGCGCGTCTTTCCTACTGGCTCCGCAAACCAACTAATGGGCGAGCAGATAGCGATCCGGGCGCCCAATCTGTGCGTTCGTTTGACGCAGCCGAGGGCCAATGGGAATGCTAAAAGGCTGCGCCCAATGAGAAGAGCGGCGGCTATAAATGGGTAGGAAAGCGCGGGCTTTCCTCATTCATTCCTCATTCATTCTTCGGCGGTTCATTCACCTTTGGCGCCAGATCTTCCAGCGGAGAAGCATGTCGGGCCGCGGGAAAACCGGGGGCGGCAAGGCTCGGGCCAAGGCGAAGTCGCGCTCGTCGCGGGCCGGGCTGCAGTTCCCGGTGGGGCGCGTGCACCGGCTGCTGCGGCGCGGCCACTACGCGGAGCGGGTCGGGGCCGGGGCGCCCGTCTACCTCGCCGCGGTGCTGGAGTACCTGACTGCCGAGATCCTGGAGCTGGCGGGCAACGCGGCGCGGGACAACCGCAAGACGCGCATCGTGCCTCGCCACGTGCAGCTGGCCGTGCGCAACGACGAGGAGCTCAGCCGCCTCCTGGGCCGCGTCACCATCGCGCAGGGCGGCGTCCTGCCCAACATCCCCGCCGCCCTTCTGCCCCGCAAGGCCGGCGCTGGAGGAGGAGGAGCGGTGAGCGGCGCGGCGCCGAGGAAGAAATCAACCCAAGCATCGCAGGAATACTAGGCGGGCGAGCGGGCGAGCAGCAGCCTCTGGACGGGACTCCGGTAGCAGCCGGCGAGGGATGGACACGAGGACGGGTCAAGCAACCCCCCTGTTTTCCTGGGGGTTTGGTTTGGGACAAGGGCCAGGCGCCGGGACTGAGCGCATGGCTGCCTGGCCCACAAACGGATTGCTGAACTGGTTGGGGATCCCGTCGAAATTACGTTGCAGGGATCTCGGTGTTGGCTTTTGTTTTATTAAACGAATTTGCGCTGTTTAAACTGGGCTTGCTTAAGTTTACATGGGTGGGGGCAAGCCGGTTAGGAAATAAGGGGCAGGTGAGCGCTGCAAGGTTTCGCACTTCGACTGGAAATGCGATCAAGAGCTACGTTCCGTGCACCAGTCTCAGTAAGATGTATAACTCTTTATCATGAAGTTATTACATTCTTGCACTTTGCCAGGTTCAAACTCTGGGGAAGGGTGGGATTGCCCCTTGCCTGAAGGCATCTACAGGGCCTTTGCCCGTCACTGTAAACAGTACTGTACTGCATGAACCAGTGGCCTGGCTGAGTGTAAGGAAGCTTCCTGTGTCCTCTTGGTTGTTACCGTAAAAAGTTGAGGGTGTGGCAGAGATGTGGTAGTTAATAGAAAAGCATAGAGAGGAGTATCCACTGGGGGGAGGATTAAGATTCATGGCAGCCCAAAGCAGCTTGGCTAACAGGCAGGAGAAAGGTCATTGTTGGCTTGGCATAGAAAACAGGTGGGCTTTTCTCCCCCTCTCCTACCCTCACCCACCAATTAGACCATGCTGACTGGGGCTGACATTTGTTTGGTGAAAACAGCCAAAGGGAACTATCTTTCCTAACTTAATGGACTTTCCTGCCATTAGGCAAAAGGGTATTAAAATAATGGAGGTGACTGATGGCTCTATGGAGCTTATAGCTTCCTGCATCTTGCTTCCATGTCCTTATTGTATGGGTGCCTGGTTGGTCTGCCATAGTCAAAATAAAAAAATCCCTTCCAGTAGCACCTTAAAGACCAACTAAGTTAGTTCTTGGTATGAGCTTTCGTGTGCATGCACGAAATGTTCGTGTGCATGTTCTGAAGAAGTGTGCATGCACACGAAAGCTCATACCAAGAACTAACTTAGTTGGTCTTTAAGGTGCTACTGTAAGGATTTTTTTTTTTTTATTTTGACTGGAAGCAGCTAGTTAGCCACTGCTGGAAAGAGGATGGAGTTCTGAAGATCTGAGATTTACAAAGTTTTCTTTCTACCCGCCCTTACTTCATGGTGGTTCTATTATGACCAGGCAAGTTTGCTTTTTCCTGCTAAAGCCCTTTGGTGATTGTTTTGCAATACTCAGGTGAAAACAGGTCTGTTTACAAACCCAAAGAATTCTGGAAATTGTGCTTGGTTAAGTGTGCTGGTATTGCAGCTCCCAGGGGCAGACTGTGGTTCCCAGGGTTCTTTGAGGGAAAGCAACGTGCTTTAAAGGAGCTGGTATGCATACACAAGCTGCAGTAGATTCAGTTTAAATCTCTTTAATCCATTTGGCAATAATTAAAAAAAATATACACTTCATTATATGCAACTGTACCAGGTTACATTATTCCTGACAGCAATCAATGAAGGCACCAACTTCTTTTAAATGGTTCTCTTTCTCAAAATTCAGGCTGTGTGTTAAAGGGAGTGATCCCCGCCAGCATCAATCTTCCATTGGAGGCTACAGCATGAGACAGTCCTTAGCAGCACAGGTGAACTGTGGCTTAGCTACCATAATAAATTAAGATTCCCTTCACCGAGAGGGCAGTGGTTGATTTGCAAGAGACTTCATTGCTTCCATGAAGGACAACGGCTAGAGGAGCTTGACATCCAAGGCAGGGCCCCCATCAGGCATCGTTGAGCTGTCGGGCCACGTTGAGGATGTGCTTTGCCCCTCTGCTCAGGAGGAGCTCAGCCACCTGAATGCCTAACTTCTCTGCAGCCACTTGAGCAGACTGAGAGAAATTCTTTGCAGTGATGCCAACATGCTGGATGTCATCGTTGGGGCCATCTTCATTCTGAAAAGTAAAAGATGTAAAATCCCTTAGCCAGCAATAGGACATTTGAGGGTTAGAGGCAGCGATTCAAGATTCACATTTATTGAAGGATAGTGGGTGGCGCTGTGGTCTAAACCACTGAGCCTAGGCTTTGCCGATCGGAAGGTCGGTGGTTCAAATCCCCGTGATGAGGTAAGCTCCCGGTGCTCGGTCCCAGCTCCTGTCAACCTAGCAGTTCAAAAGCACATCAAAGTGCAAATAGATAAATAGGTACTGCTCCGGCGGGAAGGTAAACAGCGTTTTCGTGTGCTGCTCTGGTTTTGCCAGAAGCAGCTTAGTCATGCTGGCCACATGACCTAGAAAAACTCTGTGGACAAACGTCGGCTCCCTCAGCCAGTAAAGTGAGATGAGCGCTGCAACCCCAGAGTCATTCACGATTGGGCTTAACTGTCAGGGGTCCTTTTAGTGAGCCTCCTCAAATTTAACATTGGTTTTGTATCCTCCAGTAAAATTAGAGGGGGGGGGGGACAACCCATATGAACAAGATGCTAGGATTGTACAGCTGGTCTTTTAATGGAGGAGGCTGAACAAGTGTGACTGTCACTATTGACCAAAACATCTATGAGCTTGTTAGCACATTACAATAAGCCAGAGTTTAGTGTGAATGAGCAGCATGCTATTGCATACTTTGCCATAGTTCCTGCTTCACTCCTGTGAAGCAAACCAGGAAGTTGCACTTAAAGCTTTCCTTCCTATTAACACTGAAATCCAGGATTAGGGTCTGTTGCTCCCTTACCATACAGTGGCTTGTTTGGGAGCAACAGGCCACAGTATATGCTTTGGATATAATATGAAACAAAGCTTAAATCAGGTGTGGAGAAACTTTGTCCCTCCAGTTACAGATAGGTAGCCGTGTTGGTCTGCCATAGTCAAAATAAAAAAAATTCCTTCCTGTAGCACCTTAAAGACCAACTAAGTTAGTTCTTGGTATAAGCTTTCGTGTGCATGCACACTTCTTCAGATACACACTCCAGATATTACTGAACTACAATTTCCATCAGTCCGAACAAGCAGGACCCATTGCCAGGAATGATGGGAACTGTAGTTCAGCAGCAGCCAAAAGCTCCTCACACTTTGCTTAGATGTAGTTTTATTGGGGTTTTTTTCTCTCTCTGTCATGGGAGGAGCCAAGCAGAAAGAATAACAAGGTCCCAGTTTTCCCCTATGTGGAAGCCTAGAAAATGTGCTGTTTTGCAATACAGTAGCAGGTACCTCATGTGGAAAATAATTCATGCTTGCTTGCATGGTGTCACGTAGGCTCTCTGATCCATCAAGGCTGTAGACTGCTCCAGTCAAATATAACTAGGGAAAATAAAGAGAAAATGTCAACAGCCACCGCTCTCCCTTTGGAGAAGGTGCAGGAAAGCCAAGGGATGCCATAGGCAGTGTGTGACGTCTTCTACATGAGTCCGGGATTCAGCATTAAGTCACCTTTTTAAAAAGGAAGGGTCCTAGGAGGACAGGAAGGAATTATCAGCAGCAACTTAAACTTTTATGTGAACTACCAAATCTTCCAGGATGAGTGCTGAGACTGATCCAGTCAAGAGGGAAATGAATGTCTGAAGTGGGGGACTACCAACTCAGCATTTTAAAAGTGGTTTATAAATGCTTTTTAATAACTATCAGCCACAGCCAATAGGATGGGGATTGGAATCAAACATCTGGAGAACCACAGATTCTCCATCCCTGGTCAGCAAACACCTAGTCTGTTGATAATAACCATTTGAACCTATGTTCCAAGTTATTTACATACATTATCTTCTGGTGATCCTTACAACAACCCTAAAGAGTAGGCCAGCGTTGTTATCCTTGTATTGCAGGTGGAAGGCCAAGAAGGTGGGCCACATGTCATGAATGTGAGTTCGCTGGTTTGAGGGTTCTTTGCTCCATCTCAGTCAGGGAGCACTTCCCTTCATACCAAGCAGGGCTATTGCATTCAGCACAGGTCTCTCCCTCCACCAACTGCTTTCAATGCTGGGAGAGGCCCACAAACCATTGCTAAGAGAGACCCAGCCTGGCTGCTGGCTGGAAAAAACAAGGCCTGTGGTCTTCTGAATTGTCATTACCTGGAAGTCCTTCAGCACGGTGTTCACTGCCACAGGGACACTGCAGCCGCCTTCCTGGAATGGAAAATGTCAGGGAGGTGAATAACGCTGCTGCTGCTACTGCCAAGCCTCCCTCCTCATTTCGCTTTTAATTAGCATACCACTTTTCCATATTACTAAACAAGGCGGTTCACAGCAACAAAATATACAATAACCTGATCCAATTTAAAAAGCCATAACATGGCATAACTTTAAAATGAATGACATCAAATAAAGTCAAAATAAAAAAATTCCTTCCAGTAGCACCTTAAAGACCAACTAAGTTAGTTCTTGGTATGAGCTTGTATCTGAAGTGTATGAGTGTATCTGAAGAAGTGTGCATGCACACGAAAGCTCATACCAAGAACTAACTTAGTTGGTCTTTAAGGTGCTACTGGAAGGAATTTTTTTATTTTGACTATGGCAGACCAACACGGCTACCTATCTGTAATCAAATAAAGTAATATTCAATAATCTATTTGACTATAATGGTACACAATAAAATAACCCAAAACATGAACCAATAATGACTAAACAAATTCACTCTTAACAATTGCAATAAACTATCAATAATAACTGAGTCACAATGCATACCTTGGGAAAGGATCAAACTGAGAAACACGCAACTCAGAACTATTTTTTAAAAAAAATCCCTGTCCTCCCTAGGAAGGAAGCACCCCACTGCCCTGAGCCCCACATAAGCAGGTGGCTGCTGTGGCCTCCGATCAAGCACTTCCTGAAACCTACCAAGTGCTTCATGAAGGCCCTCTCTGCAATGCAACGCAGCACCGTCTCACCGTCGTGCAGGACGGACACCATATCGAGGATCTCCTGGTCCCTGGCTCTCACCTCCACTGCTAGGGCTCCCTGGAGAAAGGAAGAGGAGGAGGGACAGAGGCCCTTCTCAGCTTCTAGAACAGCCTAGTGGCTATGCAGTCCCCACAGCGTTCAAAGCCCCTGCTCTGCAATGACCAGGGTCAGCAATCAGAGAACAACAGGAGCAGAGTCTCTACTCTGTAAAGCACGCATGAGCTTGAGATGGAGACATGCGACCACCAAAGCATCCACTACCCCTCTCCCCCACAAGCCCCTGCTAAAAACTGCTTGGGGGGGGGGAGCCAGCCATACCGACCCATAAGAAAAATTACTAAATCCATATTACGCCAATGCCTCTATGAGGTCAACCAAAATGTCACAATATAGTGCAAGCTTTTAAGTTTCTGTGTTTTCTTTACTATCTAGCCCAGTGCCTTGAATGATGGTCAGGGGTGCCGTGGGCAACATTGGCTGAGGGAACACTCCACAAGGGAGGGTGTTTGAATAAGGTTGAGAGGCTGCCAGCTCTGCAAGAAAGGGGCAACATAACTGGGCTCCTGTGCCCCACAGGAGTGCTACAAAAAGAATGTACTTCAATAAGGCAGCCATGGACTCAAAAAGGTTGAAAACCTCTAATCCAGCCCAGTGAATAGTTCTGGGGGACTCAAAAGCTGGCACAATATTTTGTGACATTCTGGTTGGCCCTGGAAAGTAGTTGCGCTGCGATGGATTTTGGCATTTTTGTTGCTGGGATTTCCAAGAGGCAAAAGAAAATGTCTTCAAGGATTCCCACGATGCATACATTTCACCCACTTTTGGACAAGGGGCAAGCAAGGCATGCATTGAAAGAGCTTAGTGCCATTTTGAGTGATTTTTAAATCGGAGAACAGTTCAAGGGGGGAAACCCGCTTTTACAGTTTACAGTTCATGGACAGAATTAATGGGAGAGGTAGGCCAACAAATTCTAGAGGGCCACAGGTTAGCCATCCCTGCACAAATGTGAGGATGCAGAAGTTGGTACCCACCAGGACAAGGGGTGCAGCCTCGGAGCACTAAGGCCATTTAACCTTCCAGCTTTGGGATTCACACTAGAGAGAATTCATTGGAAGGTGTGCATAGCCTGACTTTGGGATGCTCATTTGAGGGCGAGGAGCAGGAGGAGAAAGAGCGAAAGGCACCCTCAAGAGGCAGGGGTGTGTTGGGGAGGCTTAGCTGTTCACGCGCACACAGCAGGGCCAGAACGGAGAGCACATCACATACCTGCCCAACTGCGTACAAGCAGTCTGCGGGGCTCAGGACCTGGAGGGAAGGAGAACGAGGGTTGGTGGTGCTCAGAACAAAGGTGGAGCAAAATATTTTATTTATTTATTTTAAATTTGTATACAGCCCTATACATCTCAGGGCATTTCACAAATTCATTCAGTCTATATATCCCGAAGGAATGCAGACATCAGTGAGCATCTCAAGAACTGAGGATACAAGGAGTAGAAACTCCCTGGGCACAATGGAGGGGCATGGGCAGGGAACAACCTTCATCCCAATCTCTTCTGCCCCACTTACTTGACCAATGCGGCTGTCCCAGCCCATCCGCCTGAGGCCAGCCGCTGCCAGGACGATGGCGCTGAAATCCTCCTTCTCATCCAGCTTCTTCAAGCGAGTGTTCAAATTTCCCCTCTACAAGAAGGATTAAGGGAAAACCACAGAGATCCCTGGTTGGGTGGCCCATGGCCTGCACTTCCAGACCTGGCCACCAGGGAGGGTGTTCTAACACCACAGTCCCTCTCTGCAGGGGAGAAGGCGGCTCAAGACCTTAGCTCCTCTGCCAGGCCTATGGGCTGCATCTCAGCACAATGGCTGGCTGGGCCCCGGATTCAAAGCCAAGCCAGGGATGTGTGGCCTTGAAAAAGTTCTCATATTGCAGACCAGTTTTTCCCACCTGGCCAACAAACGATTGAGACCTGCTTCAATATAACAGAAGCTGCATATTCAAAGGAATGGCCACATTCGCCACTAGGAAATTCACCCCCCACACACACACAAGGTGTCCTATTCACACTTCTAAGTCAAGGGGTCATTTTCAAAGGATACAATATCCCTGAATTCCAGGTGAGGGAACTTTCTCTTCAGCTGAGCTGCCCGGCGAAGTGAGCTGGTCCCGATCACACTGCCAGAGAGCCAAAAGGAAAGCGGCGTCAAAGAAGAGTCTGGACTGGTCAGCCTCACCCGTCTGAGCAGAGTTAGGAACAGTCCCCCAGACATCTCTGCACAAACATTGTCTACACGGGACCATGTGCAGCAAAGTGTCAACTCTGGGCAAGAGCGGCTGGCCAAGACCTCAGGCAGGCAGGGACCCCTCTCAGCACTGCTACCCAAGAGGGGTTGAAGCTGGGGCAAAATGCTAATTTCAGCCCTTCCTGCACACCAGATGGAACCCAAGGAAGGAACAAGTGAAACTCACCTCTTCTCAGGGAGGCTGTGGAGGCTCTTGCCTGCATGCTTAGGGTGGAAGACGACGGCATCATATGGACTCTCTCTCCTGCAAGGGACAGACGGGGTTGCCTTTTAGAGAGCAGGTCAGCTGGGCTGCAGCAGCAGCCTCCAAGTTTCTTGCAAAGAGAGCTGGAGACTCCATGACCTGGACTTTTGTCTGTTCACAGCAAAGGGCCACCACTTGGCCTAAGGCAGTGGCCAGTTTAGATGGGTTAAAGAAGGTATTACCCATCTGATGCTATGGAAGTTAGGTGGTTTGGTGGGCATTCCCCCACACACCCTTTTGTCTTCATCTGGGTTTGTTATTTCTGGAATGGCTACCTGCCTGGCACTCAGGTATCAGGATGCCAGGAATTATCACTCAGGCAGAGTGGCTGCTGAGTAGCTGAGCTCACATGTCTATATGCATTTCTGAAGTTTTCCCAGTGAGCCAGTACATAGATACATTTATCAGTGAATTGTTACATTTGGTATCGTGCAGCAAAGGCCCTTTGAATAGATAGGAAGAAACTGTGATGAAGTGTTTTGTGGGGACAAATTACAAAAGTCGCAAAAGTGATTGTGCCGATGTTGGTAGTGGGCTGCATGTGCATGATATCTGCTGGAGGGGCAACTCCCCCCAACCTGTACATAAATTCCTGCAACCCATGGAAAAGGGAAGGTGGATGCCTGGCCAGGGCAAACTTTGATGGACCAAGAGCCAGAGCGCTGAGCACCAGTCAGGCAGAAGGAAGCAGAGGAGCCCAAACTCACTTGCAAATTGCACCGATGGTGAAGCCATATGGGAGGGATGTGGGCAGGTCCTTCAGGGAGTGAACCACCAAGTCAACCCTGGAAGGGAAGAAATGAGCTGGTCAAGGGTGTGCCAACCTTATGGGCCCAGGATGGGCAGAGAGAGAGCAATTATGAAGCGTAAGACCTCAGCGCAGATCCCTGCTTGGCTATGAAGCTTTGCTGGGTGGGCCTGGGCATGTCAGTCTCAATGTGGCCTACTGCTCAGGATTGCTGCAGTTATGCGCCAGGACTGGGCTCCCCCTCCCCACAGTTGCTGGACTCCCAAGCTGCAACGCTGGGTTACAGGAAATGCTTTCGCTCAAGAGAAGACTTCCTGGCTCTGGAAGAATCCATTGCCTACCAGGACATGGACTCCTGCTCAGAGCAAAAGCACCAGTGCCAAGGGCACCACCAGGCATTGCCTGCCAAGGAGAGCTTTCTCCCACACCTCCCAGCCAAAGAGAACTTACTCATTTCTTTCCAGTGCATTTTCCAGTTCCTTCGTAAATAGGCTTTTCTCACCAATCTAAATGGGAAAAGAGCATGTTACAACCCAGGCTGCTTTTTCTGTCCACTGCTGGTTGCGTCATGAGCCCAGGGAGCATACGGCTGCTTACCTTCGACAGAGCTGTGTCCAGGATCTTGTCACCTGTGGTTGACATGGCAACTATTCAGAGAGAGAGGAAGGAAAGAAGGAAGAGGGAAGATCAGGAAAGATGACAGACACCAGTAGGACATGAGCCACAACAAGGGTGAGCAATGTGTGGACTTCCTAGCTGCTCACTGCTTTGGTAGGGGAGGACGTAAACTGGCGCCAGGAAAAAACACCCCTCTTATCCCAGGCCTTTGGCTACTTAAATAATCTATGGCCTTTTAAACTGTGTGGGTGGGGACATTGTTTTTGTTTGCTACTATTTAACGTGTGGCATAACTGATAATGTGTTGGGAGTAGGACCTGGGAGACCAGGGTTTGAATTCCCACTCAGCCATGAAGCTCACTGGATGACTTTGGGCCAGTCACCATCTCTTAGCCTAACCTACCTCACAGGATTGTTGGAGAATGAAACGGGGAGAACCATGTACACCGCCTTGAGCTCATTTGAAGGGGAGAAAGGCATATAAATGTATTAAATAAACAAATAAATAAATAAATAAATAAATGTTATGTATTTTGGGGTTTTACATGGTAAGCCACCCTGTGAGTCTTGAAGGAATGACCGTATAGAAATTAATAATAATAATAATACAAAGCTAGATGCCACACAAGCCCATCCTCTCCATGCACCAGGTCTCAGCACTCTGCCTGTGCACCTGAGGCTGCTCTCCCCCAGCACCTGGATGGAACTCCTGTGTTGGCTTGCTTTCTCCCCATCCACTACTGTGGTCAATACCTACGGTAATTCCCAGGCTTCCTGCCTCACACACTCACCAATCTCAAAGCAGAGGTGAGGGTGGCGCTCCTGCAGCATCTGAACCACGCTGTCCGTCTGGATCCGAGCGAGCTGCAATTCCAGAGAGAAAGAAGGCAAAGTCAATCAATGTGCCCTACCTATGACCCAAGAGGAGCAGGTGGCAAGTGTGCCCAACGCACCTGCTGTCAGAGGAAGACATGTGTGCAGAATCTTGCTCCGATATGCTGCTCCCACAAGAGCCCAGAAGACATGAGACTTGCAGTCCCACTTACTATGCACTTCACGCTCATCGGTTTTGGGTCCGGTTCATGTCTGTGATCTGCTCTGCCCCCTTCCCCCCCAGCTTCGGGGGCCACAGAGAAAAAGCCAGGCATGAAGAGAGCCAACCTGGCTTGAGCCAGTCAGAGAATGAAAAGGAAGAGAGGCAGCAGCGCAGCTGATGTGTGCTCAGCAAACCTCCCAGAATGAAGCTCTGCCAAAATACCATTTATTGAAGCCAAGTGTTGCAGGATTCCCGACAGGCAAAGGGAAGGAATTCTTCACACAGAGCATAATTAAATTGCAGGGTTTGCTCCTGCAAGACATAGAGATGGTCATCAATTTCAGGGGCTAAAAAAGGGGGTGAAAGGCTATCAATGGAATATTAGCTGCAATGGCTGTGTTCTGCATCCAGCGTTGGGAGGTTGTGTGCCTTTGAATATCAGTTGCTGAGAATTGCAATAGTGAAGATATTGCTGCTGGACTCAGGTACTTCTTGTGGGCTCCAAGAGTGGCTGGGGAAACTCAGCCAGATGGGTGGGGCATGTATGTATAAATAAATTATTATTATTATTATTATTATTATTATTATTATTATTATTATTATTATGTGGTTGGCCACTGTGAGAACCAGATGCTGGACTAGACGGGTCTTGGACGTGACCCAGCTGCAGGGCAATTCTTATGTTCTGAGAGAAGGAGTGGAGACCCACTTCTGGCCCCCAGGACAGGGCTTTTAGGGAAAAGGAGATCTTTCACACCCTGAGGTGCCGCCCCATCCTAGGCCCCTGTTCCGAACGGGCTTTCTGGGTTTATTCCTGAGCTGCCACCAGCCTCAACAACAGGAGGCAGATGGGAGATTAGCTCTCCACCACAAGGGTGGAGCATTATCTTTCTTTACAAGTCTGCCCCTCCCAGCCTTGGCTCTTGGGCGTACTTCTTTGCTCCTGCTAGGGCGGCTCATGGGGAAATCTTTGCATCCTCCTGGCAAAAGAAAGGTCAGGGGAACTGATGGTTGCTCAACACCACCAAAGCAATTCAGATGGAGAAGTATGGATTAATTGCCAGGTGGATACAAATGAAAAATTTTAAGATTGTTCATCAGTGAGCAGCAGCGAAGTAGCACAGCTGACAAACACTTAAGGCAGTATAATGCAAATGACGTAACTGCCTTATAAACGAAACCCTGTGGCTGCTAGCAAATTACAGCAATAGTAGCAAAGGGACAAAGTCTTGAGGAGCAGCACCACTGAGTGAAATATAATTCAGAAAGATGCACACTTGGGAATATAGCTCCTGTGATACTTAGCCTAATATGAATTTGGAATTTGCTATTACTGAGTGGTTCCCAGAATATGTGAGTTGCTGCACAGCAGCCATTAAGAGCTGCGGCAGCAGTGGGGGGCTCTAAGTCTAAGCTCTGCTTGGTACAGAAAACCCAGCAACATCTCTAAGAAAGGACTGTCCAGCCTCTGCCTAAAGACCCCCAGTGAGGCAATACAGGAAACTGCCTTATCCCAAGAAAAACCATTGCTCCCTCTAGCTCAGTTCGGTGAGCACTGGCTAGCAGCCATTGTTCCAGGGTTTCAGGCGGGGAGTCTTCTTTCACAGCCCTACCTGGAGATGCCGGGGACTGAACCACAGGTGCTCCACCACTGAGCTCTGTCCCTTCCCAAGGGAGAGTCCACCATGTTTTCAGTGTCAGAACTGCTCTCGCCTTTAAAAAGCCTCTCCAAATGCTCATCTGAGCTCTCCCCTTCTGGGACATAAGCCCCTAGGATCTAGTCCTGTCCTCCGGGACAACAGAGGATAGTTCTTCGTCCTTTTCGTAAGGCATTTTTATATATTGCTATTATCCACCCCTATAACCCAGGCCTTCAAGAATACACTTCGTTCTAGGACTTGCTCTCTTCAGCACCGGCCGTCTTTCCTTGCCTTCCTCTGTTCCAACCTGGTTACTAGGAAAGGAACAGAAAATGCCCTGTTGTCCCAATGCAAATCCATTCACCGGTCAATGCACAGTCCTGTTTGTACGAACACTTTGCAAGAAGCAGACCCAGGAAAAGCAGAGAGAGAAAAGAAGCAGGCAGGCAAGAGAACGGTAATGACAAGAACCTCACCTGGCTTTTCCTTGTTCCCACGCGGATAGTCTCTTTCTTCAAGCCATTCTTCTCCTGTGAAGAAATGTCTCCAATTACTCCAAAGAGGGAGGGTTATTATGGTGGCATTTCCACAATCTCCCCGCAAAACCCTACATCAAGAGGAAGCTTGCACCAGCCAAGCCTTTCCTCACAAAGGGGCTGCCAAGCAGGGTGGTACAGTTCAGCCATGGAAGTGGACACAGAAGGCATCCCAGGAAGCCCCACACTGGAACTTACCTGGGCAGACACCTCCTGCAATGTTTGCTGCATTAAAAGGAACAGCCCTAAAGGATAGCTGAGCAATGTGCAATTAGATACCCATCCCTCTTGCCTGCCTCCCTTGTGTCAGATCTAAAATTCTACGCTTCTCTGGGCAGGGGCCCGCCTTTCCCTTTGTTGTGCTGTAAAGCACCATAATATTGTTGGCACAACCACAAACAACTATTACTAATGTCGTTTTTATTGCCTGACCTGACCAGCCCTAGCCCAGCAACCCTTGACAGGCTTCAGGGCAAAGAACACGTGTCAAAGACCTGAAAGAAGCGGAGGTTATTCAGTGCACAACTGGCCCCAAGGGGCAGAGTCATCTGCTTCCCAAGAGTCCCCCAAAGACCAGGCTGTGCAATGCAGGTAAGCAGCACATGGAACTAGCAAGGGCCCTGTAGGAAAAGGTGCCTGCAGAGCCATACAGGGCACAGGACAAGATAGCACTAAGACAAACATTATCAGTTAAGGGCCTATCGAGTCCTAATTGCAGATAGAAGTATTCCTCAGTAGGGTCTGTCTCTTGCAGTAAAGTTTCATCCCTAAATATGTCATAACACACACAGCTGAAAAGAAAGATTCTGCATGCATGTGTGTGGGTAAGAGAGGCAGGGAGAGAAGTATGAAGTCCTGGACAATAACCCAGGGCCAGAAAACCTTCAGACCTGTCAAAATGGCTGTTAAGATTTGGAAATATTTCCGCAGACCCGCAAAGAGGCCTGGAGAGACATACACCTCTTACCTGACTGTCCTGCAGCACCACCTTTGCCATTTCAATGAGGTTTGCAACCCAGGACCCAGTGAAGAGGAGGAGGAGAAAGATGTCTTTGCTAGAGGGGAGAGGAAGACCTGCTGCCTTGCTCTGTCAGCGTCTAATCAAGGGAGTCTCTCCTTGCAAACTAGCCCCAACCTGGCAGCAGAGATAAGGCAGAGAAGGGGAAAGGGTGTTCAAGGGGGGTGGGGAGAAGGAAGGAACTGAGCCTGGAGGGAACTGCAGCTGCAGGGGCTGCTTGCAAGGAACTCTCCGGGTTTTGCACAGAAAGAAATTGTTCTGGGAAAGACAGGCAGCAGAAGACAATCTCCCAGGGCAAAGCAATTGACAAAGGGGCCATTTGCACAAGTGAACAAGGGACATTTCAACCACTTATTTGCAATATAGGGCAAGGGGAGGGTGGCGGCGCAGAAGGGGAGATACAATCAAACTGCATGGCAAACAACTATAATCTCAATGGATCAGAATGCAGGAAGCTATCATCCTGAGAACCAACTTGCTTCCACCCATGGTGGCCAGTGCTATCTGTGCCATCCACATAGTTCTGTAGCAAGGAAGTGCACAAGCTGGGCTGGTATTTACTTTGTAGGACATCTCCCAAGAGAATGTGGCTCCTCTTAGGATAGTGGCCATGGAAAGGAGTACATAGACAAGAAATGGGATGCAGGGAGATAGGGCAAAACACAGGAATGGGGCACAGGTGGGCAGTAGAGCTGAATATGGGCAGTAGATATCAATAGTTCATAGGAGAGATTGGTAGTCACAAGGTACAGAAGCCCCATGTGTGACTTCTGGAAGTCAACCCCAAATCATCAGTTCCCTTCAGTCAAACACAGCCATGAGCACTAGCTGCTTAGCTTTAGGGAAGAAAAAGAGAGATACCATCAGGGTGCTGAAAGCAGCAGTTTATGTTTGTAGAGCAATTATGCAGCCAAGGGGGACAGAAAGAGGTGCTTAGTGTGAAGAGAGAAGAGAATTTGTTTGAATCTGGGACTGAAAACACAGAAACAGGCAAGCTGTGTAGGTGTCCACCATACAGTATCACCCAAAAGGCTCAGGCCCAACAGCCCAAAATCCAGGCAAAGTCTCAGGTTTGGAAGCTAATATAACAGTCTCCCCATGGGAAGGCTATGGGATGTATTCCCAGCGGAACTTTGAAAGGGCAAGTGAAAGTGTGAGTGTGCATGCAGAAACTAGAAAAACAGCTTGATGAAGCATCCTATAGCAGAGGGGAATGCAAGAGGGCACCTGAAAGCAGCAAACCCACACTTCTCTTCGCCGCCACCGCACTCTGGCTCACCTTGGCTGCTAGTAGAAACTGCCTGGAGGTATCTGTACAGTGTGCTACCTAACAGGGCAAAGGTGTGTCCTACAAAGCCACCCTGTGGATTAGGCAAGAGTGCCTTGCTACACAGAGGCAGAGCTCAAGTTGCACAAGGTTGTGCAAGAAACAAGAGGCATCTGATTTTGGCAGGAGCACATTCTAGAAATGCAACCTGCCTCCCTTGACCGGCAAAGGGCAAAATAGCCCTGGGAGAAACACCAGCCTCTCCCAATGTTTCTCTGCAGATATAAAGCGGATTACAGGGATACTAACATGAAACACTTTGAGCACTTGAACGAGGCCAGTGCCCTGTTGTTGTTCTTGCTACTGCTGCTATCATAAACAAAATTGTGTGTGCGTGTATATAAATCAAGTTTCATAAAAATCAAACTAGCACTACCATTTAACAACTATATTCCCCCTTCCTAAGAAAAGCAGCACTGGAGGACACACAAGTGTAGGAAAAGAGAGAGTCGGGGGTGGGGAAGAGTAGCAGATAGGCAGCCATGGTCGGAGACAACCCCCGTCCCCAGGCCCACCCGCGGGGGCTGAACTCATTTGCATCTCATTAAAGACCCCCGCGACAAGCGTGAGGTCACCACCATGCATAGAGGTCACCTCGTGACGTCCTCCGCCATTGGCTGAGCCCCTGGAAGCCCCGCCCCTTCGCCCCCTCTCTCCCTCCCCCTCCCCAAAGCGAGCGAAGCGCCGGTCAAGGCAGCGGCGGAGAGGCTCACCGAGGCGGGCGGCGAGCTGGTCATGCCGCTGCTGGCGCCGAGCAGCGAAGGGGGCCGGCAGGCAGGCGGGGCGAGGGCTGCAGGGGGTCCCGCTCTGGGTCAACTAGGCGCTGCCGGTTCCATCGCCACTCCGCGGAGCCACGCATGCGCCTCCCCGTCCCGGACGTCACTTCCGGCTTCCTGTTCCTCCCACAGGCGGCTTTCCATGAATGGGAGGTGGCTCACGATGCCCCTTTATACCGTAATTGCCGTCGACGCGGCGCACGCCCTTTTCGGAAACGCGAAGCCGGGGGCGACGCTGTGTCGCTTCGCGCTCCGGTACTTGCAGTGAGGCGCTGCACGTGGCTCCGGCCGCATATTTTACGGGCAGCGGAGCGTCTCTTGCCCGAGTACGCCAGTTAGGCTTTGAAGGGGGCTGGCCTAGATAGTATTATGCAAACTACCTGCAAATCGCCTTCAAAAGTGTCACGAGATTTATTCTAAAATTGAGGGAACGCTGCTTGAAAGGCCTGGGAGAGCCGCTGCCAGCCAGCCAGCCAATGAGGCAGAAGGGCCAATGGTCTGGTTGGTGTATAGCTGCTTCCTGTGTAACTCTCTGCTACAAGATGAGCTGACAACGAACGCTACCTTAAACGGAGAGGTCTCTCAGGCTTCTCATCCTGTAATATGGAGACCCCAGGTGCATAAGAAGTATATCACTGCATACTGAAAAGGGGACCCACTGACTGGTGTTCATCCCTGATGGTGCTGCAAATGAGTTTATTGGAGGTGGCCTAATTAGCAGGTGCAGCTGGCAGGATAGTAGACGAGTGTAGTGCTTGATTGGATCCAGCAAGGAAATTGGCATGTGTTTT
Organism: Podarcis bocagei; assembly: GCF_964188305.1. NCBI lineage: Eukaryota > Metazoa > Chordata > Lepidosauria > Squamata > Lacertidae > Podarcis > Podarcis bocagei. The sequence goes on along the minus strand of NC_138141.1, from coordinate 17,164,168 downwards.
ATTTAAAAGGGGACTGGACCAACTGATGGAAGTGAAGAGGTTTAACGATGCATATTAGGAACCCCAGCTCCCAAACAGCATAACTATAAATAGTGTAAGAGCAGCTCTGCTGCTGTAGCCCACACACCACCTCGTCCTGTATGCCAGTAACAGCCCAACCAAGTGAGAGCAACCAACCCCTTCACCCCTTTTACCAAACTTTTCTCTAAACCAGTCATTCCATCCATCATTTTGGGTACCCTTTTCTAACAATGTAATATTTTTTCCATAGATTGGTGTTGCAGCATTATGATATCAACAGTTTTCTTTTCGGTTTATTTCCCAATGATCCCTAGCATGGCAATTGTCCTTTTTCACAGCTGCCACGTGCTATATCCACTGCCACGCACAAGGTCTCATTCCTGGCAACTCACCATCAGATTCCTGGCAACTCACCATCAGATTCAGAGACCACGAGGTATATGTAAAATTAAGGTACTTTGCCCCAACATACATCAATTCATCATTTAGGGTGAACTGCATTTTCCTCATTATCTCCAGAGAGAAAAGAGCAGGCAGCTGTGGGAGGAAGCTCAAGCCTGCATCTAGCCTCAAAGACTATTCCTCCCTCTGTGGTAGAAGATGGTGCCCCAAGAAAGACGGAGGAGCAGGAAGGAAGCTCCCTGTGGCTTGGAGCACAGTTCCAATGCATAATTGCTCTTGCAAAATCAAGAACCAAGGAGGTGAAGTGACGGGGTGGGAGGAAGCTAATTGCAGCAGAGGAGATGGGAGGAACCAGCTCAGATAACAGCCATCTGCCTGCAGGCCCAGCTTCTACTACCACCCACAAACTATACCAGAAATCTAATCCTGAGCAAGATTAGCCACAGAACTGGGCCTTTTCTATGAGGCAGCTCCTCTGGGCTCTCACAGAAATACCAAAGAATTGGGAAGGCGGGAGGGAGAGAGAAGCAGTTGTTCAGAAAGGAAGCAAGAGTATACATACATATACAGGAAGACCCATAGTTCTCTTCACCCACATTCACACACTTTATAGCTCAAGCAAGTAAACCGCTATTAAGTGAAGGGTTACAGAGATGTTAGTGCTGAACATTATTTACATCTTCAATCCACCTCCCCAGGAAAATAACTCTTCCAGTTCCAGAATCCAGTCAGTTTAGTTCCACGCTGTATAATTGATGAGGGCAACACAGGCTTACTAGAGATCCTCCTCATACAGAGCTTGGAACACAAGAGGCACCAGGAAAAAGTTGGAGCGGAGAGCTCGTTTTCATCACACAGTCGTACAGGAGCCCACTGCTAATGCTGAAGCACCAGACTTTTTACCAGGAGACTTAACCAGCAGGCTGTAAGGCTTGGAGAAGCAGGCCTGGCTGTAGTCAGGTAAAATAATAATAATAATAACAATAATAAACAAGCCAGAGTTCCTTTGGTCTCTCTCACTCTGTTTCCTAAGCCAGTTACGCAGCCCTCCTGGTCTTCAGTCAAATCCTACCCTCTTTTGGGTCACAGTGCACTAGAAAGAGAAGCTGATTGCATCACTCGTTCGGAGAGCCAAGGTCAGGGGACTGAAGGACACCCACCCACTGCCATCTAAGTGCTCCGTTTTGTGTGTATCAGCAGCTCACGCTGCAAGCCCGCATCGAGTACTGCAGCAGATTTGCCTGGAGGAAGGTCTGTGATGAGGGTGAGCTTGTTGAAAACGCCTCGGCCAAAATAATCCGCAACCACAGAAAAGCTGTCATTGGAGCATTTCATCTGTAAGATGGAACAAACAAAAGCTTCACTTTTGGGGGTGTTTGGGGTGGGAGATTCTATCATTTACTATACATTTTGGCAAATGGTTTGCCTCTATATGTTCGGCCACCTCTTGAGATATCATTGTCAAACTCAGCATGATGGTTCCAGTGGTGGGGCAATAGACTTCGTTGCTGTTTGGGCACAGACGCCATTTTGAACCAAGATGGTGGACCGAAACATGACTTTGGCATGTCTTCACCCAACATCCAGAGTTATGGGTTCAAACACAAATTACACTACGCATTTAAAACAACACAGTATTTCCCCCCCCCCAAAAAAAAAATCCCAGGCAGGGCCAGGCACTCCCCACCAGTTGGATATAAAGTGTCATAATAAACCAGACTGGAAATCCAGCTAGGCAGCCAGGGAGCCCCACCTGGTGCTGGAACTGGTCATGCAAGTCCCGCTTCTGCTCTTGAGCGCGGATCATGTCCATGACTTTGCGGTTCTCTGGCAAGCAGGTGGGACACTCCGACCCACTCTCCGAGTAGCTCTCAAAGCAGTGCTGGTGGAAGGAGTGGCCACACAGAAAGTGAACTGAGGGCAGCTCCAAGGCACTGGTGCAAATGCTGCACTTGGTCTTCTGGAAGATCTTGGGACTGAGAAAAGGAAACACACAAGGGAAGGGCAAGGAAGAGAGATGGTTTTCAGGGACATGCGCAGAAGTAACAGCAACACATTCCTATGATGCCCACATTGCACTTGAGCATCAAGCTTCTCCCCTGCCCTGGATTCCAGGATTGCTACAGCAGCTGTAAGTAAAGAGCAGCTGTACTCTGGAAGATTGGCAGATGAATGAAGTCTCCTTTGGAGTCCCTTCCCGATCCATCTCAATCCCTTCCAAGGAACCACCTGGACATGTACATCACACTGCACCACCAAACAGAGCACAATGGGCAGAAGGCAGGAAAGTGGCATGTGGTGATGTCTTGCTCCCTCTGGAGGCCGCGTCTTATGGAGGTCAGACAGGCCCAGCAACATAGACTGCGGCTACCTGCTTTTGAGCTCCTCGATCTCCTTGCGGATCCGCTTAGTCTCCTCCCGGTACTTCTGAATCCTCTGCTCGTCCTGCTCAATCTGGCGGCTCTGCTTCTGCAGCTTGCTGACCAGGTAATCCTTGATGACAGACAGGGTGGCTGTGGAGTTATGAGCCAGAGTCTGCACAACTGGACAGAGGGGGCAATCCATCAGCACAGGGAAGTAGAGGGAGTGGGGCAATTTATATTACACCTGGGTGAGCACAAATCTACATTGTCCCTTCAAACCACAAGGGAGGGGCCCTTCACCATTCTCTGTCCCATTCCACAACACTTCAGACCCTTTAAAGGTCAAGATTCAGACAGCAGAGGGCAATTTAAATGTTATCCATTGATAAAGGGTGGATCAGAAAAACAAATAAACCTTCAGCCAAAAGCATCACTAGCATCAAGCGTAAGAGCAGCATTGTGATGTTAACATATGAGAGAGTGCTGGAGGTGAAATAGTTAAACAGGTTGCCCAGTCAGGACCCAGGGGGGTGGAGTCAGTGGGACTATAAAACCAGCTCTAGGAGGGACAAAGGGGAGAGTTCTTGGGGAGTGGTTGGGTGGTTGGTTGGAGTGGGAGTGAATTGGGCTAGAGTTGTGGGCAGGTTGAGTTAGTGTAGCGAAATAGGCTGAGTCAGGAACTGTTAGGGGCTAGGCAGACAAGTAAATATCTGAGAGGGGGTTTAGTGAGTGAGAGCAGGTAGCGAAAGTTATAGGTCTGGATAGGCACCCCATGAATGTAATTGACGGATACTGTTTATGAAACCACACACTTGTTAAACTGCAATAAATAAACAAAAGTTTATGTTTCAATTTAACCTGACTGGACTCAGTATTGTCCTAGATAGGGCCTGGGTGGTGGCACAGGGATCAACAGACGGTGAAACATCCGGGGACCCTGTGTGATTGCCACAGAAAAAGAGGGCAATTTAAATTTGTTACCCATTGATAAAGGGTGGATCAGAAAAACAAATAAACCTTCAGCCAAAAGCATCACTGGCGTCAAGAGTAAGAGCAGCATCTGGCCTCCATAGGGTCTTGGAAGGCAGGTCATTCTCATAAAGGGAGAGGCTGAAGGGAGCCCTGGATTTAACTAGCAGCTCTTTTGCTTGAGAGACTGGTTTCAATTCCCAGCTCCATCCACCCCAGAAGCTTCCCAAGGTCAAGCCTCTCAAGGAGACAGCCTCAGCCACCCCCACCCCCTGCCTGGAAGTGGAACCTCTCTCACCCAGCAGGGGCGGCATGAGATTCTTGGTCTCAATGTGCTTGAGCACAGCTGTGATGTACTCTTTGCAGTCCTCCTCCTTGTGGGCAAAGTAGCCGAGGGCTTGTTCCCAAAGGCAGGCCTCCTGGTCTCCGTACAGCTCACAGACTTCCACCACCTTCTTGTACTGCTCGTTCTGCATGTGGTAGTGCATGATCTGCTGGAAACTGGGGAGGGAAGGGAGAAGAGGGCTCTTTCCACCAGGAGACCAAATATAATGCCCTTGAGCCCACCTGATGCTCTCCAAAAAGCTCCAGAAACCCTCTTCCAACCCTCCCGCAAAGAGTAGGAGGCTGCTGGCGCCTCTAGACTCACAGCTTGCCCTGTTCGTAGAGGTACAGGACACCATCCTTGAAGTTGTGCATCTGGCACAGGACCAAAGCCTTATCAAAGACGCTCCGAAACTTCCCACTCTTCAGCAAGGAAATGGCTTCGTTGTGCAGCCTCTCTTTGACCTACACGGAGCCCAAAGCCAAGAAAACATCAAGTTAATAAGCAGAGCTCTGCAGCAAACGGATCAGGCCAAAGGAGGCCCATCCAGTCCAGTATCTTGTTCTTACAGTGGCCAACCAGATGCCATAATGCAAGGAGAGCTAAATGCAACAGAAGCACTTTCCTGCTCTTGCCCACCGATTCTGGAGAGAGCATGCAACCATCAGGAATAATAGCATTGCCCTCCGTGAATGTGTCTAATCCTTTTTTGAAGCCATTCAAGTTGGTGATCATCACTAAATCACGTGGGAGTAGATTCCGTATTTTCTGTCCCATCTTCCCGTTTCTCTGCCCTGAATCTCCCACTATTCTGCTTTGCCGGATAACCCCAGTATCAAGAACTAGGGGATGGTCAAGGGACAGGGGTGGCTACGCTTCATTTCAAGAGTCTGATCCAGACACACACCTCCAAGCAACTGTTCTGGCACTGCCCCAATAACCCTCCAACTTTGGCAGAAAATAATAATGAAACAGACATACTGCTGTGTGGTGGGTGGGCCCTAATTAGATGTTTGTGTGGGTGCAAACTGTCCTGTTCCTGGTCATCCAACTGGTCATTTGGTGTACAGAGAGGAAAAGATAATCTCCACTTCGCAGTTTTCTGCATAGATCAGCTGTGTTTGTGTGTGCAGGCAACAGTATGTGATAGTATCTGGTGAGCACCCACCGTTGGAATGCAGTTCCTTGCCCCCTGTGAAGGTTGACCAAGGTTCAATGTGGCACTCAGGCCAAAAGATGGGTTAGCCACCTGTGTCACAGGCACCTTGAACCAGAGCCCCATGAATTGAGCTTTTCTCTCTTGCCAACTGGATTTTCCCGGTCAGGTCACCCAAGACCTTGCTGCCAATGGCTCCCACCAGTCAACCTCCCCTGGGCACAACTAGAAATTTGACCCCAAGCGGAGGGAGGACTGACCTGTGGATCCTGCTCATGCGCCCAGTTCTGGAGGCGGAGCTCCAGCAGCGTGTCATACACGCCCTGTGGAGAGTCTGGCTGCACTTCTGACATGTGCTCTAGGAAGGCCTTCAGCTCCCGGGAGTTGTTGGCAAAAATGGGAATGAACTCATCAGGATTTGCCTATATTACAAGGAGAGAAGAGCTTAGATGGAACATTCTGTGTCTCAGTTCTCCTGGCAGAGCCTTCTGCAGCCCCAAATGTCCCAGAGCTCCCCCCACAACACATGTGGGGAACCTTTGGCTCTCCAGACGTCGCTGAACTAGAACTCCCACCAGCCCCAGCAAGCAAATGGTCAGAGATGATGGGAGATGTAGTTCAGCAACAACTGGAGGGTCAGTGACTCCCCACACCTGCCCTACAAGGAGCCTAGCAAAGACTGGCCAGTGCTCAGAACACAGCAAGTATCAGCAAGTGCTATTACAATAAACCCGGTATGAGGTATGTGTGTGTGTGTTTGTATGGGGAAGAATGGCTTATCTGAACAGCAACCAGACAAGCAAAAAGTCTGCAAGCCACACAGGTCTGAGCCCTTTGCTGCCTCCCAGAGGTTGTTCAACATTCCTGCCTTCCAACCAGTTCAGTCAGTAGAGCATGAGGCTCTTAATCTCAGGGTTGTGGGTTTGAACCCCACTTTGGGCAACAGGGGTTGGACAATGGTCCCTTCCAACTCTACAGTTCTATGACTCTGTTTGTCCCCCACAATACCCTGCAGGCTATCACTACTGAGCCTGCTTGCCCAGACTGTATTTTACACTTAGCATTTTGTTCACTTAATGCCTATTACTCCTCATCCCCCTGCTCTCCTTGGTGAGCACCACCCTCAGCTGCACAAGCAACGGGCAGCAACAAACACACACACACACACACACACACACACACACACACACACACCACCCCGAATCCAGCCGATACCTTCCTCCCTTCCAGTGCTCCAGGACCCTCACGATCCCCCACCGGCTGGTAGTTTGTGCACAGGACCTTCAGGAGCTCAGTGGTCTCATTCGGGACATGATGCATGAGGATCTTGCCGTACCGCTTCATGTTGCTCTCGGCCTGCTCAAAGGGCAGCTTCCCAATGTAACGCAGGGCTTCCTGGTAGTTCTGCACAAGAGAAGGGCAGGTGATAGGAGAGAGAGGTTGCTCTGGAGCCAATGTGTTGGCCTTCTGCCTTCAAGCAGAACAGCTTTCCCAAACCGGGTGCCCTCTGCATGTTTTGCAGGATAACTCTCCTTAGTCCTAGCCAGCATAACCGCTGTGTGATGATGGGGGCTGATGGGAACTGTAGTCCAAAACACACAGGGAAATGTGTGCTGCAGAACTATCACACATGGAAAGTTTGTGAGATAAGTTTGCCAGCTCTGCCCCTCTCACCGCCGTTCCTGTGGGTCCTCCGCATGCTGGATGCTGACCTTGCAAAGCGGGGAGCCTCCTGTACTCAAGGAAACTCTCCAATGCATTTTAGAACCCTGACTTCGAGTTTAAAAGTACACAGGGAGCCTCAACAAGTACAAGAAGCTCAGAGCTTCAGACAATTGGCCTCCAACTTGGAGGAGGGCAACAGGAATGAAAATGAGGGGGGCAGAGCTAGCACTCCCATCCCCATGCCCCCCCACCAGTAATATTCTACGTACTAATAGGACACCTGAAGAGGGCTTCTGACACAAGCATGGATAACACTCCCAGGGTAAGACAGGCGGAGCCAACTTCCGAAGGAGAGCCCAGTCCCCCTGTATCTTGGGGTTAGAACTAAGTATTTGAAGAACTACCTATAGTGAGATGAAAACGCGAGCAGGACTTGAAATATGAGCAACAGCGTTCATTATTAAGATAAATAGGTTAACATGGATGTACAGTCGTACCTTGGTTGCCAAATGCCTTGGAACTCGTACGTTTCGGCTCCCAAACGATCAAAAACCAGAAGTGAGTGTTCCGGTTTCCGAACGATTTTCAGAAGCCGAAAGTCCAGCGCGGCTTCTGACTGGCTGCAGGAACTTCCTGTAGCCAATCAGAAGTCACACTTTGGTTTCTGAATGTTTTGGAAGTTGAACGGACTTCAGATTCCGTTTGACTTCCAAGGTATGACTGTATTGGATAGTATATGTGAAATATGCAGCATTCAAGGGTAAATGTGGAAACCATAGAAGGGGAGGATGAAAAGTCAATTGATAATATACCTTAATATATGGTCTATGTTAAAGGTTTTTGTCAGTCTGTCTGTTTGTTTTTTGTGAAATTCAATAAATAATAAGGAAAAAGAGCTAAGCAGTGTAGTCCTGCCTTTTATTCTCCATGGCAACAAGTCACACAGCTCCTCTTGCAAAATGCAGCACAGGAGCAGCTGCTCCACTTAATGTAAAAATCATGGCAAGCCCTTTTAAACTTGCTGCTGCAGCCTTGAGACCCCAAAACGTTTAACAACTAAGAAAGTGTTCGTAACAGGCCAAGTGAAAGACCCACGGGAGCCGGCAAGTTACCCACCCTTACGCTAGTCTAACGCCTCTTTGTCTGCCATGTGGGAAAACAGATGTACACAGTCCCAAACTGTGGACACTACTATCCCCAGTGCAAAAAAGGGAGAATGTAGAGAAACATGGTCATCACACACACCCCTCCCGAGCCAAAGCGCCTCTCAGGTTTCTCCAGCATCCAGATGCACTCCAAGAAGTCAGCTTTAAAAGCTGGAAGTGAAGCTCAGCACCAGGCAGGCTGTTTGGCCTCACCTTGATATCCTCCAGCTGGATCTTGAGGTACCACTCGTGGTGCGCATGCTTCTCAGCTAGGTACACGGCGTGGGAGTAGCAGCCTGCCTGACGCAGAACCTTGATGGCTGTCTCCACATCAAAGTGCACCTCGCTCTCACTGGTCTGTGTGGGGGAGGACAAAGCAAAAAAGGCATTCAGAAGGGGCATGTCTACTGAGAAAGAGGAATGCCTCTGTATCTCTCCCATGAAACCATAATATATTATGGCTGGAGCCAGAAGCAGCAGGTTGCCCCCTGAGACAAAAAGAAGGCCTCTGCTTCTTCCCTCCTATGAGGTTAAAAAGAAATAAGCTTCTCTTCCTGCAAAGGGAAGACTTCTGATCCTTCTCAACTCCAGGACTGGAGGAAAGCACCCACCCAACCTCAAGCAGCCAAATGAAGGGTCCTTCAATTACCCAGAAGGCTCTCTCAATCTCTGCACTGGGAATGTGGAGCAGGCAGGCACCAAAAGTTGGAGGATGGCTGCTCAAGCACACAAGCCCATTGAGGCATAATGCGGAAGGAGGAGCCAGCGCGCCAGGGCATCCACACCGTTCCCTGTTGTACCTTGATGAACTCCTCAAGCTTGGATATGTCTTTCAGCTTGGTGTAGCAATTCAGCAGCAGTGTCGTGTGGTCTGCGTTGGCCAATGACTGCAGGTGGAGCGTCTGCAAGTACGCAGTCAGGTTGTGTATCCTCTGAGCATCCAAGAACTTGCGGATGACGTAGGATGGCTCTAGCTTCCCAATGGTACTAGGGAGAAAGAGGACCCCATGAGGACCCTATTCCAGGTAGTCAAAAGCCAAGAGAGAAGATGAGAAAGTGTGCATGTAAGCCCAACCTCGCATCTGGTTCTACAGAAGATCAGAAGGTGCAGCCACAATTTCCAACACAAGTAGGGCACGGGGAGAGGAGGTGGCTTGGAGTGCCAAATTAATTGGGGAGAGTGGAAATCAAGTGGGTGGAAATCAAAACTTGTAGTTCTCACAATTTGGGGCTGGAAAATTATCTTGGTCTGCCCCTCACATTGCCAAAGGTAGTGCAATCTGCTGATAAGCACCTCACAATCTGAAAAGCCAGGAGCAACCACAGATAGATAGGCATTCCCTATATACTATCTCAGTAAATAAATCCCAGTCCACTGAGATCCAGAGAGCCAAACTTCATTTGGATGTGTCAGAGCTCACCAGGGCTCTGTGTGTTTGCAAACCACATTTGGATGGATTTAGTTCCCATCTCATGATGATTTCCCTGGTGAAGCAATTCAGAAAGGAAGCCAACAAGAAGGTGGCAGGTTGGTCAGATTAAAAATCCAGATTTGTGGCACCCAGATGCTTAGATAGCAAGGCCTCTGGTTTTTCTTCTCACCCCAACATGGCTGTAATGGAAAGGGAGGGAGGGAAGGAGGGCCAAAACTCCCCTATCCTGCCTACCGAATATATTGCTGAATGGCGCCATCGTGGTTTCCCTTGTTATACAGATGGTCTCCATACTGGCGAAAGATCTCAGACAAGCCGTCACTATCCAGGTGGTGGCTCCTGGCCAGGTGAATGGCCATTTCAAAGAGGTTCTTCCTGAAGAGCATCTGTTGGAAGAGAAGTGCTTGCTTGCTTGCTTACAAACATTGATGGGAGCAACAGGGTTTTAAGGGTTATATTGACTATTCATAACTATTGTTCCATGGGGAGCTGCTTAATTACTGGGGTCCCCAAGTATGGAATGCATACTGATGTATTGTTTTGTGAATGCATAATGACATGCATTTGTAGCTTTCGTAACTCTAAGAGAAGAAACAAGGGGCTCTAGGCCACAGCTGCTCCTTCCCTCTGTGCCACATGGCACAGATGCTAGTTCAGAGTCACTTCCAGCCCCTTACTCGGGCTCCCTACGGAGCAACAGCAGACCACACCAACCTCCCACAAACTGGAGCCCTCCAAATGGTTGGGGCTACAGCTCCCCATCAGCCCCAGGCAGCACAGGTATATGATGCTGGAACTGATGGCATTTGCAGTCCAAACGGTCTGGTGTAGGGCAACGTCTGGGCTTTGAGCTGCAGGCAGCTGTGAATACGCTTTGCACCTCAGAACCCCACTAACCACAGAGGAGGAAGAAGCGACCAAGGTCCCTTGCCTCAAGCTTGGTTTGCGTGTCCTTCTCCTGCAGTGCATGGAGCTTCCCATCTCTGGTCAGCACATAGAGGCACCCCCACTCCGCCAGGACATCCACCACGTCGTCAAAGACAGAGCTGTATGCAATGAACTTGTTGCCCAAATCATAAATATTCAGGATCTGCTTGTCAGAGTTTTGTGGATCACTCCCAGCAAATTCCGATCTGGAGTACAGAGGAGCAAAGAGTGAGGGACAGCCTCAGAGACAGTCTTTTAACTTTCACTCACAGGTCAGGAGTTCCCTTTCATGCATTGGATGAAAGAATGGTCCACACTCCAGTCTCAGAGAGTCTCAAACTGCTGGTCTTAACATTTCCAGGCAAACGTTAAAGTCAGCTGGCAGAGCCCTCTGAGAGTACCTGATGAATCTAAAAAACTAAGCTTTTGACCAAGCTTTTGCATTCCAGTGCATAAGATGCACCTGCCTCCTATTTCTCCCCCACAATATGTATGTCATCCTAACTGTTTCTGAGCCTTGGATAGCACAACATATTGCCTTGCTGCAAAGTAGGGTTTCCCTACCCAACCCCAACCCCTGCATTCAGCCATTTGGACCTTTCATGACAGTCATCACATTCTCAAGATTACTTGTACATATCCCACTTAGCATATTCAGAAAATCCGAAATCTGATAGGAAGCTGGAAAGGAAAGCCGGATTTAACACTGCCTGCAAATAGGGATTGGAAGGCCAAAAAGAAATCCCATGCAACACACAATGGCTTTCTACTGCTCTCTCCTACAGAAGAGTACATAACCAGAAGCAATAAATAATTTCACAGCAACCACCTTTATCCAGATCCCACACCCCAAGTTTTTAAGAGGTCAAAAGAAAACAATTCAACAAGTTATTCTGTCTTACTTTGGAGAAGGCTTCCGTTCCTTGGAAACAATGACAAGGTAGCCCCGATACCAGTGGGCTATCAGCTTCTGGCCTTCGAAGGCAAAGCAGGGCCCACGCTCATCTGGCTGGTACAGATATACACATTCATCTCCTGCCACAATGAACTGGAGGTCCTGGGAGGGATCGCTGAGTGTGGAGCAGCGCAGCCCACAGCCACGTGTGTCCAATTCTAGCTTCGGATAGTCCTTCACTGAAAGCGTGTAACACTGCAAAGTCCACAAGGAGGAGGACACAATGAAGCTTGGAAAGCCACAAGAACAGCTCAGAAACTGGGATGGAGCAGGGCATAACACACACATCCCCCCCTGGTGGTCAACCAAACATCTTACCTGGATGTTCTCTGTGGTGGCAACAAACAGATGTGTTGTTTTGCCAGACTGACGGAAGGCAAGGCCTGTAATTGGGTAACTGCCTCCATGAAGGATCTGACTTTTGCTGTGCCGATCTCTCGTGATGTCCCCTTTAGTGAGCACAACGCTCCCATCTGTAAAGCCTACAGCAGAAATGGGAAAGGGTGAATGCTGCATTCCATGAGACACCCTGGGAAAAAGCAGGCATTCTCTGCTATCGGAAGACATCAGGTAAGTCCACCAAATGGAAAGCTGAATTAGATTAATATGAAAAGACGAAGGAGTACTCTCCCCAAAACAAAGTAGATCAATTTCTGCAAGATCAGTTTCTCCTTTATGATTTTATGTCTGTAACTCACAGCAGCAATTTCATTTCCACTTACCAATGGCCATGAAGTTGAGATTCTCATGGACTGTGAGGCAGGACACAACTGTAGGCTTGTTGCCTGGTATTGCAGGGAAAATCCTGGTGCACAGAGGATTCCCACCATCACGCTTCTCTAGATTCCAGACTTTGACCTACAAGTTATTATAGGGGGCTTGTTGAGGAAAACCACCACAAATTGGACCGATTCCCTTTTTATCTAAAAGTGCTACTGTGCATATAAGATGCACATTTCCCCCTTTCTCCAGTCAAACTCTGGGACCAGGAGTGCAGACATAGTTGCTGTGGAAAGAAAGGAGCCACATTTACTCTCCTAGCAGGAAGTCACTGTAGGGCAAATAGGCAGAAGGAGCAAGACACCCTTCTCTTGATCAGGCTTAAGCCAAATACAGTGGTACCTCTGGTTGCAAACGGGATCCATTCCGGAGGCCCATTCGCAACATGAAAAGAGCATAACCCGCAGCAGTGCATCTGCTCACGGCAGGTTGCAATTTGCCGCTTCTGCGCATGTGCATGACATCATTTTGCACTTTTGTGCATGCGCGAGTGGCGAAACCCGGAAGTAACCCTTTCCGGTACTTCTGGGTCGCCGCAGGAAATAACATGAAGCAGACGTAACATGAGGTATGACTGTATGCACAAGTCAGAAAAATACAAAAAAGACAAAATTCCTGAACACCTGAGTTAAAGGCTTAGATGGCAAATAAATATTTAAAATTTCTAGATTCCAGCAGCAATGTTTTGAAGAACTGGTGGCCCACACTTATCTCAGCCTTGTCATCACAGAAGACTCCTCCTTCCCTACAACTAATCTCGCAAAAGCTTTCCATCAAACAGAAAACCAAGTCTGGCTTCCCTCAAACCAACTTACCAAAGGGTTAATACCTTCTTCATCCTCCCCAACTGAAGCCAAGATGCTGTGCTGCTTCAACTGGTAGAGGTGTGTCACTCTCAGCTTATAAGCTTGGAAGCTGCTGAGCTCAAGGTTGCGCAGCAGGAACCATATCTGCCCTTCCATATGTAGGTCTGAGTTAAGGAGTCCTCCCCATAAGAGAGCAGAAGGCACAAAAGGCTCAGTGGTTCGCTTCTAAAATATTTTATCACATTACGTTTATATCCCATCTTTCTTCCATGATGGAACTCAAATTGTTTCCGCAGCTGCCTCCCACCCAGACACTGAACAAGACCTGCATATCTGAGCTGGGTGAAAGGCTGGTGGTGAAGCACCTGCTTTGCATACAAAGGTGAAAACTCAGTACATAACAAAAGGATTCTAGATTCAATCCCTAGAACCTCCAAGTAGGTAAAGGCTTCTACTTTCTGTCTGTTGGTCATCATAGACTCTGAGTACCTACCTAACCTGTGTTTGCCCAGATGTTGCTGGACTTTTAACTGCCGTCAGTTTGGGCAATGGCCATGGTCCGCAGCAAGGATGACAACTCAGTCACCACGATGTAGGGCCAATGCTTTCATCAGGCATCGCCTTATGTTCTTAACATGAATAAACCCACGGGGCGGAGAGGAGGAATGCCTTCAGACTTTGGCAGAAGGCGAGCCATGGGTGCAGCTTACCCAAAACTCATGTCCGCTTACCGAGACAAGGCCCTGCCCAGGCAAGCTGGTTGAGGGGGAAAGAGCACTCCACACCCGCTCAGAGGCACCCTGCCCGCCCCCCGCGACACCACTAACAGCAAGGATATCCCCGAAAACGAGACTGCCCCGGCCCGAGTCGCAGACTGTGATGCCTGGCGGCAACAGCACGGGCTTCCCATCAGGCTCCGTCAGGACATCGCGGTCGAAGAAGGCGAAGCGGCGCCACTGCAGGTAGGCCGCCATCTTGACAGGTAGGCCCAACTCCGGAGGAGAGTCATGTGACCATGCCGCTTCCGCGTTGCCGCTGCTCTTAGCGCTGGGGCTGCTGGGATTTGTAGTTCGCCGGGTCTCTAAACCCCCCGCCCTAGTGCGCAAGCGCAGAGAAGACCCGCAGCCCTTGCGCCGCTGCCCCCTTGTTTCCACGCGGCGGTATTGCAGGCATCCCCGCTGAGCCCGCAGGCCGAGGGCGGGTGACTGTGACTGTCTGGCGGGCCGGCATAGATCAGAGAGGTGCTGGGGGTGGCCAAAGGAGAGCGCGCAGTCTGCACGTGCTCAGGAGCTCTCCGGTCAGGCCCGTCGCTGCCACCGCCACGCTAGGAAGCCCCGCCCCTCGGTCAATGATTGCGGCCGCTGCGCCGGGCGCCGGAGACGTGGCCCAATGGGGAGCGCGCGAGGGGAGCCGCCGGGCCAATGAGCTCGCGCCGCGTCCGGCTCCGGGGAGGGAAGGAGGGCGGAGCGCAGCTTTCGCAAGCCAGGGAGTCCGGGAGACCGGCCGGCCGAGGGGAGAGAGAGAGAGAGGGGCAGCCGGAGCGGGAGGGAGAGAGTCTGCGGAGTCCGAGCCGAGAGCGAGCGGGCAGGGAGCCCCCGGAGCGAGCGGTTGGCGTGCCGGGCCGAAGACAGCGGCGTCCCACTTAGAGGCGCCCGGGGGTCGGCCTCTTCCGCGTGGGGGTGGGGGAACCTCTGGGTCTCCAGGTGAACCTTGGCGCCGGACCTCGCCGCCGTTCCGGGTCTGTCGGAGGAAAGTGCCCTCCCTACCTCGCCTTTGTTTCCACATCGGGGTTGGGCGGCCCTCGATCGTCAGGATGGCTCCAGCACGCGTGTGGCTGCTGCTGCCCCTCCTCCTGCTGGCTTCCCTGCCTGCGCACTTGGGTAGGTGCCTCTCCCGACCCCGTGGAAGGACCTGGGAAAGATCTTGGTGGTTTTGCAAGTTGCCGAAGAATCAGGCTTGCTAAGCGGAGTTGGGCAGGAGCGAGCCCTTTGGTCGCATGGTTGGATCCGACTCGCCTCAGAATCATAGAATGGTGGAGTTGGAAGGAACCACTAGGATCATCTAGTCCAGGGTTTCCCAAACTTGGATCGCCAGCTGATATTGGACTTCCAACTCCCATCATCCCTGTCCTTTAGGACCAGTGGTCAGGGGTGTGGGAACTGTAGTCCAAAGACACCTGGAGACCCAAATTTGGGGAACCCTGATAAAGCCCAACCACCTGCAACGCAGGAATCTCTTGCCCAACATGGGGCTCGAAACCACAACGACTGAGCTGACTGTCTGAAAAGCTAACGTGTATCCTGTAGGTGGGCGGGACGAAACTGACCAGCAGGAAGGGCTGAGTGTTCCTTGGATGCTTCTGTGCACACCTTGAGGTAGCCCTTAGGTGACAGTCTGTCATGTCCCTGAGAGTGAAAGCATTTCCATTTTAGCTGGTGTTGGACTTTTAGCTGGAATGCGGAAACTGGCCGTGGGACCTGATGGAGACAACTTTTCTAAAGGATGCTGCTGATGCTGCACTACATTTACTTATTTATTTGGTGGTGGCATGTTTCATTTGCCACCTCCTGTAGAAAATGTGTGTCAACATTTAAGCCTTACAAAATGTGTTGCATAAAGAAAGAGGAACCAGCTGTGCGTTCTTGCATATCTTTTTTTTTACCAGTTTAGTTCTTGAAAAGAGGCACTTTCAGTGATGTAAATGATAGCCCATTTTAGGTTCAGAGACCATATTAGGAGAGGTGTTGATTATGGCAGGCATTGCTATAATTTGCAGGGAGCTTTTGGGGCCCCTGGATATTACATTTATTGGTTTTGATATAGGGTCCATTGGCAAGAAGAATAGCTCCTTGTTTTTGTAGGCATCCAGCAGAGGTTAATTTTTTTTATTCAGACCTATGCCATAACTCGTGTTTACCAAAACTAACTTTAAAGTAAATAGAGAGCCATTTTTCAAAATAAAATTGAGAATGTTGTAACCCTATTTTCCTGGAGTTTGACTGCAGGTATTTATCTGCCATTTGTAACCTCTAGGCTAGGGTACTAAGTATTTGGCATGGGGGGCACTATCCTTGGAGATTTCATAAGTATCAGCTAGTGCAGAATGGGGCAGGCTGTTGAGTTATCAGGAACATGTTAGCGACTTATGTGCCATTGTCTGCACCTCCAGGTAGCCTTCTATTGCAGGATTCACAATTCAACCTGGATGGCGTTTGATCCTGTGTTTGAGTGGTTTGGGCCCAATGTGTCTTAGAGGCCAGGTGCCCTTTAAAACCAGTTCAGGGCCTCCCTTGGCTATGCTGTCAGTGCACATATTGTCCATAAGGCACATATTGACTACCTTGAAGTATGTTTGGAAACCGCTATTCATACTGCTAGATAGCTATGTTGGACTGGGCATTTATTGTATTACGTCTCTGTGATGCCAACCATTAGTAGCTCACAGTCCATTTTCAGGTCCACTTCAAGTGCTATTTTTCACCTTCAAAACCCTTCATGTCTTATGGCTGGACTGTTTAAAGGACTGTACTTCCCTAGTACTCATTAATTCCATAAATTAATATATTCATTGGAGGGTCTCCTGTAGGTGCCCCCATATCTATGGTGAAGCAAATAGCTACCAGAGAGAAGGCCTTCTGGGTGGGTCTCTGGAATCTAGTTTATTTTTCTTTTAGTAGCAGGAAAGATGCCCCCTAATTTCCATGTAGACATAGTTTTAATTCTTCTGGTTGTTTTATTATGCTCTTACTACTTTGTAACTTTTAGCTTTATAATTTTATTTGCATTTTGATTGTGTGTTTGTTTTTTTCTATTTACTTTCTATAAACCTCCCTGGGAATATGGTTGAAGGATGCTTAAAAAATACTTAGAGATAAAGAGATGTTTTGAGATGTTTCCCTACAAATGAGATGCTCTGGATGATACAGTACTGTGAAACTTTCTTCTGGTGGAGTCCTCCGGGTGTGCTGTAACACATCTGTGTTTAGACTGGCTTTTTGATTCAGCTAAGCATTAGAAATTGGAAGGAGGCTGGAGGGTATTGTCTGAGGTTCTTCCTGGAAGAAAGTACATTTGACACAATACTTTTGTTCCACAGATTCATTGGCTGTGATGTCAATGGACATGGGTAGTGAATCTATGAAGATCGCCATTGTGAAGCCTGGGGTGCCAATGGAAATTGTCTTAAACAAGTGAGTGGGCTAAATATGTGCTGCAATGAATGTGACTGTGGCAACAACTGTTTTGGAAGGCTTGACACATCATAGAATTGTAAAGGTGCCCCAAGGTTCATCCGGTCCAAACACTTACAGTGCAGGAATAAATCCATGTCTTAGTGGTGCAGTACAGAAAATATGGGGCAGCTTCCCATAGGTGTGACTTCCTTTTGCCCTTACTTATTGTTCCCTAATCTTAGATGTGACTATTTAGAAGAGATGCCAATGTGTTTCTCTTCACTTGTTCCAGTGCTGAATCCTGGCATTGAAAACCAGTTCTGCATTTCTCCAAGGAACCCAGAAGTTAGACCCCAGGAATCTCTGGGGCAGGGCCATTGTGCAGTGCACCTGCTTTGCTTGTAGGAGGTCGCATATTCAATCCCAGGCATCTCCTGCTTAAATTTATTAGGTACCAGACGATAGGAACAGTGTGCCTCTGTCTGAGGCCCAGGAGAACCACTGCAGACCTGAGTCAGAAATACTGCTTCAGCTAGATGAATAAATAGCCTAGCCTGGTTATTAGACAACTTCCTATCTCCCCAGGAAACAGTTCTAGTTTAATTTTTCTTGTTGTTCTAGGGAATCTCGGAGAAAAACACCAGTGGCTGTAACTCTAAAGGAGAATGAGCGCCTCTTTGGTGACAATGCCGTGGGAATGGTAAGTCCCTTAGATGTCCACTCACACATCCCCTCTTGCTTTTTCTATACCAAGAGTATTTATTTGCATACACAGCTTGTTCTTCTGGGGTCCTGTCTCTGCTTCACCTTCCTCTTTACACTTTCAGCTTCAATAACATGTTCCTCCCCACTGAGATTTGTTGAAGAGACAGTGCTACAGGTCCTCTTTGGCAGGTTAGCTCATGTTCCAGAGAAGGACTTTTCCAGTGCTGGCATGCGGTGACTTTTATGGTTTTGGAAACGGAGGATCCTAAATGCCACTTTGGATATTTTCAGTAGTTCAGTTGTTGAGGGTTTCTGGCGTTGTACGCCTTTTAAAAAGAAATTTATGGGGGATAGATGAACATTCCAGAGGAATCAGCATGGTTGTGTGTTTTTCCTGTTTTTTTTAATAGGGCATCAAGAACCCAAAAGTGGCTTTCCGGTATTTCCAGGATCTCCTGGGCAAGCGCATTGATAACCCACAAGTGACCATGTACCAGTCACGGTTCCCAGAACATGAGCTGGTGAAAGATGCAAGGAGGGAGACAGTCAGTTTCAAGCTGTCAGAGTACGTTTCCACTTTGAGGTTTGCCACGTGGCACTGCTGAGCAAGAAAGGCTGTGGCATCTTTCTGTAAGCCACTTTGGGACTACAGCTGCATAGATTTGGTTGGCCAAATGCCATGGTCAACTCATATTTGGTATGTGCCCTGATAAGGGGCAAGTGGTTTGTGGAAGTGATGAGGTCCACCCATGCTCAAAAGATGCATTTCACATCTGGGATCAGGAATTTAGAATTTATCATTCTTGTTCTTCCTTGCAGCAAATTGCAGTATACTCCAGAAGAGATCCTGGGCATGGTGCTCAACTATTCTCGGGCACTGGCAGAGGAATTTGCAGGTTAGAAATGACTCTTGACTGTTTGAGGCACAAGAGTTGTCTTTTCTTCTTTGGTCAGCAAACATATGAATGAAAATGAAGAGGCACCTGAACCAGGAGCTCACACCATACCTTCTCCTTATCTTACAGAACAGCCTGTCAAGGATGCTGTGATCACTGTCCCTGCCTACTTCAACCAGGCGGAGAGGAGAGCGGTCCTGCATGCAGCAAAAATGGCAGATCTCAAGGTTTTGCAGCTCATCAATGATAACACAGCTGTGGCTTTGAACTATGGGGTGTTCCGAAGGAAGGACATCAATGCTACAGCCCAGGTGCTTGTAACCGGAGGGTGTGTGGTTTCTACCCAGGGCTCAAGCTCATTGTGCCTCTGTAACCTTACCTAGAAAACACAGGGAATTTGGGCAGGGCAGTCTTCTTGGTCGATCAGAGCTGCCTGTTTGAATCCAAACTTCTATGTACAGATTCCACATTCCCCTAATTCCAGCTAGTGACATACACAAGTGAGCAGGGCCCACTCACCTGTCAGTCATCTGATATTACTATGAAATCTAGTGACCAACTTATCCTTTGTAGCAAGGCAAGCTGTGTTGCCAAAGCCAAGCCAAGTTTCAAGTTGGTACCTACTAGCCAATAGGCAGTGACTCCAAACCTGCTTTCTGGCTCTGTGGCTTGAGTTTCCTCTGGAGAACTTGGTTGCACATCCGATCCACTGGGCTTGGAGTCACCAAGGCCACAGGTGGACACTTGAGGCCTGTTAGAGTTCCACATGCCTGCTTTGTCTGTCAGTTGATTGACGTGGACAGGAAGCCTCCCTTGCCAATGCACAATCTAGAGCATTCTTCAGGACTCCCAATATAGCATCTTGTCAGCTGCATCTTTACCTGTCTCCCACCTGACATCACACATGACATCTGGTGTGGGGCTGGTGGGCATACTTGGCAGAAAACAGCCTCATGGGCCAAATTTGGACCCATGTTAGGTCTAATTAGGCCTGCAGGCTGGAGGGCTGACCCACCTCTGGACCAGATGAACAAACAGTCTGACTTTTAGACTTATTTTATATATATATATATATATAAAATATTAATATATCTAATTGGGTTGCCCCAGCCACTCTGACAACTTCATACTCTTGTATATATTTTTAAGCTTGGACATTGCTGATCTGACTTCCCACAGACATTCATGTACCATCCTTCAGACTGTGATACCTCCGTGCCTGCTGTTGCCTGCTGTCTTTAGCATTGATTCTTTGTTGATTTCCAGAATATTATGTTTTATGACATGGGAGCAGGCAGCACTGTGTGTACCATCGTGACTTACCAAGCAGTGAAAACCAAGGACTCAGGAACCCAGCCTCAGCTTCAGATTCGGGGTGTTGGGTAAGAGCTTGATTCTTGGAATTAAATTTGCTTAGGAGTCAGGAGAGAGCAGGATATCTAAAGTAGAAAGGTCCAAACTGGGAGGGGTATTGCACAAAGCAGAATCAAACAAATGCATAATGGATCATGTTGGCTAGGTCCTAGCTGGAGTCAACATGCCTCTCCCACCCCCACCCCCCTTTTAAAAGTGATTTCCTGGGAATTGCAAATGTGGAAAGTGCTATTGCATTTGTTTCCTATTTGATGGTTGCCCATAAGCTTGGTTGCCTGTAAGATTGGGATGCTGGATTTGGATGGACATGTGGTCTGATCTGGCTGCAGGGCTCTTGTGGAAGGATGTTTAGAAAACCAAAATGCTGGTTTTGGGGTGGGAGAGATAGAGCGATATCAAGCTTGTTGGGAGGAGTGGTAGCTGGAGAGGTAGTTGCTGGGCTTCTTTGCAAAGGGCTGCTGGCTTGAGTAGCTGGTTCCACTGCCTCCCTCCTCCTCCTCCTCAGATTTGATCGCACACTGGGAGGGCTGGAGATGGAGCTGCGCCTCCGTGACCATCTGGCCAAACTCTTCAATCAGCAAAATCCATCAAAGGATGTCCGGAAAAATCTGCGGGCCATGGCCAAGCTGCTAAAGGAAGCCAATCGCGTGAAAACAGTACTAAGTGCCAATGCTGACCATGTGGCGCAGGTAGGTTGTGTGTGTATCATTTGGTGTGGCCTGGGTGCATGGAAAATGCTAACCTTTGTAGTTTGCTATAGTCAATTGTAAGCAGCTATCTGCTTACATGTAGATGAAAAGCTTCTACATTTCATTAAGGTCTTATCCTGTTTTGAAGGCACAGTAGAAGCAGTGTGCTGGCTTCAGAGAGGAAGTGCTGCATGTGTCTGTGGGATAAGATGCTCCTGGTTTCTCTCCCTAGATCGAGGGCTTGCTGGATGACATTGACTTCAAGGCCAAAGTTTCACGGCAGGAATTGGAGGAGCTGTGCTCTGATTTGTTCCAGCGGGTTGCAGGACCTGTGCAGCAGGCGGTCAGCAGTGCTGAGATCAGTTTGGTAAGTGCGGATGGTTTTGTTACAGGGTCTCTAGTTTTCACCGAACAATGTGAATTCCACAGCGTAGGCCGTGGTGGGAAGCACTTACTGCTCCTTCCAGGCCACCCACATCTGTGCAAGCAGAACTCTTAGATTCAGAAAGTGTAACAGAGTTCAAGCTCAGAGAGTCAGACCCTGTTATCTTTCCCCAATTCCCAGAATGAAATTGACCAGGTGATCCTCGTCGGTGGTGCCACTCGCGTCCCAAAGGTGCAGGAATTTCTGCTAAAGGCAGTTGGCAAGTAAGCATCAGCCCAGTTTTGGTGGTACTTTCCGCCTCCCACCCCTCAAAATATTCTCTGTCCTGAGCAGGGTAGCATCTAATCATTCTTCTGTTGACAACACAGGGATGAGCTGGGCAAGAACATCAATGCAGATGAAGCAGCTGCAATGGGCGCTGTCTACCAAGCAGCTGCCTTGAGCAAAGCCTTTAAGGTGAAGCCTTTCATTGTCCGTGATGCAGCTGTTTTCCCCATCCAGGTGAGCTGTGGTTCATTATCAAGTATCAGAGTGCTGTGGATTTCAGGGAGAGGGTTGGTAAAAAGCCTGACTCGGCATTCTGTCTCAAGCAGCCCAAGAAAAGTGCTGATCTTTGTCCCTTAATGTTGGCATGCAACTGGCTCTCCCGTGTGGTAGAATCTGGAAGAGGTACAGTCTGTGCTTTATCCTCTCCTAACCTTAGGTTGAGTTCACCCGTGAGGTAGAAGAGGAGGATAAATCCAAGAGCCTTAAGCACAACCGGCGGATCCTGTTCCAGCGCATGGCTCCATATCCCCAACGGAAGGTCATCACCTTCAACCGATACACAGATGACTTTGAGTTCCATGTCAACTACGCAGATATGGGCTTTCTGGGTGACAGTGACTTGAAGTGAGTGCAGTTGTGGGTCAGCCACAAAAACAGAACATGCTGGTTCTTACTTTCCTTTTCCCTTTTGTTAGGGTAGTTTCAGCTGCCCGGGAATTTGGTCTAAGGAGGGAAGAATTGACGGGGTTTGCATAAAGAACAAAAGCAAAACATGACAGAGGGAGGAATAGCTGAATATTACTCTTTATTGAAAATTTGATTGTTTTGAGGAACTCTTGTATGTGGTAGCTGGAAACCCCTTTTACTTATTTTTGTTATCTTTATCTTTCTATTCTGTTATTTTCTTAAATATTCTTTCTCTTTTATTTATTTTTTGTCTTGTTTCTGCTTTGGTCTGGTCTTCTATAGTATTTTGAAAAGTCCTAATAAAGCCCTTTTTTTAAAAAAAGGCTTAACTTGACTCATGTCCTCAGAGTTTATGATTCTGCCTGAACTCAGCTTTATGTCAGTGGCTACGGCTTTGGGAACTCAAATTTGTTCTCGGCTGGTTGAACTTGTACCCTTGCAGCTGAGTATCCAGGAAATAAAATATCTATATTACTGCTCTTCGCTGTTTCTACAGAGGTTTGTGATTTCTGTGGTAGAGCTAGAGAATGGGAACAGAAAGGAGGGGTGGCCAGCCGCTGTGCTCACCCATCCCAATGTGTGTCCTTGTGTGGTTTTGCAGAGCTTTTGGGTCCTTGAACCTTACAAGGGTGAAGCTGCAAGGAGTGGGTGAGAGTTTCAAGAAACATTTGGATTACGAGTCCAAAGGCATCAAGGCTCATTTCAACATGGACGAGAGTGGTGTGCTGAGCCTCGATCGTGTAAGTACCGCTTCAGTGCCCTTCACCTCCGGCTTACTTGCTGGGCCTTCCAATCTCATTCTGCTCCGTGTGTTGTCTCCCAGGTAGAATCTGTGTTTGAGACTCTGGTGGAGGACAAGCCAGAGGAGGAATCCACGCTAACAAGTGAGTTGGTTGGGTTGCAGCAACAGCTCTTCTCGTACCATGTAGGCAGTTTGACTTAATCTGCCCCTTCCCAGTTTTCAGCATCACTTTGAGTGGTCGGAAATGAGACCTTTCCAACTCTTTGCCCCTCAGCTTTCCAACCAAGCAAGCTGCGGTTGCAGGGACTGGTTCCTTGGGGTGGGGCCTCTCTGTTCTTGGCTACCTTTAGTAATCTGGTATGCTGGAGAAACAAGGCAGTGTACACACCAGGACACTTTTGGCACTTGGAGACATGGAGGTTTTACATTCGTTGAGGGTGTTGTAGTTTTTACAGCTGTAGGGGCAGAGGTGACCTGTGCTATTTTCCCAGCCAACACCCACCCCAAGATTGAGAGGCTGCCACATAGATTATGAAGGCTTTCACTAAGCAGAGCCAAAGATCTGTCCTTTACCCCAGAGGGGATGGGTCAGGTGGCAGACAGGAGCTGGGTTTTCTGTGTGTAGACCCCAAACCTTTCTTAAGTATGTTTCTTCTTTTGAGCAGAGCTTGGGAACACCATCTCCAGTCTCTTTGGAGGAGGGAGCCCTGTGCCAGAAGCACCTGAAAACTTGACTGAGACTGTTCAGGTGAGCTTTGTTCTGTGGAGAACCTGCCAGCAAAATGCAGGATTTGGGACTAATGCAAATGTCAGCAGGGACTTGAAAAGGGGTACAAATATGAAAAAAGATTAGGGGAGGATCCTGGTATTAGTCTCAAGAGTTCGGTGAACCTGTTCAATGGCACTGCGTTCTTGCCTAAAACCATAATAAATACTTATAGTCAGAAGGAATCCATGACAAGTGTCTGTAGCAGCAGAGCTTGTAGCTGGACCTGCTGGGTCCCTTCAGAGTCATGCCTGTCTTGGCTGAAGAAGCCTAGCTGTGCAAGGTTCTTATAACACCCTTGGGAATTTCCCCTCTGTTGCCCAGGAGGAAGAGGAGAGCCAAGCGGAAGCGGGTAAGGAGGACCAGAAGGATGACAATGGGGCTGCTAGTGAGGAGGAAGAAAAGCAGCCAACGCCATCCCCATCTCAGGAAAAAGCTGCTGAAGATGCTTCAGCTGAGGACCAACAAGAGGAAGGAAGAGAGAAATCAGACTCCCAGGTGAGCAAGCAGTGAGCAGGGTCACTGAACAGCCTCCTCCCCCCTTTTTATCCAATAGGAGACAAATGAGAAGGCGTCCGTAGGGGTTGTCTACTTATTGGAGAGGGTGGGAAACTTCCTTTTAAGGTCTGATGCCTATGGGGTTGTGTGAGAATTCTCCTAAAAACTTGGCATCTACATGGTTCCTAGCATGGCTGAATCCAGGGCCATTACAAAACCTTTTGCTACCTGAAGCAAATACAGTGGTTTCCACCAACAACAAATTGTACATACAAACTCTGACTGGACCAGCAGTTGATTTTTTTATTTCATTGTTGCCAGTGGAATAATGCCCTCCACCAACCCTGAGGGCAACCCTGAGGGCAACAGCAGGTACAGATCTTACAACAGAAAGATATGGCCAGGGAACTCGGAAGGAATGGGGTTGGTAGGTGGCTGTTCCCAGAAGTTAGCACTTGAGGTAGTTGCCTCTCTTCCTAATGGCAGGGCCGGCCCAACTTATATCTAAAATTAAAGCAAACCTGTCAAATGTTGGCTCTAGCTGGTGGCTGAAAACAACCCCCTGTTAGTCCTGGAATTGCTCCCATCTAGGAAGCCCAAGAAAAGACGGATACTGGGAAGGATGAGGAGCCTACAAAGAGCCCCGAGGGCAATGGTGCCAAAGCAGCTGAGGAGGAGGAGAAAAAGCTGAAGCCGCCAAAGAAACAAAAGCTGGTGGAAGAGATTGCAGTGGAGCTGGATGTGAATGATGTGCCAGAGTTGCTGCCAGAAGAATTGCAGGACTCAATTAAGAAGTAGGTGGATCTTCAGGGCTGCCTCTGCCCCCTAGCTGTGGGCTGGGATGAGACTGCTTGCTGCCAGTGCATGGGGATGCTTTTTGTCTTCTCCCATTCAGAGAAGGTTGTGACCTTGGCTACTTTGTTCTTCCCACCTTTTTCTAACATCAGGTTGCAAGAATTGACTGAAAGAGACATAGCAAAGCATGAGAGGGAAAAGTCAGCCAATGGCCTTGAGGCCTTCATCTTTGAGACTCAGGTAGGTCCCGGGAAAAAGGATCAGAGGGCATTTAGCGGGTTCATCTTGTTGCCGATGATCCCACCCCCATAAAATTATTTCTCTGCTGCCGTTTAACTGATGTGTGTCTTGTCTTTTGTGTAAAGTTGCAGCACTATTGCAACTTGAGCTGTAAGAAAATTTGGAATAGGTCAGGGAGGCTGCTGTGTCGCCTTTGGCTAAATTTCTGTCAGGAGGACAAGCGAACAAAGCCTAAGACTCCTGTTTGATGAATGTTCCCATAAGTGACAAGAACTTCAGAGAGATTGATTTTGTGCGTGTGTGTCTTTTACCAGGATAAGCTACAACAGGAGGAGTATAAGTTTGTTTCAACAGAAGAAGAGCGAGAGGAAATTTCCAAGAAGCTGAGCGAAGCTTCCAACTGGATGGAAGAGGAAGGCTATACAGCCACAACTAAGGTTGGGGCACCACTTTGAACTGCTAATATCTTTTTCAGGGGAAACTTCTCTGTATTGTTAGGCTAGAGTTTGAAGATTCTCAGAGTGTGTTTCATGTGGGTTATCTGGACTACAGAAGTGTCTTTCCCTTGCCAAAAGCGTTTTGGAAATTTTAGCCAGTATATTTTGTCAGAATCGGAGAAACGGAAGAAGGTGACTTGCTATGGTTGATGAGAACAACTTTAAACTTCCTTGATTGCACTGCCTTCTGGGCAATGGCAAAGTACTTTGTCATTCATAGCTGGAAACATTGTGTGGGATTCCCGTGGTCTGCATGTCTGACCAACCTGCAAGTGTCACACTTGGCTTGTGTGTCCTCTTAACTTTGGGACGGGGGTTTGAACTCCCTGGGAACTGGATGCCCTAATAATAGCTTGGCTGTCACTGTGGAGCCTCCAGGGCAGAGTTCTAGTGGGTCTCCAGGCAGGCTCAGATTGTGGATGTTTAACCCCTTCTTCCTGAATTTCCAAACCATCAGTAATCTTTGCAAGATAATATATGTGTCCAAGCCAGAATTTTAGTTTTTTAACTTCTATTCCAATTCACAGGAGCTGAAAGAGAGGCTCTCTGAACTGAAGAAGCTGTGTCGGAGCCTTTTCTTCCGTGTGGAGGAGAGAAGGAAGTGGCCAGACCGTCTAGCTACCCTGGAAAGCTTACTCAATCACTCCAATATTTTCCTCAAGTATGAGCAACCAAGACGTCTTTAGTAGGAGAGGAGGGGACTTGGGTTGGGGCAGAGGGGATTGCCTTACTTACACTAGCAGCTGAGATCAGCACTCTCTGGAACCAAAGGGTGTGCATGGGGAGCTGTGCAATGCAGCTGTTTAAATCTCAGCATGGCAACCAGGAGACAAAGAAGCAGCTCACTTTCAGTGAAACCATTTTTGGTTGTACCACACAACAGTTTTATTTAAATAAGGGTTGTTCTCAAGCTGATAGTGGAACTCATGGAAGAATAGCAACAGGTTCCAGTGCTGTAGTGTCCTCTTGCTAAAAGTTATATATGAAAATGGTCTCCATTTGTGAGAAGTTGAGTTTCTTAGCATGGAACGCTAAATTCTTACCCATGAGAGTTGGTTTCCAAATCTCTGCTACCTTGAAAGGAAGTAAGGGTGTATATCAAGGACCGAGATAATTACACATGTGCATGCTGCTGTAAGGGTGTGGTGGAGTTTGCTTTTCTTACGGTGGGCTGGTATTTTGCCGTAGTCATACATACTGGGGTTTTTTTTCCTTTCCTTGAGCAATATATATTTTTATGTAGAACTTCGGAGTTGCTGATTGCATGTCTTTGTCACCAAATAGAAAGGAAAATTGTTTGAGGCAAAATAAATCGGCACTCATGGTCACTGGGGGGAAAATCCCGCTTTGTAACCATCTCCCGAAGTTTCGCCTGTTGTCCATCTCACTTGTTAACATGGTTGTCAAACTTAGCAGTTGAAATTAGCTAGAAATGTTCTAGCGTAGATATTTCTGTGCTGCATCCTGTGTCCCAGTTGTCACTTTTCCTAGAATAGTTAAAGCTGAAGGTGTTGTCTTTAGCAGTTGTTGTTGGCTGCACAGGAGCCAGTTACACCAACTAGAGAGCTTTAATATAGTGTGAAAACTGCTTCAGGGCAAGAGGGAGACACATTTCTCATTCATTTTTTTCAGGGGAGCTCGCATGATCCCGGAGGCTGATCAGTTATTCACAGAGGTGGAGCTAAGCACCTTGGAAAAAGTTATAAACGAGACAACGGTAAGAAGGGTCGCAAGGAGTGCAGAAAATCTTTTCAGTATCCAAAGTATGTGCGTTCATGCATGTGCACGTCTTGTCCCTTCTGCTCTAGGCTCCCAAAGATACCCCTTTTGGTCTTTTTACTTAGAATGTTGTGATTCAGTTCACAGGTAAACCTAAGAATCCTGCCAAAATACAGTAAGCCCACAACTTGTGCTCACTTTATGGAGTGGGGGGTATGAATGGATGGTTGTAGAAATACGGCTCAGCAGAGGCCAGAAGGAGCTTTTAAGCAGTGATTATGCACTGAGTAGTGGAGTTGTGTCAGGTCAGAAGGCCATTGGCACTTGGTAATGAACAGCACCAAACAAGGCTGGTCTTATCAGGTGGAGCCTAAGGATAATATGTTTTCCTGGGTTTGTTTGTTTTAGTTGTGGAAGAATGAGACCCTGGCAGAACAGACCAAGCTGTCACCCGCCGAGAAGCCTATTCTGCTTTCCAAAGACATTGAGCTGAAGATTGCAGCTCTGGACAGGGAAGTGCAATACCTCCTCAACAAAGCCAAGTTTTCAAAGATCAGGCCCCCCAAGAAGAACACCACAAAAACAGAAGCGGGCAAGAACACCACTGTGCCTCCTGAGGGTGAAAAAGTCATTCCTCCCAAGGATGAGAATCAAAAAGGTGAGATGGTCTCACAGCAGCATCAGTAGTCTTCTAATTCCCCTCTTCATATTCCCTGGTGTTTGAAACCAGCCCTGTGGAAGACTGCTTGGTGTAAAAGAGGGTCCTCAGTCTTTGCTGCCTCTTCTAGCCTTTGGTTGGTTGCTCCATGAGATGTGTTGTAAATGGTTCAAATTTCTCTTGGGTGATGTGGTGTGCATCCAGTTTGGTCATTGCACATACCTCTGCAACTATGGATACCTTTTTTTCTCCTTCCAACCAGATAAACCAGAAGATGCTAGCCCAGTCAAAGAACCACCCATAGAAGAAAAAGCACCACTGGATGATGAATTGGGACCAGACTCTGGTAAGGAATGAATCAATTTATTTCGATCACTGAGCAGAACTCTGATAAGGAAATATTGGGCTTGAGAGAATTGGAGTTCCCTAGGCCATGTGATTGCTTTTTCTTGGGTTCTCCACATCATAGTGGGAATTCAGGAACCTTTTATTCTGGAGCCATGCTATTGTGGGCCTCAAATTCACAATGTGAAACAATGTAAGGAAACAAGTTATCCAAATTACTATTTTAATAGCCGTAGTCAATTCATACAGTTGATGCTGGGAAACTCCATGCCACCCTGGGAATTGGCTGCAAGACAGGGGGAGACATGGCTGCTTTCAGAAAAGACACTGGGCACTGTGTTGCTCAAGGGGCACCAAGAGCATTTCCAACATTCAGGGAGGGAGGAGAAAAGACAGTAATACAGAGGGACGAGCTATTCCCAGACAAGGCTTGCTCTCTCCTCCTTGCCCTGCCAACCCAGGGGAAGGGTGCTCCTGGCAAAAGCTCCTCCCCAAGTGATCTCAACAGTCCTGATGGAGGAAGGGGCCTCAAGAGCATGTGTAGGGAATTTAAGTGGCACAAATGTGTGGGTTTAAAGTGCCACAAAACAGATTGAATTTTTATGCAGCATGCATCTCAAGGATGGCAATGTATTTTTTTCCCCAATTACCCTTTTCTTACTTCCTATTTACCTCATCCCTGCACTGCACAAGGGTTGGCACTGGGAATCTTGAAGAACCAAATCCCTTTGGAACCGTCGATGGTTAGGGTTGGGATTTGTAGAGGTAGCAACCCTTTACTTTTCAATTTCAAATGCTCTTCCATCCACTAATATGTTTGAGTCTCAAGCCATGGCTTTATCTACCTGCTCTTGCTTTCTAACCCTGCTACCCTGTTGCTGTTGCAGGAATTTTTCTTACTCTTTGTGTATCTGAACATGTTTCCCTGGTACTATCTTGATTTGGAAAGTTGTTGTCCATGCTGCACAGTTTTGATTCATTACGGTTTTTCTGCTCTTGCTCTTTTCAGGGCCACAAACTGACAAGAGGTCGGAAACAAGGGAAGATACCAGAACCAATGATGAATTATAACAGTTCCTTAAACCCCCCCTTGCACCAACACCTATTTATTTACAGTTAACTCCATTGTTTTTATGATGGACCTGGTTAGTGGAACATGGCACAGACTGACAACAAAATGCAATAGAGCTGTACATTTTGTTTTTCTTTCTGTTGGGGATTTATTTGTTGCTGATTTTGGTGTGTTGTCTTGTCTCTTCCTTTCTTTAAAAATGACTTTGAGCTCACTGGGCAGTCTTGCTGTGTTTTCCACAGCACTGTCCCCTGAATTGCACTTCTAACCAGTAGATTTAAATCTACCTGAAACTGTTCTAGGAAATGACAGTTGGCATCAGCAGTTTTTTGGGCTATGCTTCACCTTCTGGAAACATTATTTGTCTGCAACTGGAAATATCAAATTGGAACCTTCTCCTTCAGCCTCATCATGTTATGGTTCATCAACTAGGTTTGAATGAGCAAGTCCCTTTATATTCTTACTCTTGGCTGTTGAGGGACAGTTTTCTCTTTTGGGAGTGTCTGTGCAACTGAAATGGATGAAACAGGAGTGGAGAGTAAAAGAAGTTGACAATGCATGGAAGGAAAACCAAAATGCTCAAACGGATAACTATACGACTCTCCTTTCAGAAGTATTTATCAGACAGCTGTAGCATAGCAGGGATGGCCACTGATGAGACACGCATCCCTGATTCTTATTATCAGTTACTTCCTTTAGCAAAACTCCCTAATGCCAGTCATTTTCTAAGAGGCCCATGAAACTATGCTGTTGTAATAAAGCAGGAAGTCTGATCTATCCCAGAAAGGTACAGGTTTTCTTTACCTATTTTATTTGCTCCTCAAGTTTGTAGATTTGCTTTCTAATTGCCTTCCCAGCAACACTGGGCACTGTTCTTAGTCTTGCCATTTCCTAATACTGCTGATGTTATATGGTGATTTGGGAAGCTGGCTTACAAAGCTTGCTGTCTTGGGTGGTGAATGCACATTTTTGTGTGTGTGCACCTTTTATTTACTAGCTCAGTCACCCTACTGGCAGCTGAACTTTCCACTTTGGCCACCTAGTAGTGTAGTAGGGACAGCTTTGGCTATAGGACAAATAATTGTGATACTTCAGTTTTCAGAAGTACAAATCAGTCCAACTGCACATAAACTAGAATATGTAAAGATGTCACAAAGTAGAGGAAAAACTTCATCGAGCCCTTTTTACTTCAGTTTTCCCCTCTACACACAACGTCCAAACTATTCAAAGGAATATCATATGTATACCATGCTGAGACCCTGTTTTCTTTAACATCATTGCTCAGCAACTCATTCCTAAGCACTGCCTCCTAGTCCCTAAAATCAATTTGGAAATGTGTTCTTCTCTTGAATTAATTTCAAGACGTCTTTGTCTTAACTTGCAGCTTTGAGGAATTATTTCTCTAGTATTCAGGCAGAAGTGGTATGCCAAATGCTACAGGCTCCTAGAACAAGGCAAATGTGAGAAATTAATACTAAATTGTGTGCTGCCTATTGTAATGCCCCCTTTCCTCTTCATTTCAACAAGCTTTATACTTGTGCTTGGAAGTTAAGCTTGCCATCTTTCCCAGTTGTGTGTGTATATATACACACACACACACACAGGTGTTTTTGCCTCTGTTAAAATGTGCATTGAATATTTGGATTTTGATGAAAATGGAGTTTAAAACCTTATTAAAAACAAAGCAACTGTTTCTGCATACCTCTGTTTTGAGCAGAATGTGCATTCTACTGTGAGCATTGATAAAGTAATTGGAATTTGAATGTAAATCTTGGTTTCCTGAAAAACATTTCCCTGAATTTGTCTTGTGCTGTGTCTGTCTTTTCTTAAAAATTTCCCCCTTTTGAACAGGGCAGGCTTAGAAGTTTTAATTTCTCTGTCATGGGAATGTAATTTGGGAGTGAAGGAGGAATGTTCCCTCTTCCATTCCTCTGCTGCTGCCTAAAACCCAACTAAGCCTAATCCAGAAAGCCAGTAGGCAAGAGAGTACCTTGTGCTGCCACCTTTGTGTGCTCTGCAGAAATTGTGCAAGTTCCCTCTGCCATATTGGCACTTACTTAGCTGTGGAGTCTGGGGTTGTTTGTTTTACATCAATGTTCAGGTGCTCGTTGGTCAGTTCTGTTAACTTTTTTTTTCTGGAGGGAGGAAAGGAGAAAGCGGGTGGTGATCACATTTTAAGTCATTCAGTTGAAATGTATTTGCTCCTTTTGAAAATGGTTTCAATAAAATAACTTGCTTTTCTAAAAAAAAATAAAAATCACTCTTTTTAAATGGAAGAATGAAAATTGGTGGAGCCTACACTGGCTACCCTCTCAAACAGATGGATCCTAAAGTGCCACCTACTACCTGCTGCAGTGATGGATTTCTAAAAGGTGAGGGGCTGCCTGTTTGGTAATCCCTAACACATTCAGGCCTCCTGTGTAGGCAGTGAGAATTGGCCATGGTGCCTAAATGCAGTTTTTCTTTCCTCTTGCTTCCTTCCCCTCCATATTGGTGGATGCATTCTAGAGCTTGGGTAGTCAAGTCTGGTGCCCTCCAGGTGTTAGGCCCCTATTCTTTTAAGCCCAAAGACAGTCCAACAACATCTGATGACCACCATATTTTGTGTGATTTTTTTCTTGTCCCTGAACCTCTTTTTAGTGTGGAATCCTGTCTCGTGTTAACCCCCACTATATAAAAGGGTGTGTTGGATGTTTTTTCCTAAACTTTAAATACTCCTAGCATGAAGGCAGGGCCTTGTTTAGTGTGGTGCTTGATGCCTTCAGTTGGGGTTTTGTTTTTGACAGGAGGGACAGGGAGGCTGTTGCCTTGGTGACCATTCCTCTGTGGAAGTCGCTGGCCAAGGGGAGGAAGTCAGCACTCTTTTATTTTTATGTTTCTTTATTATTATATTTTATTTATGGCCCCCTTCAGCTTCTCCTCAAGGTGCTTCCTACTTAAAATGCTGTCGGCGCAGCCGCTTCTCGTCGTTACTTTTTGGCGGGAAAAGTGATTCAAACTTAGGAAGGCCGCCGGTCTTTCAGTAGTGGGAAGTGCGCGTGCGCTGCAGCTTGGCTTGGTACTGAGGCCGACGGGAAAACAGGTAAGGGAGGCCAAACACGGATGGCGACCCTCCTTAGAAAGGAAAGCGTTACCATAGGAAACTGCGCGCGAGAGGCAGGGATTGGCCGGAAGCTCTTACCTGTCGACACGGACAATATGGATTGGAGGAGCCCGGAGAGTGGCGTGCCCCTTGCCCAATAGCCGAGGAGAATGCTTTCCGCAAGGCGGAGCTCCAAGCTGCGGGTCGCTGAGGAGCCACTATCAGGTTAGCCCACTTTTCCTGCGGCTGGTGCAGAGGAACCGCCGCGGCCGGTTGGTGGGTTGCCGGCGGCGAATGGTCCACGTCCGGCTTGGGCAAGCGCCCTTGAATTGTATGGGCCCAAGGTGCCCGGGCCGACGTTGATGGGCGCCCGGAGGCCTTTGGGAGCGGGAGGGATAAAAGTTTCTTCCTGCGTCCTCGCGACCTTTCCTTCCCTTGTTGTGTGGATCTATACTAAAGGGTCACCCCTGCCGCACCGCTGTCCTCTCGGAGGGTGAAGGGATGGGGCCACGGCGCTCCCCTGAACCCGTCCACAGGCGGAAGGAGTGGAATGCGAATAGCCTCCGCCCGGGGTCGGGGGACCCGTCCGGTCTCTTGACTGCCTCTGCACCTTCAATTGCCTTTCCTGTCTGGCTCCGTATGGGGTACGTGCCAGGCACCCCCACAAACACCCGAGACTCAAGATCCTGCCGTTTCTCGATTTAGCCCCATCTCTGCCTAGACCACGTCACGCGGGAAGGTGTTTTATATTACGCGGCATTAAAATTCGTTATTGTTTTAGCCAAATAGCCTTTGGCACCTCAATATATATGTTTGTATTTCTTTTAATACAGCATTGTACTTTTTAAAATTGTTGTCATACTTCCTGCGTTCACATGATGAAAAGGGGGTAAGAAATTGGATAATATTTGGATTGTTTGTTTTCATAAATACAAACTAATTATGGAAATGAAGAATAAAGGGAGTGCAGCTCCTAATATATAGCGCCATGCTCCAATCCCAAACTTTTTTAAATTCAGACATTCGCTTAAAGTATACAGAATTATCTCAGGCTAACTGTTAACTCCACCATAACTATTGCCTCGCTCCCCTTATTAATTATTAAATTAAACTTTACTAGTCACTTGTAACCCAAAGGGTCTCTGAGGAATGTAGGTTGGAATATATATGTGTGTGTATGACAATGGCACACAGAAATACATAAATACATTACATCGTATACTACATTAATATTACATACAGCACAGCGTATTAGGAAAACACACAACCCCCCATTTGTTGGCATCCGTCTGTCTCAAGAGACAATGAAAGAGTTCACCATCAGAGGTAAAGTCAAACAGTTGGAGAGTTACAGCACCTGTTGTGGCTGTGGAAACCAATACGAGAGAGACATGTTTTATTGCAGGTGGGGTAAATGAAGGCATCTGGTTTTGCTGCTGCAGATGCATCACAGCGTTTCATGACCTGACACTCTCCAGGCACTGCAGTTGTCTGCAAGGGTTTCCATATGGCGAGGTTAATGTTGTCAGCCTTCATGTCACATTTGCAGACATCTTTGTAATGCAGAATTGGTCTGCCAGTGCCAACCCAGTGCCTGAAAGCAAGCTCCTCCTAAAGCACATCCTTGGGGATCCTGTTCTACTTAGGAAGAGACACTAATAGGCAGCTGTTCACACAGAGTTGTCTTCATTATAAAATGTAATGTAAAGTATCCTGTAACACAGTCTTAGATAGTGGTGTAACAAGTAACTAGATAAAAATTTTACTCTGAAAAAGTGTACGTAATAGCATTTGCAACCATGTAATGTCCTTGGCCCAGTCCTCCAGCTTGGCTGACTGCCCATTGCCGGCAGTTACCCAATTGTAAAGTTATCTCTGTTAATTATTCTTTGGCCTAAATTCAGTAGAGGGAAAGCTCCACTGACTTCATCAGACTTGTATCAGAACCATTTTGATGGACTTTCCTTTATTGATTTTGCTTGCTGGTTTCTAAGCCCTTTTAGGCTCTAGAAAGTCATACTGTTTAAGTAAGATATGGGATCTCCTTCAGAGGGCTGTGAAAAACTGGGATAAATGTGACCATGCTCTTATCACACTTGCTCAGGACAAATGTCTGCAAGCTGCTTCACTGTGTCCCAGGAATAAACCCTTCTAAAAAGCAAGTAGTTGGGGGACCTCCTAGGACTTTCAGCTGAATCTTGGATCTAAGATCATTTATAATCTAAAAAGAGTGGGGTGATCCTAGCTAAAAAGAGGTGACATTTAAAGGACTTCTTGTTAAGGACCCTTGAAATTGCAGGACTCTGTAACCCGTTTATAATTTTAGGTGGTCCCACATCTGTGCGGGGAGTCTGAGTACTGCCTTGTCCATTTCAACTTCATTCTACTTTGCTCTTTACTAGCTCACTTTTCCAGACAATTTATCCTTTTGTTACAAAGTCCCTGTGAGAGGACACAAAAATGGCAGCAAACTACAGTAGTGCTGTCTAGCAACACTGCAGTGAAATTATCACATGTCAAAGCAGATTTTTAATCTCTGAATGAGATTTATTCTTGGAACTCCTTAAAAGAAGCAAGGAAACTTTTTTAAAAGTGGGGGGAGACATTTTTCAGCTCATGGACAATTGTTTTGCAGAGATGACATATCAGTGGTGCCCAGAGCAGGAAGCAAAAAGTGCGTAGAACAGCTGTAACTCTTACATCTTTACAAGAGGCTATATTCCAGCAGTCAGCCACAAATTACCCATCCTTCCATCCATGCTAGCAAAAGCCATTATCACAGTTCAGGGACACATTCCAGCCACACAAAAGCAATTAAGAAGGGTACAGAGCTGAACCAGTTAGGAGAGTGGCATGAGGGCTGGGTAGAAAGGCTTGGAGGGTTGCATTTGGCCTCAGCTCAGATTCCCCATGCTGTCTTGGGGGACTTTTACTTTGCCCCATGGCATATATGCTATGGAGTGCCACAAGAGTGTTTCATTCTTTCTGTTGTTTAAGAAGAAGAGCAGTTGCTAATATGCTGTTTACACTCAGTTCTATCCTTTTCATATAGGATTCATGTGAGACAGGATGTTATGAGCAGGGGAATTGCGGTCTGCCATGGACCAGACAGATGCTAATAAACTTAACGGTAATAAGAAGAGGGCCAGTTCATCTAATCAACCACATGGTGTGTGTTCCCTTTTCTCATCCATTCCTCCTGTAAAAGTTTGCATCTTGGGGATGTCTTGGTTAGATGCAGCCTTATGCTGGAAGCCCAGATGGCATCTAGCACAAGCCTTTCAGCAACTTGGGCTGATCCACCTACTGTACCTGGTAACCATTGTCTGTGACCTGGTAACATATAACTTGGATTACTGCAACACTTCTAGGAGCTGCCTTTGAAGACTACACATAAACATAAACTGATGCAAAATATGACAACTAAATTTATTGACTGGAACACACTGCATGGAATTGTGTCTGCATGTCTGTCTAAAACTTACCGTACTTTTCGGTTTTCATGGAATAAGCTGTTTTGGAATATTAATGATGGGTGGAATTGCTCTAGTGCTTGGGGTACCTGTTTTTTGCAGCCCTGGTTCTGTTGTGGCAGAGGACAGGCTGTTGAGCAAGTAGAGCTGGCCAAGAAACTAGCATGTTTATCAAATCCACAGAAGCACAGCATGCATAACATTAGGAACCTTAGTCTGGTGAGCAGAGTGCCCTAAGGTACCTGAGCAGAAATAATAGAGACAAAGCCTAAATTATGATAAAAGGCAAATGGCAAGCAAAATTATGGAAGATTTTCCTCTTATGGGCAGTCCCTTTAACGTGGGATATGTTAAGATATGGTATACCCCAACAATCTAATCTTTCAGATGTGTGCTTAAAATCTTTCTATTTGCCCAAGCCTTTTCTGACTGAACTTTTCTGTTGTCATCCATATCAACTTTATTATTCTTGGTATACATTTTATACTTATCCTTGTTTTTTGTACACCACCCTGATATTTTATAATGTGAGTGCTTTATAAGTAATTAAAAACGGGGAGAAAGCTTAAAGGGAGATGGAGGGCAAACAGACAGAAAAAGATGTTCCAGTGTTTCTGCCAAGCTATATGGGGCAGGTAAAACAGGGCTGAGTCGAAAGCGGGTTTGCAAGCACAGCTGGTCAGTCCTGTGCATATGGGCTTTCAAATCCCAAGAGTAAGCTGATTGTCTGGTCTTACGAAGCACTGTTTATGGGACTGTGTTAGTACCGGTACTTTTCTGGATGTGCCTTTGCCTGCATGGTTTGATTTCAAACAGTGTGGGCAAAAGCAGTTCATCTAGTGCTTTAAATTGATTTGGATTTTAATTTTATGCTGCCTTTCTGTATTTTATGCTTTCATTTTTGTGCTTTTACATTTATACACCTTTATGTTTGTATTTTAGCTCTACATTTAGAAGCTTCCTTAGGATTTTTGATAAATTGAAAGGCAGAATAAAAGTCTTCCAAATTAATAAGCTTGGTGCTCCACTCTGAAATACAGTAGAGGGAAGTGTTTGGTTTTTAATTCACTTGCAGTATCAGGGCCATCACTCAGTGGTAGAGCCTCTGCCTTGCATTCAAAAAGTCCCAGCTTCAACCCACAGCAGCCTGAGGTAGGGCTGGGAGATACCCCCATGCCAAAACCTGGAGAGATTCTTGCTGCCTGTCCATGTTGACAATACTGAGCTAGATGGACCCATGATCTAACTCTGTAAGGCAGCTGCCTATGTTCCTGCCGATACAAGAGACAGCCTTCTTGCCTTACTGATTTTGACAAAGCAATCCATCAGTGTCTGCGACTGCAGGATAATGTCTTTACAGCTTTGCACCTTCTTTCAGGAGCAAGACTCTTTTCCTGGGAAGGGTGGTGCTAGGTAGACTGCCCAGCCCATAGGCAGCTTGCTTCTGCAGCAGGACTTAGTTCCTATCAAAGATTATGTTGTAGACCTGATTGAGGAAGGCATTGATTCCCCCCCCCCCCTTTACTCCATCGTGCTATTTGAGTTCAGGGGTCAGAGTGTAGTGGGAGTGAGGAAACCCTTGTTAATCTTTCTACTCGGAAGACAGCTCTGTTTATCCCAGGCTAGTGTCTCTTGTTTGTTTCACTGTAGGTGGATGGATTTATACTGAACAGTGTGTCCAGCCATGTTCCCGGAGTTAATTATTCTCCAGAAGGTGGCCGTGAGCAGAAAAGAGAGCAACAGCGAACTCCAGCAAACCTCCGGGCTCAGCAGAAACCCTGGCAAGCGCCTGCCGCTCAAGTGCTCTGACAGCTGCTGCTTCCCTGCCTCTCTCCCTTCTTTCTAGCACATTGGTGCCGCCACCCCTCTTCTCACATTTACTGTAAACTGGGATCTAAAGTCAGAACTGCTACAGGCACCTTCTCTCCGTCCTTAGAGGCACAGCTCTGAAATCGCAATGGCAGGAAAGGGCTACGGCTATTATCGGGTGGTGATATTCACTGCCATGTTCATTGGCTACACCCTGTACTATTTCAACCGAAAAACGTTCTCGTTTGTGATGCCTTCAATCATGGAAGAGATAAGCCTCGACAAAGATGACTTGGGTAAGGGCTTTCTTCTTGGAAGGAGATGGTGCATGCAGAACATGTTTGTGGTGCTCAAAAAACTTTATCCTGAAAATATTTTCTTGAGATTTTGGGGGACTTCCTTTCTTTGTGCTTAGGGATTCAATTAGAATTCAGCTGTTGCTTTGCCAGGGAAGTTCTCTTTGGAAGGAGGCCAGTCACTTGGAGGCCAATTTGCAGTTCTGGGACTGATGTTGAAAGGCTGCTAGTTGGGCTTCTCTGAGTACTTGCATTTTCTTTCATTTCCAGATAAAGGCTGTCATTGTTGTTTTGCCTGTAATCTGCCCCCTTAATGTCCACTGTGAAGAACTGCATCACTTCTTAACCTGATGTTACAGTAGCGCTAGTATTTATTTGTTCTTATGCTATGGTAAGCGCAATGCACTGTAGTTAAAACTATATTAATAATAATAGGAGAGCAGGCGCCTGCCCCAAGGCGCTTACAATCAATAATCCAACAAAGGAAAGGAAGCAGAGGCAGGAAAGACATAAAAGTACATAATGTTTATTTCCAGTATGAGTACTTAGAGTTATTTTCACTAGGATGTGGTGACTAAAGGATTATGCCAGACAAAGGGTCTGTGGACAATTGTTTACCCACAAGCTGGAAGCAGCTACAATAGATCAGTCTAAAGCCTGAGCAATATATTCCCAGTTTGCCTAGAGAAGGACAAACATGGCCTTTCCTGAATGTAGACTTAAGCTTGAGGTAATAGATAGAAGGGCATCAGAATCTATAGAGCCTCTGTGTCTTACCTAATCCTAATACTGGCTAGCATTTTGCTTGTTTTAAGTACTACTCTCAATGAGGCTGAAGAGTTCATCTGTGACCAAGTTCCTTTGGCATAACATGAGCATGGCATACCTATCTGGGTTCTCATCCAATGCAGGTCTCATCACCAGCAGCCAGTCCGCAGCTTACGCCATTAGCAAGTTCATTAGTGGGGTCCTTTCTGACCAAATGAGTGCCCGATGGCTTTTTTCCTCTGGCCTCCTGTTGGTGGGCTTAGTCAATGTGGTCTTCTCTTGGAGCTCTACCGTCACCGTCTTCGCAGGGTTGTGGTTCCTCAACGGGCTGGCCCAGGGCCTAGGGTGGCCCCCATGTGGAAAAGTACTGCGCAAGGTAAGTGTGTGTGTGTGTGTGTGTGTGTGTGTGTGGTTGTTGTTGCTGTTGTTGTTTGTGTGTGTGTGTAGGGCATGCTGCTGCTTCCTGAGATTTTCCTAGCAGCAAGTTTCCAGCAGGGGGCCCCTGTGCCAAGAGAGCAGTCAGTCGAAATCCATTCTCCAGGGCAATGGAAGCTGAGAGCTGCAGGTGGCAGCAAGCGGTTATGGTAGCTTTTGTTTAGTGACTGTTTCTGTTGCTGCTGGTCATTAATGCCAGAACCTCACTTGCTGTTTTCCTGTCCCAGGCTGCAGAGGTAGAGGCCTTGCCACTTCTCTCCGCTCCCAATAGGTGCCATGCTTCTGGTGAGCTTTGACTTGGCAGCGGTGGTGGGAACTATCAATCACAAACCATATCATATTTCACTTCGAGATATTCTTGGGCAGCTGGCACCCCTGTTGCCCCCAGCAGCAGCAGCCTGCCCAGACTGCCTAAAATATGATCAAATGACGCTGAGCAAGTGGGCCTTGCAGTGGAAAGTGTTTTCTGTGTTGGGCTAGGCATTCTGTACCCAGGAAGAGCTGGTGTGCAAGCAGCATAAAGAAGTAAGAAGAGCACTGTCAATCAAATCAAAGGCCCACCGTGTTCAGCACCTGGTTTCCTGTAGTAAACAACCAGCCACCTCTTGGGGACATACAGTAAGCTGGACAGGAAGACAATAGCTGTTGTTCTCCAGCAAACAGAGGAAGAGCATTCCTCTGATTCAGATGGTAGCATATATGCCTCATAACCAGTAGCCTTTGATAGTGCAACATCCAAAAGGAGAAGGGGAAGCTCTCTGGTGTCCTGGCAGTAACATACAACCCCCTTTGCAGAAAGATTGGGGGCTGCAAGTGTTTCTGGGAGCAGTAAACCCCCTTATTCAAATCTAAAATAAAGGAGGATTATTGTGAAATGTTTTTACCAAGAGGCCACTCCAGCTCCTTTTGTCCCACCTTCAGCCTGTGCAGAAGCCTCTGTCCCTCTCCCATTCCAGGGTCTGGCTGCAGGCAGCCCTTTGCTTATTAGCTGTGCAAGACCCTCTGCTTTTTTGAGCTGCCCTTGATTATGCCCCTTTTATCTATCTCCTGTTATTTTTGAGAAGTTGTTCAGACTTAATCGATTGCATCTTGTTTCATTTTCTGCTGATGTATTTTTTATACTGTAAACTGCTTTGGGAGCCGTTCAGCTGAAAGGTTTTGGGAACTGTGTTTCAAGAGGGGCAGTTTGAGATGCAACTTGGGGGACTGGTTTGCGTCCCATTGGTGACTCCAGCAAAATGTTGGCCATCATTGTTCATGACCAGCCTGGAGGCTTATGGGGCGGAGTTCTAAAATCACGTGAGCCTTCCATATGCATGCCGGGCCCTGGAATGGGGACCTGCCCCAACTCATGTCCTTTCTCTCTCCCTTCTGTGTAGTGGTTTGAACCTTCCCAGTTTGGGACTTGGTGGGCCATCCTCTCCACCAGCATGAACCTGGCAGGAGGGCTGGGCCCTATTGTGGCTGCTCTGATGGCGCTGAGCTATGACTGGCGCACAACTCTGGCCCTTTCCGGTTCTGTGTGTGTGGTCGCCTCCTTTGTGTGCCTGCTCCTGATTAAGAATGAGCCCTCGGACGTGGGACTGCCCAACATTGAGCCTGGGCCCAAGAAAGGGAAAAAGGGTGAGTGTCTGGGAGGTGAGAACTGGCTGAGGTGGGACAAAACAGCAGAACTGCCTAATATGACCTACTTTTGACCAAGCTGCAAAGTGGAAGGTGTAGAATCTGGTAGGGCAGGTAGTCCTGACGGGATTATAAGAGTCAGCTCATGGAAGCCTCCAGTGAGAATCAATGGGAAGCCATGAAATTCTCCAGTACAGTCAAACTTCTATGAGAGCTTAGCTCAAGCTCAAGTGAGTAATGGTTTCTTCCTTGTAGGCTCCTCGGCAAATGACAGCACACTGGCTGAGCTGCTGCTTTCTCCATACCTCTGGGTCCTGTCTACTGGCTATCTGGTTGTCTTTGGTGTGAAGACATGCTGTACAGACTGGGGGCAGCTATTTCTCATCCAGGAAAGAGGACAGTCTGCACTTGTGGGTATGAGACACCAGCCCCAGCCTAATGTTGTGTCTTCCAGAGCTAGTCAAATCCTCGTGGCAGGCAATTAACCCTACCCTTGAAAACGTAAAAGAGTTCATTGTGTGCCAGTGTCAGTTGGGAGTTACCTCTGAGCCCTATCACTGCCCCCTTCATCATGAGGAGGTGAGAGATGGTACCTTTCCCTACCTTGAAAAGCAAAGAGAGGTGAGAGGAAATTGCAACTCTGTGTGCTTCTCCTTTTGCTGCTGTATTGTGATTTTCAAGACTCAGATCAGCAGCTAAACAGAAAGAGAAACAGAATAGGGGTAAGGGTTGGAGGGAAAGGGGGCTGATCTGGGAGGTGGGTGCAGGGGTCAGAGAAAAGAGAGCAGATAAAGACATATGAGTTTGATCTAGAAAATGAATTCTCTTGAAATGATTTAAGGTTTTTTTCCCCCACAGGCTCACTACCACCACCAAATCACAGGTCATATCTGTCTCCATTGACAGAATTGTAAAAACTACAGATGCAATGTTTTTCGTTGCTCCCATGATGCAAAAACATGGATCGAAGACATGGATCTTTGTGGATCCTCATTATTTTGACAGGATCTTCTCAAAACCACCATAAATCATGGATCACCTCTGGATTGGGTTTTTTCATTCTGTGTAAAAATAATAAAGATCAATGAGAATCCATTCCTTGTATCAATGCTTCTGAAGTACTGGAAAGCACTGGATCTTATTTTTCCAGTGTACCCCTCCCTCATTTGTCTGAGGAGAAATAGTGACACATGTGAGAGAAGAAACTAGAAAGGGTTGAGCCCACGCCCCCCTTGCAAAATTTCAAATATGCACACAGGTCCAAAAAGATTGACGCCCCATGTTCTACCCTGCTACTGGCCATTCTCAATGCCAAATATTGTTTGTTTCCTGAAATACTTCGTGGTGGAAAAATATCTGAGAAACTGCTTTCAGCTGAGAAGTGTTAGTGCAGCAGGCAAGAAACTGTTAGCCTGACAAATCCCTCATTTCCATGTTCTACAAGGGAGCAGAATTCCCATATGCAGGTTCTCCCTCTAGTGTAAGCTGGCTTCTATTTGTTGTATACCCTGTAGGAAGTTCCTACATGAGCGCCTTGGAAGTTGGGGGCCTGGTTGGCAGCATTGCAGCTGGCTATCTTTCAGACCAAGCAGTTGCACGGGTAAGTCACCCTGTCTCTTGTAGTACAAAGGACAGCTACTCCTGGATGTCTGTTTCAGGCAGCCTTCCAAGGCAGTTGGTGATTGGCAGTATGGACATAGGTAAAGGAGGGGCTTGGCGAGGCACAGGGTACTGCTGAGGTTGTTGGCTGTTTTAATACAAGGGCATCTTCATGTCTTCCAGGTGGGCCTGTCCAATTATGGGAACCCTCGACACAAACTTCTTCTCACTATGATGGCAGGCATGTCGGCTTCTATGTACCTCTTCCGGGTCACAGTCACAGCCAGCTCTCCTAAGGTAAGCCATACAAAAGCAGTTTGTTGCCACAGCTCAGGTTAGGCGAGACAGATACGGTTCAGACAGAAAGCTGATTTACAGCATCACAATGTGATAGAGGAAAGGACAAAACTGTTCCCATGCACAAGCAAGGACTTTCCTTATTGCAAGACCTGAATGGCTCACAGCATCACCTGCTTGGAGTACTTATTGAACATGTAATTCTCTTGACTCCTTATGCTTTTTAGTAAGCAGTAGCACATCCCAGAAGAAGGATTTCCACAATTGAAATGAAGTTTGACTTCTGGGGCATGTGTGATGTTCTCCGGCTTTAGATCCCTTAGAGTGAAAGTTTCTTGGGACCCTTCCTTTCTGGGCTTTTTACATCTACAGTCCCACCTATTGAAGCTATAAATTTCGCAGCTTCACCAGCTTTGCTCTGCCTTAGAGAAGCAGTCAAGGGAATTCCCCAGTTCCAAGCAGAGCATCACACGAGCCGATGTGGGGTATTGCCATTAATGGCAGAAGTAGGACCCTGTGGTCCTTTAACTCCCATCAGCCTTAGCCAGCATGAGCAATGGCCAAGGGTGATGGGAGTTGTAGTCCAACAACCTGTGTATGGCCACAGGTCCCGATCATTGATGTACAGCATTGAAGGTGGTGGTGGTGTTTCTGAATGGCAGGTTTTACAGTTATTGCAATGCCTTTTTCTTCTTCTCTCTTTGCAACTTGCTCATTTTTTCCTTCTTTCTCTCTCAGGAAAGCGACTTTTGGATTCTAGCCCTCCATCCTCTTTCTAACCTTGTGGGCTTAACAGAACACGAGGTCTATATTCTGCTTTATCGTTATCCTGCCTTAGCTTCCCATATCTTGCTTCTCTGCTGTTATTCTGTGGGGTTTTGAACCTTGAAGGAATGCAATAAACGTCTAAAAGAAACCAAAGCATTATCTGTTCATGCTGTCAGCTGCTTCACACATCTGTCTCCTAACACGTGCACTTCATAGGTTGCAGCTTTGGAGCATCTGCCTATGGCAAAAGGGTAAAAGTAGCTTCTGGGGTGCTTAGGGCAGGGGTAGGCAACCTAAGGCCCGGAGGCCAGATGCGGCCCAATCGCCTTCTCAATCCGGCCCACGGACAATCCGGGAATCAGTATGTTTTTACATGAGTAGAATGTGTCTTTTTATTTAAAATGCACCTCTGGGTTATTTGTGGGGCCTGCCTGGTGTATTTACATGAGTAGAATGTGTGCTTTTATTTAAAATGCATCTCTGGGTTATTTGTGGGGCATAGAAATTCATTCATATATTTTTTCAAAATATAGTCCGGCCTACCACAAGGTCTGAGGGACCAGCCCACGGCTGAAAAAGGTTGCTGACCCCTGGCTTAGGGAGACATGATATAATCCTCTGATTGCACTGATAGATAATGTTGCCCTAGACATGTTATCAGACCAGTGTGCTAAAGGTTCTCATTTTTACAGTAATATATATATTTTAAGGACAGTTTCTGGGGTACTGTTGGAATTTGTGCATCTGCAAACAGTGATTTTAAAGCACTTACATATAACCCCATCAAATGCTCTTGCACAACCTTTGCTTTCTATAGAAACTGTTGCTCATGATCGTTGTTAATCTAATTAACCAGATTGCTAACAAACAGTTCCCCTTGACTCCAGAAAAATGGAACTAAAAGCTCTCACAAGTATAAGGTATTTCTTAAGTGTAGTCTGAAACACTACCTCGTAGACAGAGATCCAGGTAGCAAGCTGTAGGGTAGTTGGAATTTTATTACCCCCATATTCTGACTTTCTTTTTGGCCTTGTT
Organism: Podarcis bocagei; assembly: GCF_964188305.1. Taxonomy (NCBI): domain Eukaryota; kingdom Metazoa; phylum Chordata; class Lepidosauria; order Squamata; family Lacertidae; genus Podarcis; species Podarcis bocagei. The sequence goes on along the minus strand of NC_138141.1, from coordinate 17,119,529 downwards.
TTGTTAGTTATGGATCCTGCTGTTAGGAGCTATCTTTGGATTTTGCTCTTATGGGCCGATTGCATTGTTTGGAGTAATAGCCAATGAGAGTGCGCCATCAAACCTGTGTGGAACTTCTCACGCCATTGTTGCACTAATGGCAAATGGTGAGTTTAGTCCTTCCAGAAATTGAGGATGGCAACACATTCTCTCCCCCTGCCCTCAAGTGACCTTTTCTTTTCTTTTTCAGTTGGAGGGTTCCTGGCTGGGCTACCTTTCAGTACCATCGCCAAACACTACAGCTGGGGAACAGCCTTCTGGGTAGCAGAAATTACCTGCACGGTCAGCACAGTAGTGTTTTTCTTCTTGAGGAACATCCGCACCAAGATGGGCCGGGTACCAAAGAAGGCTGACTAAAGCAGAGCAGTAGCTTGGCTGTTGGAGGAGCCTCCCACTGCAACCATGGGTTTTAAAAAAGTACTGCAACAACTATTAGATCAAGGCAGAACTAAGCTTTGACAGTGTATCCTGGACCAGGGTAAAGTTTTCTGTTTAAAAAAAAAAAATCACTTTGCTGCCACCTATTTTTGTTCCTTAAAATGGGAACGGCCAGAATGGTTTGGACCTAATGGACCAAACCCTATTCTGCTTCTCCCTGGCAAAGGCAAGATTTGGCAGCTTCACCTGTATTAGCCTCCTGATGATCTCACTGGCAGCCTGCACTTCTTCCAAATGTTTTGTAAGCAAGCAGCGTAAGGACTCATTTTTACTGCCTGGAGAGGGAGGTGTCACTTTTCTACCTCCACCACCTACAGAACACTTCTCTTGTGTATTTGTGCTTAATTATTCCCTTGATTTCTTCACCTTCCAACATTCAGTTAATTCGGAGAACTCTCTCCTCAAACAGTCTGTGGTACATAGGGGTGTAATTGAATTGGAGACATTCACAAGAGGGAAGGCTTCATTCCTTAATCTTAGTATTTGGGGCTGTAGCTAGGCAAGGATGGACGGGCATGTGTACCTTACTAAGCATATAGACATGCAAACCTCAGAACTGGGCCCAAATGTGCCCAAGACTCTTTCATCTGGTCCTCTGGATTCTTCCCCAGACACCATCCCTACATTGTTTTCATTTTCCAGAATGTGTTCTTGAACTCTTATAATGCTTCTTCCTTACATGGATGGAAGAGAGAAGGGGATGTGTGTGCATAGAAACTAGTCTGCTGTACAAAGGTAAAATTTACATGAGTTATCCTCCTGCTTTTGCCTCTGACCCTGTCTTCTACTGGCATGTTGCCAGCAAGGGAATGCAGCCCTCAAACTGATGTAAATAGATACATGATAATGAGGAATGTAGCATTTTGCAGTTTGCACTGATCAGAACTTCCCTGGACACTTCTGCAGACATTTTAGGGGCCTCTAACTATAATTGCCATGAGGAGCTGATAATGCAGACTTAAAATGGACAGTTTTATGTGAAACTGGATTCCAGATCTTGTTCATTGTTATGGAGTGTACAGTGACAGCAATAAAGACAATAAAGTAGAATTAACCTATGTTCCTGTGCAGAGGCCTCTTCCTAAATAGTATTACTCCACTAGGCAGAAGCCCATAGAGATTTGCAATTTGGTTCAGGCTCTTACCCTCCCTGGATGCTGAACGCCAGATAATTCATTCCCAGCTCAAGAATCAAGTCCTTCCTCTTCCTTTAAGGAATGCTTTATTTACATTTGCAAACATACAGTGCTTCAGTTATAAATTAAAAGAATACATTGCAGCAGACATATATGTACATGCACCACTCTTGAAGGAATGGTGTAGCTCTCATGTTTCCTTTCAAGCTGCCAGCCAGCTTCCTTCAGCAGCAGCCAAGATTCAGCACCAACCACATCCACTCAACAGCAATACTCCCTGTTCTGTGCTCTGGAATTGCAGTCAAGGTGGCTACGAACAGATGGTTGGTCATCTGTCTGACTCATATTTTAGTTGTTTAGTCCACTGGGTGACTGAAGTGGGATAAATCCACCCTACAATCCTGGCCCAAAAGGCCCCGCTTTCTCTGCTACCTCCAGCGCAAGCTTCAAGTTCTGATCAAAGAGCTCACATCTGAAATGGTGAAACAAACACAAGAGAACTAGAACATAACCACACTGGAGCAGGTTTAGAATAGTAAGTTACCCATTTTCCATTTTATTCTCAGTCTGGGATGAATGTCTGAACGGAGTGAAACTGTGATTCAGCATTAGTAAGGTATGAAATACCATGTCAATGCAGCCTGAAGATCAACCTTGGGGACCTTCTAGACATTGTTAGACTCTACTCCCATCAGTCCCAGCAAACATGACCCGTAGTCATGGATGATGGGAGCTGGAAGGCCCTTACAGGCTTCCAGGTCCTGTTGAAGATGCTTCTGTTTGCTCTCCTTGATAAGCTTAACTTCTTGAATCAACACTGGCACTGTGGAAAATGCCCCCCAGGCATGAAGTGTTCAGTAACATGTCTCAGTGTGAGGGCATGTAAGAAACGAGCCATGCAGACTTACTAGGCCTCATACACTATCTAATGTGACGCTACCTATCTATTGTGATCACATTCCACAGTTGTTCATGGGATTTGCCAGCATCCCAGGGAATAAACTGAGGGGTTCAGGAGCCAGGAGGGTTTTTCTCTCTTAATACTCATGTAGATTGACTTCTAAACATATGGTGGGGGGAATCAATTTTAGTAAGGGAGGGTTTGTTTTAGTGTGAGAATGTGCATTTGATCTCTACCTGATTGGCATCTCCAAGGAGTAGAAAGGATTTTTCAGAGCAAAGTCTGAATAAATCTCATAAATCTTGCGCAGAAGGGAATCTATCCCAGACTGCCGTGGATCAGCAAGCACCACAAATTTTATCCCTGAGGATATGAAAAACAGAGTTAGAGCAAGCCACATCCAAAGCAACACATACAACTGGCCTGAGTGATTTTAAAATGCACAAAAAGGTTCATTCCTTGTCATTCTTCCTCAATAAAGGCCCTGCAAGGCAAAGGCAGATATCAAATGCCAGGAACCAGGCAGATGGAACAGCAAAGGAGGAGAAAGTTGCCTATTAGCTACCAAGGTATTGTTGGTTTTAAAGCCCTACACAACTTAGGACCAGGATAGCTAGCAAGCTCCCAAGGACACCCTGCAAGTCGTTCCACCATCACTGGATTGCCACTTGGTAATGCGGAAACAGGCCTCAGTGATGACTCCCACCTTTTGCAATGCCTTACCTTGGGAAATTTATGGAGACAGTAATGATATTTAACTGCCTCTTAAAACATCTGTTTACCCAAGCTTCATTGGACTCCTGACTCTTACAATTTTAATTCTATTTTGTGATACACACTTTTATTTTTAGGTAGCTTAACTGATTGGGAGTTTTTTTGTTGCTTTTTATAAGCTACTTCTACTACTACTTATTATTATTAATAATAATTACATTTGTATAATGCTCTTCACCTTGAAAATGAACAGCAGTTCACAACATAAAATTACAAAATAAAATTATAAGAACACTAGATTAATAATAATAATAATAATAAACAACTCCCTGGGGAGAGACTATTATTAGATTAAACGGAAGAAACATTTTATTTTTTTGTAAACCACTTGTGATTTTTATATAATGAAGTACACATAATAGTTATTAAACATTTGTCTTTTACCACTTCTCCACAAAGAGTAGCACTTCTAGGAACATCCTCACTGAATGTCGCTGCAGAACTTTACTTGCTCAAGTGGGGTCTGCTGTCCATACTAACTAAAGGTCAAGAAATGCAGATATTATAAAAGAAGCAATACCTGTTAGAGTCTGAAAACAGTGTAGCTTGAAAGTATCGGTCTCTAGCATCTCGATTCCAGAGCTCCCCTGCTCGGGAGACAGTTGGGACCCAATTGCAAACAACCTGCACATGAACAGAGCCCCAAATTGTACCAATTGATGAAGTGCCTTCCCTATATCAAAACCAGTCAACCCCTATCCCTTTTCTGGGTTCTGGCAAACATCTCATCCACCCCTGACTCACGAGTGGAACATGGAGGCCAGCATGAGCTTCTCATTGGATGACAGTCGGGGGCGACCAAAGCGGATTGACACTGGGTAGTTGGATGGGTTGCCCAGGAACTCCAGCACATCCCTGCCGTCACCAGTGTACCTTCCGTTGACATCAATGCCGTTGATGGCAAGCACAGCATGGCCCACTGCAAAGAAGGGAAGAGGCAGTCATCACTCAATACCCCCTCTCACCCGGCACTGGCAAGCCTTCCTGCATCAGTAACTTCCCTGTCTCTCTCACACTTGGAAGCTCTGCCAATCAGTGGAGTAAAGCAGTGTTTCCCAACCGGTGTTCCGCGGCACACTAGTGTGCCGTGAGATGTTGCCTGGTGTGCCGCGAGGACTTGTGGGAAGCCGCCCCTTCCCTGGGCGACGCGCCGCCTCGCGACTCCGGAGTCAGTCCCGAGGGCTCTCGGAGGGACTCGCGAGCGACGGCGCGGCGGCTCCGGGGCGCGCTCAGCCGGGCCGCCGCGCGCTCCCGCTGCAGCTGCCCGGCGTGGAGCGCGACGCGGAGCCGGCCGGGCTTGGAGGCGCCCAGGTAGGGCCGAGCCGGGCGGGGGCGGGGAGGTCTCGGTCTGCTGCGGGCGCAGGAGGGAGAGGGGGAGCCGTCGGGTCTCCTGGAAGGAAGCGAGGCGGCGGCTGAGGGGGATGCAGCCCCGTCCCCAGCAACAGGCACTCCTCGAAGTGAGGCCACAAGTCGGGGCTCGGACAGGGCCTGGAAGCAGCGGCTCCGGCTCTTGGGAGCGGAGAAGGGGACTTCGAAAGCGGCCTGGAGGAGAAAAGCCCCGATGCAGCGAGAGCGGGGAGCGTGCTGCCTTGTCCAGGCCTCCTCGCTTTGTGCCGTCCGCTGCCGGGAGCAGGACACGGGGGCTCCTCGTTCGCATGCTTTCCCGGGTGATCGGTGAGGGTTAGAGTTAGGGTTAGGGTCCCTCAGTCCCTCACTTTGCTGCCTCCTCCCCCCCCACCCCCAAAGCTTGGAGGTTCCCCGGCAAGGGGGAGGGGAAAAAATTAAAAACTTTCACTTTCGTGCGTCCCTCCCGGCGTGACGCTGCGCGCTGATGTCACAGGGCTGTAATGGTGGTGTGCCGCGAGATTTTTTTCATCAAACAAGTGTGCCTTTGCCCAAAAAAGGTTGGGAAACACTGGAGTAAAGGAGCAAGAGCAGCTCCAGTATACAGTGTCATTTCCTGGAGCAGAATTTGCCAGTGACATAACCTGAGATGGGTGGTGGATGTTAGGTCTGACCAGGTTCAGCTTGGGATCCCTATCTTAGGTAGGCAAAGCTTAGCCAGTGAACATCTCTGAGCCACCCTGAGATCTTTAGGTTTAAGGTGGTGTGCTAAATAAATAAACAAGCAAATAAATAAAACCTTTGGGAGGTGGTCAAAACGTTTTACTATAAATGTCACACATGAGGCTAAAAACCCTCAGAAGCATAAATGTACAGTGGTATCTCTGGTTACGTACTTAATTCGTTCTGGAGGTCCGTTCTTAACCTGAAACTGTTCTTAACCTGAAGCACCACTTTAGCTAACGGGGCCTCTTGCTGCTGCCGCACCGCCGGAGCACGATTTCTGTTCTCATCCTGAAGCAAAGGTCTTAACCCGAGGTACTATTTCTGGGTTAGCGGAGTCTGTAACCTGAAGCGCATGTAACCCGAGGTACCACTGTATTTATAATAAATCAATGACCATCAAAATCAGCTGCTGGAGGCAGTCACCGTACCCTGCCTAATAGTAAGGGGGTCGGAGAGTGTCGAGGGGACCCAGTTGTTCCCCCTCCATGCTGCAAAAAGCCCAATTCCCTAATCCCTTGTGAGCCACCCTTTGCCAGAGGAGCCTAATAAAGTGGACAAGGTTCAGGTGTGCGCTGCCACCAAAGCTTTTTCAGCTCAAGGAGCAGCTGTCATGAGTTCCGTCTCCCCTTCAATGTCCAAAGGCAGCGGAGGCACCAGAATATTAATATTATTATTAATAATTATTATTTATTTATACCCCGCCCATCTGGCTGGGTTTCCCCAGCCACTCTGGGCGGCTTCCAACCAAACACTAAAATACAATAACCTATTAAACATTCAAAGCTTCCCTAAACAGGGCTGCCTTCAGATGTCTTCTAAAAGTTTGGTAGTTATTTTTCTCTTTGACATCTGGTGGGAGGGCTTTCCACAGGGAGGGCGCCACTACCGAGAAATAAAAAATTCGCGGATAGGTGGGGGGAAGGCAGAGTGGGGAAAGTATACTTATTGGGGGGGGGGATACAGCGCGTGTTAACGAAATGGGGGGGGCTCCGCTCGTCCCCCTCGGGCGCCGCCTGTGTCGAAAGGGCCCAGCTCCCGGGGCCGCTCCTTTGCCGGCTGCTTCCCGCCCCTCACCGCGGATGCCGTCGCGCTGCCCGAAGGAAACGAGGACATGCTCGTCGTGCGGGCGCAGCACCAGCTCGAGCGGGAAGCTGAAGGTCTTCTCGGTCTCGGCCCTCGGCGCGTAGTGGTCCAGCTGGTAGATGAGCCCTCCGGCCTTGTTCACCACATACACGCTGAAGATGGCCATCGCGGCTTCCGTCTGACGTCACGCCGCTCCCGCCCAGCTCCCTGCCGAGCATCTCTTCCGGTGCCGCCCCGGAAGGGACCCTCGGCTACGGGGTTTCCCGGCCTGCCCATACAGGCGCCTTCCTTTCTGGCCGGAAATCGCTGAGGGAGAAGCAGCGACTGTAGCCGCTCCGACTACACCATGGTAGGCCCCGAAATGCGGGGCGGGGGTGACTAGGCCGCTACTCGCTCTCTGTCTCTCGCTCCCTGCTGCGGTTGTCCTTCTCCTTCTCCTCATCGCTTTCCTCTCCCTTTTTCTCCCCGCAGCCGCCAAAGGACGATAAGAAGAAGAAGGACGCGGGCAAGTCGGCCAAGAAGGACAAGGACCCCGTCAACAAGTCCGGCGGAAAAGCCAAGAAGAAGGTGGGCCTGGGAGGGTCGTTGGAGCGGGACCGGCGCGGAGCCGCCGTTCTCTTCTCCAGAGGCGCGTGCACGGAGGAACCCCCCTCCCCCTTCTTGGCACTAACGTGCCTCGTGTTCCAAAAAGGCACGTGCCGGGCCGGGCCGGGCCCGCCTTGCGTTGTGGTCTGTACCACTTGGGGGGCGGGCGAAGGGCCGTGCTTTTGAATGGTCTCGCGGGCTTTCTCAATAAATAACGAGGTTTTCCTTACCGCCCGATGTGCCGGACAGCCGTTGGTATCGCCAAGCATCCCAGCCTGCAGCCTCATGTGGTATATCGTCTTCTCTTGCAACGTATATGCAAATGCAAGAAGTTATACGTGGTGGAAGTAGTCTCTGAAGCAATGTTGTATAGGCATATAGAGATAGCTACATAAACTTTGTTCAAAATGGTGATTTTTTTCCCCGTATCGCTTTCCAAAGGGTAGTCTGCTTCTGTGTTGGTAGGTAGGAGCACTTGCAGATGGGAAAGGAACCTGTGGAATTGTATATAGCAGTGTTTGCCTACCTTAAGATTTGATGGTGAACTCATGTGACGTGGTTACAAGTGACTAGGACTTGGGATTCAAATTCCTACCTTGATGTGTGGGAAAATGGGAAGGGGAAAGAACCGTGTATAACACTTTCAGCCCCTTGGGGGGGAAAATGGGATATAGAAATATAATACACTTGGTGCTCTCCAGCATTTTGGACCACAGTGCCTATAAGCTGCAGCTAATTGCAGTGCTGGCTGGGGTTGAAGGGTCAAAGCATCTGGAAGACACCAGGTTGGCAGACTGGTGCACATCCTTAAAACCTTACCAGTGTGAAGTCCTCAGCACCTTTACTCTTGAGTAAATCTGTGTCATTTGGGCTTTTAAAGCTTTAACGGCTCCCCCCCTTTCTTTCTTGAGCAGAAGTGGTCCAAAGGGAAAGTAAGAGACAAGTTGAACAACCTTGTTCTGTTTGACAAAGCTACTTACGACAAGCTGTGCAAGGAAGTGCCAAACTACAAACTCATCACACCTGCTGTGGTCTCTGAAAGGCTGAAGATTCGAGGCTCCTTGGCTAGAGCCGCGCTCCAGGAGCTTCTCAGCAAAGGTAACAACATAGCAGAATTCAGTGCCTCAGTGGAAAGGGCTGTCTGTGGCTACTTAAACAAAGGGTAGCCAACATGGCGTTCTCTGATGTTTATTAGACTACAGCTCCCATCATCCCTTATCATTGGCTACCCTTAGCTTAAATTAAGGTGTTTGGGGGTCACTTGATAGCCGCCCTACTTATCTCATGAATGTGTGTTGGAGTCTGTCTCTCATATGTTTGGCAATGGCAGAATAGGGCGCTAAACTGGCAGGTAGCTGGCAACTTGTCGGTGCCGCATGCATGAATACAGAATATCCCTAGAAGTACAACACTGGTATTTATTACAAAAGCCTTAATTGTGAGCACTGTAATGAACAAGTTACAGCTCCACAGATTTATTTTTGTACGTATAGGAAGTTGGTTGGTATGTTGCTTTTAAAAGCTCTGCTGTTCTTCACATTGAACTGAACTGTCCTGTCCTTTTGCCAGGCCTAATCAAACTGGTGTCCAAGCACAGAGCCCAGGTCATCTACACCCGAAACACCAAGGGGGGTGATGCACCAGCTGCTGGGGAGGACGCATAAAAGGTGAGCTACTTCTCAGTGCTGGCAGTATGGCTTGGTGGAATTCTATCATGGCAGTTATTTAACAAGCAAATGGTTCTAATTAATTTATCTGTTTGTTTTGCAGGTTCTTGGGAGGTTTTATTAAGACTCTGTAAATGACTAAAATAAAATAATTTCAACTCCGGAAGTTTTGTGTGCTTTTCTGCTCAGTGGAGTTAAGTACAGCTTTGTTTCTAATAGTCAGGGACCATAGGCAATCAGTCATTGAAAAGCCTTCACTCATTTTCATACCAGGCTGGCCTGCAAGTGCATGGCTATGTACTTTAAAAATTATGTCCCGGGCCCATGACATAAAGCGTGCAGATTCTACCACCCAGTCTTTGTTTTTACTGTGCCAATGAGGCTATCATGGGAGCTATTTATAAACAGGCTTCTAGTCTCCTTATAACAGCATAGATTATTAGATCATAGTGGAGGGATAAAGGACTCCCAGCTGTCCAGATTTAAAGGCCCTGATGCAGGAGGGTTCTGATGAAGAGGTGCTTAACCACCCACTCAAGCAGCCAAGACATTGTGCAGTGTAGGGGGTGTTCAGTCCAGCAAGGTATCAAGGAGCTGAGAGCTGTTGAAGTGAATCCTCTGCTTGTAGGAAATGGAGACCTGGCATTGAAGCAGGCCTGCATTATACCATATTCCTACTGGATACTGTGCAAACAGAATGTGGAATGCTTAGCCCTTTGGGGTAAATGTGGCTTGTTGCACAAAGTGAGCTAGTGCCTTTTAATTTAAAAAAAAAGGGAGAATAAGCCCTCAGAACAGCCAGGGATAAGAAAATGTTCCCAACTTTTACAATAACTGCCTTAGAGGAGCTCTCTGTTTAAGATAGATGAGTTGAGATGAGTAGAATTTTAAAACACGTTTTATATTTAATGATACTTTACTACAGAATAACCACATGATACTTGCTGACATACAGAAGGTTCAAAAAGGTTCAAAAAGAAAAGTCTTCATCTGGCCTCTTCTCAGGCTGCACAACCTTCTGTAATTGAATCAGGCCTTTCTTCCCTTCAGTCAGTTTGTTGCCGTTTCCTTTTAGGGCCAGGATGTTTCTGTGCTTCAGATTTGAACTGATGTCTAGAAAAAGTATGGTTAATAAAAGAAGCTTAAAAGAATGAACCAGCCACCACATCAATTGCAGAGCCACCATGTTCATTTTCTTACATTCTCTGAGTGTATTGCCAATTATTATTTTAATTGGGGGGCAGGGGGAGAATAAACTCCCGTACCATACATTTTTCAAAGTGTTAAATCAAATTCACCAAAGGCCTGGATAAGCAGGTGTGTTTTGACCTGACCTTGAAAGACATAGAGACAATTGATATTTGCAAAGAGGGGGATTCTAATTGGATACAGGGAAGGCGCTATCACTGTTCAGCAAGAAGTCCTCTACCCTGATCTCAGGGCAGGTGATAAAGTGTGTGGAGTGCCTCAGGGTGCGATTCTCTCCCCGATGCTTTTTAACATCTTTATGCGCCCCCTCGCCCAGCTTGTCCGGAGTTTTGGGCTGGGTTGCCATCAGTATGCTGATGACACCCAACTCTATCTGTTGATGGATGGCCATCCTAACTCGGCCCCAGACACACTGACCAGATGTCTGGAAGCTGTGGCTGGATGGTTACGTGGGAGCCGGTTGAAGTTAAATCCTTCGAAGACAGAGGTCCTCTGGCTGGGGCGGGACGATATGGGATCGAGGGGGCAACTCCCATCTCTTGCGAGGGTGCAATTAGTGCCAGCACCGTCCGTTAAGAGTTTGGGTGTAATCTTCGATACCTCCCTCTCTATGGAGGCGCAGATTACAGCTATAACAAAGGCGGCATTTTTCCATCTCCGCCAAGCTAAGCAGTTGGCCCCTTATCTCTCTCGCCCTCACCTAGCCACTGTGATCCATGCGACGGTCACCTCCAGACTGGATTATTGTAACTCGCTCTACGTGGGGCTGCCCTTGAGACTGACCCAGAAACTCCAGCGGGTGCAGAATGCCGCGGCGAGACTCCTTATGGGGTCTTCGCTGCGAGATCACATTCATCCGGTACTATACCAGCTGCACTGGCTCCCGGTGGAGTACAGGATCAGGTTTAAGGTGCTGGTTTTAACCTTTAAAGCCCTATACGGCCTAGGACCCTCGTACCTACGGGACCGCCTCTCCTGGTATGCCCCACAGAGAAACCTACGGTCTGCAAATAATAACACCCTCAAGGTCCCAGGCCTCAGAGAGGTTAGGCTGGCCTCAACTAGAGCCAGGGCCTTCTCGGCTGCGGCTCCAACCTGGTGGAACGCTCTGTCACAAGAGACCAGGGCCCTGCGGGACCTGACATCTTTCCGCAGGGCCTGCAAGACAGAGTTGTTCCGCCAGGCCTTTGGTCAGGGCGCAGCCTGACTCCCTCCTCTGGCAACCTGCACAGAATTTTGTTTAATCGGTTGCCATCAATTTGATTTCAACTAATTTTTATAATGAAAATTTTTAGAATGTGTTATTATTTGATTGTTTATTTGATTGTTGTTAGCCGCCCTGAGCCCGGCTTGGCTGGGGAGGGCGGGATATAAATAAAATTTATTATTATTATTATTATTAAAGAGAAATGTACACCATCAGGGACTAAAGGCTCTATGTATCAATAATGAAACCTTAAATTGGGCCCAGTAACATATTGGCAGCCTGTGCAGATCTTGCAGAATAGGTGTTGCTGCATAGGTCCAGGGGGAAAAAGCTAAATTTTCTGGACCATTATTCAAAGGTAGTTCTACGGAAACAGATTATAGTAATCAAGACTCCCGGTTATCTGAGCATGCAGCACTGGGCAGACTATATTTAGAAACAGCCATAGCTAATAAAAGGCACTTCTTGCCATTTTGTCAATTAATGAAAGTGAAGGGAAAGTGACACAGGTCAGTTTAAAAAAAAAGAAATAATATACCAGGCCAGATAACATCAGTAACAAGTACTCTACTTAAAGATAAAACTAAAATTTCTGTGGCCAACCAGAAAGCGTTCATTTTACAAAGCCAGTGTATGTTCAAAATGCTGGGGTCGAAGACTCAACTATTATGTGCTAAACGTTTGGGAATAAGTGCCTTGTAGGATTCAACCAAAGTTCCACCACATCTGGTTTTCTTTGTAAGGGCCCAAGGTGCTAGAGAGCCAGCTACAGAGCCTACCATGTAAAAGGTGCTGTATTGTCCACCGTTAAATGCAGATACATTATAAAGGAAGCAAATGTGCACAGAGGCTTACCTGGACTGCCACCTCCTGCCATGGTTCCAAACCCGCCCAAAGGAGGGGAGCCACCCTTCTCCTGTCTGAGAGGTGTGATCGAAGTTGGCACCAACACGATTAGGTGGGAGTTTTTTCAGCTTCTGTTTCTCCTCTTTAAAGAAAGGAGGGTGGGGAAAGAAATCATTTTCAAGCCTCAATTGGAGTCCTAGTCTCACTTTGATTTCCAGCAAGTGAGCTGTGTCATAATAAAAGAGTCCCGACTACAGGGCCAAATTTCTGCATACTCACTTTCCTTGAGAAATTCTTCGTAAGAAGGTCCAATCTGTGGTGTGCTTTCCCCTTCCTCCTCCATCAGCCAAGGGGGTTTGGCCCCTAAAGTATGGAAGGATGACAAGTTAGAGCAGCCCCATTCTTCTTACCTCTGTGTCAAATGGCAGCCTCCCCATCTGTGGGGCCATTATCTTTCCAGAGAATGCAATAAGGTATCTTTAATATTTTTTACCTTCCTGAACAAGGGTTGAAACCTCCATGGGAATGTGGTGGGAATGTAAAAAAAAGTAAAGAACTTCTGGGAAATGATATATAATGAGATGAAAAAGATGTTGAAATATACATTTTTTAAAAAACCAGAAGCATTTTTACTTTGTATTATAGGTCAGGACATTAATAGGCAAGATGTTAAATAGTTTTTATATGCAACAACTGCGGCAAGAGCCCAGTTAGCCCAGAAATGGAAGCAAGAAGAAATTCTGACGAAAGAAGAATGGCAGATGAAATTAATGGAAATTAATGGAATATGCAGAAACCTGTGGGACCAGAGATTTACAGAAGATTGGAAGAAATATATGAATTATTTGAAGAGCAACTGAAATCAAATTACGCTAGTAGGACTACAAGAAGTTTTGTAAGGAGAAATATAGGAAGTGTTACAAAGTAGAAAAAGACAGATATTGGTTATGAGTTTGAAATGTAATAGGGAAGATAAGAAATGCATACTGAGAGATTAGATTGGGAAAATTTTCAGACAAGATTGATGGAAGTCAAAAAAATGAATAAGATTTAAAAGTAAGTTTAATTACTGTTGAAAATGATATGTTAAAAAAACCTAATAAAATTATATTTTTTTAAAAAAAACCTCCGTGGCAGAGCACATGCTTTACATGCAAAAGGTACAAGGTGCAAACCCTGGTGTCTACAGGTAGGGCTGGGAAAGATTCTGGAACCTCAGAGAGCCACTGTTAGTCACAGAGTCAACCATGTTGGGCTAGATGGACAAGTGGTCTGTGTAAGGCAGCTTCCTATGTTTCTGTTAATGTGGCTATTCTTAAGAATCTGTGTTTTTGGGCATTCTCTATTTGCAACCACAGTTAGGATCTTTCTCATGTAAGACCAGAGTTTATTAAACCTCATCATAAGACAGGTCAAAATCATGTTTTAGAAAGTGGAGCAATCAAATCTTTGCTAGCATACCTGTGTAAATGTTGCCGCGCTCTGCTGGTTCCTGTGTTCAAAAAAGCAAAGGGAAAACCAAGGTAGAAATGATTTAGAGAAGAGGAAGTATATAAAGAGGCAGCTGCCATTGCTGCAAAGAAGGAGCAAGAGTTGCATTTAATTATACAGTACAGCTTTTAAAGGTAATGTAACTCCCGATTCCAATTCCCCATGTTCACAAATTTATTAAATTTGTATACCACCCTACTTCCATAGATCTCGGTGGTTCACAACATAAAAATACAAGATAAAAACACAAAATGCAAGATAAAAACAAACCAATAAACCCCTCTCCCACAAACACATTTAAAAGGGAATAGGATAATAATCAGCCAAAGGCCTGACTGAAGAACATTTTCGACTGTTGCCTAGAGGTGTATAATGAAGGTACCAGCCGAATCTTGTATCAAGCTGGGAATGGGGCATATCCTATTATGTGCAATAAAGGTTAAGGACCACCAAACTGTTCGCTGGTCTGCCACTGGTGTAGGAGCTCTGCCACTCAAGTCAGAAGCCATTCATGGCAGTACAAGGCACCTGCAGTGGATTGTTTTTCTTATTCAAGAGATTTATATTCTGCTTTCTAAAGAATATCTTCAACCAGGTAGACTACAATCATTATTTAGAAAACTATCTCAGTATTACCCAACCATTTAACACAATAAAATCCGTGCCACCATGAGAATAAAGTGTAATTATACCCTCATTAGCTATATTCATCCAGAACCCCAAACTAAAAGGCTTTCGAGGACAAATGGGTCATTGTGAAGAGATGAAGTGGGCTCCCATCTGCCTACCTGATGGCCAATAAAAGTTAAAGACTGTCCTGCTTCCTGCCACTCTGACTCTGGCACAGTTCTGTATGCAGATCCAGGGTGTCCTTCAAGAAATGCCACGTTTCTGCTTGGCCCAGGCTGCTGCTGTTCTTCCGTGGCAAAAGCAGAGTCACTACAACACAGGAGAATGTCTCGAGTAAAGCAGAAAGTATATGGGCACATTTTGTTGCACGGGGGTTGAAAAGGCCATATTACAAAGGGCAGAAAGGGCCCTTGGTGTATGGAGTCATTAAGGCCTCTAAAGCAAACACCATTGATAACCGTGACTAAACAACTCTTACCTTGGGCTTCCTGTAAAAGCATTGGCGGTGGCAGCTCCATTGCACAGCTCTGTCTCTGCCTGTTGCTGAGTTTGATTCAGGAAAAAACACTTGTTTCAAGATACAATAGTAAAGTCTGCTCTGTAGGACAACCTTGGAATGAAATCACTAGTAATAAGGCGGAAGGAATCCAACCAATGCCCATCAAGAGATAATGGCCAAAGACATGCCCTTGCACTGGAGGGAAATGGGGGTGTGCAAATAAGCTTTGGCCACAGATTCCCCCTAACCAACACTTAAGGTGTGGACATATCAAGGAAAGGAAGCTCATTAGATGGGATATTTTAATGCTTTATTGTCAATAGAGCAAACAGTGGCCGGTAAAGGACTTTGCATTTTCGGGGTTGGGGGGGGAGGCACAGAAAGGGCATTCAAGAAGTGAGGCTGCCCCAGACCACAAACAACAACTGTAAACTTTCAGCCAGGCATGGGCGTTAGGAAAGGAAGGTCATACAAAGGAAATCTAAACTGGATATGAGAGATGAGATGTGCTGCTTGCTGGGGACATTCACCACCTTCCCTAGTGGTTGGAAGAGAAATCATGTGTTTCAGGGCAACAGCACAACTAGAGAGAAAGGCAAGGGGCACAGAAACAGCTGTGAACGTAATGATGGATACTGCCCATGTGCATCCTGGGCACACAAACCTCTAAGGCAGCCTGCACTACTTCTTGCCGTCTCTGCTCCACCTCTCTGATGCGAGCAGCCACCTGGAATTGGGGTAGGCAGAAGAAACAATGAGAACCTGAAGCAGAGGAGAAACCCAAATTCCTACCCCCCCCCACACAAACACATTATTGTCCTCACCTCTTGAATGAGTTCATCTTCTTTTTCCTCATAAGCTTCCAGAGCTTTGGAGAGTGATGCCTTGAAGCTGAAACAGATTCAAAAGTTATATCAGTTTGTGGAGCAACAACGTGAACTGAGGCAGTGGCCTTTTGCTGCCTCTACCACAGAAGACAGGTGGTGCAACAACAAGAAAATCTAAAACAATTTTACAGAAAAATTATTCCAGGCTGAATGAGTGATTACTTTGGGAGCCCCAGCAGTGTAGGAGGAACAGTATCAAAGCCCTGAAACAACCAGGTACGGTCAACACCTAACCCTGTCCCACCATCACGCCCTCTAATAAATTCTTCTCCTTTGGCCAAGGGGCTATATTCCCTCTTGGGGATAGCTGACAGAGGCCATATGCTGGCAGCATGTGGAGATACCTGACCAGAAGCTAATCAGCACAGAGACAGAGATGGTTTCTGCCAGCGATATGGACTTAGTATTTGGGAAAGGCTTTTTAAATTAGGCCAAGCGTGTCTCTATGGCTGCAGATTGCCTACTAATGATCATTCCCACATGGAACAAGATGGATGAATGGTCTGACTTGGCATAAAGCAGCTTCCTTCTGTGTCAAAGAGGTGAAATAGCTAATCTAGCAAACAATATGCGACATAAACTAACTGGCAAAGCGTCTACTCACAGCTCATAATCCTCAGAGGAAACCAAGAAGCGAGACTTCAGGCTAGGGTCTGCTTTGTTCTCCCACCAGAATGCATAGACTGCTTTCTTATGTTCAACGCTTGAAAAGGAATAAAAGACCAAAACACGTTAAGAGTGAGAAAGGCACAAACTTTTAACAGGACTGCCCAGGCTACAGTTCTTATCCAGTTCTGAGGATAGTCTCAGAGGAAAACAACTTAAGCAATTCTGCGTGCTGTGAAAGATGTCTGTATCAGAAGCCAAGGGCAGGCACGGACACTCACAAAAAGGGCCTCATTACAAGCATGGAAAAATCAAATTTGATTCCACTCAAAGTCATATCCACATTTAGAACTATGTCAGTTTTTTACTCACTCCCAGGAGCCTAATTACCAAAGAAGAGGCCAGTGGAGGAGTTGTTTGGGGTATGTGTGTGACAACTATGAAAAATATGCTCCACTGTTTCCTTAATTGGAAGAAAACTGGAATGAACTTGCAAATAGTAAAAACAAGGTGACTCTGAAAACAGCCAGTTTTGCTTTGACTGCTGTAAACTGCCACCAACTTACTATGATTCCCATGTTTCAGACTGCAAACTGGGTTACTGATACAATCCAGTATATCATTGATTGGCTATGAAAATTGCTTGTGCACCTTTCTCCTTCAAAAATAACTTTGTTACGATTAGTAGGTAAAGCAAATAAAAGCAATATGCAAATAAGGAAGCCAAACAAAGCTATTCATGTTCCAGACACCCTCACCTCATGCTCCAGGCAAGAGGTGGCCTGCCTGAGTGGAGACTCTTCTCCAAGCTTACCTGGCCATGTGCTGGAGGAGGCCACCATGCAGCACAGCCAAGGACCCCTGGCTCAGGTGCAACTTCACCTCTT
The DNA here is from genome assembly GCF_964188305.1 of Podarcis bocagei. Classification (NCBI taxonomy): domain Eukaryota; kingdom Metazoa; phylum Chordata; class Lepidosauria; order Squamata; family Lacertidae; genus Podarcis; species Podarcis bocagei. Next base: position 17,102,574 of record NC_138141.1, on the reverse strand, counting down.
GCCTGCAGCAAATGCACCAGAAGTGCCGCTCGTGCTCCCCAGGGTCAAAAGGCACCACCGAGGCCCGCTTGAGCATCTTCCGCGCTGCGGCCACCTGAGCAAAACGTAAAAGAGAAGCAAAAGTGAGAAGATAAAAAATACTTGCGTGAAGGGTAGCTCAGTTGGAAGAGCGTAAGCCTCTGAATCTCAGGATAGGGGGGGGGGGGGTTCAAGCCCCATGTTGGGCAAAAACATTCCTGCACTGCAGGGGGTTGGACATGGGCGTAGCCAGGATTTTTGTTAACGTGGGGGAGCCAAAATTGTTGAACCTTTGTTAAGAGATCAGCCAAAGTTGAGGCATCTGCTGGGGGGGGGGCAGAACCTCAATTAATTGAGTACTTTCAATCATTTTTGTGCCCCCCCTTGGGGTTGGACTAGATCATAGGCGCCGACTCCATGGGGCTTGAGGGGGCCCGAGCCCCCCCAAAAATTCGTTTGGGGGGGCTCAGCCCCCCCAATAATCTCGGGCGGCGGTGGGCGCGTCCGCGGCTTTTATAGGGCGCCCGGCGCGCACCAGCTCGATAACGGGCACCGGTGCGGCGGGGGGCGCCGGGCCGGGGGAGGGGGGCGGCCGGCCTGTCTCCTTGGCAACCCCATTGAGCAGCGCCGGCTCCCCCGGGAGGGCCATCCCCCCGCGCCGCCGATCGCCAACACCGCCGACGCTGTGGCTGCCCGAGCCCGAGCCTGAGCCTGAGCCCGACCCGGAGCCCGAGCCCGAGCCCGAGCCTGAGCCCGACCCGGAGCCCGAGCCCGAGCCCGAGCCCGACCCGGAGCCTGAGCCTGAGCCCGAGCCCAAGCCCGTCAGTCAGTCAGTCAGTCAGTCAGGAAGGAGAAATGGGGAGGGAGACGAGGGAGGAAAATTGCGCGCAGGGTGAAGAAAGGAGAAGGGCGAACGAGACGAGCTTCCAACCCAAAAAAGGGCTGGAAGACTGGGAGGATGCAGGATCGGGAAAGAAAGCGACGCCTTCCCCGCCCGCGACGTCGCCCGCTTGTCATTGGCAGCGCAGCGGGCGCCCAGAGGGGCTGGGCACCGGCGCAGGGCCGCTCCACAGCCGCGGAGGACAGCTGCGCGGCTAAGACGGGAGAAGAGGGCAGAGCAAAGGGGGTCCCTTCCCCAACCTCCGGCTCTGAGACTTCCCTGAGCCCCAGAAAAGCGAAAGGATTTTCTCTTCTTCTTTTTTTATAAATATTTTATTAAGGTTTCAAATACAAAGTTAGAAACATACACTGAAGAAAAAAGTAAAAGAACAAGAAAAAGAAAAAAAGAAAAAGAAGAAAAGAAAACCAACCATTCAACACATTTTTTATATAACTAACTGGACTTCCTCGCATCTCCCTTACCCTGCATTCTTTATAATAAAGATATCAGCAAATTATTACCTTGTTTCGTACCTTATTTTGTACTTTTCAAATACTATACCTCTAAATTTAACATACTTTTCATCAGTTACTTATATCTTAAATTAAACATAGTATTACCTTAGATTTTGACCTTTTCTTACTTAAAATATAATTTCCTGTTTCCCAAATCTAATTGCTGAAGCTATAGTTTCCGAATCATGTAAATTTTTAACATTCATACAACTTATATTGTTTTTGTAAATAGTCCTTAAATTTTTTCCAGTCCTCTTCCGTTGTTTCTTCTCCCAAATCTCGGATTCTGCCAGTCATTTCAGCCAGTTCCATGTAGTCCATCAATTGCGTCTGCCACTCTTCCAGTGTGGGCAAATCTTGTGTCTTCCAATATTTTGCGATAAGTATTCTTGCTGCTGTAGTTGCATACATAAAGTTCTATCCTTCTTTAACACTTTCTGGCCAACAATGCCCAAGAGGAAGGCCTCTGGTTTCTTGGGAAAGGTATACTTAAATACCTTTTTTAACTCATTATAGATCATTTCCCAGAAGGCCTTCACTTTTGGACAAGTCCACCAGAGGTGAAAGAATGTCCCTTCAGCCTCCTTACATTTCCAACATTTATTATCAGACAGGTGATATATTTTTGCAAGCTTGACTGGGGTCATGTACCACCTATAAATCATTTTCATAATATTTTCCTTCAAGGCATTACATGCCGTGAATTTCATTCCGGTGGTCCATAACCTTTCCCAGTCCTCAAACATGATGTTATACCCAATATCCTGAGCCCATTTTATCATGGCTGATTTGACTGTCTCATCCTGAGTGATTTTCTCTTCAACCTGCCCTCCATCCTCTTGCAGAAAACTCTTTGCCTGCCCTGCCCGTATCTCGTTTTTGCTTTTTAATTCCACACACGCACCCTTCGGACTTCGTGGCAATCGGGCGCGCGGGTGCGTTTCCTAAGAGAGTGAGGACCCCCGCCTCCTCCCCACCTGCTCCCTCGCCAGCCAGCCAGCCGCGCGCCCTAGCCGGAGAGCCCCGGCCGTCCCCGTCGCGCAATCGGCTGGATCTCCCTTCAGCAGGCCGTGCTCACAACTCGGCCCAGGGACCCCCCAGCAGCGGATCTCCGGCCCAGCTGAAGAATCCGGCAACAAGCCCCCTCCTCCCCAATCGCTCCGCCGAAATACGCTCCAAAACCCCCCAGATAGGCCGCCGGCCGCCAAGTCTCGTGGCGCCCTGAGCGAGGGTCTCTCCCCAACACCGCCACCTCGAACTGCGTTCTCCCGGCTACCCGAGCGAACCAGCGGCAGGACCCCGGTATGGGCCCCCCCAATATTTTTTATAAGTCGGCGCCCCTGGACTAGATGACCCTGGTGTTCCCTTCCAGCTCTATAACCCTGTGAAATCTCTCTGGAGAGCAGCTGGCGCCCTTTCGGACCGGCTGCAGAACCAGCCCCCCACCCGCCCACTCCTTGCTCCTCCTTGGACAGGCCACCCGCAGCCGGGCAGGCAGAAATGCGAAGGGTGCAGCCTTGCACGAAACTCGGCCGGCTGCCTTCGGACACTTCACCCGACCCTCCGCGCCCACCCCTGGGGCTCCGGGGCCGTACTTTCTCCTTCAGGCGGGCGAGCGCCCCGCGAAGCCGCCTCTGGTGCCCCGCGCTGTAGAGGTGGCTGCGCCGACCGGCGAAAGCGCTGCACCGGCAGAGCGGGCAGCGGAACAGCGTCGTCGCCATGGGAACGGCGCCAGGCCCCTCGCCCCGATCGCCATCAACCCCGCCGCCGCCCCCGTCCTCCATTTTGCAAATCCCGGAAGCGGCCGGCCAAGGAGGCGGGTCTCGCGGCGAGGGCGACATCTGGCGGCCGTCCCCAGAACTGCAGGATTACGTCATTCCCGCCCACGCACGGCACTCTGCTGCTGCGCGCTCATCCCCCGCCGGCGAGGAAAAGGCGTCGCGCAGCACGTTGCGGAATCCAGAAGCCCCGGGAAGGTGCGCGCTGCTCCTCGCTTAGGCGTGAGCAGCATCCAGCACGTGTTCAGATGCCCTCTCGTTTCTGCTCTTCGCCCTGAACCCCGCGCGAGCTGAAGGAGGCAAAGTCACGAGCAGGGTTCCTGCATTGCACAGCGGGTTGGACTAGATGGCCCCTGGGTCCCTTCCAACTCTATACAATTCTATGATTCCGGCACAGCTGCGGGAGACACGTCCCCTTGCCATCTCGTTGCTTAGTAAGCCCCCTTCTTGGCCTGAATGAAGGTGACAGCCCCGGCTTGTCCTGAGAACAGGAGTTTTATTTCTTAAATCTGTTTTGTTTTTTGTTTTTTTAAAAATAATATTTATTGCTTTTACAACAATTTAAACACTACAAAAAAACACAAAGAAAAAACAATACATTACAATACAAAGACACTACCTTACACTAAAACATTAAACTAACAAAACAAAACAAAAACAATTTAAAAACACATCAACAAAGAAAAAAAATAAATTTCAATATTTTATCTTTCTTTCACATATTTCCACGACCTCCTCACACCTCCCTTTTTGTATTCCACTTCTATTAATTATTTCAGCAATTCCTTTCCATCTTCAATCTTCCTATAATTATCTTAACACATTTCAACCTTATTTTTCCTTTAATACTCTATTAATCTATTTGTACTTAATTCCTTATAACCTTTCTACTAAAGCCATATCACTTCGTTCCAACATTCTTCTAGCATTCCTTAATTTTACAATATTTCTGTAAATAGTCTTTAAACTTTTTCCAGTCTTCTTCCACCGACTCTTCTCCCTGGTCTTGGATTCTGCCAGTCATTTCCGCCAATTCCATGTTGTCAATCAACTTCATCTGCCATTCTTCCCTGGTGGGTAAATCTTGTGTCTTCCAATACTTCGCGATGAGTATTCTTGCTGTTGTTGTTGCATACATAAAAAAAGTTCTATCCTTCTTTATCTGTTTTGAAGTCATTTATTCCAGTTTAATCTGGTGGAATAGTGATTGTGCCAACTTTTATTTTTATTAAAAAAATTTCTTTGCACTACTTGCAGATAGTTCACAATTATTAGAGCAGTCTTGCAGGAGCTGTAGCTGTGCCAGAGATGTATCAGGTGTGCAGAATAACATATCACTTTACACATTTTTCTGAAGAGTAGAGGAAGTTGGAGTACTGTATGGGGTCCATGAAGTGGCCTAGTGGGCTTGGCCTGACATATTAGGATGATTGGGGTGGACTGTGAAGATAGATGTAGCAACCGTGCAATAAAACAGGGTGAAGGGTGCCAGGGAAAGAAAGGAGCCTTTCAGTAACAGGTAGAAATACGCAGCTTTACCCATTGAGAAGCAAACAGAGAACCTGATCTGGAATACAAGCTTCTCAGAGACCAGGTTGTTCTAGGCTTGGCCACCACTCAGGCCCACATTTCTGACATGCTTATTCACTGCAGCTAGTCAGATATGCTTATGGGTTTTGTTTTGCATACTTGGTCGCCCTGCGCCCTGGATAAATCAGTGCAGATGCCCCTGCCTGAAGCCAGGCATTGAATTCCTCTCACCACTGTTTTCCTGTCACCGCAGTGAGCTACCTGCAGTTCTAAACAGTCAAAGAAGAGGGAGGTTTTCTGCTGCTCATCCATCGGGCTTCTCCCCCACCCCAAGGCAGGTGACTCGTTGAGGTGGGAGGGCAAGCAGAAACTATTTTCCACTTCAAGCGTTTTCCATAATGGCAGGGGTGCCAACTTGAAAAAAATATTGCAGGGCAGGTAAGTCCTACCCCGCATAATCAATTACCGTATTTTTCGCTCTATAAGACGCACCAGACCACAAGACGCACCTAGTTTTTGGAGGAGGAAAACAAGAAGAAAAATATTCTGAATCTCAGAAGCCAGAACAGCAAGAGGGATCGCTGCGCAGCGAAAGCAGCAATCCCTTTTGCTGTTCTGGCTTCTGGGATAGCTGCGCAGCCTGCATTCGCTCCATAAGACGCACACACATTTCCCCTTACTTTTTAGGAGGGAAAAAGTGAGTCTTATAGAGCAAAAAATACGGTACATGATACAGTACCCACGCTCCATTTGAATGGCAATGCCCATCAACTGGGTGGGGGGGAGGGCAGATATTTTAGGTGGGGGCGCCAAAGGGATCTCGGCCCCTAGAAGTTGGCTCCTATGCACAGAGGCAAAGAACGCACACAATGACCCATTTTGTGTACACTTTAAACTGTTTATTACCATACTTTTTCTCCACATTTTCAATAACGAATGAATGAATAAATAAATAAATAAAGTTCAAGCATTCAGGTTTATGCATTCTCTTCCACAGTGCCTTTCAACAGTCTACTCCCATCACAAAACACGGCACCTCCCCTGCAGCAAACAGAAAACACTATACAGGTGTTTTGTGTGTGTGTGTGTTTTTGGAGGGGGTCTACTCTCATAGGAAGCTGCCTCTCCATCTGCAAATTTGGGGTTTCTTCCACCCCAAATAGTATCTTCAGATGAAAGCAAGCCACAAGCCTGGCTCTCTTAGCACAGCTGTTCCTTTCAACAAGTAGCAGAGTCTTTTATACGTACTGGAGAATGCACACTCGGCTGCAGTGGGGTTTCCTCCATGCCGTCCAGGTTTAGTGAGGATCCGAAGCCAAAGAGAGACCTCATCAGTTCTGGGGAAAGAGGGAAGCAAATACAAGCTGTCAGGGCTGGTGGCCCCATTGGTTTATCAAGGTATCTTCCATGCTCAGGAAGCCAACAGAAAAGGTAAAGGTAAAGGGACCCCTGACCATTAGGTCCAGTCGTGACTGACTGGGGTTGCGGCGCTCATCTCACTTTATTGGCCGAGGGAGCCAGCGTACAACTTCATGTGGCCAGGTCATGACTAAGGTCATGTGGCCAGCATGACTAAGCCGCTTCGGGCGAACCAGAGCAGCACATGGAAACGCCATTTACCTTCCCGCTGGAGCGGTACCTGTTTATCTACTTGCACTTTGACGTGCTTTCGAACTGCTAGGTTGGCAGGAGCAGGGACCGAGCAACAGGAGCTCACCCCGTCAAGGGGATTAGAACCGCCAACCTTCTGATCAGCAAGTCCTAGGCTCTGTGGTTTAACCCACAGCACCACCCACGTCCCAACAGAAAAGTTAGGTTTGCCAAAAGTGGAACTGCTTGCCAGATCCCTCCTCTATTTCAAGCTGTCCAGGGTCCCATCTCCTTCCCTCCTGGCCATGCTCACCCTCCTCTCCAGTTGCACACCATCTTCCTCCTACCTGGCTTGTCCATGCTCTGACGCATCAGCCTCACCAAGTCCTCTGGCAGCTCTTGCGTTTCCGCCCGAAACTTGCGCCATCCCTCTGTGGTCAATTTCCACATGCGGGACTTGCGGTTCCCATCAAGGCACACGAAGGCGGCTGTCTTCTCAAAGCTGCTGCTGAAGCACAGGTTGTGCCGGATGGTGTTCTTCCAGCCTTCTGGAGCTGTGCGGAAGAAGGGGAAGTGCTTCCTGGCAGGGAGGGAGGTCAGCAGAGTGGCTAGAGCAGGGCAGGCGGCCCCACGGAGGCAGCAGATGAACCACCAATAGCATTGCAGCGTAACGTTCTTTTCCGTCCCCAGGGATGCTTGTACCCCATGGACTGTGTAGGGAGGGCCCCGGGGGAAAGAGGAAATTACAGACTGCTTTCTAGCACCCAGTTATGCTGCCCACAATCATAGGAGACTCCGGCCAGAACATGCAGCTTTCAACACCAACTTGAGAGCAGCATCAAAGCCAAGCCAAGCCAGGAGAGGAAGACAAAGTCAGAAGTCCCCATTTTAGTCACTGAGCTTCATCTTCACCCATCATCTGCCTCTCCTGGCCCCCACCTGCCCACCCCACTGCTCAGGGGCCGGTACCTTATGAACTGGTAGATCTCCTGCACTGTCAGACTGCTGCTCACACTGCTGCTCAGGGCAAGGCTGATGAGGATGCAGTAATTAAGAGGTGGGCGGGGCCAGTCTCCCAGCGTCCTCTTCAGCTTCTTAGCATGGGATCGGAGGACCTTTGCTTTCCAGGGTGCCCAGGTAGACCGACGGGTGCCCCTCGTCTTCTGAGAAAGCTGGGAGGTATCCTCTTCCTTGGGGACCTGGAACCGTAAGATTGCAGAAAGGAAAAAGGGACCCCGGTAACATTTCTCCTTTATTTACAGGTCAGCAGACTGAGCCATGGCCAGAGAAAAAATGGCACCACCAGACAGGTGGCTTGCCCCACAGCTGCCCCACATGTGACAGTTACCAGCCCCATATGGGTAGCCTGGCTCACCAAAGAAGGGTTTACCAAACTCGAGTCACCAGCTGTTTTTGGACTACAATTCCCATCATCCCTGACCACTGGTACTGCTAGCTAGGAATGATGGGAGTTGTAGTCCAAAAGCAACTGGAGACCTAAGTTTGGGAAACCCTACAGAAAGGAGGACTGGCCCTGACCACCCATTTCCACCTTCCTAGGAAACTTTTAATATTTTGCATTGTTTCCTAGCAATTTTTTTGATACCAAACTGAAAGGTGGGATTCAAACATTTTAATTTACTAACTAAAAACAGAACTGACACATAGGCTGCTGGCTCCTATTGAAATCAGGAGGGCCAGTCCAGATTAGAGACATGCAATAGCTCTTGCCAAAACAGTCCAAAAGGTACATAATCTTCTTGCCATTGAATTGCTGGCCTGGTCTCCACAGACCTCTCTAGCGGCAGGACAAGATGAAGGCTGTGGCGCCACCACTGAGGCATGCCCAGGGATGCTGCAGGCCAGGTTTGGGTTCACCCACATCCATGGGTGGGGCTGTGGGTCAGACTCTGCAGGGAGAGAAAACAAAGGGCTTCAGCTGGGTTCCTGCTGCCGCATGCAATCCCACACTCCACAACAAGCCTAGGAACATCAGAAGTAGCCTAATAATAATAATAATAATAATAATAATAATAATAATAATAATACTTTTTATTTATACCCCGACCTCCCCAGCCAAGGCCGGGCTCAGGGCGGCTAACAAGCAATAATAAAAACAAGTTGAATGAATACAACTTAAAAACAAGATTAAAATACATTAAAATATTGAAACATTAAAATATTAAAATGCAGCCTCATCACAGGAGGAGAAAGGAAAAAGAAAAAAGAAAGAGGGGGAGGGAATCAAATTGGCTCCAAATCAAAGGCCAGGCAGAACAACTCTGTCTTCCAGGCCCTGCGGAAAGAAATCAGATCCTGCAGGGCCCTGGTCTCATGAGAGAGAGCGTTCCACCAGGCCGGAGCCAGTGTTGAAAAGGCCCTGGGCTCTGGTTGAAGTTAATCTAACTTCCTTAGGGCCCGGGACCACTAGGGTGTTGCTATTTATGGACCTTGAGGCTCTCCGTGGGGCATACCGGGAGAGGCGGTCCCATAGGTACGAGGGTCCTAGGCCGTGAAGGGCTTTAAAGGTCAACAGCAGCACCTTAAATCTGACCCTGTACTCCACCGGGAGCCAGTGCAGCTGGAAAAGCACTGGGTGAATATGCTCCCATGGCAGAGCCCCCGTGAGGAGCCTCGCTGCAGCATTCTGCACCCTCTGGAGTTTCTGGGTCAGCTTCAAGGGCAGCCCCGCGTAGAGCGAATTACAGTAGTCAAGCCTGGAGGTGACCGTCACATGGATCACTGTGGCCAGGTCGGGGCTGGAAAGGTAAGGGACCAACTGCTGGATGGGGCGAAGGTGGCATAGTCCGTCAGAACACTGATCCACCTAGCTCAGCGTTGCCTACAACACTGACCGGCAGCAATAACTCCCCAGGATTTAAGGCAAGAGTCTCCTTTCCCAGCCTTGTCTTGGAGAGGCCAAAGGGGACAAGGCCTGGGGGTTTCTGCCGCAAATCAAGTGCTCCACTACGGAGCTGCTCCGATGTCCCTTGCCCTTTAAGCCTCTCCCTGCCACTCACAGCTGGTGGGCATCCCAATCCGCTAGTTGCTGGAGAAGGCAATTCCCGGTGGAAGGTCGATTCCGCCCCTCCTCAACAGAAGCTCGGCGGCCTCTCGCTTACCCGGGGCGGGAGGGTGCAGGACCCGTGTCAGGCTGCGCGTCATCAGCTGTTCCGAGGGCCACATCAGGCCACGAGCGCTCGTGATGTCCGCGGGAGCTAGGGGGCAGGAGGGCACACATTAAGCGGGCCGGCTGCGCACACACGCAGACACCCGCTTCCCCACGTGTAGCCGAGTTTCTTCTGCAAACCCCCGATGGTGGCGCTGCCCGACGGGGCGGGCGCTCGTGAGAGAGCATCAAAGAGATTCTGGTACTGTATAGGGCTGGGAGAGGGCTCTTCATTTGACCCACTCACTCCCGCCCTACATCCCCGGAGCCCTGCTGCGGAGGCCCCCCAAACACTTTCAGGTGGGCCGAGGACAAACCCCAGGAAACTCCCGCCGGTGTGGCAGGTGGGCACAAGCCTGACCCGCGGCGCACTTTCTCCTTGGCCAGCGAGGCGCCTCCGGGTTGGCACCTATTCCTTTCCCACGGTGTTGGGAGGAGGCGCTCTGCACATGCCCAAAGAGGCTTCCTGCCCCCTTCCTCTCCGCCCCCAGATCACGCAAGCCTCCAGAATGCCTTCGCCCCCAGGGAAGGGAAAGGGGCACAGTGGCCAGGAAGAACTTCAGGCCGCCCTCACCTTGGGGCAGCTCGTCGCAGATAGTGCTCAAGCCCATCTCCTGCCTCATGTTCCAGTCCCAAAGGCCACTGCGCAGATGGAGGCTGGCCCAAAAAGCCGGCCTTTGCAAGCGCAACGCCATAAGAACCACACTGCAAACTCCGCGGGGCAGAAACCTTTTCGGGGCGGGGCCAGGAGGGGCGCGCTTCGCACCTTTAGAACCCGGGCCGGGAAGGAGGGAGGGCGGAGCCGCTGATCTACCCCGACGCGTGACTGCGGGCTCTGCAACCGAGGCTCGCAGTGAGACCCCCCAAGTCCGTCCCATGTGCTTCATGGCCTCTGCGCTCCTAACCCAGCAGTCGCAGGTCTGGCTGAGCCTCCAAGCCGCTAGCAGTGGCTGCCCAGAGGCCTCGGGGCACCTGCATTTCCCCCACTGCCGTGGTAGGAAACCCCCATTTGCAAAAACAGCAGGCTGCAACTCCCATTTACACTTGACTATAAGCACCTTGACTCGACTCCATCGCCTGGCGTCACAAAATCAGGGCTCTCATGCCTGGAGTCTCCAGGTTTTTCCATGGACACCAAGCACCCCAAACCGAGAGCCTCACGACGCCAAGTCAGAAGGGAGGGACTGTGCACGACTAGGGATCTGGGTAATATATTCTCTGGGAATATATCTGAGCTTGTGGATGCTTTACTCGCTGTACTGGAGTGCTGTCTCTCAATAGGTCCTGTTAAGTTCTGCAAGGACTGGAATCCTAGAGGAGGAGACACACTTTTGCTAAGTAGCGGTTGGGAGAACCACAAGCATTTCACAACAGGTGCATTGCAGTTAACAGCAATCATAAGTTAACTGGTTAAGGGTGTGGAGAGGGGAGGTGATCAAGCTATTATGGGCACTGATATGGCAATAGGTGGGGTGCAGCTCCCCAATTCTGAAAGCAGGTGGTGCAGAAGCAGGTCACCTACTGGTCATGGGTCTTGCTGCATTGCCAAACCTGTAAAAGAATACAGCTCTCACTTTCCTTCCTAACTCCTCCCCCCTCATGGAGATGCACTTTTGGGATAGGTTTTCTCCCTTGAAAAGCACTGCAGCCTCTCCTCGTTAATAATGATTTGTTGCACATGTGATTTGCAAAGTGCTTCATGATCTTGTGCTGTGTTTGAGTCCACCTTACACATACAATCCTTCATGCCCATTGACATCCTACAGATTTGAGAAACTGGGGGAAGGTGTGGCTTGCCACAGACTTCCCAAGTGAGCCTGTGGCAGGGGCTGCCTTTCCAAGCCAGCATCCCATCTATTGAAACAGTCAAGGATTTCCCTTTCCTTCCTGATGTCTGGGAGGAGTTTCAGTTCTCTGCACTCTATTCCAAGTGTGCGCAAACAACAACCCCTCCAGACTCTTCCTCCAAGAGGAAACTCTTCGAAACTCAGGGGTGATTAGATGGCTTTGGTGCTCCAGGAAATTAAGGGAGCTCCCAGAGGGTGGAAGCAGCTGATATCCCAGCTGATATGGAGACAGAATGACAGGTGAAGGTGGATGCAGAGAGTTTGGCCAACCTCGACTGAAGAAGACTGCCTTGGAAGTAGGTCCCTCCCAACAGGTGAGCAGAGCTGTGGGCAGAATTGCCACCCCTTCTAGCCCCACCCTGATCTAACCATTCAGCTCTGCTGCTCTTCCACCTCTGCTTCTCCTCACTAACCCTTGTCCTGCAAAAAAGGACAAGAACCCAGAGCATTAAAGCCCCTTGTCCCACCCCTTAATACCAGGCCTTAAAGGCAGAACACAAGTTTCCACACCCCTGCACTGTTGGTCCAGCTAAAAGAAATGAAAAGAACAGGTCTGCTCTATTTGGTGTCCAAACCAGCACAGTCAAAGAATGGGTAGCAAGAGGAAGCTGATTGCCTCTCAAGACTGCTTGGTGTGAGAGAATGCCTCTGCTTCCCCAGTGCAGCTTCCGGGGGGGGGGGGGAGGAGAGGCTGACCAAACTGGAGCAGCCTTGGTGAAACTTGTCTGGCCAGCCCCCTCCTCAAGGTGCCCCGCCACACATCTTGGCAATTCTAGGGATGAAGGTGTACCTGTTCCAGGTGGCAAGAGCCAGAGCATTCTCTTCCCCCACTCCATAGGCTGCCTAAGACTTCCACACTAGCCCCTGCCCCACTCCAGAAAGTATGAACATGTATAGGGCAGAAGTACTTAGCTCCTAGTGCAGGTGATTATAACTTGTACTTGACCAGCCCTCTAAGGCAGGTCAAAATTAAGACCATTTTAAAGATGGTGAGCTGGAATGAAGCGCCAACACTAGAGTTGTGGGTGTAGCACCTGTGGGAAAGTCTGGGCATCCTCAGGACTGTGGGAGGTCCAGAGGGGAAGTTGTTTTACTTACTTACTTACTTACTTACTTACTTACTTACTTACTTTTACTTACTTTTTTATGAAGCTCAACTTTTTCTGTCTCTGTCAGAGACCCAACAAAATCTCCCTTCCCTCTTCTCAAAAGCTGCTATTTGCATTTCAAATAAAGTTCCTATGGACACCAACAGAGTCTTAAAATGAAATGCAAAGAGCAGTCAGATGGAGCGATATTTTGCCTGCACTGGCAAGGAAATAAAGGGTTAAACATCCCTCCCCAGTCCTAAGGCTGCTGTTTACATAAGGAATACGGTAATATGTGGCACCAAAGAGCCCATGGTCATTTAGGATCTTATGTCATACATAGGTGAATCTGTGGCAGGGATAGAGTTTGAACCCAGGGCTCCCAGACCCATGTGCAATTCTGAAGGAAGAGGTGGCTCTCCTAGTGAGTTGGTCTGACTCTGACCTCTGCTTTCTCCCATAGTGCTCTCTGGCAGGAACCTAATTCTGGTGCAGCAGGTGTGAGCATTTGGCTGTGTGGATCAGGTGCCCAGATACTTGGGGCTGCTTACTACCAGCAGAGGAAGCACAGTGAGTGTGATGTTTTGCACCCCAGATATGTTAGCTTCAGGGCAGCCTCAACAGAAGGTTCACCTCTCTCTCCCCCTTTATGTTAAAATTCAACAGATACAGTACCACCTGTCTGGGCTTTTGAAGGATTTTATCCCCCCCCCCTTTAGCTAGCACATGGTTTGGCTTGCTTTCTCGAGGTACCTGAATCGTTCTCCTATGAAGACACCTCTTGGGCCATGCCTTGTCATCTTCTACTCAATACTGTCCTTTATAACATGCAGCAGGCTTTTAAAAACTAGCAACATGAGGCGTTCATCTTCTTAGGAGGAGCCGAGATAGGTGAGCACAGGACAAAGGGAAGCAAGAATTACTGATACAGAAAAGAGGTATATTCACAGTCTTAGGTATTTGCTAAGTCCAGTATGTGGATGGATGCTGACTATTTTGTGGGGGGTTTTCTCCTGGAGATTCCACTCCCCACCTCCCCCTGTCCAGATTAGTATGTGCTTCCCTTTGTTCTATGAAGCCGGAATGCAAATAGATTTCTCTCTCTCTCTCTTTCTTTTTCTTTCTCCATGTGTAAGTAAGGGATCAGGTTGCACTGGGGATTTTCTGCGCTGGCTGGAAGGAAACTAGCCTGTACCAGTTAGAATCAACATTCCATCTTTGCCACACAGTTGTCTGGAGTGATTCACTGTAGTGTCTGCATTCAGGGGAAAATGCAGAGCAGCAAATGTAGCCATCTTTGCCCATCTTCAGATTCCAACGCAGCCCAGACAGCTCCAGTCAACATACAGCCCCCTCTCATAAATGATGTTCGGCAAAGCAGTCCACTGTGCCCCCTCCCTGGATACCGTGGCCTCAGAACTTGTGAAATGACATGCCAAATCCGAAACAAGGTAGTGTATGAGAGAGCAATAATTTAGGTGCGTCAGCAGGAGCAAGGACTAGCGTGAAGAGCTATGAGTACACCAATGACCCCCACCCTTGGAGGGAAGACCATGGTTCAGCAGGAGAACACCTGCTTTTGAAGGTCTCAGGTTCAGTCCTCTGCATCTCCCAATAGGGCTGGGAATGTCCCCGCCTAAAATGCGGAGGAGATGCTATGAGCTGGTGCAGAGAAGCCATCCTGAGCTAGATGGTCCAAAAGTTCAGTGTAAGGCAGTTTCCTATGTTCCTATGGACAAATAAAAAATTCCTTCCAAAGTGGAACTGCAGAGAGACTAAGGTCTCTGGAACAGGGGCTGGAGGAACGACCTGAAGCCTAGGCTCTTTCCAAGGCCAGATGGAACTACTCTTCATCCTGAAGACTCACAGTAATGGCACTAGCAGACAGGCCAGCTGCATCAGAAGCCTCTAAGCACCATGACTGAAGGTGGAAAGCAGATGGCTGTGGGCCCAGGGCCTTGCAAGTGTCCTCCCAGGAAGGGAGGGAGATGCACTTGTGAACCCTTCCTAAGAGGCCTGTGGCTCCCTCTGGCAGTTGCTTCAGCAGGGATCTGGCAGGGCCTGGCTGCTGGCAAGTCAGGGGCTTCTCCTTGGCTCGTGAGCCTTAGGTCCAACCCTGCCTCTCCATGGCTGTTAACAGCCTCAGACTCTGGAGATAAACAGCTGAGGGCAGGGACGCGGACTTAGAAAAAATATTGGGGGGGCCCGGGAAAGCTCATGAATAATAAATAAGCTCATGAATATGCAAATAAAGTGGCTCCGGCCCTAAATAGGGCAAGCCACGCCCCCCAGCCAGCCGATTGGCTGGCTGGGAGGTGTGGCCAGTCGGGATTCCCCTGTTCTCGCGGGATTTCCGGCAGTGCCTCCGATTAGGGCGCGCGGCTGGCTGGCTGGCGAAGGAGCAGGTGAGGAGGAGGCGGGGACGGCGGCGGCGCTCTGCTGAAAGGGCGCCCGCCCGAGATTATTGGGGGGGCTGAGCCCCCCCAAAAATTTTTTTGAGGGGGCTCGAGCCCCCTCAAGCCCCATGGAGTCGGCGCCTATGGCTGAGGGCAGCCATCACCTTCATGAATCACTTGTGAGTGATCTTTCAGGACTCTGGACTAGTCAGACCCTGGGTCTGATTTTGCAAAGCATTCTGTATGTTCCCTCCAAGACCAAGGATCCAAGCCCTGGAGGGAATGTGTATGGATAGGAGGAATTTTGTAGCCACCTACATGCAAGGATGGGAC
Source organism: Podarcis bocagei (assembly GCF_964188305.1). Classification (NCBI taxonomy): domain Eukaryota; kingdom Metazoa; phylum Chordata; class Lepidosauria; order Squamata; family Lacertidae; genus Podarcis; species Podarcis bocagei. The sequence continues at coordinate 17,087,430 of NC_138141.1, read as the reverse complement.
TCGGGTGGCGCTGTGGGTTAAACCACAGAGCCTAGGACTTGCCGATCAGAAGGTTGGCGGTTCGAATCCCTTCAACGGGGTGAGCTCTCGTTGTTCGGTCCCTGCTCCTGCCAACCTAGCAGTTCGAAAGCATGTCAAAGTGCAAGTAGATAAATAGGTACCGCTCCAGCGGGAAGGTAAATGGCATTTTTCTGTGCTGCTCTGGTTCATCAGAAGCGAAGTGGTCATGCTGGCCACATGACCAGGAAGCTGTCTGCGGACAAATGCCGGCTCCCTCAGCCTATAGACTGAGATGAGCGCGCAACCCCAGAGTCGGTCACAACTGGACCTAATGGTCAGGGGTCCCTTTACCTTTACCTTACATGCAAGGACAGTGATTTGCTTGGTGGATGAGACACCTGAGCATACCTGGGATCTCCTGGGAGCAGCTGAATCAAATGTGGCCTATGATATGCGAATGTGGTCTGTTTCTGTTCATGGAAGGTTAGCAAAATATATTTATGCTGCTTACTTTACCCCTGGTGTTGCATTCTTCCATTGTCTCCCAAGACAGACGGATGCACACAACACAACACAACACAACATATGATAAGGGATCCATGTGCTGACTCTTTGTTTATAGCTCAAGTAAACTTCTGCAACACCCCAATTATCTCATATTTTGAAAATGATTGGGGGGAGTGTTGATAAGGCCTTTTCCCCATCCTCCTGCCAGCAATCCCCCTGTTCTGTCAAGTTCTGAACTTCTGGCTCTAGTGGTGGCCTCAGATCTTGGTCCCTCCTTCCAGATTTTCAAAACCCTTTCAGGGCTGAGCTTTCAAACACCTGCCTCAGCCACTCACCTTCCGCTCTCTCCCCAGCAGAACAAAGAGCTCCATTTCCCTTTGATTTCCATGTGTGTGGTGAGTGACAATAGCAGAGCAAGTCAGGACTGCTCAGGAGAAGACTCTCACATCTGCTTCAGCTGGTGGGGACGGATCAGTGACTTTTGTCAGAAGAGAAGTTGCTAAGAATCGGGTGGGAAGGGAGTTTGACGGCTCCCATCAGTCACACCCCCCCCCCAAGCTCATGCAGAGAAACCAGAGCTGGCTTTGCCTTCATTGTAATCCGTGCCAGGTGTCTCTCTGCCTTGGAACATGGGAAGTATATTTGGAGAACGGCAGTGTGTTTCTGAGCATGTATTGAGCGGCTTTTCCTTTGTCAACAAGCTCTTGCTCAAAAAGCGGGTCTTCCTTAGCTAAAACTTGAACTGTAGCCCAACAGCAGTGGATACTCATACTTCACCTTGGAAAAAGCATTTTCCTTCCCTGTCAGCCTCGAACTCTTGTCCTGGGGAAAGGGTTGTGTGTCTCACCTATAAGCCTCCTGCCCAGTGAGCCACACGGGTGCGGTATGGCCTCTCCTTCCTTCTCTCTGCACATTGTCCTAAAAATTGATGCCTGGAGACTCAAAGTGTCCTGTTAATTTCTGCCTTTGCCCCAGGAACTCGTGGGGTGATACACTGGAGTTTAGGGGCAGAAGCCTATCATGGGGTTGCATCACCACTGATGCTAATGCATTGGTTCTCTTTGCATCTAGGGAACATGAGAGCATCTTCACTGCAGTTGGCCTGGGATTGGTTGCCACAAATGAAGCTTCCATGGATTCCGGGGCTGTGGCCATCACCGTTGCTGGACACGTCTAGGTAAGCTCTGGGATAGCTCAGTCGGGAGAGCATGCGACTGTTAATCTCAGGGGTCATGAGTTTGAGCCCCGTGTTGGGGATAATATTTCCGCATTGCAGGGGGTTGGACTAGATGACCCCCGTGGTACCTTCTATGATTCTAGGAGTTTGTGGGTGCTGTGCCAGTGATACAGCAGCATCTCCCTCTGTATGGGATTGCTTGGTAAATCTGCATTCATTTGCATATGGGAAAAGAGCAGGTTCCTAAGCTGGGGGTTGCTCACTTGGATCAGTCTTTGCTGCTAGAGGCCAAGTGACCTTAGCAGCTAAGGGGGCCTTGTGCCAGCTTCAGCTGGTAAAACAGCTACAAATGTTTCTGGACCGGAATAGCCTTGCTAGTGTAGTCAATGTGCTGGTAACCTCCAGACTGGATTACTGATTTGGGCTCTACAAAGGGCTGCCATCGAGGTAGGTCCGAAAGCTGCAGCTGGTGCAAACTGCAATTGCTTGACTGCTCACTGGAGCAAGGTAAAGGTAAAGGGACCCCTGACCATTAGGTCCAGTCGTGGCCGACTCTGGGGATACAGCGCTCATCTCGCTTTATTGGCCAAGGGAGACAGCGTACAACTTCTAGGTCATGGGGCCAGCATGACTAAGCCGCTTCTGGCGAAACCAGAGCAGCGCACGGAAACACCGTTTACCTCCTGCCGGAGCAGTACTTATTTATCTGACGTGCTTTCACACTGCTAGGTTGGCAGGAGCAGGGACCAAACAACAGGAGCTCACCCCGTTGTGGGGATTCGAACTGCCGACCTTCTGATCGGCTAGTCCTAGGCTCTGTGGTTTAACCCACAGCGCCACCCGCATCCCGCTCACTGGAGTAGGATATCGCTAACAAGCCATCCCACTGTTAAAATAATTGCACTGGCTACCAATTAGCTGCTGGGCTGTTTAAGGTGTTTTGGTGCATAAAACCCTATATAGCTTGGGACCAGGATACATGAAAGATCATGTCAGCCCTTGATCACCGTGGTCTGCAGGCAGGAACATACAGTATCTAGTTAGGTGCACCAAAGGTGCAGGCCTAGGGGGGCAAAAAACATGGCATCTCTCCACTCTGGCTCCAAGTAGCTAGAAGCCCGCTTGCCACCTCGCGGGCTCCCTGGGCCACTCCTCTGCTGCTCTGGGTGGTTGGGCGATGTGTGCAGGCTGCTCTGGGTGCCTTGGCAGAGGAATCTGGTGGCTGACATGGGCCTTTGCAGCAACCCTGTGGGGGCCCTCTCCCCAGTCGGCAGGCAGTGCTATTAGAAGTGTAGGTGGAATGTTCAGCGGGGCTCAGAGGAAAGAAAGATGGAGAGTTGTGGAAGGAGGGAAAAGGAAGGAAAGGAGGAAGAAGGGAAGACAATGAGCTGAGGGAGGAAGGCAGACAGACAGACCAGTGGAAGAGGCAGAGCAGGGCAGATTTGAACTCGATGGGCATGGAGGAAGTGACTGATGGAGCTCTAAAGGCAACAAAAAGCAAACTTTCTGAGTTTCTTATCCATGGTCTCTCCCGGCTTTGGAGATGCCAATACAGCTCCTTGCCGAGGTGCAAATGAGCCTAGGTATGCCTATGTCTGCAGGCAGAGGCCTCCTGCAAATACCATTTTATCCATAGGTCTGTTCTTCACAATGTAGTAGGTAGGAACTGGGCCTTTAGTGTGGTGGCACCTGCCGTGAGGAATTCCATCCTCTTGAATATTGTATTAGACCAGCACTGTCTGTTTTCTTTTCAGTGCCTACTAAGCTGAGATCTTTCCCAGTCTGCATCTGTGTTGTTTGTTTGTTTGTTTAATAAAGATGTTTAATCACTTGTTGTTTGCTGCCCTGGGCTCTTGTGGGAGGAAGGGTGGGATATAAATCAATAAATATACTTGACACCGGCAGTATGTATTTCACATGTGTTTCACTTTGGCTATGAAAAGACTTCCCTTGACATTTGACTTCTTGACTTTGGTAGGGGGGCTTAACTTTCAAGTAAGCACGTTTAGGATTACAGCCTTATTTTAATTGCCAGTTTTTGATTCAGTTTTATGGGTGGAAAGCACCTTTCCTTCCAGCAACTTGGGGAGGTGAGTGGGGGAGAGCTACTTGTCTGGGGAGGTGTGCTGTCCCGCCCAACACCACCTTCGTGGCCTCTTTGGGAGAATGTCCTGCTGAGCCACTCTGAAAGGGCTTGGAGGGACAAGAGAAACTGTTGCTATGAATGGTTCAATCTTTATGTGTGTGTATGGGGGGGGGGGTGGAATCAGCCTGCAGAGTGGAGGAAGAGCCAAACCTGAGGGCAGCATGGACACCAGTGAAAGCTGCAGCCACCATCAGGATTTAAAGCAGAGATTCTTTTCCCCAGCCCAACCTGAAGACACCAGGGACCTTCTTGCATGCAGAACAGGTGCTTGTCCTCCCCCCTTGCAAAGCCCAGATCCTCCTTCGGCAGGACCCAGAGCGTTGCCTGGGGTTGGTGGCAGCCTGTGTTGCCGCAACTGCATTGCATACAGATGTGGACAGGGCAACATCTGCTTGTGTTGCCTCTTCCCTGCTCTTGCACTTTCAACAGCAGCCTGACATGGGAAAACACACCAGGGGAAGCTTTTCCAGGAACAGGAAAAAGTGCCGGGAAAAAGCTTCACCTACTTCCTTTCTATTAAATTCATTTTTCTGCGCCAGGTTGTAAGTGAAAAGGTAGGAAGACTGGCAGCTGGGTGCAAGGGGGCACTGGAGCCCTCTTCTGTTGCTACGGGTGCTTGAAGTGTGAGATGGGGGGGGGGCGCAGAGGGAGAGCTCATGACTATCCACAGCCACTCCCCTCCCTCTCCCTGCAGTTGGAAAGAGGGACACTGTGAAGCGCCCCCTCCACTCCCCCTCTTCCCGTAATACCTCCAGGCCTCTGCAGGAGAAGCGGAGGATCAGAGCGAAGAGTCAAGGCATCTCTCCCTGCCTTGCTCTGCTGCTGCACTGCTCACTTACTGCTTCGGAGGCTGTGGTTTGCCATTTCCATGGGAACCATTAGTTGCTAGGCGACTGGAGCATCGTCTGCACTGAGCCCTCGCATCTAATTATCCCATCACAGTGGCTGAGAGGGTCTTGGAGGGAGCAGGGGGATTAAGTCTTCCACCCTGGCAGATCTACTGACAACACTTTAGGCACATTTAAAGGAGCAGCATGCTTTTTTTTTTTTTACACACACACCAGCCGTGATGATGCTTGATCTCCGCCTCCTAGTACTTCTTGCTTTTCCCACAAACTGGACATTGGATGGACCCTGGCTCGGCCTTTGCTTGGTTTTTCTTGCTGCAGGCACAGAGCAGCTAACTTTGAAGTAGAATATGGCTGTGAAGCTACACGTCCAACCAACAATCTCAAAACCTTTTGACTTGGGGGCTCTGCTCCAATCCAGGCAAGTAGGGGCTAGATGAAGGGAGGGCACTCTGCACATCCTCAAAGGCAGTCTCACTTCTGCTGTCACTTTTAGATGTTCCAGAGCCGATCCTCCCTCCAGAAAACAATTGCGAGGCTGATGTGTCATCCTGGAGCCCCTTGTCTGGTCTCAAGAGTGCTCACCTGGGCACATGCTCTGCATCCCCTTCCTGTTACACATCTACATGTCACAGGTGAAAGCCATAACATTACAGCAGGGAGATCTCCACCCACATTCTAGGAGTCTCTTGGGAAGTGAGCTAAAGAGCAGTTTGGTGTTTCTCTGACTCAGGGCCTTTAACCCACAGTTCCTTTCCCACCCTCAGCAGACCCTGGACCTGCCATCAGGGAGGTACCGGACCCAGGGTCTCTGCAGCAGCCTAGAGACCACTGGCAAAAGGGAGGATATTGGCATTCAGGGCTGGAGATGCTGGCACAGAGACCCAGAATGGGGACAAGGGACTGAGAGGAGGAGGCGGCGGCAGAAGCTGCAGGTGGCTGTTCTCTGGCCCTGTCAGGCCTTCCACATCCCCCCCCCACCTGATAATCCGATTTACATCCCCTTTTCTTCCACTGAATCCTCCTGTTGCCATGGGAACAGGATTCTCACTATATCACCAGCATCCTAAAGACACCCTTTCCTTGTCTCCTTTCTGCAGAGGTTGTAGAGGCCCCTGAGACCTGGCAGCAGAAGGGTGGGTGGTAACAGGGGCCAAGGGGAGCCCATGGGGCTGGAGAGGCAATGAGAGGCCTCCATCCTCCACCAGCAGAACATCTGAAACCTGCAGGCTTGCCTCACCTTGCTGCTCTTTGCAATGAAGCTCACGGAGGGAGGCAGCAGTGAGTGGGCTTTCAAAGGACCCAGACTGGGGTTCCAGCTCCAAAAAGGCCTTTGGGGCCTCAATTCGAGGGGTAGTTCCCCACAAATTTCAAGATGCTTTATTGACCTGGTTCTCACAGCAAGGAAAAACAGCCTTAAAACTCCCAGATATATGAAATAACAGTAAGCTTGCCATGACAGCAAAGCACTTTTAATGGAGTGTCCGTCTATGTCTAAACCAGGTAGGTAGCCGTGTTGGTCTGCCGTAGTAAAAAAAATAAAAAAATCCTTCCAGTAGCACCTTAGAGACCAACTAAGTTTGTTATTGGTATGAGCTTTCGTGTGCATGCACACTGCACACGAAAGCTCATACCAATAACAAACTTAGTTGGTCTCTAAGGTGCTATTGGAAGGAATTTTTTATATTGTTATGTCTAAACCTTCTGCTTCAGTCCCCAATCATCTCCCCACCCCAGCAAGAACAAGATGCCAGAACCTGCCATGATTTCCTTCTGCCCACATCACACCTGGAAGCCACTTTTTCTTTTCAGGTGCGCTGGGCCTGGCTGCTCAATGAGGTCAGAAAACCACTCTGCACACGCTCAGAGGCACCTTTATTTATTTCATCCGTTGCCCGGCTGGGACCTGGCATTGCCAGCAGGCTCCGCTGGGTGTGTGTTCTGGCTCCGACGGGACGCACCAGCAGCTGCCGGTGGGGAGCCGCTCCCTTCCCCGCCTGGGGGTAGCAGCGCGGGACAGACGGCGGAGCCGCTGCTAGCCGAGCCTTGGGCGCCAGGCGGCGCGCTCTCTGTCTCCCTTCAGTCCGTTGGGTGCTGCTCCACTCCGCTGGAGGGAGCGGGGGCCCGGCCTGGCCGCCAAGGAACGAGCCGCACCTCAACAGAGGCTGCCCCACGGCATCCCGAGAGCCCGGAGGCGTCACAGGAAGGCTCTTCCTGCGGGTCTCCCGCGGCCGCCCTAGCGGGCTCCGCTCTTGCACGGAGGAAGGGAGGGAGAGCGCAGCTGCAGGCGCCCGCCGCCCGCTTTACTGGCGCGGCTTTGCCGACGTCTCCGGGCCCGACCTGGGAGGAGGGCGCCCTGTCAGGATAAGAGTCCCAGCTAAGAGCGCCTGCCAAAATTTCCTGCGCCGGCCGAGCCCGCAAATACTCGGGAGGACTCGGGGTCCCGCCCCGTCTCTTTCCCGCGACCGGGCAGGAAAGCAGCAGCCAGGCAGCCCGGGCTCCTGGGTTCCCCGATTAAGTCACTCGCTTCCCTTTTCCCACCCGCCACGTGCGCCGCCGTCCCTGTTTATCTTCGGCACAAAACAGCGACGGGCAGCCGGATCTCTGGGTATTTAAAGGGTCCCGTCACTTTCTAAAGCTGCCTTTCTCTTTCAACACACCGCGCACCCCATGTGTCCACCAAGTCATGTCCACGCGCTAAGCCTGGCTTATAAACGACCTGGAACCACACTTGTAATCACACTTGCGTGGTTGGTTCAAGGATGTGACGCCGTCACTCGTGAGAAAAGGCTTTCCTTCGCCCTGCCTCACGTGCAGACTTTGATCGCTTCCTTAAGCTGGATCCTTGGAGGCGACTTCTAACGACGGGGCGCGCACGTGCCCTCACTCTCCTCCAGGGCCCGCGCGCGCCAATGAAACAGGGCCGTCGAACACCCAGCCTTTGCGTTTGCCCTCAAAATTGTCGGACATTCGACATCTATTACTCCGAACCAACTGCGACGACGATGGGGGAAAGCCCCAAGCGGTCCTTCCGACGGCCGAGCTCGCTTTGGGCCGCCCACTGAGGAGAGCGGCCGGGAATCGCTCGGGTGGGCTGAGCTTGTCCTCCCGCCCGCGACGGCGTTGCGCAAGGCAGGCGGATGGTGACAGCAACCGCTTCGGTGGCCCTTCCAGCCAGCCGTGGGCTACTGCGCTCCGTAGAGCGGGCGGTGCTTGGTGGCGGCCAAGGGCGCTGCAGCTTGCAGTCCGTCGAGGAAGCCAGCCTGCTCGCTTGCCGCCGGTGGCTCCCAGGTGGAGCGCCTTCTACCAAGCAGGGGTACGGGACGGCGCCTCCTCTGTCTGGGCAGTTGTGCCGGTCCTGGGGGCGCCGAATTCGTTGCTCGCTCGCCCGCCCTTCTCGCTGCCAGCCGGGTGCTGGTCCCCGACAGGCCGCTGGGAGGCCTCGTCGAAGCGGAACCAGGAGCAGGAGGAGGAGGAGGAGGAGGCGGCTCTTATTTTGACACGGCGGCGTCGGCGCCTGCCTGGAGTAGCTCCTCGTCTGAAGCGGAGCGAGCGCTTCTCTTCCCCCCAAATGAGCAGTCGGAGGCGGGCAGAGGCAGGCGGACGCGGCGGCGGGCGCTGCCCGTTGGCACCGGCGGCGTCTTCTGGGCAGGGCGAGGCCGGGCCAGGCGCAGCGGCAGCGCGAAGGGGCGACGCGGGAGCCGCCTCCGCGGCGCGGCCCGGCAAGTGAAAGCGAAAGAGGCGGCCCGGCGGCGCTGGAGGAAGAGGAGGAGAAGGGAAGGACCGGCCGCCGCCGCCGCCGCGCGTCCCGCCTGTGCCCCCGCCTTGCCGAGCAGCAGCAACCGCGGTGCTCCTGCGGCGGCCATGGGCGAGCCCCGCGGCGGCCTCTCCTGAGCAGGTAAGCAGCGGCGGAGCGCCCTGGGCCGAGCGGGGCATTGTTTGGAGCCGCGGTGCCAGGCGATCGCCGAGCAGGCTGCTTGCTTGCATGCTTGGGCCGCGCCTGGGCTGCCTCGGCGGGCCTCGAGCAGCCCGAGCCCGGGGGCTGCCCCCGAGACGGCGGCGGGCAAGGTGAGGCCTTCGTGCGTGGCCTCTGGGCACCGTCTGCTCGCAGGAAGGAGGCCTGCGCGTCGGGGCGAGCTGCCTTGGGGACGTGACTCGTCCCTCTCGCAGGCAAGACGGGACAGAGCTCCTGTTGCTGCGGCTCCGCTGGCAGCGGCAGGGGTGGCTGCTTGGCTCCCGGCGTGGCTGGGACGGGGGCAGCGTGTCTGCTCCCCTGCCTTTCGGTGCGAGCAACCGGCCACTGTGGAGCAGGTCACCTGGCGCTCCTTAGGGCAGCGATGGCAATGGTGCCATTGGCTGAGACCCTCGGAGGGGAAGCTGCATCTTGGCAGGAGGTTTTTGCAGGGGGTTGCGTGTGGAGCTGGGGAGAAGAAATCAGGAAAGCCATTGGGTGCCAGAACCTGGCCCTGTCTTCCCCAGATGTTGAACTCAAACTCCTCCTGGCTTCTGGTGGGTGTTTCCAGGTGGGACTAAAGCCCTCCTGTGGTAAGAGCTATGTGGTTGTGGTGTCCAGCAGTGCCTTTTGCCACCAAATCCCATGTAGTTTTGTCATCTTCTGCCTGGAGGATCTCTCTCCTGCTGGCCTTCCCAACAAGAGGAACCAGCCTTGGGCAAGGTGTTTGTGAGCTTCCTTGGTGTGCCACTTCCATGTTGGGCCTGGAACAAGCCACGTGGTTGTGTGTGACTTGAACAGAGCAGTGGTGATGTCTCTGTCCAGGAGCCCTCTTTGACCTCTGAATGGAGAGGCGCCTGGCACTTATTTCCTGGCTGTAGGCGGGGGCGGGTTTGGATTGTGATGATCTGCCTGTGAGAACAAGCTGTGTCTTGGTGCGCTACCATAAACCTCACAAGTCTGGAGCTGAGGGATGGCTTTGAAATGTTTTAACATTTTTCCTGGCAGTTGGGGCAGGTGACCTGTTAGGGGGATGGTCTCTGGACCCAAGCAAGGTGGTTTCAGGAATTGACCCAGTTGAAGGTAGCTGCTGCATGGAGGAGGCTGACTCGGAGTCATGAAACGGGCCAGCTCTTGGGTTGCTAGGCTGGGCCTGGGGGCCACTGCGGTCCCAGGCTGCCAAAACTGTCTTGGCAGCCTGACTTGTAATGCCACAGAGTTCTTGCCTTTATACACCTGGGCTAGTTGCATGGGTCAAGAAAAAGCAGAGAGGTTATCGGTTTCCCCTGCCAGGCTACCTGAAGGCTCTTATTGCTTTCTGCAGGTGACCAACCTGGAGGTGACTGGCAAGTCTGCTTTGGGCAACTGGGCTGCCAGATTTGTGCTTTCGCCTCTGCTTACACTGGGGTGTGATTCCTTCCTGGCAGATTTGGGCAGGGTGATCCAGAGTAAGTTCCACAATGTTCTGGGAGTCTTCTTCTCCCCACACTTTGCCTGCACAGGATGATTGCAGCCCTAGGTGGCAGGCAGGCACTTGCAGGCTGCTAGCAGCGGCACAAAACTTCCAGCTTCCTGGGAATCATCTGGCTTCCCTCCACTCAGATCTTTGGCCTGTTTCTCTGCCCTTCCCCCCCCCCCCGCGGTGTCAAGGTGCTGCTTCTGCCACCAGGGAGGTGGTCTGCAGACAAGGCTGCTTATTGGCACTAGCTAGTGATCTGGTCATAGGTTCAGGAGTGCAGCGATAGAGAGACATGCACCTGAGAGATGCATCCACGAATTGCATGTGACGCTGTGGGGTCCTGGGGGGCACCTCTCAGATTGTGTGGCCCCACTCTTTGCATAACCAAAAAGCCTTGGCCCAGCCTTGACAGGGATGTTGGATGGGCTGGGTTAGCCTACCTCATTGTGTGTGCAAAAAATCATATTCTTTATTTTGGTAGATTTGGCTGGGGGGGGGGAGGGGAGCAGAATTCCATTTAGCCAAATGGGCACTGTGGCTGTTGGTGGTGAGAGAGACCTGTCCATGCTACAGCTGGTGCTTTCCAGTCATCTGGACTCATAGGACTGTTGCTATTCTCTGGATCACTCATGCCAATGATCTCTCACCTGGCACTAAGGAGGGTGCTGCCTGTTCCATCTTCAGGACTCTAAAGGTGCCCTGGCAGGGAGCATATCCGGGACTGAGCTATAAGGCCTTGTGGGTGGCCATGTGCACTGTTTGCTGAGCCACAGGCTCTGTTTGCTGAATGTCTGGGGACAGCCTCCCCCCTCTCTCAATTCCTTTGCGTGTTCTCTTTCTTGATGGATGCCCTGCCTTTGGCACTGTTTGTAGCAGACACGCTGGGTCTCCTGGTATTGGGTTGCCTCTCCTTGGAAGCGGCTTCATGCTTAGGCTTTGAGTGTCTTTCCATTGTGCCCCCTCCTGTCTTGGGCTGGACCAAGTCCCTCTGCCACTGAACTCCTGAGATCCTCCTGGTCTTGTTTTCTGCCTCTAGTTGTGGGGTTGTAGACTGCAGCCTCCGCCACACACATGCCTCTGTGGTGTGAAGATGAGCATTTGGCTTTGGGGAAGGGGTGCTGAGGCCAAAACAATGAGGATGTGAACTGTTGAGTGGGCAAAGTGTGTGAGCTTGCTCCAACTGCTAGGCACAACACACTTGTCCCTGCAGTATATATTGGTTAAAACTCAGAAACTGGCCAGGAGCATGGGAGTAAGAGGTTGAAACGTGGTTGCTTTTTGTCCTTTTCTGATCATCTTCTTGATCTTCTGCTTTAGGCCCAAGCAGGCAGCCGAAGTGGGACTTGGAGGGCTAAAAACCGGGCTGGCATTTTTGGATTTCAGCAGTAGCTAATGAAGGCAGCAGTTTCCATTGCTTTCAGCTCAGAATTGCCCTGGCCCTTCTGCCTTGACACTTCATGGATTCCTGGGTTTCTGTCTTTGCTGTCTCGTGGAGAATTTTAGTGCACCTCTTTCCCTTCTCCCCACCTTTATTGGTAGGTTTGTTCTTGTGTTGATCTTCAAGAGGGGAGCAGGTAGAATTTGATCCAGGGAATGGCTGCAAAGGGGTTCCTTACTCTGCTGGGGTGGTTCAGCTGTTGAATGATACTAGGGTGATATCCTCAGTCCCAGCAGGATACTCCTTGCCCAAAGGGCTGGGTAAAAACTCTTTGTGGAGAAGGAAGGGATGTAAAGAGCTGGCTTGTACTAAATCAGACCCATTGGTTCATCCAGCTCAGTAGTGGCTGGCAGTGGGTTCCCCAGGGTTTTAGGATGGGACAAACTAAGATGCTGTACCACTGAGCCTTCGAGACAGGACGTATGTGCCCTCCCAGCCATTGAGTATGGGGACTGATGGAATTCCATTGCTACCTCTGTTGCATCTGGATTCCAAATTTCTGCAGGCATCTTGTGATAGTGCTCCTCCCGCAAATGTGGCTGGGCCTCACCCAGAGCAGGCTGCCTCCTATTGAGACAACCAGGAGGAAGAGGAGGAGGGGGAAAGAACCGTTTGCCAGCTGGGCTTTGGCCTCAGGGTGTTGCTGTTGGGTGTTGGGCAAGACGAGTTGAGCCTGGCTGGAACTGCCACCGCTGCACCAGTGGCCAGCAGCGGTGGGTCGGCGGGCTGAAAGCAGCTTGTGTCCTGCCTGCCTGCTTGACTGTGGCCTGGTTTGAACTCCTCCCTGGCAAAGGAATCCACTGGGCCAGGCAGGCAAGCCGAGCTCCCACCAGCCCAAACAGGAGCTGCCACCTAAAGTCTCTGGGGCCTGGTGCAATGCCCAGCAAATCAGCGTTGCTTGTGGAGGTCTCTGCTGGGGGTGGGAGCGGTGAAGAGTATGTGTATGTGTTTCTTGGGGGGGGGGGATGTGCAGCTTGGAATCGGCTCTTTGCATGGCAAGAAAAGTGCTGAGTCGAGGCTTTCCAAGCGACTGTGGCCAAAGCCCAGCTTGGCTGCCAGAAGCAACAGAGCTGGAATTTCCTCTACCGGGTGCCAGCTCATCTCAGGCTGGCCAATGTGTCTGCGACAGGGCCAGGGTGGTGGTGGTGGGGAGGGAGGGGGGCTCCTGGAATGGGAGGGGGCTTGATGAGAAGCCAAGGACTACCCCCTCCTCTTCTTCCTCCTCTTGCTTTATGCCTGGTTCTTATTTTCTCTCCCAGGACTGAGCTGTTTTGCATTAGGAGGAGGAGGAGGAGGCTGCGTCCCTCCCTCCTATTCCTGCCCTGCTCCAGGGGCTCCCCATGCAGCTGCTAATGAGCTGAGCCTCCTCGTCTTCTCTCTTCTAACCCCCCCCCCCAATCTTTGGCTTCACTTGGAAAATTTTACAGCCTTTTTCTGAAGGGAGGAAATGCCAGTAACGGCTGTCTCTTGTTTTTATGAGGGGGTCCCAGCTGAAAGGGGAGAGACCAGGGTGGGGGCTAATGTAGCCCAGCCGCTCCCCGTTCTCAAGAATCGCTTCTAATGAGGAGCAAGACCGTGCTGGTTTTATGGATAGGATCCTGGCTACAGAAGTGATGGAAACTGGTGAGTGGGTGGGTGTCCGTCAAGGGAGGGCAGCATTCTAGATGTCAGCCAGCGACCTGAGACCCTGCTAAACCTTCAGTTGGTTAGAGTGGGTGCTGATAACACCAAGGTTGCAGGTTTGATTCCCTTACGGGACAGTCACATATTCTTGCCTTGCAGGGGGTTGGACTGGATGACCCAACGGGGCCCTTCCAACTTTACAATTCAATGATTCAATGTTGGATTAAAGGAGTATGGAGCAGGGGTGCGATGCTCTAACCCAGAGTTTAGGGACGCTCTTTGGACCCTTCACAGGGCGTTGGAGGCTCATGTTTGGATGAGTCACACAACTCTTCCCGGATCTTTCATAAGTTTTCACTCTTATCAGCTTCACATCCATTTCAAGTCGCCGGCCTCCTTCCCCATCTCGGACTGGCTTCTATCCTCTGTTAGTTGGTTATGCTCCCCTCTGAATCTTCAGCAGCTTCTTCCGGGGCAGGGGAGGGGGTTGCCCTCAGTGCAGCATGGTGGTACCAGCCCCTTAGCTGGTGCTTAAATGAAGCAGTTGCCACTAACTTTCAGGGCTTTGAAGAGGTTGCTCCGGCTTGGGCAGCCTAGAACAGAACCTGCCTTTGGGGCTGTCATCTCAGTTTGTTGTGGCTCTCCTCCCCTTCATTGTGAAGACACCAGGCTGCCCCTCCCAGCTGCCCCCACATGCTACCTGGCTGCCAGAAGGATGTACTTGAACATGTGCAGGTACAGCATTTGTAAGGAGGCACGGTGGCCAGCAGCCACACAAACCTCTGCAGCAGTGTTCAAAATTTGACAGGTGCCAGGCACATTTTGAATGGGGCTGTCGGCTACTTGCGACCAAGCCTGGGTGCCAGGATGGTGCCTGACACCTCCATTATCTGGACGTGCATGCCTGGGGAATCCTTGGATCTCAACTCTTTTCACACACTAGCAGCACATCCTGTAGAATTCTATCTGGCATTTTATCTGCACAATCGGGATGAATTTCAGGAACCAAAAAGTCGTATTGAAAAATATGACATAGGAGCCGCCTGGCCCCAAAATGGCAGCTAGGCATTCCATTTTGGCAACTGTAACCCTGGTTTAAGGAGCCATTTGGTGCCTATCTTATACAGTGGTACCTTGGGTTACAGACGCTTCAGGTTACAGACTCCGCTAACCCAGAAATAGTACCTCGGGTTAAGAACTTTGCTTCAGGATGAGAACAGAGATCATGTAGCGGCGGCGCAGTGGCAGCGGGAGGCCCCATTAGCTAAAGTGCTACCTCAGGTTAAGAACAGTTTCAGGTTAAGAACAGACCTCCAGAACGAATTAAGTTCTTAACCCGAGGTACCACTGTATATCTGAGTTTCTAACACCTCTCTGCAGACAGCAAATAACCACAAGAGGGTGGGGTGTTGTTGTGGTGGATCATACGGAGGAGCTTGATAGTTTGGTGTCCCCTGTGGCCCACCTTGATTTTATTGTTTCACCTTTTCGTAAGCCACTTTAAGGGTTTTGTTGTTGTTTACAATCAAGTGGTATATAAATTTTATGAAATAAATAATAGGGGCAGGTTGACTTGACCCTTAATTGTCTTGAGCTCCTGGATGGCGGCTAACAGGTTGAGGTTGAATCCTGACAAGACAGAAGTACTGTTTTGGGGGGACGGGGTGGGCTGGTGTGGAGGACTCCCTGGTCCTGAATGGGGTAACTGTGCCCCTGAAGGACCAGGTGTGCAGCCTGGGAGTCATTTTGGACTCACAGCTGTCCATGGAGGCGCAGGTCAATTCTGTGTCCAGGGCAGTTGTCTGCCAGCTCCATCTAGTACGCAGGCTGAGACCCTATCTGCCTGCAGACTGCCTCGCCAGAGTGGTGCATGCTCTAGTTATCTCCCACTTGGACTACTGCAGTGTGCTCTATGGGGGGCTACCTTTGAAGGTGACTTGGAAATTGCAATTAATCCAGAATGCGACAGCTAGACTGGTGACTGGGAGTGGCTGCCGGGACCATATAACACTGGTCCTGAGAGACCTACATTGGCTCCCAGTACGTTTCCAAGCACTATTCAAAGTGTTGGTGCTGACCTTTAAAGCCCTAAACGGCCTCGGTCCTGTATACCTGAAGGAGTGTCTCCACGCCCATCGTTCAGCCCGGACACTGAGATCCAGCGCCGAGGGCCTTCTGGCAGTTCCCTCACTGTGAGAAGTGAGGTTACAGGGAACCAGGCAGAGGGCCTTCTCGGTAGTGGCGCCTGCCCTGTGGAAAGCCCTCCCCTCAGATGTCAAGGAAATAAGGAAATATCCTACTTTTAGAAGACATCTGAAGGCAGCCCTGTTTAGGGAGGTTTTTAATGTTTAATGCTGTATTGTGTTTTTAATATTCGATTGAGAGCCGCCCTCAGTGGCTGGGAAAACCCAGCTAGATGGGTGGGGTATAAATATAAATATACAAATATATTATTATTATTACTACTACTACTACTACTACTATTTATTCTCCTCAGCCTGGCTTTGCAGTTTCAGGCTGTTTTGATTGCAGACGCGCTTATCCCAAACATAGTTAACAGAATCCGTCCCATCTTTGCACATACAGTAGACATTCCTCCAGGGCTCTCCTCCACTCCAGGACTGATTGATGTGGAACCTCCAATAAATGCCTCTCTCTTTGGATGGTGCTGAAGCACTGGCGCATGGCTCTTGGTTTTGTTTTTAAACCAATGCAGCAATTGTGGTGATTGCTTGGAGTCCACAGTTCCTCTGCATTCTGAGGCAGATGCCCTGGAAGGCTTGGTCAACAATCTTGATGAGCTATTGGCTGCTGAACTATTTAGGCCTGAGCTTCTCTGTTGATTATTGTCAAGAGCTCTAGGCTCCAAACACAGATGAAAGCCAGCTTGCATGGCTTAAACTTGGAGATAGGAGAGAGTTAGGAACTCAATAAGTCTTTCTTTCTCCACTAATGTTGAAAGAATTATTTCTCATTATAAAGCTATTGAAATTATATTTCCTCTCCTTGTTGGGGGACAAGCATTCTGTTGAAATAAGAAACGAGCCTGGGGAGGGGAGGACTTGTTCAGACGAGGGTGGAAGAAGGCTGTGTGGGTGGTGCTTTAAATTCCTCCAAGAGTTGAGGAATCTTCCCCCCCCCCCAGTCATGCTGATTCAGGTAATCGGGGGCTTCCGTCAGTTAATCAAAGCAGTTTGATCGATTAAAACTGGCAGCTGCATTTCTAAGCCTTGCATGTCATGCCTGCTTTTTGAATTCTCCTTTCTTGGGATACTGGCTGCAAAGCCGACCTCTGCTTAGCCACCTCTTTGTGTCACACAGGCACAGGTGACCAGGCTGCCCATTGATGGCAAGAACAACCTAGCATTTCTTGCTGGGATGGGGAGTGGAGACTACATTGATCTTAATGCCTTTTTTGTGGATTCCCCCTCTGTATAGCACTGGGTTCAGCCCACTTCCTGGTATGTTGCCAGTGCTAGTGTAGCAGCAGGAATTGTACTTAACAGGTTTATGTTAGCCGTTATGATTTAGTCCTCAATCTTTCCATGTTGAGATCCCTGCATTGCAGGCGTTGGACTAGATGACCCTCAGGGTCCCTTCCAACTCTGCAATTCTGATTCTATGGTCTCTGGCTCCTCCCTCCCCGCATTCCTTCCAGCATGCCTTTGGTATGGCACCAGTTCTTCATAAATTGCTCCTCTGTAAGACAGACAGAGTTTCTGAGGTGTGCCTAGCATGGGCTGAGATTGAGGATTTGGTGAGAGACTTTAGGTGTATTTGCACAGCTCACTGATATGTAGTATCTCCTAGGGCCAAGGTCTTCTGATTGCTAGGGGGAGAGTTTCTGAAAGGGAGTACCATCCTCTCCCACTGGGTGTGGGTCAGGAGGCAGATTATGGGCGGGTGGAGTTGTGGCGAGGGGGTCTGGGGGAGGCAGCTCCTTGAATGCTCTAGCACATAGCTGTAGAAGCCCACCCATGAGCCACCACTTTCTCCCCTCCTGCAGTTCAAAGCAGCATTCCAGGCCAGAGCACAGCAGGGAATGGAACAGGCAGCTGGGCAAAAAGGATGCAGAGGACTTGAGTGAATGAGCCAAACTGCAACCTGCATGGAGGAGATTGAGAAGGGGGTGGATTTGGCATGTGTTGTGTTTGTGAATCACAGTGGCTCTGCTCAGCTGCTTGGTGCTGCTTGCAGCGGCAACCTGGGAGCCACAGGTGTGCTGCCACCCTGGGTTCCATGATAAGAGAAAGGTGAGATACTTGCAGAAGGAAGAAATAAAATAAAAATAATAATAATTTATTTGTACCCCGCCCATCTGGCTGGGTTTCCCAAGCCACTCGGGCGGCTTCCAACAAAGACAAAAAATACACTAAAATGTCACACATTAACTTCCCTGAACAGGGCTGCCTTCAGATGTCTTCTGAATGTCAGGTAGTTGTTTATCTCTTTGACATCTGTTGGGAGGGCATTCCACAGGGCGGGCGCCACTACCGAGAAGGCCTTCTGCCTGGTTCCCTGTAGCTTTGCTTCTCACAATGAGGGAACCACCAGAAGGCCCTTGGCGCTGGACCTCAGCATCCAGGCAGAATGATGGGCGTGGAGACGCTCCTTCAGGTATACTGGGCTGAGGCCGTTTAGGGCTTTAAAGGTCAACACCAACACTTTGAATTGTGCTCGGAATTGTGCCATGATGAGGAACTTGCCCTGGGCTAGCCGCAGCTTGGGCAACCTTTGGGGTTCCACCTGTGTGTCTCTGTGTGTGACTTTTTATTCTTGGGTTGGGTGCGTCCCTGAACCCAGTAGGCGGGCTCTGTCCTGTTATGCCATGCGCTGGCAGAGGCACTCTGCTCTCTCAAGAGTGATGGGAGAAGCAGAGAGGACAGCGCAGGGTCTGAAGTGCCAAGGCTTCAGCTGGGCAGAGGCCGGCTGGTCTGGCCCACCCAAAGTGCCCTTTGGAGGGGATCTCTTTGTAGCTCGGCTTGTTTTTCTGCCTGGCCGGGGAAGGGGGTGGGTGGGCAGTGACTGCCTCCCACATCTCCTGTGCCATAAAATGGAGCATAGGGGGGTGTTGTTCTGTCAGCTCAGGAGGCTTTCCCTCTGTGAAAAGAAGCCGGAGGGGAGGGAAGTGGGACTGGCCAGGCCAAGCCAGTCTGGCCGCTTCTGCTTTCCAGGGGTGGGAATGCTCCCAAGCCCCCCCCTCCACCCCGCTGCCTTCCGGGCCTCTCCCCCTGCCCTTTGTGTGTTCTGCAGGCGCAGGGGCAGATGCCTGGCTGCCTGCAGAGGCTGCGGTTCTCTCCGGCATCAGCTGCTCCCAGTCGTCGTGGATGAGCGTCAGGCAGAGGAAGTGCGCTGCCCTGGGTGGAGGGAGGCCTCGCGCCAGTCCCCCCTCTCGGGTCTCGCCTCTTTCCTTCTGTCAGGAATGCAGCTTGGGAAGGCAATTTGATTTGGCAGCTGAGGCGAGCCCAGCAGTGAGGGACAGGGTTGGGGGCGGGCGGGCAGCAGGCAGCTACTGCTGCAAATGTGAGCACACATTTTGCAGAACTGGACCAGCGGCAGCGGTGCAGGCGGCTGCTGCTCCCAGTGGGGCAGGATAGGGAGTGCTGGAGCTCCACCCGCTGACCACTGGAAGCCCTCCTCTCTGGATCGCAGCTCTGTGGCTGGGGGATTTCCTCAGGGTCTGCCCACAAGGTTTTCCGCCCTTCATTTCAACACCTCCCTTTAAAGGAACACACACACACACACACACACACACACACACACACACACACACGACTCTTGGGATGCTCCATTCCGTCCCAGGTGATTCTCTGGCTTGCATAGTGCACTTTGTGATGTGCCATTCCTGCTCAGCTAGGGCTGGGGCCTGAGGCTTCTGTTGCCTGGTTGAGGGAAGCGGGAAGAACCCTACTTTCAGGTAGGGGGCATGCTGTGTGGACTACAGTGGGCAAGAGAACCAAGTTACCTTTCCTTCCCGGCTCCTGCTCTGCTTTGGAAATCAGCTGTCAGCTCTGAGCCACCTGTACCTGCTGCTGTTACCAATTTTCTGTGGCTGCAGAGCAGGTTGGGTTGGGTCATCCTGAATGCAGGTTATCTGTGCCTTTCCCAGGGTGCTCCCTCTGGAGGTGCTGTTGGTGTCAGAAAGCCTTGCCAGCAGTGCGGTTCCACCCTGCTCATCAGCGGTTCCTAACCCTGATGGATATGTTCTGCCTCTACTGTCAGAGATGGCGTGCTTCTGAATACAGTGGTACCTTGGTTCTCGAACTTAATCCGTTTCAGGAGTCCGTTAAGACTCCCGAAACCATTCGAAAACCAAGGTGCAGCTTCCAATTGGCTGCAGAAGCTTCCTGCACTCAAGCGGAAGTTGCGTCGGACTTTTGACTTCCGAAAAACATTGGCAAATTGGAACACTTACTTCCGGGTTTTTGGCGTTCGGTAGTCGACTTGCTTGACAACTAAGCCATTCGGGAACCAAGGTACCACTGTACCAGTTTCTGGTTAGCCACTGTGAAAACAGGATGCTGGACTAGACGGGCTGTTGCTCTTCTTGTGTTCTTACCTGCCTGGGAAGAGATCATCTTAGGCAGTGGTGCAGTTACCGGTAAGTCATTTCCGACTCCAGGGTTAGAAACAGATATATAAGCTACGGTAGGTGCCAAGTGACTCCTTAAACCAAGGTTACAATTGCCAAAATGGAATGCCTAGTTGCCATTTTGGGGCAAGATGGCTCTAATGTCTTATTTTCCAAACAATAGACTGACAGCTTGATTCTCAGTTAAATGTTTGGTTAGTTCAGATGACAATTTGAGCTAGTTAAGAACTTGGGGAACTTAAAGAAGAAAAGTCACTTAATCCAAGGACAGCCCACACATAATTGACCTGTTGCAGTGTTGACTGCTCCTGCTCAAGCTGCATAGAAAAAGCATTTTGGTTCCTGAAATTCATTCTGATGGTGCAGACAAAATATAACTGATAGAATTCTACAGGGTGGGGTATTAGTGTGTGAAAACAGTTTAGATCCAGGGATCCCCAGGTATGCATTTCAAGGTGTCATCCTGGTGCCCAGGCATCTTCACTTGGCTGCAAGTGGTCGAAAACCAGGTGCAAAATGCGCCTGGCTAATTTCAAACACTGCCCTTCCCCTGCTTTATATGATGACGTGTATTACTTCACTTACTGCCAATGTGGTTAGCCTGCCCTGCTACTGCATTTGGGGCCCCTTCTGCTAATTCTTCTGAACAGAGAGCCCTGACCCTGCTGGCACCCCTGGCATTAGTGCTCTCCATCTTCTCACTGAAAATTGCTGTGTTTCATGGGGTGGCTGGACAGGATGCAAGCCTTTACATGACTTTCTGGATAGAAGGAAGCTGGTTGCATGCCATGAGAGATGGGCAAGGGGAGCAGGCCAACATTACCTAGTGGCATATGGGGCAGGCTGGAAGGAGTGTGGCATTTTCAGGAGGTGGAGCAGGTAGTTGTCATGGACTGGCTGGATGCAGAGAAGTAGTGGAAAGCACCAGCTGGGTAATCCCTGAGGGGAAGAAGGCTCAGACCCAGGGCATTGGTGGTGGGAAGACAATGAGTGGTCAGAGGGAGAAGACTGGAAGGAGGAGGAAGCTGAAGAGGTAACAGGATTCAGTAACAGGATTCAGTAAGCAGGAAGAGGCTGGGACACAGAGCAGGCCTGATTCAGAGGCTGGAGTGGAGGGCAGGGGCCAGTAGACAGAGATGAGGTAGGCTGCTGGAGAATCCAGGGAATCTCCCCCTCCTGCTGCAACCAGCTCTCCTCACTCTCCCAGAACATGCAGAGAGATGAAGAGGGCAGAGGAGAGTCTGTGCAGGCACAGTCTCTGGTTGTTTGGGGGAAATCCTGGAGGGGAGGGGACTTAGGCATCTGTAGAAAGGCGGGGACCTTCAGTCCTTGCAACTGTCTCACTGGGGCAAGGCCTACCGGGAAGAGTTGCTGGGATCAGTAGGCTTGCACTGTTTTGGTTTCTTCGAATAAAGAGTTAACTTCACTGACACCAGTGTTTTTTTATTGCTGACCTTCACCTGACTCCGGCTTCTGACGGTAGTGGGCAGTGTGCTGCCTTAGCCTGGGGCCTTAGAGTTCCCTGGGAACTAGAGAGCACTTGGCTAAGGACCTCCTGGGCATGTGGGGTGTGGAATTGTCACTGCCTTTGCTTCGCAGCTGTG
Source organism: Podarcis bocagei (assembly GCF_964188305.1). Lineage (NCBI taxonomy): Eukaryota > Metazoa > Chordata > Lepidosauria > Squamata > Lacertidae > Podarcis > Podarcis bocagei. Next base: position 17,066,084 of record NC_138141.1, on the reverse strand, counting down.
TGGGGCACTGATGATGGGGACAGAAGGCATCATCACAAGTGCAGGAGGGTAGACTTCCTGCATATATTGTGGGAGCTGTCTTTGCCCTCTGCTGGAGCCCACATGCATTTCTTTTGCCCTGTCTGCGTTGGGGGGGGGGCTCCTTTGCCACACCAGCCTGCTTCTGCTTCCATGTTTGTGTTCCTGCCTCTAATGCTGCTCAGCATGTAAAGGATTGGGCCTGCCACTGAAGTCTCATCTTTCTCTGCTTCCGTCTCCGCTGGAAGGGGGGCTGATGCAATCAGCAACGTCAGGGGAACTCTGGATTGCCTTGAGAATGTGTTGCTGGTTGCAGTTCAGTAAGTGGTACAGCTGTCCACCGTGATAACATCCCGCCATGCTGCCCTCAAGTGACCTTACACGCTGCTCCAGTCAGAGCTGGGATATCCTACTTTGGGGGGGGGCGGAGAAGGGAAGAGAATATAAGTTGGAGAAGTGCAGAGATGGACCAATAACCCTGGAAGCATGCTGTGTGCATGCACACAACATTTTCTGAGGGAGGAGCAATATTCTATTCTCATTGGGCTGCCTGCTTCCTTCCTTCCTTCCTTCCTTCCTTCCTTCCTTCCTTCCTTCCTTCCTTCCTTCCTTCCTTCCTTCCTTCCTTCTCCCCCTCCCTCCCCCCCTCTGCTGCTGGGGGCTGAAGCATCCTACCCATGGAAAACCCGCATGTGCCCAGGCTTGAGTCTGGGCCAATAAGGAGTCTGCTTTAGATACGGTCTGATGTGCCCCAAAGTGCAGGTTTTGAGTGCTGCTTGCTTTTTGGTAGGCGACTGTCTGCAGGTGGGTGAATCTGCAGCCTGCTGCCCATCTCTGCCATCTGCTGCTTCTGTTGCATGTCTTCAGGATTCTCTCCCTCTCCCCCCTCCCTCCACCCTGGAAGGCCAACTGTCCCTGCTGGGACTGAGCAGAGCTTGTTGGCTGCTTCCTGCAATGGGTTAAGAAAGCCACAGCTTGCTCAGTGCGGTAGGAGGGGGTGTTAGCAGTTTGCTCCAGTTGGCGTCTTTCCCAGAGTGCTTTGGAAAAGCACTGACCTTAGACCCTCAGTACAAACTCAGCCCAGCACGTGGGAGGCAGAAATTGCTCCCAGACCTTCAGGCTCCAGCCTGCAAGAGACGCCTGCCACAAAGCAGCCATTTTCTTGCTCCAGAGCGGGCTTCCTTGCCTCGGGCTCCTCCTTCCTCTGCTGGGCTCCAGCATGGGCTCCGGGCTAGGGGTGAGGTGGCACTGGGCAGTGCCACAACAGTCCTGTGGAGCAGGCAGGCAGTCACCACTACCCTTAGTAGAGAGCTGTCCCATGTATGGGGTCTCACACATTTTGGTGTGTCCTGCTCTGCTCAGGGTTACATTTGCATGGCACACAGCCAGTCCTTCCCCATTGCAGGGCTGAAGCTGCTCTGCAAGAGCCACATATTTTATCCTGGCTTGACATTCTGCAACCGAGGGCTTGTTTGTTTTATTTGAGCTATTTATATACTGCTTAATCACCGGGATTTCTTGCTCTAAGGGGCTAGTGCATCGCAAACGAAATAACCTGTCCCGGATAGAACTCTGTGGGGGAAGCTTTGGAGAAACCCAAGAAGCTGTCCCAGCTCTCGGTCCACCTAGCTTGGCATTGTCTTTGCTGCACTGACTGGCAGCTGCTCCCCCTGGGTTTCAGGCAGGAGTTTCCCCCAGCCCTACCTGGGGATTGAACCTGGCCCTTATGCATGCAGCGTAGATGCTCTGCCATTCAGCCGGTGCCACCAGGGGGTACCTGCTATGAAACAGGCAGCTCCTGGCCCCCAGCAGCAGCAGCAGCAGTCCTGTGTAAAGCCCTCTGGAGCCAGGGAACCTTTCCTAGTGTCATTAATAGAAAATAGTCTCCTTTTTGCCAGCTCAGGGAAACTAGGAGGGCCCTGGGAAGGGATGCCGCAAGCCACAGTTTAGCACTCAGTGCCCCCCTGCAGTGTTCTCCTGCCCATGGCTGATGCAGGATCTACTCCTTGCTCTGCCCCCCCCCAAGAAGCCCCACTGCTTACCCCCACTGGTTCCCGGCTGCAGAAAGTGTTTTGTTTTTAACTGTGCATGGCAGGCAACCAAACTGGCTGAGTCAGTGAGCTGGCTGGCCACCAGAAATCAAACTGTGGTTTCTCCCCCTTTTCCCTCCTGCCTGGATTTTTTCTTTCTTTCTTCACTTAGCGACAGTTTCGTGTATGCACAACAAAGCTCTTGCTGCCTCCGCTCCCCTCTTGGGGCTGGAACAAGTGTGAGCTGGTTGGATTCCTCCATGGGGAGAGCAAGCTGGGTGGCAGCAGCAGCATTTGGTATTTCGGCACCGGGTGGAAAGAGCAGCCAGCTCCAGCCAGAGGGACTTCACTCTCTCTGAAAGCCCTGAGCATCCTGCCAGCCCCCAGCCCCCCTTGCAGGAAGGGACCTCTTGGGCCAGCCCTTGCTGGCTGGTGCTAGGTCCCCAGCGAGGAAGAGCTCTCTGCTCCTTGGCTGTTCTGCATTCAGTGCCAATGCCTGTGTAGTGCCAGCGGGCACTTGCTTCCTTAGGCAAGGCACTGCCGGTGGGGGGGGGGGAGCTCCCTCTTTGTTTAAAAACAGCATCACCAAGCCTTGTAGCATCTTGAAAGCCTAACAGATTTATTATGGCACAGGCCTTTGTAGATTAAAACCCACTTCATCCAATGATCAAGTGGACACAAAAAAGCTTATGCCACAGTATGTCTGTTGGGCTTTAAGGTGCCACAGAATAGGGCTGGCCGATACCTGGTTTTCAGCATCATGATATATCACTTGCTAAACATTGCAATATACCAATATATTACACTGTCTGAAATAAGGATGGAGCTATGTAGAGGCATTGGCTGGCTTTGTGGTTTTCCCCCACATCGTGATTTTTGCATAGTGTGCTCGCGTACACACACATAATAACTCGTGATATATTGCCAGGTCAAATATTATGAAACCAATATCATGATATGGACTTCAGACCAGCTTTGAACGATATATCAATATATCCCCCAGCCCTACCACTCTGGGTCTGTTGGAGCAGAATAGCAAGTGTGGGTCACCTCTCTCACTGGCTCTGTGCTGCTTTGGGTCTGAACTCCATTATTTTTTTCTGCACCTTACAAAGGGTTCTGTTGTCTATTGATAGCCTGGTGTCTGGGCAATTGCGGGGGTGCTCTTAACTCTCCCCAGCTCCTTTTGTTATGGGTTCAAAAGCTATTGGCCCAGAGCAACTCCACACACTCAAGTAAACAAGGAGGGCCTGCCCCTTATTGCACAAGACTTTCAGTTGAGAAGTGTGTGTTAGGAAATGTTGCTGGCAGGAGTGAGAAAAAAATCCTTGGCACCCGGACGACTCCTCAGAGGGGTGGGTGGGGGTGGGATGCTGGCACCCAGGACTCTGGAAGCCTTTATGGCCCTGGCTTCAGGGAAGTTTGCACGAGGAACCAGAGACAGTTTCTTAAAGCAGACCAGCCTCATTCCTTAAAACTTGGGAGAATTCTCTTGGACTGTGATGTGGAAGCATCAACAATATGATCCTTGTATGAGCAAACTGCGGGAACTTTGCTAAATATTAATTCTCTCCAGGCGGAGTTTTCACCTGATTAGCATGTGTAAAGACTCCCAAAACGCAGCAGCGGCTGCAGCAGTGTGTTACCATCTCTCTGTTGGAGCAGCGGACAATAACGACCATTCAGACCGAAATTGAAGTGTGAGCTGCTTGGGCTGTGTGTGTGTGAGTGTGTGATGGTGGGTTTGTTCTGGAGGGGCCGCACAAAAGGAACTTCCCCCAATAGGGTCCCAGGAACAAAGTGCCAGGCTGCCCAGCAGACCTTTTCCTTCACTCACTCCCCCCCCCGTAAGTGTGTGCTTGTGTCTGTGTGGTGGGAATAAATGATTGAATTAAAAACAAAACTTTACGCTTCAACTGTGTCATAGCGGTGGTTTTAAAAATAAACAGGCTCAAGGTGAAATCTAAATTTAATGCAGAATGTTGAAGCCTGCCATTACCTTACCTGCTTAAAAACCCTGTGGCCCTCTATGCAGCATGGACTGTGTGGCTGTTTTGCTTTCCCCTTCCTTTCCTTTCTCACATTAAAAAAAAATAAAATAAAGGAGGGAAACCATCTGACTCTCAGAGGCCAGTTATTCCGTGCATCCTCCAGCAAAGTCTTGTATTGTTACTGTTTGATTACTATATGGGACGGATCCCTCTTGGTTCCCCTGGGGTCTGCCAGGCACTTCAGGATCAAGTGCTCCAACCTGGAATGCTTGGCTACTTGATCTCTGTAGCACTTGTCAAATGCTGTGGGTTAAACCACTGAGCGTAGGGCTTGCCAATCAGAAGGTCCGCGGTTCGAATCCCCGTGTCGGGGTGAGCTCCCGTTGCTCGGTCCCAGCTCCTGCCAACCTAGCAGTTCAGAAAAGCATGAAGTGCAAGTAGATAAATAGGTACCACTCTGGCAGGAAGGTAAACAGCATTTCCGTGTGCTGCTCTGGTTCCCCAGAAGCAGCTTAGTCATGCTGGCCACATGACCCGGAAGCTGTACGCCAGCTCCCTCGGCCTATAGAGCGAGATGAGCGTCGCAACCCCAGAGTCATCCGCTATTGGACGTAATGGTCAGGGGTCCCTTTACCTTTTACCCATTAAAAAGCACAGGGGTTTCCTAGCCATTTTGTGTAGAAACACTCTTCTTCTCAGTAAGGACCAGTGTGACTGGCTTTGGGAAATGGTTGAAATAGTGATGTGTCTCTTTCTTCTTCTGGGTGCAAGCATCTTGCAGTGGGGTATTCGATTTCAACTGGGAAAATACCCAAAGACAGAAGAGCAAAGCAGCCCCCATCCACCCCTTCCTCTGCTCAGAAACCCCCCCCCCAAAAGCTAAAGAGAGGCAGTTCTGACCTTTAGCTTTCAAGTAAGCAAGAGGCCTCCCGTGCAGGTGCGTTGAGGCCCCCCAAAACGAAATGTATCCATTTCCCAATTCCCACCTCCATTTTCTCTCCTCCGACTCAATATAATTCTCAATATAATTCTGATGGGGGGGGCAGGGGGGGAGCTGCATGGTGCTGCCTTTCCAGAGCCCGTGATGGATTTGGGTCATCCTGGGTGCCAGGTCTTGCTCAGGAGTAAGCATCAGGGTGGATAAAAATGATTTTTTAAATAAAAAAATCGGATTTTTAAAATTTAAATTGGGATTTTTAAAATTTAAATTGGATTTTTTAAAAAAATGCTTTTGGAGGAAAAAAATCTTTCTAAAGATAATTTTCTATTTAAGTTACATTATAGTCCAAAGGCTATTCATCATGAAATAAGGATTTGTTTAAGTTTTTCATGTGTGCTAAAACTCAGTCGAAGTTTTTTTTTTTAATTGTTTAACCACATCAGTTAAAAAACATGGATACATGTGCCATTAGGTTATTCTTTTAGTTTAAAAAAATTGTTTAAATTGTTATTAAGTAAATGATTGTTTCCCCCCTTCCAATAAAGTACTGCAGAAAAGTTGTCCAAATATAAACTTATTAAACCACACAATAATTTCATAATTATCTGTCTATGTATTTCTAATAGCATAACCAAATCAGTAATTTCTGATATAGCTGTAAAAACTACTCTGAAAATTGATTATTCCAAAAATGAAACCTTCACCTGGTTGTAAATATTATACCAACAAGAATCAGTCTTTCTTCCAAAAAAATATATGATTTAAATCAAGTCTTACTGATTAGCGATTTAAATCAATTTAAATCAAATCCACCCTGGTAGGCATGTTCTCTGTGGCCATATGTTGGCACTGGAAATGGGCATGTGAGTACCGCTCTGGCCTGTTGCAGACACTGGTCAGAAAGTACTTTCCAGCATCTCCTGCCTGATGCCTGCTGGCTCCCTTAGGAAGCACTTGCACAGCATGGGACCCACTGGAAGGAACAAGCTACCTGCTGCCAGCCATTGGTTTGAGGCCTGGCAATAGCTTGGTGCTGAGGAGCAGAAGCAGGTGCCTTATTGACCCAGTGCATCACTAGTTGTGCTGGCAGGTTTAGAATAATGCTTTCTTAGGTGAGGGAAAGACCCTGTGGGTCTGTCTGGTTGGGCCCTTGGAAAGCCAGTGGGGTTGTTGTGACTAGAAAAGGAGAGCCTTAGGCTCAAATGCTCACTCAGGTATGAAGCTGACAGGCTGATCTCGGGCAGACATGCTCTTTCGAGCTTGCCTACCTCACAGGGTTAATGTGAGAACAACAACAGCAACCGAACCACGTACCTCCTTTAGAGCCCTGCAGAGGAAAGGCAGAATACACATTACTTTGCACATCTTGAAGGTAGCAGCCTCAGGGAGGGGCGGGGGGAAGGCTGTTGCAAAGTACAGTGGCCTAAGTTTGCTTTTTTTTGTAAATTTCTCTGTTTTCAAAATATTTCTCTTGCGAGGGAAGAAGTGGCGTAGAAGCTGTTGCATCAGCTGACCTGTAAACAGTTTGCTTGTATAGGGAGGGTTCAAAGACTTCTGAGCACCTCAGTTCTTACCCGTGCCCTTGAAATAAATAAAGCAAATCTGAATGATGTTATTAAATATGGGGGGGGGGGGTTTAAAGCTTGCTTGCAGGCACTACCCCGAGGAAGCCACAGAATTTGGAACCAGTTTGAGTGGAAGGAGAATAAATATTGCCACTGGTCCTTGCCCATCACTAGGAGGTGCAAGGACTGTAGGGCAGCAGAGAGGATTCTTATGTTCTCTTCCTTACCAAAACACCAACCATTGTCTAAAAGTTCTTATGCCAAAAGATATAGGGAGCTGCCAGTGTTCTTCCAGTTTGGGTCAGTGGGTGTTGTACTACAACTCCTGTCATTCCTAGCCAGCTTAGCCCCAGTGGTCAGAGGTGATGGGACTTGTAGTCCAACGGGGACCCAAGGTTGAGGATCACTGGTGTATAGGTCAGTCACCACTTGTGGAAATGGGTGCAGCCTGACTATCTTGCTGAGGAGCAGTTTGGGGCCAGAGCTGCGGTTCCCCAAATGGGAGGGGAGCCTCACTCCCAGGGGAGGCAGAGAGTTGCCAGGGGAGGGCATGGGTTTCTCCCACCATACAGCAAGAACAGGCCCTGCATCACAGCACAAACTTGCCCTTCATCACACCAGTCCTTACTCTCAAAACAAATTATGTGCCCCACTTAGGAATTATGAATATTAAGCAGTGTATAAATACTTGAAGTAACTAAAATGGGGAGAGGCAGCCTGCCTCCTTTAGGTTGGTTGTCTTTGCTGAAAGGTAATGGGGGGAGGGAATTATCTTCTGCTTTAGACAAGGGGGGGACACACGGGTGGCGCTGTGGGTTAAAACACAGAGTCTAGGACTTGCCAATCAGAAGGTCGGTGGTTCGAATCCCCATTACGGCGTCCCTGCTCCTGCCAACCTAGCATTTCAAAAGCACGTCGAAGTGCAAGTAGATAAATAGGTACCGCTCCGGCGGGAAGGTAAACGGCATTTCTGTGCGCTGCTCTGGTTCGCCAGAAGCAGCTTAGTCATGCTGGCCACATGACCCGGAAGCTGTACGCCGGCTCCCTCGGCCAATAAAGCGAGATGGGCGCTACAACCCCAGAGTCGTCCGTGACTGGACCTAATGGTCAGGGGTCCCTTTACCTTTACCTTTTAGACAAGGGATGTGATACTGCCCTTATTGGGGTCTTGTCATTTAGCCCCCAAAGAAAGAAGAAAATAAACTCCCATAGGGAAATAGGCAAGCAGGCGACGAGAGTCTTTCCGTCTGGGCATCATGGGCCACTTGTGGCTCCCCTTTATCACATACACAGCCCAACAGGACAATGACAATAATCCACCAACAGCATACAAATCAATATAGCTAACCTGATCCGAAACACCCACCCACCTCACTCACACACGAAAACAAAGATCACCACAGCCAATCACAAGCAAACAATCACACCCTAGGCCAACCCCAACCTCTCTCACCACCAAAGGAACACAAGTGAACAACACAAGCAACGCTGACACCAAACTCTACATACATTAAACATAATAGAAACACCGCCACGCGACCCCACCCCTATCCATCTTCCCTCTCTCCACCCCCCTTTCTTTTTTCTTTTTTCTCTTCTTCTCCCCCTAATGCCTCAACAAATGAAACGGATTTGTAAAAATGTTACATGAAGAAAAAAAAATACGAGGCACTACACTTCTGTAAAACAAGAAAATCCTTAATAAAAATATATATATATATTTTTTAAAAAAGCCAGCCAGCATTTCTTTTTGGGGGGGTACTGCTCCAATGGCCAGGGACACTCCCATCACCTTCACCTGCTCAAGTTGTCCCTCTGCAGAGCTGAACAGGAGAGAATCTCCTCCCACTAACCTGAAGAAATGTTCGTTGAGAAACGAAAGGGCTGCCTGTGTGTGATTGCAGCCTGGGCTTCCTTCCTGGTGGGAAAGAGAGGCTGCCAAGGAGTATCCTGGAATGGGCAGCCGGGGTGTGTGTGGGTGTGCAAGGGTGGGAGGGCTCCTTTGTGTGGCTCGCAGATGCTTCATCCTGGGCCTGTGCAATTAGGTCCCTGTACTGGCCTTGCCCTCTGTTCTGTCCTTTGAACAAGCAATGCAAGTTATAACAAGGAAACGGTAGCAAGGAGTCGTATCCAGTGATGCTTTATGCAGAACAGACACACTGAAATTAATGTACTTAAATTGGACCTGTATTCATAGAATCATAGAATAGTAGAGTTGGAAGGGACTCTGAGAATCATCCAGTCCAACCCCCACTCCCCTTTGCAGTGCAGGAATATGCAGCTGTCCCTTACGGGGATGGAACCTGCAACCTTGGCGTTATCAGCACCCACGCTCTAAGCAACTGAGCTATCCAGGCGTTAAAGTAAACAAGGATTTATGTCAAGGATAGCTGAGTCAGCAGAGCCTGGTACTCTTCATCTCAGGGTTGTGGGTTCGTGCCCCAGTTTGGGCAAAAGTTTCCTGCATTCCAGGTGGCTGGACTAAATGATCTGTGTGGTCCCTTTGAACTCTACAATTCTGTGATTCTATATTGGGGAGGAAAACACTGGCAGTTGGAATCCTTTTGCTTCTCTCTTTTTACAGGATTTATGTTTTTTATGTTTATGCTTTTCCCTATCAAAGTTTCAGGGTGGCTGGTGGCAAAAACATACCCCATTTTTAAAAAAAGGTTTTTTATTTTATTTTTAAAGGGTGAGAAAAGTACATACAACATCTCTGTTTTCAATTCTTAAGAGGCCTTTCTTCAAATTATTTATATTCAATGTGAGACACTAACTGTTATACTCAGTAGATATGAGGTCAGGAGAGAAGAGTTTTTGAACAAGATAGCAAAACCCAGTAATGCCAATCCATTGAAACAGCAGGTGAAAGCAAACAACAAAGTCTGCGTAAGAATTTAAAACAAGCCCATCTAGTCTAGCATCTTATTCTCACGGCAGCTGGCCAGGTACATAAGCAGGACCTGAGGACAAGAGATGCCCACCCTCCTGTGGTTTCCAGCCACTGGCATTCAGAAGCAATTGCTGCCTCCCAACCAGGGATCAGCAAACTTTTTCAGCAGGGGGCCAGTCCACTGTGCCTCAGACCTTGGGGATGGACGGCGGACTATATTTTTTTTGGGGGGGGAGAACAAATTCCTATGCCCACAAATAACCCAGAGATGCATTTTAAATAAAAGGACACATTCTACTCATGCAGGCCCCACAAATAACCCAGAGATGCATTTTAAATAAAAGCACACATTCTACTCATGTAAAAACACGCTGATTCCCGGATGGTCCGCAGGCTGGATTTAGAAGGCGATTGGGCCTACTCATGCTCCAAATTGTGGATGAAGAACATTGCCATTTCGGCTAGTAGCCGTTGATAGCTTTATCATCCAGCCTATATTTTTTTTTAAAAAAGAGGAAAGATCCCATTTAAACACAGTGTTAAAAGACTGCCTCTTCTCTTTTTAATGAAATACCTTTCTAGTGGTGTCTCAAAATGTTTTAGTATTTTAAAGTACCTTGTTATGAAGGACACAAAATATGTGGAGTTGAGGCAAGCTGGCTAAATCTGGTGGAGCAGCAATATGGAAGCAATGAACATCCTGTGGACTTCTGGCAAGAGAGATGCATTCTGCAGGGGAGGGGGCCTCTCAGAGGCCACTCTTAGTCCTGGGGAAACAGATTCAGAGTTTGTAATGCAAGGAGGTGTCCGTGTTCTTCTTGGAACCGGAAACCAAGGGTTTAAAAAGACTGGGGTGTTGGGGGGGGTGTTAAGGAAAGCAGATAGGTTTTTTCTCCCTCTCTTGCGATATACTGGGTCATCCAGTGAAAAGGGACCAGCAGGAGATCTGGGATAGACAAATGAAATAATCTCTTTCCATGACCTGCCCAGTTAATAAACACATCTCCCCGTGGAAATGGTCTCTGGCCTAGGTGGTCTAAGGGAATAGACATGTTCAGGAAGGAGGAGAAAGGTATTTCAGGGACTATTACTATGTGAAACCTCCTTGTTCAGAGGCAGTCTATCTGAATGCAAGTTGCTGCAACTGGGGGGAGAGGCTGCTGGGCTTCCCAGTGGCATCTAGTTGGCTAAAGTGGTAAAGAGGTTGCTGGCAATTTCTCTTAACTGTTTCTTTCTTTGCTCTGGCGTTGGCCTGATGAAGCCTCTCCCTGCCCTTGGGTCGATCTTCGTGGCGTAGTGGGTGGCTGCCCAAAGGAGCCTTGTTAAGCCAGCTGCTCAAGTGTCCCTAGTCTTGGCTGGCAGGGTACTTGTACTTCCATACTACAGCAGCAACTGTCCCTGGTGCTTCCTTTCCAGGAGAAAGAACCACCCAGATTGGCAGAGCCCCTGAACATCCCCTCTGGGTTGCCTTTACACCTGCCTACCCAATGGGACGCGGGTAGCACTGTGGGTTAAACCACAGAGCCTAGGATTTGCCGATCAGAAGGTCAGCGGTTCGAATCCCCGTGATGGGGTGAGCTCCTGTTGCTCGGTCCCTGCTCCTGCCCACCTAGCAGTTCGAAAGCACGTCAAAGTGCAAGTAGATAAATAGGTACCACTCCGGCGGGAAGGTAAACGGCTTTTCTGTGCGCTGCTCTGGTTCGCCAGAAGCGGCTTAGTCATGCTGGCCCCGTGACCTGGCTCCCTCGGCCAATAAAGCAAGATAAGCGCCGCAACCCCAGAGTCGGGCACAACTGGACCTAATGGTCAGGGGTCCTTTTTACCCAGTGGACCTAATCTCCCTGCAGCAGGATGCTGAGTGCCATAGCTGGAGCAATCATGGCTGCTGGAAGGAGCCAGGTGCTTTTGCAGGAGGCTGAGGCTCCTTGGCTTATATTATAACATGTCAGGGCAGGATCCTGTGTCACTCCCTGGAGGCCATTGTGGGTAGTAGACTGTAGCTGTGTCTTTGGGACATGTGGCTTTGCACGGAGGGAATGTCTGCCTCTTTTCTTACCCACTAAGCTGAGATTTGCATGTTTCCCCTTTTGTGGAGTGTGCTGGGCTTGCCTCTTCCTCTGCCTTCAGCCAGTCCCCCAGAGTGGTTGTGCCCGGGCAGGGGAGCGCTCTCTGTGTGTTTCCTCCTTATCCTTTTCATAGCGCCCTGGCAAGTGCTGAATACTGCTGCGTGGGCAGGGGTGGATACAGGCATGTGGACACACGTGGAAGCAGGCTCTGCCTTGCACGCTGGCTTGGCCGGCTAGTGCTCAGTGTGTGGTTGGTTGCAGGGTGCTGAGAATCAACACACTGGCCTTGGAAGTTGCACAAGAGTTCTGGGTGCTGAGCAGCTGGTTGCCATTGCTCCACTACATGTGGGGCCGAACTGCTGATGTCCAATACTTAAAGGTGTATTTATTTCAGGGTGGATAAAAATCAATGATTTTTTTTATTAAAAACCCAGTTATTTATTTATTTTAATCAGATTTTATTTTATTTAAATCGGATTTTTCAAATAAAACGCTTTTGGGGGGGAAATTTTTCTAAAGATCGTTTTCTATTTAGGTTACATTATAGTCCAAAGGCTATTCATTAGGAGATAAGGATTTGTTTTAAGTTTGTCATGTGTGCCAAAACTCAGTCTAAGGTGTGTTTTTTTTAAAAAAAATTGTTTAACCACATCAGTTAACAAACATGGATACATATGCTATAATGCTATTGTTTTGAATAAATTGTTTAAATTGTTATTAAGGAAATGATTTGTTTTTCTCCTTCCAATAAAGTACAGCAGAAAAGTTGTCCAAATATAAACAGTTAACTTATTAAACCCCACAATAATTTCATAATTATCTATGTATTTCTAAAATCATAACCAAATCAGTAATTTTTGATATAACTGTAAAAACTACTCTGAAAATTGATTATTCAAAAAAATGAAACCTTCATCTGGTTGTAAATATTAAGGTTATACCAGCAAGAATGAGTCATTTCTGTAAAAAAAATATGATTTAAATCAAGTCTTACTGACTAGTGATTTAAATTGTGATTTAAATCAAATCCACCCTGATTTATTTAAGCAATGCACCTTTCCTTTCTGGGTCCTGCAAACGCTTTTATGATCCATGCCTGGGCAGGTGCTCAGCTATGTTATTGAGCTGCAGCTTGAGCATCGTTTACTCCTTCCCCGTTCACCAGTTACACAAGGGGTACACTCCCACCCGCTCCCCCATTTGTCTTCCAGCAGCCCAACAAGATGTCTCCTTCGGGATGCATCTTCAACTGAAGTTCTTCAGCTTGAGGCAAAGATGGGGAGGGGAGGGGCTTGCAAAAGCAATTTCATTTCGTTTTTCATTTCACTTTTTATTTGTATACCCCTTTCTTGTTTTACTATACAGTACTACAAGGCGGTTTGCAAGCTAAAGAAACAACAACATAGGCAGTAAAGATAATAACACCTAATAACAATCTGATCCAATACAAAAAAATACCATAATGAAAACATAACTTTAAGATAAACAACTTAATGTTTGTCAATTAAAGCAATATTCAGTAATCCATTAGAACAGTAAAATTAAATATCAGCAGATAATAATTATAAACAGTTTACACTTAACAATTGCAATAAAGAATTACTAAACTATAATCAATAAAAAGTAACAGTAAGTCGCAATGCATAAAATACTACAAAACCATGTAAAAGGGTCAAATTGAGAAACAAGGACCATTGTTTACCTTGTAGTTGAGGAATCTGTTCTTTAATCCAGGCCTTAATTTTCCCCAGTATATATCAGCACCAGCCCTCTGAGCAATTTTCAATACTACCATGAATTCCTGAAATATGTGCAATAGTGTTTTCAAGTACCTCTGAACATGTCCAGAGTGCCTGCCGACACCCATAGCCTCAACCTGTCCCCACCTGCTCAGATCTAAGAAGCAGCAGTCCCAGCCATTCCAAGCTAGCAGATCTGCCTCTGGGGAGATGGAGTTCTGCCTGAGTGGAGCCCATTGTCTTTGAGGTTTCATGAGGAGAACTTGGGGAGGTTCACTGCCCCACAGAAGCCATTAAAAGTTGGCTCCCTCCCCACCCAACAACCAGCCAACAATTGATGTCCAATGACAGTAAATAGGAAGAACAACAGACCAATGGTTGGGAAGAAATGGCGAGCCAGTGTGGTGTAGTGGTTAGAGTGTCAGACTGGGACTTGGGAGACCAGGGTTCAAATCCCCACTTGGCAATGAAGCTCACTGGGTGACTTTGAACCAGTCAGCTGCCTCAAAGGGTTGTTGTGGGGTTTAATAATAATAATAATAATAATTTATTTATTTATATCCCACCCATCTAGCTGGGCTTCCCCAGCCACTCTGGGCAGCTTCCAACAAAATATTAAAATACTGTAATACATCAAACATTAAAAGCTTCCCTAAACAGGGCTGCCTTCAGATGTCTTCTAAAAGTCTGGTAGTTGTTGTTCTCTTTGACATCTGGTGGAAGGGCGTTCCACAGGGTGGGTGCCACTACCGAGAAGGCCCTCTGCCTGGTTCCCTGTAACTTGGCTTCTTGCAATGAGGGAACCGCCAGAAGGCCCTCGGTGCTGGACCTCAGTGTCCGAGTAGAACGATGGGGGTGGTTCCTTCAGATATACTGGATAAATGAAGAAGCCAGAGAATCACATGTACCACCTTCCCCTCCTTGGTTTGGGGCGGGCGTGGGGAAGGTGGAATATAAAGTGTAGTAAATGTGAGTAGCACAAGAGGAATATGGAAGACCTATGCTCAGAGAAATCAGAAGCAAATGTACATGGCTGGGTTTTTCTGGAATGGGCTACTGGGATGGTTTTGAAAAGAAGGGCTGCAAGGGAAAGACCTACCACCCAAAGGCTGAACTAGGGGGAGAGATTGCACTGGTGGGCTGTTAACCCTGGCAACTTGGGTGTCACAAATATGGGAGCTGTGCTGTGGGCAGCCTTACAGAATGGGTGGGGAGGGGCAGGATTGGCGGCTTCCTGTCACCCTTCTTGTTTAACCAGGTCAGGCCAAGAGGTGGTGATCATACCATGCATATGCCATGAAAGCTCGGTTAGAACATGGTGCTCATAACACCAAGGTTGCAGGTTCAATCCCCTGTGGGACGGCTGCATAGTCCTACATTGCAGGGGGTGTGCGAATAGATGAACCTCGGGGTCCATTCCAACTCTACAATTCTATGATTCTGTGTGTGCATGGCACAACTGGAAGCCTCCGGGCACAGATGCCACCTGTTGCCCTCCTGCTGTAGGACCCTGTGGCATGTGTGCATAGCCTTGGGTTACTCTTCCTTCTCCTCCACAACTTGCAGCAGTGAACATGCGCCCTCTGTGTTATCTGTATCTGCCCCAGGTGAGAGTCCACGTGTTGCCTGGGGGCATCTCAGGCCTTTGGCCACATCCTGTTCCCCACCAAGGCAGACGTTGCAGCAGGCAAGCTCCTCTCTTCTCCCCCTACTCTGCGTGTGTCTGCCCCCCCCCCCCGCCAGGCAGGCTCTTGTGCTGGGCAGGCCTGGGTTAGGCAGCATGGAAATAAATCTCTCCTGGTGTGGAACGAAAGGGGTATAAATATCCCGGGAGTGATGTGATCTTTCCAGCTGCTATTAATAGGCCCCCAGAGACTGAGCCAGCCAGTGCGACAGGCTGACACTTAAAGGGACAGCGGCTCCCCTCCTTCCCTCCCTCCCAGATTGCAGGCAGAGAATTCATCTTCATCCCTGCCCCTGGGTTTGCCACCATCAGATGGGAGTTAGAGATGGGCACTGGTCAAGGGGAGGAATGAAGGGGCTGGCCAGGCAATGCTGCTGTCACAGCCCTCAACCCCAAATTAAACTTTTCACAGGCATGGAAGTGTTGGCTGCCTGGGCACCCTCTGGCCTCAGCTAGCTAGCTAGCGGGCATTGCTTCACCTGTAGGAATGAGTGCACTGGGTTCTTCAGGTGTGGGCCTGGCACGGTGCCCATACATGTATGTCCCAAGGAAGCTTTTCCATTCCTCTGTCATCTCTCAGTGTCCCTGCCTGGTGGCAACCCTGGAGAGAGGGAGAGCAGCTCCATTCCCATGGCTGCCTCCAGCAGACTCCCTGGCAAGGGCAGC
Source organism: Podarcis bocagei (assembly GCF_964188305.1). Classification (NCBI taxonomy): domain Eukaryota; kingdom Metazoa; phylum Chordata; class Lepidosauria; order Squamata; family Lacertidae; genus Podarcis; species Podarcis bocagei. Next base: position 17,050,492 of record NC_138141.1, on the reverse strand, counting down.
ACCTTGGAGGGGAGGAACAACCAGCTGCGGAATCACAGAGAAATGGTAGGCCAAGGAGCTTGCTGCCTCTCCTGGAAGCAATAGGAAAACAAAACATCCACATAGTTTTCCATAGAGATCTAGCTCTGTTCCTCTGGAACTGGGTGAAGCTGTGCAAGTGCTTCTTTGCCAGTGCCCGGGGTTAGTAATGGGCTGCATGATGGTCAGTGAGCTAAAACTAGATGCCAACAAAACAGAGGTACAGTGGTACCTCGGGTTAAGTACTTATTTCGTTCCGGAGGTCCGTTCTTAACCTGAAACTGTTCTTAACCTGAAGCACCACTTTAGCTAATGGGGCCTCCTGCTACTGCAGCGCCGCTGGAGCACGATTTCTGTTCTCATCCTGAAGCAAAGTTCTTAACCCGAGGTACTATTTCTGGGTTAGCAGAGTCTGTAACCTGAAGTGTATGTAACCCGAGGTACCGCTGTACTGTGGATTGGTGGTTCCCATGTCTGGGAACTGGAGGGTTGGTCTCTTCTGGACGGGCTTACACACTCCTTGAAGGATCAGTCTCTTACTATGGCGTACTCCTTGACTTCCACCTGGTCGCTGGCAGTGCCTATGTCCACCTCCAGCTGATAGTTGGGCCACGGTGACTGGCCTTTGTAACCTCTAGACTTGACTACTGTAATGCAGTCTATTTAGGGCTGCCCTTGAAGATGGCTTGGCGATGGCTGCTATTGCAGGTTGAGTTGTGACTGTGAGAGTGTTAACTGTGTGGCAGCACAGGACCGTATAACCTCGGTCATGAAGGAACTGTTGTGGTAATTGGACTGGGCACTTAGGTGGCAGCCTGGTCTGCTTCTGGACAGAGGCTAACAGTGGTTGCTCTTGGTCCTCCACCCCCAGCTCTGACCGCCATTTTTCTTCCTTTTCTCTTTCCCCCGCCCCCTTGCACAGGTGTTTTGCCCAACAGGAAGAAGCAGCAGGGACTTGGAGCTTCCTCCAGTGTCGCTGCCAGAAGCCTTAGCCAATCAAATGCACCCTGACAATAAACTGACCAATCATGGAAAGACAGGTAACAGCAGTGCCCAGCCCCAGCACCATAATGTGAGCCAAAGCCCCACCTGCAACCTGGGCACGAAGGGCGTGGGGGCAGGGAATCATGGTGGCAAAGCCAGCCAGCAAACTCCTGGCAACTCTGGACTGAAAACCAGCCAGCCTCCTGTGCCCGTCTTTGGGGCCTTGAAGGGCAAAGTGAAGCGAGAGCGGAGTGTCTCCGTGGACTCCGGAGAGCAGCGGCAGGAAGCCACCACTACCTCACTGGACAAGGAGCTGAAAGGTGAGGGGCCTGTTGGCTGGAGGGAGAACGGCAGGCTGGAGCCATCTCTGCAGTGCTGCCCCCTGCTGAGGGCTCCTGCCTCTGCCCAACTTGGCTCCGCCTTGCCTCTCTTCCAGGCCGGAGGGTGGGGGCAGGACCGGCAGAGGGGGCGTGGCCATTTCCTGGGTGCTGCTGCCGCCGCTAACACCTGCCTGCTTACCTGCCTGCCGCTTTCCCCTCTCGCTGCGCAGTTGCCCCTCTGGGCCAGAGGAGCAGAGGGTGGCTCACCGCTCGTTCCTTCCTTGTAGGCGAAGTGGCCCCCCGGAGCAAGCGGCGCTGCGTGCTGGAAAGGAAGCAGCCCTACAGTGGGGACGAGTGGTGCTCTGGACCAGACAGCGAGGAGGAAGAGGAGAAGCCTCTCAGCAGCGCCCACAGTGAGTCGTCCTCGTCCCCCCCCCATGTGTGTCTTGCATGTCCAGGTGTGCGTGGGGAAATACTGGCCCCTAGTGGCTTAGAATGAGCCCAAAGGGCTGCTTGACTTGCAGCATTTTGAGCATCGCTTACTCTGGGATTTGCATGTTTTGCTTCCTGAAACTGCAGTGAATTGACACCCAGAACCTTTGCCCACAGCCCTTCAACGCAGCGGGCAGCAGCACACATGCAAACCATACATTTAAACTACACCCCTGCCCCAAGAATATTGGGAGCTGTAGTTTGGTCAGAGTGCCAGGAATTGTAGCTCTTTGAGGGGCGAACTACAGTTTGCAGGATACTCTGAGTGGGGTGGGGGAAATGGACTTTAAACATAGAGTGTTTTTCACAGCATCTGTCTCATTGGGTTCTTTGGGGCTGTTCAGTTTCTTATTATTATGGAACACATTTATTATGCTGTTTTATTTATGCTAAAATTTCGGTCTCACTTTTCCGGTTGGGTGGAGAGGTACAAAACAACTAACTGGATTGTTGTACATACGAATTGTTATATTTTTTAAAACAACAACAACAACAACACAATAACAATAATCTGGTCATTAAAAGCATCAAAGTAGTAGTAATAATAGTAATAATAATAATTTATTATTTATACCCCGCCCATCTGGCTGGGCTTCCCCAGCCACTTTGGGCAGCTTCCAACGAAATATTAAAATACTGTAATGCATCAAACATTAAAAAGCTTCCCAAAGTAAATAACAGACACCCCTTGAAACAGACCCATTCACAACCATGACTTCCCATCTCCTTTCCTTTGGCCATTCCAGCCATTTTCTTAGTGAGAAGCCTCCCCACCCTCATCTCCCCCAGCAAAGAGGGATCTGTGATAGCTGGAACCAGCACAGTGTGAAATGCATGGGGGACAGGGCGGGATGGGACCCTCTTGCTGGGTTCTTTTTGCGGGTATGACCAGGAAATATCATCACATACAGGATGGGGATTGAAATAAACTGGAAAGGAGGTTGAGCCTCCCTGGATATGGACCTCCAGCTGTGTCCAGGCTTTTCAGATCCCTGCTTCCAGCTCCGAGGTTCTCCTGCTGGACCCAACAGCTGACCAGCGGCTCTTGGCTCTCTAACTCCTCCTCTCCCCTTCCACTGCAGATTGTAATGTAGCGGAGTCGGCAATGACCGCGGCCTCGCAGCTGGGCCCGGGACCCAATCCGCTGCCAGCCTTGAGCGAGAGCAATGCGTCCGGCACACCCCATGGAGCAACCCCCGGCCTGAGGTCAGACACCAGGAACAGTGGCGGGAAGCAGCCGTTGCAGTTCGTTTATGTCTTCACGACGCACCTCGCTAACACGTAAGCCTTCGTGTGGCGGATTGGGTTCCGGGTCTCCGTCTACCCGTGGCTTCTCCTGTGGGCACGGCTTGGTGGGTGGCTTTCCAAAAAACCCCACTTCTACCCAGAGTTTGTGCCCCTCTCGGCTTCGCCCCTCGGCTCCCCTCACCTGTGGCTGAGGTCTTGAGGCTCATGCTTCTCCCCAACGGGAATGGAAAGACCCTCCAGCCCCACGGGGGCAGCGTAGAGTCAAAGGAAGTGTTGCATTCCCTGGGACACCCCCCTTCCTCAGCCAAGGCATCCCTTCCGTTGCATTCAGGGACCCCAGTCACGGGTACCGTCGGTGGGGAAACAGTAGGCAAGGCAAGGGGAGAGCCTAGGTTTCTTAACCGGATGCATGTGGGACGGGCCGGCAAGACGTCTGCTTGATAGCCTCCCTTGTTTGTGCTTGCAGGGCGGCAGAAGCTGTCCTTCAAGGCCGAGCGGACTCCATCCTGGGCTACCACCAGCAGCATGTTCCCCGAGCCAAGTTGGATCAGGTAGGAAAAGGATGGGGGCTCAGGGCTTCGGAACTGCTAAGGGCAGAGGTGTCACAGGCGATCGAAGTCCCGGCTGGGGACATCAGGACCGGGGGCAAGATGGCAGGGTGGGAGCAGGAACGGGGGTCCAGAAGCCAGGAGTCAGGAAGCCAAGAGTCCAAGGGTCAGAGAGCCGAGGGTCAGGAAGCAAGGTATCACGAAGTCAGGGGTCCGAGGAACAAGAAGCAAGGAGTCATGAAGTCAAGGGTCTGAGGATCAAGAAGCAGGGAGTCAAGAAGCCAGGGTTCAAGGATCAGGAAGCAAGAAGCCAAACACAGCAAGGCAGGAAACATGTTGCTGTGGCAAAAAGCCGAAGGGAAATGCTGATCTCATATCCCTTCCCAGCTCTTGCCGCCAGGTGCTGTGAGTTACCAGTCAGCCTCACCTGTGCGGCTGCGCCTTGCCTCTTCAGAACAAACCTAGGAAGGCCCCAGTCCTGCAAAGTCCTATTGGTCACAGGGCCTGGCTCCTGCCAGACAAGGGGTCGTCAACCTGGTCCCTACCGCCCACTAGTGGGCATTTCAGGATTCTAGGTGGGCGGCAGGGGGTTCTAAGGCACAAGCTGAATCCTCCTTCCATCCAGCACTGGTGGGCGGTAAGGAAATTTTACCATCAAGAAAGATGCATTAGTGGGCGGTAGGTATAAAATGGTTGACTACCCCTGGCTGAGGGTTTGGGTTGGTGCGGGCCACACCATTGAATAATAATAATAATTTATTATTTGTACCCCGCCCATCTGGCTGGGTTTCCCCAGCCACTCTGGGCGGCTTCCAACAAAGATGAAAGATACACTAAAATGTCACATATTAAAAACTTCCCTGAACAGCGCTGCCTTCAGATGTCTTCTGAATGTCAGGTAGATGTTTATCACTTTGACATCTGATGGGAGGGCGTTCCACAGGGCGGGCGCCACTACCGAGAAGGCCCTCTGCCTGGTTCCCTGTAACTTGGCCTCTCAAAGTGAGGGAACCACCAGAAGGCCCTCGGAGCTGGACCTCAGTGTCCGGGCAGAACGATGGGGGAGGAGACGCTCCTTCAGATATACTGGACTGGATTGAAGGTGAAGGTTGGACGTGTGCACCCTGGAACAAGGCATCCACTCACCCCACTGACCCTCCTTCTTTCCTTCCCTGCAGGTGCCCATCCCAAAGATACAAGCCACTCCCGAGCCGCTGCCCATCAACCCGTCTCCTGCCAGCACCCCGCAGTCCCAGCCCACCGTGCCCCCGAGCAGCCAAGCCCAGGGGCAGCCTCCGGCTTCTGCACCACCACCTCCCCAGCCTCCGGCACCCCCACCGCTGGGTCTTGGCCAAGGACCGCTGCCCACGGCCGGCCCCCTCCCGCAAGAGGGGGCTCCCGAGGATGCCCGCCGGGACCTGACCCCCAACTCCGTGGGGAACGGCAGCAGCAGCAGCACCGCCCCCAGCGGCACCCATCCTAACACGCCCACCGCCCCCAGCTCCTTGCCTGCTGGGGCCGCTGATGGATTGATGGGGGAAGGGGCCAACGCCGGCCCCCCCTCAGTGGGGAATGGGCCCCGCAATGCCCTCAACACGGAGGGCCTCTCCAAGGAGCAGCTGGAGCACCGTGAGCGGTCTCTGCAGACCCTGCGGGACATTGAGCGCCTGCTCTTGCGCAGCAGCGAGGCCGAGCCCTTCCTCAAGGGGAGCCCCGGGGCTGGTGAGGGGGGCGTCCTGCCTCCCCAGGCCCCTCCCCCGCAGGCCCCCCAGGCCCCTCCCCCTGGGGGCCCCGGCTTGAAGAAATACGAGGAGCCCTTGCAGTCCATGATCTCGCAGACTCAGAGCTTGGGGGGCCCCAGCCTGGAGCAGGAGGGCCCTGTTCCCTCCGGAGTGGACATGGGGCAGCAGATGAACATGATGATGCAGCGACTGGGCCAGGACAGCCTGACGCCCGAGCAGGTGGCCTGGCGGAAGCTGCAGGAGGAGTACTACGAGGAAAAGCGGCGCAAGGAGGAGCAGGTGGGCATGCACGGCGGGCGGCCCCTGCAGGACATGATGCTGCCCCAGCCCATGGGCACCATGATGCTGCGGGGGCCTCCGCCGCCCTACCACAGCAAGCCCGGCGAGCAGTGGCTGCTGCGGGGCGTGCCCATGGACATGCCCGAGCAGATGCAGCTGCGGCCGTCCTTCGCGGGGCCGCGATTCCCCGGGAACCAGATGCAGAGGGGCTTCGGGGGCATCCCGAACCTGCCCCTCGAGTCGCTGGGCCCCATGGGCAGCGTGCAGCGCCCCCCGAGGCCCGGCATGGCCTGGAACGAGGACATGCCCATGGCGGGGCCTGGCAACTTCGCCCCCGGGAACCTGCCCTACCTGCCGGGACAGGGCGAGGCGGAGCGCTTCGTGACGCCGCGGGCTCGCGAGGAGATGCTGCGGCACCACCTAGAGAAGCGGCAGGGGGCGATGCAGAGACCCCTGGGCATGGAGATGGAGCGCATGATGCAGGCGCACCGGCAGGTGGAGCCGGCCATGTTTGCCGGGGAGGGGCTGGGCATGGAGTTTGGGGGCTCGCGGGCCATGCTGAGCCCGCCGCTGCGGGACATGGAGCCGGCGCTGGGCCCCGGCAACCTCAACATGAACATGAATGTCAACATGAACATGAACATGAACTTGAACGTGCAGATGACGCCTCAGCAGCAGCAGATGCTGATGTCGCAGAAGATGCGTGGCCCCGAGATGATGCCCTCTGAGGAAATGGCTCGGCTGCGTGCCCCCAATGGCACTGCAGCCATGATGGGGGGCCCCCCGAAAATGATGATGGGCTCACCGTTCCCCAGTCAGGGGCAGCAGCAGCCGCCACCGCCACCGCCTCCTCAGCAGCAGCAACAAGGCTTCCCAGGCATGCAGGGCCCGTACCCTTCTGTGCCACAGGAGATGAGCAACACCACAGACATGTTTGGCCCTGAGCAGGGGGGCATGGGCAGCACCACGCGGCTCAGCCACATCCCCCTGCCCCCCACCACCAGCGCCCCGTCCACAAACATGCACCAGGCGCCCGGCAGAGGCTTGGGCCGCCGCCCTTCCGACCTGGCCCTCAACATGGGGCAGATGAACTCTCCCAACGTGGGCCGCCTCAAGTCTCCAACGCTCAGCCAAGTTCATTCCCCGCTGGGCACATCCCCTTCCGCCAACCTCAAGTCCCCGCAGACGCCCTCCGCCATGGTCAACCTGCCAGCCGCCAGTGCCACCAGCGCCCCACTCAAGTCCCCGCAGGTTCTCAGCTCCGTGCTCAACGTCCGATCCCCGACCAGCTCCCCCGGCCACCTCAAGTCCCCGTCCATGGCCGTCTCTTCTCCAGGGTGGGCGCCCTCGCCCAAAAACGCCCTTTCCAGCCCTGGCATTGGGCAGAACAAGCCAGCCCTTGGAATGAGCAACTCTGCACCCCTGGGCAGCATCGAGCAAGGTAATGGGCCTGGATTGTACCCTGAGGGCGGGGACTGCAGAAGGAGCACGTTGCTATTGAAAATAGCCAGCTTTAAATTGAAATGCGACTCTCCTGTTCCTTTCTTTAAAAATAAAAAGAGTAAAGCCTATATTTATCTTAAAATTCAATCAGTTGTTCTTATCAAACAGGAAGGCATCTTTTTAAAAATGGAAATAAAACAGGGCGGAGGGGGAGTGTCTGCATTAGATGTCAAGCATTGCAAATACGGCTCAGTAGATTAACCGTTAGGGTGGCGCTGTGGGTTAAACCACAGAGCCAAGGACTTACCGATCAGAAGGTCGGCGGTTCGAATCCCCGCGACAGGGTGAGCTCCCATTGTTTGGTCCCAGCTCCTGCCAACCTAGCAGTTCGAAAGCACGTCAAAGTGCAAGTAGATAAATAGGTACTGCTCCGGTGGGAAGGTAAACGGCGTTTCTGTATGCTGCTCTGGTTCACCAGAAGCGGCTTAGTCATGCTGACCACATGACCCAGAAGCTGTACGCCGGCTCCCTCGGCCAATAAAGCGAGGTGAGCATTGCAACCCCAGAGTCGGCCACGACTGGACTTAATGGTCAGTGGTCCCTTTACCTTTACCTAGATTAACCGTTGTATTATTATTTGCTTGATGCTGAGGATCGGCTGCTAACAAGTTATCAGCAACATCTGGGTCCAGACACTCTCCTGCTGCCCTGCACGCCAAGCCCATTCTCTGAGCCCTTCTATGTGCCCCTGTTGCCCTGCTTTATGCGGTGCTTGCAGTTCTCAGGTTGTATGTGCCGTTCTGCCAGCTTCCAATGAATATTTGCTTCCTGTTTCATAGGAAAACACACATTATTGGGAAGAAGGACCAGCCCTTTCTTGTTTCTGGAGAGAGCTGGGCAATGGGTCTGAAAGCAGGTGGTCTGTTTCTGTGTTCCGAGAGAACCTCCAAATGGAAACTCAACTGAAAGAGAAATACTATGTATGCCAGCTTTCTCCAACCTGGTGCTCTCTAGATGATTTGAACTGCAACTCCGTCGCAGCCTCTGCTGGTTGGGGTTACTGGGAGTTGTAGTCCAACCTATCTGGAGAGTTACAAGTAGGTATCTGTGTTGGTCTGCCGTAGCCGAAACAAAATAAAAAAATCCTTCCAGTAGCACCTGGAAGTAGAGACCAACAAAGTTATTGGTATGAGCTTTTGTGTGCTGCCACATACACCCGGACAACACCATTACTGGCCCCAACCACATCAAACATACCATCTCAGGACTATTTAATTGCTCATCTTCTAACATTGTGTATGCCATCAAATGCCAAAAGTGCCCTTCAACTCTCTATATTGGACAAACAGGCCAAACCCTACGCCAAAGGATAAATGGACATAACTCTGATATCAGGAATCACAAGACAGAGAAACCAGTAGGAGAACACTTCAATCTCCCAGGACATTCTACACAAGATCTCAAAGTACCTGTCTTATTACAAAAGAATTTCAGAAATAGACTGGAAAGAGAAGTTGCTGAATTGCAACTTACTACCAAACTTAAAACCATGGAGAGACCTGCTCTGAATAGAGACATTGGATTCTTATCTCATTATACATGATATAGCTGTTTTTAGCCGTCACACCCATTGCTTTTTCCTGTAAGACCAATTGCAGTCGTTAACAGTCATCAACAGGTTTACCACACCTATCAGCCAATCACCCATTCCCACCACCCTTCTGAGTAATACCCCTCCCCACCCTCTCACTGTTTCAGTGTATCTGAAGAAGTGTGCATGCACACGAAAGCTCATACCAGTAACAAACTTAGTTGGTCTCTAAGGTGCTACTGGAAGGGATGCACCACTGTCTTTGGCTGGCGTTGTTGTGATGGGCATTGGTTCCTGCGCAAGGGCTGCTCGCAAGTAGCGGTTGGAGCCAGGGGCAAAAAAGTTGGTGGAACAATGGATCTGATCCATACCCTTGGGGCAGTTGGCCCCAGAAAATGTTCAGAGGTTTCTACACCCCTCCATAGGAAGCTTCCTAATACCCTGTCGGTCCAGTGGCCTAGTATCGTTCCACACTGACTGGCAGCCATAGGCCCTTTAAGGTTTCAGACTTAGGTGGTCTTTCCCAGTTCTGCCGGGAAATGTGGGTCTCTGCCGCAGAACCACAGCCTTTCCACACAAATATTTCTCCATGGGTCCAAGCAAGGGGTGTTGTCCCAGTTCAGGGATGCTGTGGAGGCTGCTGCCAGCTCTGAATCTTGCTTCCTAAGCCGCTTGCTGTCTCTCTCATTACAGGTCCGATGGCGCCTGGGCCTAGGAGCAGCTCCTCTGCCCCACCTAGCAACCCCTCTGGCCCCCTGAACCCCAACCTGCCTTTTCCTTCCTCTCCAGATCCACCCCCGTCCCAGAACCCCTTGTCACTCATGATGTCCCAGATGTCCAAGTACGCCATGCCCAGCTCCACCCCTCTCTACCACAACGCCATCAAGACCATCGCCACCTCGGACGATGAAATGATGCCTGACCGGCCGATGCTTCCGCCAGGTGCCATGTCTGGTAGGTATCGGTATCGTGAGGCCTGCATCCGGCTGGATAGGGGAAGGAATTGGGGCTGTCTTCTGCCGCCTCTTCAACCATGTGGTCTGCAGTGCCTTTTTTGTGGCTGGCAGGGAGAGTCTCCAGCTCCTTCCCCTAGTCGTCCCAGAGAGGCTGCTTCAGATATTCCTGCAACCCTGAGAACCCCAACAGGCATTTTGGCTAAATGCAGGTTTAATGGCACTTGAAGTGGCAGCTGGTCTCTTTGCCTTCCTTCATGATCTCTGCTGCCAACTGTACTGGCTAGGAAGGGCATCTCTAGCTGCAGTGGGGTGAGCTCCTGGCATCTTCCTCCAGTTATTTCTGGAGAGAGAAGTGGGGAATGTGCCTTTCCTCCCGTAATAAATAATTCTGTCTTGAGAGAGATTGGGGTGGGGTGGGTCTGCCATTGCTGAGCCTCAGCACGCCAGCCCTGCTTCTGTCCTGCCTTTTGGGGGTGCGGGGGGGGTGCTTGGTCCCCATGGCTTCTTTGCTTCCTGTTGCCTTACCTGCCACCTAACAGCCCCCCCTCTTTCTTCCTCCCTCCAGGCATGGGTGGGAACCAGCCCAACCAGATGCACATGAACTCCGTGGGGCCAGCTCCTGCTCAGAGCCCCATGGGGATGAACCTGCCGGGGCAGCAGCCACTCTCGCACGAGCCCTCAATGTCCTCACCAAGCCCCCTGGGCGCCAACATTCCCATGCACAGCGGTGCGCCCCCTCAGAACCCGATGATGCTGCCCCCCAATGCCCAGGACTCCCTGAACCAGCCCTGCGGCCCTTCCGGACAGCTGATCTTCCCCCCGCGCCTCCAGCAGCCCCCTGCGAATGGGGGCAATATGCCCATGGCTCCCGGGGGGGCCGGTGTCCAGCAACACTATCCGCCAGGCTTGGGACTGCCCCCGGAGGAGCTGCCCCCACCACAGCCGGGGCAAATGCCGCCGCAACAGCAGCAGCGCATGGCTGGGAGGATGCCGCCGGAGCCCTACCCATCGGTGCTTCCTGGTGTGGCTTCGGTGCTCAACGACCCGGAGCTGAGCGACGTGATCCGCCCCACGCCCACCGGCATCCCCGAATTCGACTTGTCGCGCATCATCCCGTCCGAGAAGCCCAGCAGCACGCTGCAGTACTTCCCCAAGGGCGAGGGGCCGGGGCCCAAGCCGCAGCCGCCCTCCAACCTGCACCTCATGAACTTGCAGAACATGATGGCAGAGCAGGCCCCGGCCCGGCCGGGCCCTCCGGGCATGCAGCGTGGGATGGCCATGTGCCACCCGGGACAGGTGCCCCCCGTGCTGGGCAGGACAGGCCTGGCGCCCCAGCAAGCCATGATGAGCAACAGCATGCACCAGGGCATGATGTTGCCCCAGCAGCAGAACCTCCTCGCCCAGCAGAACTTCCTGCTCATGCAGGCCAAGCAGCGCAGCATGTCCGTCTCGGGGGAGATGTATGCGCAGCCGGGTCACATGATCTCCCCGCAAGGCTCGCTCATGGGCCCCCCACCCCAGCAGAACCTCATGGTCTCACACCCCATGCGGCAGCGCAGCGTCTCCCTGGACGGTCAGATGAGCTACGGCCCAGGAGCGGGCGGCATGGCCAACCTGCCCTTCTGAGGCTGGCAGCGGGGAGCCTCCTGGTGCAGCCATGCTGATGCCAGCCCCTCTCTCTGCCCTGGCACAGAGTTTGGTTTGGATCTTTCCTCTGAGTGTGAATTTCTTTCTTTCTCTGTCGGTTTCTCTCTCTCTCTCTCTCTCTCTCTCTCTCTCTCTCTCTCTCTCTCTCTCTCTCTTTTTCTCTTTCTCTTTTTTTAAGTAACCAAAATGTGCAAGAGGGTTTGGAACAGCTGTAAATAGGTTGGGGGGAAGCAGCAGCAACAAAGTTTTGCTGGCTTGGAATTGTTTGTATTTCTGTGTTTTAATAGAAGCCTCAAAACCTGTTTTTTGGAAGAAACAAATTAAAATACAACCCATTGACAAAGTTCGACTCATTGTGGACTGGAAATCCCGAGCTCGAGGGCCCAGATGCAGGTTCCACCAGCTGATTCTCTCTGCTAGGTGCCAGCTAGTCAGGTGATGCAGTGGCCCTCTGCGTAGTCTGGCGGAATGCCTCCTCCCCACCTTTCCCCTTTTCCCTATGTGAGGGAAGGACGTCCTTTGGCTTGTATGGTTTTGGTCCAGTCTAGCCATGCTGTCAGCCCAGCAGCTCTACTCTGGGTCACTACTTTGGCACACAACCATATATTTTTTTCCCCAGAACTCCGCACAAGACATTGGTCCCCTAGCAGGTTAGGAGCAGGTTCGATGTCTGCCTCTCTTCTCTCTCATGTGTGCAGTCATAGCATTTGGAAATGAATGGCCCTTTTTTACAAACAAACACACACACACACACAGCCAGAATGGGAAATGTAACTTAAATGTTGGCCACCTCCTCCCATAAGCACCTCACGTTTAGCGCCCCCTTCTTCCAGAGTTTCCCCTCCAAGGCTACTGATTTGCATCAGTAAGATGGGAGAACAGAAATCCCAGCATTCCCATCTTATTTTGGCTTGTTGCAGTTGCCACATATGTTCTCTCACAGGGCGAGCAACCCTTTGCCCTGGTGCATCTCTTCCTGTCCCCTGCCCACCCCCTCAAAAAAAACACACACCTCTATACACATATGTCACATAATGAGAGCAAAGTGGGGAGAGTCATAGTAACTGTGATTCAGTCCATGTCAAACGAATGTTTCATTGATCTCCTTTACTTAATTTGGCTTGAATCGTAGAAACGAGCCAGTTGAATGAATGGAGACTAAAAGCTGGCTTTGCCAGAGCTCTGAATCAGAACGTTTGAAAAGCCCCGTCTGCACTTTTGGACTGTTTCTGATTGAAATATTTCCATACAGAAAAAGTGAGCAGCTTGATGACTAAAAGCAAATATAATGCAGATCTGTGATATGACAAAGTTCTAGGCATCTAGTATTAAGGAGTGGGTGCTCCCCACATCTCCCCACCCAGCCCATGCTCTTCTGAGCTTGTTCCAGTGCTGCACACACCTCGGTAGCATTTATCTGTTTTTGCTTGAGAAAGGCCTTGTTCGTTCCCCACCAAGCCTCTATGGCAAACACCATCACCAGCTGGGTGGTACCAAGATGGCACCAGGACCTGCAAGCTTGCGATTGCTCACAAGGACGACATTCCCAAGCCCTTAGAGCGTGCCACGTAATAAAGCCAAAATTACCTGCCCTATTTTAAATTCCATCTGGTCCCTTGAAAGGTGTGCGGTACTCCTTGCAGAAGTGTGGAGATGTCTTCATCCTGGGAGGCATCTAAGGTGTTCTGCACTCAGAACTGATCAGTGAAAGGGGTACAGAAGTGAGGGAAGGGGAAGCGTGGAGTCAGTTGTCCTGAAAATCAAAGGGAAATGTTCCTGGTTTGCGTATTTGCCCTTGTGGCTGTTGCCCCAGCCGAAGCCTGCGATCCTGATCCTCTGTGGCAGCCGCACCTGCCAGGTGTGTCACCTTCCAATCTGCTGCGTCTGGTTCATCAGCAATATGGTGGTCCTGGGCCCCTTGCCACGCAGTCATTCGCACAGCCCTTTGCTCCCTCCCTGCCTCACCTTGCGCTGTGAACGTTGTCCAGTCTTGTGTCTTGTGCTTTCTCGCTCAGCTCCCCAGCTTGAGTGGCGTCTGCTGAAAGTCTGCCCTGTTCTCCTCTGTCTGTTGCCACAACCTGTCCATTTCCCGTTCTCAACACACACATGCACACACACCTGACCCAAGCGATGCAATTTCAAGCAATCCAAAATGCCCACAACAGATGTGTTTGTGCCCAGGTAATGGGGACTGGCCCGCTCTCTTGTCATCCCATGTGGGGAGGGGGGAAGGCCTCTCTCCCTGCCACCCATGCATTTTGTACCATTCTATAAATATATATATATATAAATATAAATATATAAATACAATATGTGAAGACATCTTATTGGTTTTTATTTTGAAATGATTTCTAGGCTTGTTTTTGGGTATCTGTGCTGCCTGTAACGTATTGATTGACCTGTTTTATAGGTGCCTTTTTATTAAAAAGACATTTCAAAACTCGCTTGGAAGGAGCCTTTTGTGGTGTCTTTGAGTGTGGGCAGGAAAGGGCTGCTTGCTAGTCTAATGTATGATTGAGAGGGGGCCCGATTCTGCAGAGTTGGTTTATCTGGACTTTCTCTGGCCACAATATTCCGTGCATGTACACACACACCCTCGTGATAAGACCCATTTTTTGTGTTAGTCACTAGGTGGCTTTGGACTTGGTTGTATCCTATGCGATTCAGGGTATTCCATTTACAGTCGTACCTTGGTTCTCGAACAGAATGCGTTCTGGGAGTCCGTTCGACTTCCGAAACTGTTCAAAAACCGGAACACTCACTTCCGGTTTTGATCGTTCGGGAGCCGAAATGTATGAGTTCTGGGGCGTTCGACAACCAAGGTATGACTGTACTGTTGCTCTAAGGGAGACTGCAAAGTCTCGGCCTTCCTAAGAGCCTCTCCAGGACTTCGCTTTGCCATCCTGAGCCTGTTTTGTTTCACAAACGGATGCCAGCAGGAGCAGGAGAGGAAAGTGGGCACAAAATCACTTTATTTAATGTACCCTCTGATATTATTTGCAATAGGAGCAGAGTAATGCTGAGTAACATTTCACACAAGCTTCTCGTACCCCCCCTCTCCACACACAGCCCTCCCCAGCTGCATGAGCAACACACACACACACACACACACACACACACACACACACACACACACCTTGCCAGCTCCCAAACAAACAAGGACTCCTGCGCAGGTAGCAGGTGCTGCACTGACAGGAGATGTTCACCTTGTTGAATGGGGAGCTGCATGCAATCCCAGGGTGCAAGTCCAAAAGAGGTTCCCTGCTGAAAGAGGGTGGCTGCAGAGTTGGCTTTCCACAGGGTAAGGCAACATGTCAGATTGCATTTCCCACTGGCCGTGGAGGATGTGGAAGGTGAGAATTTCACCCATTTGGTCCAAAGGAAAGCTGGGATGGGAGAACTGCGTTTGTTTACCAGGAAGTTAGTGGTAGAAGGGAAGCCAACTCAAAGAGTTCACCTTGTGCTGTTGGTGCTGGCTTCAGTCTCTCCACTGAGCTAGGAAGGCAGATGTCTGCCCTTTGTTTAGTTCCTGGGCAGGGTACCTTGGCTGCAGACATCCTTACTTGAGTGCTGGCAAGGCAGCCCAGCTGCCCAGTTGCACAGAGGCCACTTTGCACCATGGGATTTCCTCATCCAAGCAAGAGGAATTTAAACGGGCAGCCATAACATGTCCATTGAGCATGGCGTTGCTCTTTTCCCTTTCAGAGTCTGTGACAACACCAGCAGCTTCTCTGTGGGTTCATTTTGCCTCTTCCTGCTTGCTTAAAAGGTACTCTGGGGAATATCTGGATGGGTCTCCAGTTGGGGAGTCCAAAACATCTTCGGGAGAACTGGGCAGTAGCCACAGGTATTTCCAGATTCCAGCTCATTACTGGGCATAGGCCAGTGCAGGGTAGGGGGAAATGTGATCGAGAGAGGGACCTGACACTGTTTCCTTTCATGGCGCTTTCCTGCCTTTCCCTAAATAATTTTGTAGAAGGCTGCAGGGGGCAAGATTTGGTACAACTGTTGGGAAGGAAGTTTTGGAGGAAAATAAAATTTCGAGTTCCAGAGGTTTTAGGTTATAAAGACCCTTTAACCCAGCATTTCATTTTAAAGTAAAAATCATGTGGAACATTTGGTTAGGCCAGAACATAAGGAACTGGTTTTTATAGGCTTGTTGAGCATAGAATCCTGTGCACAAAATATTGGAGATTTCCAACACTTAAAGAATAGATGGATAAAATATATGACTGTCCTTTATTAAAATGTATATATAAACTGGTTTTTTTTTAATAGGCTTCTTGAGAATAGAATCCTGTACACAAAATAATGGAGATTATTTCCAACACTTAATATTAATGAATAGATGGATAAAATATGTGACTGCCCTTTATTTATTTAAAAAAATTATATACTGCTATTCATAAAAATAGAGGGGTTAACAAAAGTTGTACATAGAACCATACAATATAAACGGGATTAAAATGTTAAAATCAGAAATCAGCTATTATGGAAAGATGTATTCTTAATTCCCTGCATAGGCCTCATGGAATAGATATGTTTCCAGCAGGTGTTTAAAAGTTGGAACAGAAGGTGTCTGTTGAATCTCTTGTTTGCAGCTATTGCTAACTCCACAACCTTTTAAGGCTATCGAGAAGGAAGAGAGGCATAAAAACTTGGTAAAATGAAAGATATTTATTGATTATGGTTTATTCCCAAATATGAGTTATGAGTTTACCATGTATTAATGAATAATTTGCTAATAAGTAATGCAGTGTGTGTGCGTGTACACATACATATACGGGGTTTCCCAGGGTTGCCATACATCCGGAAGCAGTGTCCGGGCAGAAATTGGCAAAATATCTGGGAAAATTTGGACGTATGGCAGCGTATTTTTTGCCAATTTACCTTAAAAATACGTCAAAAATGTCATTTCTTTGCGATTTTGCTCAGCAATTTGGGCAAAACTAAAAAAAGATCAACAACTTTGGGCACAAAAAGCTCAATAACATTTGTGTCTGGATTTTCATTTTTTGAAATATGGCAACCATAGGTGTCTCTCTCTCCCCCCCCCCTTTGAAATCGTGCTTTTCGAAAGTGAGATTATGGTACATACTGTGCTGCTTTTTACTGTTATAATCTGCCATTTTATTTCAAATTTACTTAATTTCTTGTTATAGTATTGTGTATGTTTTAGCAATAGAAAAAAAACATTTCACACACACACACACCCCAAAAGCCTGGGGGGAGGGTCTGGGGCTTGTGGATTTCATTAAGAGCCCCAATTTCCCCCCTCCCCGAATGTTGAGCATAGGGTAAGCAGCAGGATAGGAGTCTCTGCAACCCCAGAGGAAGTCATGTGGGCCATAGTTGATTAATAGTGGGGCTCCCCCTTTGTATGCCTGGGCTAACCTTATGCTCACAACTTGAGCAGATGCTTGTGAGTCGTCTTGGTTGAGCGCTGGGGCACAGCAGAGCTCTGGATGAATAGGCAGGAGAGGCGAGTATTTCAACACAAAGAAGGAGTGGCAGGGCTTGCACTGAAGCTGACAGTTACACATTCTCCGAGGCCCGGGGGCGGGCAGGGGGATGCACTAAGGGAATATGAACCTGAGAAGCAAAAAGCAGGATCTGTATCTGGAAGCATTGCATGTTCGCCAACATCACGGGACTCTCTTCCAAGGAAGCTGGAAGGAGTGTGCACATTCATCACACACAGGATTTCAGGAAGGTGGTGCCTGGTTTACTAAGCAAGGTTCTGCTCCTCCAGTCTTTGGTCTGTCAATACTTGCTTCTGACTTGGCTTAAGCTGAGCCCCAGACTCTCCCCCCTGAGCCCTTTGGTCAGCTGGGGCTTGGGGACAAGAGGAAGAAGAAGGAGAGCCTTTGAATGTGGTTAGGGGATTTGTGGAAGATGGGGAGGAAGGGTGGCGGTTGACGAGCGATATGTTGGTCTCTGCGGTGCTACTATCCATCCTGCAGGTGCCCAGGATGTCCTGCAGGGTGCTCTGGCTCAGGCAGCCCAGGCTGTTCAGAAGTCGGCAAGCGTCGTGACGGAACCGGATGCCCACGAAAGCATAGAGGATGGGGTTGAGGCAGCAGTGGCTGAAGGCAACCATCTCGCTCAGAATAATGGCCGTGTTCAGCTCAACCGCACACCCGTTGTTGGCGGTAGCCAGCTTGTTGAGGGTGTCCAGGAAGATCACCACGTGGTATGGAGTCCAGCAGAACAAGAAGACGCTGGTGACCAAAATGGCTACTCGAACCACTTTCTGCCGCTTCAGCCGCTGGGAGCGGCACAGGACCCTGACGATGGCTATGTAGCAGAAGCACATGACCAGCGAGGGCAGGAAGAAGCCCACAATGTGATACAGGAAGCGTGTGGCCAGCCACGCGTTGATTCCATGTTTGCCATATTCTCTGAAGTGGCAGATGCTGGGCTGGTTGTCCCTGCTCGGCCAGACTTCTGTGAAGAGCAGGTCAGGCAATGTCAGCAGCAGAGAGACAACCCAAACTCCCAGGCATGTCAGGTGGACAGAGATGGCTCGCTGCTTCTGGAAGGCCCACAGCGCATGCACCACGGCCAGGTAGCGCTCCACACTGATGCAGCCCAGCAGCAGACTGCTGCTGTAGAAGTTGATTCTGTTGGTGGCACTGAGCACCTTGCAGAGGAAAGGTCCAAAGATCCAACCGGCTATGTTCTGGACAACCCCAAAGGGGAAGGTGAACACGAGCAAAAGGTTCGCCAAGGCCAGGTGGAAGAGGAAGAGCTCGGTGGAGCTGCGGGAGCGTCGGTAGCACCACAGGATCACGATCACCATCAGGTTTCCGACACCCCCCAGGAAGAAGATCAGCATGTAGACAAAAGGGACCAGGAAGGCCCTTAATTGATGGGTGGTGCTCTCATCCATCGTGGGACACATGTAGTCGGTGTAATTGGAGAGTTGTTCCGCATAGTCCGACGTATTGTAATCATCTAACTGTGGAACAGAAAGCAAGACAAAGTCATTACCAGGTGATGTGGCAGGGGTAGAAATGTTATTTCCCCAGGCCCTGCTGCACTGATATTCAGCGATGCCTCCATGCCAGAATGCTTGAAGACAGAGAAACATTCATGGAAAGACTGTGTGTGAGTGTCTGGAGGCATAGGTGTCAACGTTTCCCATTTTTAAAGGGGAATTCCCTTATTCTGAATAGGATTCCTCGCAAGAAAAGGGAAAAGTTGACAGCTATGGTCTGGAGGTGGTTGGTGGATGGATGCTGGCTAACAGATTGAGGTTGAATACTAACAGGACTGGTGACTGGGAGTAGCCGCTGAGACCGTATAACACCAGTCCTGAAAGACCTACAGTGGCTCACAGTACATTTCCGAGCACAATTCAAAGTGTTGGCACTGAACTTTAAAGCCCTAAACGGCCTCAGCGCAGTATACCTTAAGGAGCGTCTCCACCCCCATTGTTCTGCCCAGACACTGAGGTCCAGCACCGAGGGCCTTCTGGCGGTTCCCTCCCTGTGAGAAGTGAGGTTACAAGGAACCAGGCAGAGGTCCTTCTCGGTAGTGGCGCCCGCCCTGTGGAATGCCCTCCCATCAGATGTCAAGGAAATAAACAACTATCTGACTTTTAGAAGACATCTGAAGGCAGCCCTGTTTAGGGAAGTTTTTAATGTTTAATGTTTTATCATGCTTTTAATATTCTGTTGGGAGCCGCCCAGTGTGGCTGGTGAAACCCAGTCAGATGGGCGGGATATAAATAATAAATAATAAATTATTTTTATTTTTATTTTTATTTTTAGGCTGCTTGGTTTCTGCCAAACTGTTTTTATTGATTTTCCGAATTTTATCAAACCCACCACAAACTAAAACAAATTTAATACAATCAATCAATCATGTATTGTGTTTGACTAAAAGCCATTGCAAATTCAGTTACAGATCCAGCAAGTCAATTAAAACCTGTTAAAAGAAATCCAGAGATATACATCCATTTACAATATGTCAAATTAATGAATAGCCTGCACAGCCTACAGCGTTGTCTTTTATATACTGCAGCTAACACGAATACTTTAAGCGGCTTTAGCAAATAGGGCTGTTTTGTACGTGACAAGCACATCACAGTCAGGTAACAGTCAACATATTTTCACTTCAAGGTTCTGTCCCTGTAGCAGTGCCAGCATCTGTTCCAAAAAATCTCTTTCTGGGGTTTTGATAGAGCTGACAATGGAGTATATAACAGGGGAGATCTTCTACCTCACCTACCCCACAAATACAAAGTCTTAAATGCCTTGGAACACTTCTATAACTTCCATCTAAGACTGATGTAGGCATTGTTTGAAAACTGAGAGCTGTAAATGAAGTTCTTGGGGAGGCAAGGTAAGTTGACTGCAAGTACTGAGCTCTGGTGTGGTTAGATTTCAGCAAATAGTACCAATGGGAGAATTCTGAGATGGATTAGTGTTAAGTCTTCCTCATTATCCTGTTTATAAATCCAATCCCTAAGCAGTCTTTTAACTCCAGGGAATACAAAAATATCTGTTGTCTGGTTTTTTGAGGCTAGTAGGTCTTGTACAGTGGTGCCTTGCAAGACGAAAAGAATCCGTTTCGCGAGTCTCTTCGTCTTGCGAAGCAAGCCCATTAGCGGATTAGCGCTATTAGCGGCTTAGCGGGCTTAGCGGATCAGCTGATAAGCGGTTTAGCGGATTAGCGGATCAGCTGATAAGCGGCTTATCGGATCAGCTGTTAAGCGGCTTAGCGGATCAGCTGATAAGCGGCTTAGCGGATCAGCTCTTAAGCGGATTAGCGGCTTAGGGATCAGCTGATAAGCGGCTTAGCGGCTTGGGAAAAGGGGGGGGAGGGAAAAAACCCCCCGTAGGAACTCGCAAGACATTTTCGTCTTGCGAAGCAAGCCCATAGGAAATTCGTTTTGCGAAGCACCTCCAAAACAGAAAACCCTTTCGTCTAGCGGGTTTTCCGTCTTGCGAGGCATTCGTCTTGCGGGGCACCACTGTACTAACTTCTTGTACTAACACCCTTCTTCCATTTTCCCTCCAGGCAGAGTCTAGGCAAGAGGTCCTCTGGCATATCCAGGACCCTTTTATAGTACGAAAAAGTAGCCATCTCCGCTTTTACATTGGTACCTCGGGTTAAGTACTTAATTCGTTCTGGAGGTCCGTTCTTAGCCTGAAACTGTTCTTAACCTGAAGCACCACTTTAGCTAATGGGGCCTCCTGCTGCTGCTGCGCCGCCAGAGCACAATTTCTGTTCTCATCCTGAAGCAAAGTTCTTAACCCGAGGTACTATTTCTGGGTTAGCAGAGTCTGTAACCTGAAGTGTATGTAACCTGAAGCGTATGTAACCCGAGGTATCACTGTACAGACACCATGCCTGTCTCTGTCCTAAGGAAGGTAGCTGGGGTACCAGGAAGTACTGCCTGCAGATACTTTAGGAACCTATTCTGGCACACTTCTAGGTCTTTCAGGTTATTATGATTCATCCCCCAAATCTCAATACCATACTGCATCTGAGCTACTACTTTCCCAAGATAAACCTTTAGGGCTGGGATTACCAGCCTGCCACCTTTAGAATAGAAAAACTTCAGGATAGCATAGGCTGACTTCTGTACTGTTGCTGTTATAGTTTATAGCTGAGGTTTCCAGGAATTTTGCTCATCAAAATATACCCCCAAATACTCTGGGCGGCTCCCAACAGAATAAAACATCACTTGGGGGTATGTTTGCCAAAGACAAAATCTTTGAACGTGATGGTGACAGCAGTCCTAATGGACCAACTGCTAATTAGGACCTGCTAACGTTACCAGAATGGCCCTCAGTTTCAGAACAAGAAGTGATCTTATAGGTGCCTTAATGACTGACAAAAATACTGGAGAGGACATAATCTTTTCAGAGTTCTTTAAGAATAATTCTGAGTGGTGGTCTCCCCTCCTAGCAAAATTATTTTCTTATATAAACTACTGGCACTTTCGCTGAGGACTGGAAGCAGAGTATTATCATCCCAATTCTCAGGAAAGGTGACAAACATAGCCCCCGGAACTATTGGCCTATTAGTTTATTGGATATAAGCTCTAAAGTTTAATATAATTTCCACCAAAATTGACTTCATCCTTGATGCGTCCATAATTTCCTCTTGTTGCCGCATTGTTTTGGAACCTCATAGCTTCTGGTACCCACCCCACACGATCAATCTAGGAAGATACCATGGTCAATGGTATTGAAAAACACTGAGAGATCAAGAAAGAGTGATAGAGTTGTCCTCCTCTGTCCCTCATTCAATACCAGGTCATTCAACAGGGCAACCCAAGCTGATTCAGTCCCCAAAGCTGGAAGTGGTATTCAACTACATTTTTACTCTGAGTAGACCTATTGGAATTCATGAATATGACAGGTTTATTAATTTCAGAGGGTCTGCTCTGAGTAAAAATTTAGCTGAGCACCACCCCGTATTTGCTAAAGACTCAAGAGACATATTTGAAGCAGGAACTGCCAGTCACAGCTTTCAATCTGCCAGATTGCAGATTCATTTGATGCCTTTGTTGGACCCGTATCTGATGCAAATACTTCTAAATAAGGCCCAAGCTGCTCCCTCAAGATAGCAATCATCCTTGCTGCTCACAATGACCCATTTCTTCAGTTTTATCATGCAGTTTGAACGAACTTTCTCTCAGAAAGGATGTTGTGGTTTTCAGCTGCAGAGAAGCAACTTGGTTGATACTTTCTGGTGCCCTGGTGCTGACATACTGCTTTGCTATTTGTTTTGCTATCTGGACCTGAGAGGAATTACGCCTGTCTAACAATGGATCTATAGCTTCATTAGATTTGAATGACCAAGAGCAGCTAGTGCGCTATTCTTTAGCCTACAAGATCTGGACTTAAAACAGTCCAGTTTTGTCTGCACATGAAAGTACAAAACATACACAGCCTTCTGGGTGAGATCAGACTCGTGAGGATCCCATTCTCAGCAGAAGTCCAGTTTTCATGGCGTTTATTGGTTGATTGTGCCAAGCAGCAAAGCCATCTCTTTCTCCTCTTTGAACAGTTTTTTAAAGTGTGCAATCCTCACCCTCCACATTTAAAGGTACTGAACAAACGTTTAATCAGATTATGCCACCATGGGAGGGGGGCAAGTTTAAGACTGAAATGTGATTTAAAAACAACATCGTTTCAAGTATTTGAAAGAGTGAACAACTGCATTCCTGACATGTACAGTAAAGGGAGCGTAAACACAAAGAGGCAATCAGAATTCAACCCCTATAAGTGTTAACGGGAGGGAGCTCACCTCCTGACCCCAAAACATACTCCAGATTATTTTAGTTTTGTCTGAATGAAACTATTCTTTTGTTTAACACTGCAATTTTTGTTCAGAGTCATTTAGAAGCTCTGATCAAAAACCACATCAACCTCATATGCCAAAGTGGTTGCAACTGCGCAGACTGCAGAGCTCCCATAGACATAAAGCCAGCTGAACTAGGATAACTTATCCCTTGTAACTTATTCCTTTAGAAGGAATAAGTTATCCCAGTTCAAGCATATATTGGCTCAGCCTAGCAGTGACTGTGGCATAAGAATAAGAGAACATCTCTGGATCTGAAGGTCAGTTAAGGTCAGTTAACTGATAGATTATTTTTAGAAAGTTCTCAGACTATAACCCTACCTCTCTGCCAAGTAGGGATTGAGCAGTCTGTCAAATTTGGTTCTTTCACTTTCTAATTTTTCTATAATATTAATTTTTCTCTCCACGTTTCTGCAGAAATTTGCAATAACAAAACCTCATGAAAATTCATCGGCATTTCAGTGCAAATTTCTCTAATTTCTGTATAAAGTTTTGACTAATGTACACATTTTTGTAAGCAATCAACCCAAACATAATGCATTTTGTATATCATTTTCACCAATTTATTTATATTCATGCACACTTTCCTCTAATACTGTATATGAATTTTTGTAAGCACTGCTGAGTTGGAGAACTTTGTTGCAAAATGCAGATAAGCGTGATCATCAAAGGATGGTGGCGTTTTAGTTTTCATATTGTTTTGGGAAGTGCTAGTTTGATACATTTGCCTTTAAATGCAAACTGAATCGAATTCCACCTCATCCCTATCGCCAGTTGCTCTCAAATTAGCTAACAATATGAAATATTCTCTGACGATTCATCTCATAACAATACAACAATAAACACAGGCTTAAAAGCATATTCTCCAAGACTCTCAGCAGCAAAGGAGGCTGAATAGAAGGTGGAGCCAGCACACACACACACACACACACACACAAACACACACACACTTGCACGGTCTTCTGTTCAATTAGCCTGAACTCCCCCAATTCTTTGGAAGGCTGAACCCAAGACCCTTTAGAGCTCTGCTACTTAGGTTAAATGTGCTTTGAGCCATTAAAGAAAAGATTGACAGGAGGCCATCGCAGTGTGGTACAGTCCAGCAAGAGCTGAATGGAGAAACAGGACAAGAATGACTTTTGTGCCACCTTCACACCCACGCACTGCGTTTTTAAGTGTCAGCTCACCAGCCGGAGAGAGGGAGGGAGAAATGAGAATTCATCTTTCTCTCTAGGGGGATGAGGGGAGCAGCTTTCTTGCTCTCTCTCCCATGGGACTCAGTGGTTATGGTGTCCTGCCTGCAGCGGAAATCTCACCAATCTGTGAAGTGCCAGCCAAACCACCATGGCAGGCAACTTCCTCCTGTTGATGAAAAGCACCCAGATCCTGCTCTCAGCTTCTCAAAGGTGTCTTCTTCTGAAACCCATTTGCATACTGGGACTCATATCCCCTTTGCCATGGCACCCTCTTTAGGCTTCACTCAGCAACCCCCCCCTGCACACACATGCTATTCTACACACACGCAGCCGCAACTTGCACAGAGTGAGCTACTCCAAAGCAGACAACTGCGTGTCAGTTGCCTCTGTGTGGCCATGCTGACATCTTAGCGATACATGGAAGGAGCGATCCACAGACTCAAGAATGGACCGCAAGCACCTTCCGAGTCTTTGCTGCAGAAAACCTTCCAATCAAATATAATTGCACAACTTTAATTTGACAGTACATGTGAATGAAACCCACCTAAAAAAGTTACAATCCAGAAGCACCCCAGAAGTTGCTTTGGCTAAAACAGCTTGATCTGCCCACTCCTCTCTGCAACATTTCCTAGCCTTAGGATAGAACTCCCTCTCTGGGGCTGAGACTACATCTTTAGACTTGCACAGACCTCTTTCGGAGGGGAGATAACTCTAGAGAGCCCAAAAAGACACAAATCCACAAAGCTCCCCACCCCGAAAGATTTCAGCCCACAACTTCCATTCGTAATATTTCCGATTTAAACTTGTAAGCATCCCAAATGACATGTCTCAAATCCCAACCCTCACCCTTCCGTTGCCCCACTGTGGAAGCTGAGCCTATGCCAAACTAGCCACAACTCACCATGAAGTTATCAATGGAGATGCCTGTCATTTCTATTACTTGGGAGTCAACCATCCTCAGCAGAGTCTCGCTTTGTCTTCAGAGACTGCAGCTAGTAGGAGGAAGGGACGGGTGAAGAAGGCTCCTAAATTGCTTTGCAAGGCAAATTGAGAATCTCCACCCACACACTCCACAATCACGTTTTTTAAATTATCATTGTAAAAGTCCCCTGTTGTTGTTTTTTTTTTTTTGGGAGGGGGTGGAACAAAAAACTTCCTCCATTTCCTGGTATTTCAGAGTGTTCAGTGAAGTTCTCTGTCCCCTTTGCTTGAAATAAATACTACTACTACTACTACTACTACTACTACTACTACTACTACTACTTATTATTATTATTATTATTATTATTATTATTATTATTATTATTATTATTATTATTATTTTATTTTATACCCTGCCCATCTGGTCGGGTTGCCCCAGTCACTCTGGGTGGCTTCCAACACATAAAAACATAATAAAACCTCAAACGTTAATAGTAACAATCTGATCCAATATAAAAGTCACAATAACTTTAAAATGAACAACTTATATCAAACAATGCAACATTCAACAATCCATCAGAATCTAATGGTAAACAGTAAAAGTAAACATCAACAAAGAATAATTAAACAGTTCACACTCATCAACCACAATAAAGAATTGCCAATCTACAATCAATAAAAATAACAGCAAATCACAATGCATAAAATACCACAAAACATACAAAACCATGTACTGTAAAAGGATCAAATGGAGAAACAAAGACACACAACTTATAAAACTTCTTTTTTATAAATATCCCTGAACTCCTCTCTTCCCAGCTGCATCTTCCCAGCAGCTGCTGTTCTCAAAGTCATAGTCTGGGAAAGGCTGGGTTGGGGCAAGGCAGTTGGAAACGCCACTGTCTGATGAGAAACAGAAAGTCTCTCCCCTCCTGGTTGTTCCTCTGGAGCAGCTCTCTTATGAAGGCATCCAGGGTTCTAGTGTGGGGCAAGGCAGGTGGAAGTATGCCAAGACTTTTTAAGTTCAGCATCTAGGCCTGAAGCCAGGTAGAAATGTGTCCAGATAATCCTTTCCCTTCAATCATATACCCTCCAACATTTCTTCGATGAAAATAGAGACATCCTATTCTATCATCATCTATTCTATCATCATCATCACCACTCATCTGACTGGGTTGCCCCAGCTTCCAACACATATAAAAACATAACAAAACATTAAACATTAAAAAACCTCCCTATACAGGGCTGCCTTCAGATGTCTTCTAAATGCTGAATAGTTACTTATCTTCGTGGCTCAGGGGTCTCATAGCTCCATATCCCCCAACACTGGAGAAAATAGGGACGTCCTAAGGAAAAGCAGGACATTCCAGAATCAAATTGGAGACTGGGGTGGCTTCTGTAAATCTGGGACTAGCCCTGGAAAATAGGGACACTTGGAGGGTCTGCAATCACACCTGAAGCTGACATGCCACCACTGATGAACCACCTTGCCCAAGCACCCCAAATGGTTTTTTAATGTACAGATGGATGCCAGCAACAAGTTCCATGTAAGTGTCTATCATTCAGGTAGACTGAAACTTTCATCTGCTTTCATCTATTGCAGTGCTGCAAAACAATGAATTTGATAACCATGGCTAATTCGTTGTGGTTTTGTGCGTATGTAAGTTTCCATGTGATTATGAAATATCCTGGCAATCCTATGAGTTGTTGTTGTTGTTTAGTCATTTAGTCGTGTCCGACTCTTCGTGACCCCATGGACCAGAGCACGCCAGGCACTCCTGTCTTCCACTGCCTCCCGCAGTTTGGTCAAACACATGTTCGTAGCTTTGAGAACACTGTCCAACTATCTCGTCCTCTGTCGTCCCCTTCTTCTTGTGCCCTCCATCATCTTTCCCAACATCAGGGTCTTTTCCAGGGAGTCTTCTCTTCTCATGAGGGGGCCAAAGTATTGGAGCCTCAGCTTCAGGATCTGTCCTTCCAGTGAGCACTCAGGGCTGATTTCCTTAAGAATGGAGAGGTTTGATCTTCTTGCAGTCCATGGGACTCTCAAGAGTCTCTTCCAGCACTATAATTCAAAAGCATCAATTATTCGGCGATCAGCCTTCTTTATGGTCCAGCTCTCACTTCCATACATCACTACTGGGAAAACCATAGCAATGACTATACGGACCTTTGTTGGCAAGGTGATGTCTCTGCTTTTTGAGATGCTAGCTAGGTTTGTCATTGCTTTTCTCCCAAGAAGCAGGCGTCTTTTAATTTCACGGCTGCTGTCACCATCTACAGTGATCATGGGGCACAAGAAAGTAAAATCTCTCACTGCCTCCATTTCTCCCCCTTCTATTTGCCAGGAGGTGATGGGACCAGTGGCCATGATCTTTGTTTTTTTGATGTTGAGCTTCAACCCATATTTTGCGCTTTCCTCTTTCACCCTCATTAAAAGGTTCTTTAATTCCTCCTCACTTTCTGCCATCAATGTTGTGCCATCTGCATATCTGAGGTTGTTGATATTTCTTCCGGCAATTTTAATTCCGGCTTGGGATTCATCCAGCCCAGCCTTTCACATGATGAATTCTGCATATAAGTTAAATAAGCAGGGAGACAATATATAATTGTTGCTTGTTACAAGTTTTTCTCATAGTCAAAGCAGCACAAGCATCCCTGATGCAAGGGGGCCCAGAAGGCCTGCCAGGTTTTTAAATGGTTCCCTACCTAGGTTCGACTGAGTGACAGCTGGCACTTTTAGCAGTTAGTCTGGGCACAGGGCATACTTGCCAGGCAGTCTGCAAACACCTTTCAGGAAGCTGGGAAAGATGGTGGACACCTCCTGGGGCAGGGGGATGTGTATTTCTGCAGGTTGAAATTGCCACCAGGATTTTTCAGTCTTCCTGCTAGGTATAACCTATCCTTTGCTTGTGTATTTCAGAAAAATCAGTGCATCTCTCAGGTTGAAACGGAGGGCAAAAGATCGGGGCTTTTCTCCAAAATCAATATATGGGCAACTATTTTAAAACGTTTTATTGGTAAAACCTATTGGTGTTTTGCAACTTTCTGACTAGTTGCAGGACCTAAGCCAGACCTAGCAGAGTATACACAGAATCCACAGAAGCAATTGGCAACTTGGCTGCAGACAGGATAGACGAAGCAGGAACCAGGAACTTGTTGTTAGGTGTTTATTATATACAGTGGACTATTTACAGGAACAGAACACGGATCTTTTGCTAGCTCTCTCTGACACGACTCACAACTCCTACACTCACTGACCCACTGAACCACTGAACTCCAAACTCTGAACTACCAGTTAGTAGGCCATTAGTTATCACTCCCTTGAGAGAGCTTGACCAATCAGGGAGCCTCTGTTATCACCAGGCAGACTTACTCCTTCAGATTGCCTTCTGGCTGTCTGCCAAACCTTAATTGACTCTGTGTGAGTAGCTGCACGTACACAGTTTCCCAACACGTTTTACCTCTCCTACTGAAGTTAATGGGAGGGAAATTTCCTGGGTCAGATACCAAGCTAGTGTGCAGCTGCTCCATTGATGCAGGTGTAGCTGTGGACTGCAGAGATATAAGATCCGGCATAGACGGGCTGCTCCCATCAGTGACCCACCCACAGCTCTTTTTCACCAGTGTTATCCATCTGGTGTCATTTTGGTGGCATGATGGAATTTACATCAGCTGGTGGGTCCTCAGCAGTGGGTTGGGTCTTGAGTAGCAGTGGCTGCTTCCCAATCTGCAAGATTAAGAAACGGGAGCCACATCTATAAAATCTGCAAAAAAGTTCTTTGATTTCGGTTTAAATGTTACCCGTAACTGGGAACTCTCAGGCTGTGGAACACACGAAGTGTGTTAATATGCATGTGGATTACACAGATCTAATGTTTCCATGTGTACCGGTACTTTGGTTTACATTTGTCCACACATGAGCGCTTTCTGCTGAACTCCATACCTGACATTTAAAGCACTCTTACAACACTTTAAAAGCCATGGAGAATGCTGGGAACTGTTGTTTGTTATGGGTGCTGCTGGGAATTATAGATTTGTGAGGCCAGCTCCCTTAACAAAGTTTCCAGGATTCCCAGTCACTGTTAAAATAATGTAAGAGTGGCTCTTCATCAGATGCCTTGTTATCTTGAGTTACAGGGGTATGCCTGTTGATAACACAGACATCCTGGGATTGGTAAGCCAATTAAAACCTGTAGCATGATTATTAAGTAGTGGGTGGACATAGCAGACCACACAGAGATTTCTCCAAGTAGTTCTTTATAAGTAAGCTGGAACTGAACTGAACAGCAAACAGCTCAGCCAGCCTGCTTTTATAGGCAGCCAGCTGTCAACATTGTAACAACAGCCCAGGGTTTCCCGCCTAAATTAACTTACGTGGACCTGAGTGAAAACTATATACACAAAACCCCCTGGTGGCCAGCGTGAGAACTTCAATACATAACAATGATAAAAACCCATTGTGTCCAATCAATCAAAAAATGGTAGCACTGATCTCTTCCTCCTGACAAATTGCATTTCAGTGGTTTCATACATGACCTGCCACTGATTTCACTATATCTAACGTGCATCTTAGGTCGTCAAGTCAAGTCAAGTCTGCCCAGACTTCCGGTTCCAGTCTGCCTTGATGGAGACAGCTCCCACGACAGCGGGAGATCTTTAGCAAAGGAGAAACAAGGATGATTGAGGGTACTTATCCTTGCAAGTTACCCCCAGGGACAGGGGGGAACAGGCTTCACTCGCAGTTCGTCTCAGTACCTGACTCTCGCTGTGGCATGGAATGTGTGAGGCAGGGAGGCACTGAGTGCAAAAGCAATTCGCCTGCTTATAATGCTCCATTGAGAAGCAGAGGTTCTCCTGTTAATTAGAGCCTAATTTGGACTAATGTACAGGTGTGTGCTAGAAAAGATGAGATCACAAACTGCGGAACAGAACCAACTGCAAGGTTGTTAAGGTTTGAACTTGAGAGAAAACTTGATTCAGTGCAAAAGACGATGCGGGGGGAGGGGAGCCTATGGCTTCTTTATATAAAGTTTTTTCCCCCTTTACATTTATGATTTGGCAATGCTCCCTTAAATGCTAGTTCAATTTTTATATGTACAAGTGAGGAAAAAGGAGGAAACTGTAGATATGGAATACAACATTAAATGGAATTGTGTGTTGTTGTTTTTTAAAAAAGGACAAAGGGAGGGAAGCTCTATGTTGTAAAAAAAAAATGATGGAAATTTAGATTTGACTTTTCCCTATCCTTTATTATTTACAGATTGAACTGGAAAATGCTAAAAGTACTTATAATGTAATTTAATTTAATTGGAAGTACAAGTGCATAATTACTGTATTTTTTGTTCTATAAGACTCACTTTTTCCCTCCTAAAAAGTAAGGGGAAATGTGTGTGCGTCTTATGGAGCAAATGCAGGCTGCGCACCTATCCCAGAAGCCAGAACAGAAAGAGGGATTGCTGCTTTCACTGAGCAGTGATCCCTCTTGCTGTTCTGGCTTCTGAGATTCAGAATATTTTTTTTCTTGTTTTCCTCCTCCAAAAACTAGGTGCGTCTTGTGGTCTGGTGCGTCCTATAGAGTGAAAAATACGGTATCTCCAGCTGAATGGAAGGATAAAAGGAATCTGCCAACATGCCAAGGAACTGATAAGGTTAATTACTGAGTCATCTCCAGTTTGACAGATCACTCTTTTTCCCAAGCTGAGAGGGAAAATGGCAAAAACAGGTTATTTATTGGGAAGCTGTAATTTTTGCAGCTATTGTCAAAGCTGCAAAACAACAAAGCATGGGACGGAGCATTGAAGAATCTCTGAAACAACAATGGGATATTAGCTCCACCCAAGGCATGACGGAGAA
Source organism: Podarcis bocagei (assembly GCF_964188305.1). Classification (NCBI taxonomy): domain Eukaryota; kingdom Metazoa; phylum Chordata; class Lepidosauria; order Squamata; family Lacertidae; genus Podarcis; species Podarcis bocagei. Next base: position 17,019,929 of record NC_138141.1, on the reverse strand, counting down.
CAGCAACAACCAGGAAAAATAGACATAACATTTTAAAAAGTCAGGAAGAAACATCACAGACAGAATAATTGTCACACACAGGAAGAACAAGGATATAGTTTGAGTGCCTCACTTGCAGTTTCATAAACCATTTAATGTGTCAACACAAATAGAAGTTATTAATATTGCAGTTGTTATACATGGGATTATTATCTTGACTTGAATGTAATTGAAATTAACAAGATTTTGGAACGCAGATATAAAGAAAATCACCAAACCATCAATTCTAGCACATTGGGGGGGGGGGCACCTAAATTATATAATTTGGTATTTGAATTATTGGTCCCTTACTTCCCTAATGATATAGAACAGGGATGTAATTGTATTATAATTTGGCATCGTTATAATGAGGTCATCATTGGGTTGTAATTGAAAACTAATAAAAAATATTTTAAAAAATCACACAACCCCACCAGCCTCCAAGAAGAAACATGCCAATGAATAGTAAGAGTTTTTCTGCTAGGCTGATCATAACAGACCCTCCAAGTGTCCCTATTTTCCAGGGACAGTCCTGAATTTACAGAAGCTGCCCCTGTTTCTGATTTGATCTCAGAATGTCCCATTTTTTCTTGGAAAAATGTTGGAGGGTATGGTAGTACACCCCTATTTTCATTGGAGGGTATGGAATTATGTAACCCCCAAGCCAGGGAGCTAAGTAACTATACAATATTTAGAAGACATCTGAAGGCAGCTCTGTATAGGGCTAGTAAGCCTGATATTTATTAAAGTAAAATGAACTGTTGCAACGGGACGCGGGTGGCGCTGTGGGTTAAACCACAGAGCCTAGGACTTGCCGATCAGAAGGTCGGCGGTTCGAATCCCCGCGACGGGGTGAGCTCCCGTTGCTCGGTCCTTGCTCCTGCCAACCTAGCAGTTCGAAAGCACGTCAAAGTGCAAGTAGATAAATAGGTACCGCTCCATTGGGAAGGTAAACGGCGTTTCCGTGTGCTGCTCTGGTTCACCAGAAGCGGCTTAGTCATGCTGGCCACATGACCGGGAAGCTGTACGCCGGCTCCCTCGGCCAATAAAGCGAGATGAGCACTGCAACCCCAGAGTCGGCCACGACTGGACCTAATGGTCAGGGGTCCCTTTACCTTTACCTTTAAACTGTTGCAACAGGATTACCACTCACCACACGCAGGAGGGAGGAGAACCCAGAACAATGGTGGGCAAGCCCTTACATACTTTTGAAATTGCCCACCCTGTAGCCCAAGACCACCCGCCCTAAACATCATACATACATCACAGAATGAGGCGGTCTCCAGCAGAAATCCTGTTTGCCAGGATACCTGATAATGGTCATTGATTATATTACCTGGGCAGTCTTGCCATTATTTTTTGATGGTTAATACTTTTGTGTTGGTTAATACTGAATCCAGGTCACAGACTCACCCTATTCATATGCAAATACGCCCTTAAGGCAGGATTTGTAAGCAAATAGATAATGGGGAGGCTTTCCCATTTTCCTTCCTCACTGCAAAGGAATAGTTGAGGTCATTGGGAGAGTCAAAATGGCTTTAGGATTGTTCTCCTGTGCTATTTCTGACATGTGGTATATATGCTTATGTACAGTGGTGCCCCGCAAGACGAACGCCTCGCAAGACGGAAAACCCGCTAGACGAAAGGGTTTTCCGTTTTGGAGGCGCTTCGCAAAACGAATTTCCCTATGGGCTTCCTTCGCAAGACGAAAGCCCATAGGGAAATCTCCGGGACAGTGGGGAAGCGCAGCGCGTCTTCCCCACTGTCCTCGGACCTCCTCCGAAGGCTGGTGGTGGGGCGGAAAGCCCTTCTCCCCGCACCAGCCTTCGGAAGGCTGCTCCGAAGGCTGGCGGTGGGGCGGAAAACCCTTCTCCCCGCGCCAGCCTTCGGATGGCTGTCCTGACGACTTGCGGTGGGAGGAGGGTTTTCCTTCCCACCGCCAACATTCAGAATGCTGTTCTGAATGTTGGCGGTGGGGAGGAAAAACCCTCCTCCCACCGCAAGCCCCGGGAACAGAGGAGAAGCGCTGCGCCCCTTCCCCTCTGTTCCCGTACCTGTCCTGAAGGCTTGCGGTGGGGAGAAAAGCCCTTCTCCGCACCGCCAGCCTGGAAAGCGGTTTCCATAGGAACGCATTAATTGATTTTCAATGCATTCCTATGGGAAACCGTGCTTCGCAAGACGAAAAACTCGCAAGAAGAAAAAACTTGCGGAACGAATTAATTTCGTCTTGCGAGGCACCACTGTATGTGTTTCCCCTGTATATTTTATATTTGAGACCTTAGAATTCTTATAACAGTGGTAAACTCCCTAGGTTCCAGGCAGTTTTGTTAATGGGATTTGCAAGGGAAAGGACAATGGGAACGCTTTCCCCATTTCCTTCCTCCTACTGTAGAGGAATATTTGAGATCATTTTGGGAGAGTCAAAATGGCTTTTTGGGATTGTTCTGTTTGCCAAAATAATGTGAGATTTTCCTGAAGTAATATTTCCTAATATTTTAAAGGGCGGGGGTTTGGTTTCTGTGGAGTGTGTGTCTACTATGTGTGTGCACCCTAACTTTTTATGACAGGAATAATTCTGAGTCTCCTTAATCTCAAGACATTTGGAACCAAATGGCAGCTTTGTGGAGGAAAGAGGGGGATCCTGGAGGAGCAGAGGGAACTGAGAAATCATTGCTGCAACAGGAAGGCTTCTTTCGTTCTCTCTTTCACACACACTTTCATTGTCTCAAAGCAAGAAGTGAAAACCTGAAGGGCCTCTTTCGATCTGAATGCTTCTTTAGCAATCAAGAATAAATATAATTTGAGGGGTTGAAGTATTACAGCACAGCCCTATGCATCTTGATGTGAAACAATTCCTGTTGAATTCATTGATAATTACACCCAGATAAATGTGCATGTCCCACTTTGCCCTAGTGGATTGTAGCGCTTCTCTAGGGGAAAAAACTCTGCTCATACAAAGCAAAACTGAATGGACTTTGGGTGGGGAGATTTGCCGTCAAATCTAACAGTGCATCTGAAGAAGTGTGCATGCACACGAAAGCTCATACCAAGAACTAACTTAGTTGGTCTATAAGGTGCTACTGGAAGGAATTTTTTTATTCTAACAGTGCATATTATTGCTAGTTAGCATGTGAAAAGGTTAAGACCACAGAGCTGTATTGCTGATAGGCGGACTCAGACTATAGAAACATACTGGTAATTGGTAGAGAAGGTTCTGTGTGATGTCATTTCCCCTCCTCTCCTGGGAGGAAGAAGCAAATAAGTATTTCCTGTTCCTTCTCCCACCCCCCCTTTAACCAGACATGGGAGTAGATGTATGTCTGCTTACTCCTGCATCAGGCACATTTGCTGTAAATACTACTATTTGTCCTCATTTGTTTTACTGCTGTTGCTGCACAGGACGAATGCTTGACTGTGAGTAAACTTTTAAAACTTACTTTTCAGTTTGTAGCCTGTTTCTTTGATAAACAGGGTAACAAAAGGGGAAGATCGACCTAGCGGCTAATTCCTATGCTTTCATTTAAACTGCCTAAGATAGGATTTAAACTCCACTCAGCCCCGTGCTTTTAAATGCAAGCAGTAAGGTGATCCTTTTGTAGGTTTACACACACATGGGTCTGTAGAGGGATAAAATATGGTTAATATTGCTGGGAACACGAGAAGAGGAAACCAAAGAGATTCCATTTTGCCTCAAGTACTAGGCATAAGCTTGAAGCAAGAAAGGCATAACTTTGGACTTTTGTGTAAACTTTTCTGAAACATCTCCCACGCAAGAGAGACCCAGAATCAAGATGAAACATCTCTTTTAAGGGTTTGCATTTTGGCGTGGAGAAGGAGGACATCCCCTCTACAAACTGTCAGAAATTACATAAAGTGGGGTTATTCTGCCTCAGGCAGGACAAGACAGTTTACACAAAATATTAGCATTTGATAAGACAACCAGGATGTCTGTCAGACATCCCTTAATACAGAGTATCTGGGCAAACAATGACAATTAATACAAAGGAGGTTCATAGATATAGAAGAGGAATCCCTTCAGGAACTTCCCCTGATTGCTATCTGCCTAAATCACGCATTCCCAATCTGCGGCCCTCCAGATGTTTTGGCCTACAACTCCCATGATCCCTAGCTAACAGGACCAGTGGTCAGGGATGATGGGAATTGTAGTCCAAAACATCTGGAGGGCCGAAGGTTGGGGATGCCTGGCCTAAGAGTTCTCAGGCAAGGGGGACTAAGGAGGCAGAGGAAAATTTAGAGACTTTAGGCGAGCCAAGATAGCTTTTGGATTGCTCTGCTGTACTATTGTAGACATCTGGTTTATATACTTATGTATGTGTGTTTACCTTGTGCAGTTATCAACATTTATTCTATATTTGAGATTAGGAAATATTACTTAGAATTCCTATAACACAAATTAACCCATCAGATGACTGGAGAGTGGTGACTGTAGGACAGACACAAAGAAGGACTTCTTCACATAGTGCATAAACTAGAATTTGCTCCTATGAGATGTAGTCATGGCCACTCGCTCCGGTGGCTTTGAAGATCGGACAAATTAATGGAAGAGGATAAGGCTATATCTGTGGCTACTAGCTATGCTCCACCTCTGTTTGAGTTAGTCTGCCTCTGAATAATAGTCACTTAAGAGTCAGAAGTGGGACCCATCCAAAGGCTTCCCATTGGGGTGTCTGCCTGGTTGGTCACTCTGAGGTTAGGTAAAGGTAAAGGACCCCTGGACGATTAAGTCCAGACTATGGGGTGCGGTGCTCATCTCGCTTCTTAGGCCAAGGGAGCTGGCTCACCCTGTGATGAAGATTTGAGCCGCTGACCTTCCGTTTGGCAAAGCCCAAGAGCCTCAAGGGTTTAGAGAAGGGGTCGGCAAGGTTTACCTTGCCTGGGCCGGTTCACTTCAGTGGAGATCCCTCCGTGGGCCGGATCATGCATGTGCCTGTGATTTCGGGCATCTGTGTCTGCGCAAATGTGATTTCCGGTGTCTGCGCAGACGCAATTTCCGGTGTCGCAGAAGCGAGTCTCCATACCTGTGCTGGTTTAGCGGACTCACTGAACAGGCGGCTCAGTTTGGGGGTGGCTCGTGGGCCGGTTAAATGACCCCTGTGGGCTGCTTGTGGCCCATGGGCCTTAGGTTGCCAACCCCTGGTTTAGACCACAGCGCCACCCACGTCCACTGTGAGGAAGAGGTATTGGATTAGATGGGACTTTGTCCTGATCTGACCACAGGAAAATGCGTGGTGCGCACTGTCCATGCAGACAGTGCACTTGTTCACAGCACACATGATGTATCCTTGTGGAAACTGTTGCCACCAACTGTTATAAGAATTCTAAGGTCTCAAATATAGATGTTCATCAATGTACCAGGCAAACACATACCTAAGTATATAAACCACGTGTATGAAATAGTACAGGAGAGCAATCCTGAAGCCATTTTTAACTCTCTCAAATTGACCTCAAATATTTCTTTGTGCAAGGAGGAAGGAAAGCCTTTCCAATCGCTTTTGGACTGTAGGGACTTACATCTCCCTGCAAATACAGTCTGGCAAGTACAGTGGTACCTCAGGTTAAGTACTTAATTCGTTCTGGAGGTCCGTTCTTAACCTGAAACTGTTCTTAACCTGAAGCATATGTAACCCAAGGTACCACTGTATCTGAGCAAACTATCAATATGTTTAAGAGATTCAGGCACAAAAGTATTTATCATCTCAAAGGAATGGCCAGGCTGCCAGGAAAATGCAGTCAAGGAAGGCATTATCAGGTATCCTGGTAGGCAGGAGAGAAGCAACGTTTTCAAATGGTTTTGTGTGTATGTTTTGTGGGGGTATCTTAGGCTACAGGGTGGGCAATTTCAAGTGTAGGGGCTTGCGCAGCATTGTTCGGGGTTCTCCTCCCTCCTGCAGGCGGTGAGTGTGGACCTTGTTGCAAGTTTATTTCCTTTAATAAAGATCAGGCTTTGCTTTCATATACTCTGGTGGGCCTCTGCTTTCTCTCCGACCGATAGAGATCTCCTGAGGGACTCTAGACAGAATCTAGATATTCCACAAGGGAATAACAGTTCTTAAGTGGTTTTGAAACTACAGTACAGTACTGTAGGTACATTTGACGAGGAGGGGGAGGAGGAAGCAGCGTCCATCTGCCATAAGGGCGTAGTAGAGCCTCCATGTACAGGAGCAGAGTCTGCCCCTGAGCATCTGCGTCGAGCACGGGCCGAGGAGGCGCGCGCAGCTCTGGCCGAGGGGTAAGGACGGGGCGAGCGTCGCCGTTCGAGCGCGGCCAAAAATTCCTCAGGAGCCTCTTCCCTCCGCAGACAACGGAGCGGCGCTCGGAGCATGCGCGCCCAAGCGTTCGAACGCCGAGGGGGTGGTGCTTCCGGCGTGGGCGTGGCCTGCCCTGAGAGAGGAAGGAAGGAGGAAGCCGCCATCTTGTTGTCGCGTCGCCGCCGCCGCCGCCATAGTCCGGAGCAGACCCACCGAGTGACGGGCTAGGAGATAGGCCGACACCCGGAGCGGGAGACTGAGCGCAGCAAGGCAGGCGCGAAAGAAGGGAAGAAATAAAGAAAGGAAGGAGGAAGGAGAGAGCGAGCGAGCAGGCAGCAGGGCCGGTGAGGCGCTTCCCCTCTGTGAGGCGCGGGGGCGGCAGAAGATGGGGCGCGCGCGTGCGTAGCTGGGCCTGGGATCGGGGCCTCCCTTTTCCTCCTCACACGCCCCTCAGCGACAAGGAAGCAGGGAGCGGGGAGAAAGCGGGACAGCCGGCCGACGGGCCTCGGCTTATGGGGTCGGCGGGTGCCCGGTGAGGCCCGACGAAGCTACCCCTGCTGAGGGACGGGCGGCGGCGGCGGCTTTGTCGGCCTTCAGGCCGCGCCCCCTCCCCTTCCTTTCTTCCCTCGGCTTCTCGGTCCAGGAAAGCGCGCGGAGGCCCCGGCAGTCGCAGCAGTTTCCCTTAAAAGCGGCGCTCTGCGGGTAAAGGGTTCTTGGAGTGCGCCGGGTGGAGGCTGTGGCCCCGCGGGATTCTGGCCTAGGTCTTGGTGGCTGCTCACTTTTCCAGCCAGGAACGGAGGGTGTGGAGCTGGTTCCCCACCCCCTTCCCTTTCTCAAAACCCCCCTCCGCTTTGCCGACACATAATCAAAATGGGGAAAGGGTGAGGGGAGAGAAAGAGACGCCCTGGAACTCTCTTGTTCCTTCCTCTGAGGGAAGCTGAAGGGCCTGGAAACCTCCTTCGTAATGAAAACGTTGCAGCCCCGCCCCCCAAAAAAATCCAAAAGGGGGAAATGATCTTAGTGTTATAGCCAACTGGCTTCTACACGGAGTAGACCCACTGAAGTTGATGGATATAATTTAGCCATGCCTATTCATTTCACTGGGCCCCTTCTGAGTATGAATAGTAATGGATGCAAGCCATAATATGCGGCTTCGCTCCGTAGCCTGGCTGTGGAGAAAAATGTTTTTAAAGCTGCTATTTCTAACACCAAAATTTTCGGTTGTTTTTTTCAGGGTAGCAGGCCCTTTATTTTCATTTGTGGCAGCTGGTCAGCCAGTCTTAAGAAACGGGTGGGGGGTGTCTTCTGACCAGTGCTGTAGTTCCAGCAGGGGTTAGGGGGTTGCTTTGTGGGTCTTTTGTGATTCTCTGCTTTGGGCGTATTGAGATGCGGTTGGGGGAATGTATTACGCTCACGCACATAGTGACATTTTGGCCTGGGAATTTCTGGACTTGCCATTTTGGAAGAAATAGTAGATTAGTTCCTCAAATCACAACACTTGCAAAAGGAGGAATGCAGACTTTATTGAGTACACTCTTGTATAATCAAGCTTGTATCAGCTACACTCTTGAGCGCTTGCAAGCACTTTGGGGATTGCTCAGGGAGGCCTAGAGTGGTTTTATCTTAGTCACTTTTCAGCAGAGTAGAAGAAAGCTAGCTACACTGCTATATCAGTAACACAAACATTTCAGAGGCCCCCCAGGAGCTTCTGTTTAGTTTTCTGGTGGTCTGCAGCCTCTCCTGAGTGACTATACTTTTGTAACATATTCTCAGAGGAACAGTTGAGTTTTGAGGGTACATACCCTTCTCTTTACATGTAACTTCAATACCAAGACTTCAGCATGCGCCATCCATAAAGAGGCTTTGCTCTGGAATCTTTGTAAGCCTGTAAGATGCATCTGGCAAACTTCACTCCTTATTTCCAGTCAGGTGGCTTTAGCTGAAGAGGTGCTCTGCAATTCAGAAGCCAAACTTCCTGCTTGGAGCGCTTGTTTGTGTCTGTGAAGTGCCATAGTTAGAGCTCCTTTCCCTTAACATGATTTGCAAGCATGTTTTGGGGCCACTAATTCTATATGTGTACAGGAAAGGGCTTTTCAAAGTCACCCTTTCATAAAAATTGGAGGGGGGACTTGTCACTGTCCCCATACTGTGTGCCTCCATTTCATTTCCAAAACAAGTTCCCCTTTAGAAGTTTTTTTAAAAGGCAGCACACCAGTGTGCAGACTTCATTTGCAGCAATATTTTCAGCAGATAGGAGGTAGTGTAATAAAAACAATACTAAAAAGAAGAAGACAGTACATTCAGGATATTAAGAATTTTTTTTGTAGTTTTAGTAAGAGTTTTGGAAACAAAGTTTAGAGAGCTTATGGCTAGTTTATTAACAAAGACAATACACCATCTGTACTGGCATCCTTTTGCAATGCAGAGTTGCTGGGGAACTAGTGGGAGTCTTTTTGGATGTGTATCAGATTTTCTCATTTCCAGAGGTGTGCCTATGTTAGTCTGTTGCAGCAAAAATGAGTTTTACAGAACCCTCATGACACTAGGTCAGATCCATCAGGACACAAAGGATTCTCTTTTCTCTCCACCCCTACAGCCCCCACCGGCCCCAGAAGGTCCTTCAGTGTTTGCAGTTGCCCAAGTGAAAGTCCCGTTGCCACAGTTGGGATATCACTGTAAAAAAAAAAATTATTACTTGGTGGATTAGAGTCCACTTCATCAGATAAAGTAAATTTGTTCTCAGTAGGCAAATTTATATACATCTGGGTGTAGAGAGAGAAATGAGAGAGAAATGTAAACAATGAGGTCAGATAGAAAGGAATGCAGAAAGCCTAGTAAGTGAAAATTGCATTAAAGTTTAAAACGTCATAAAATTACATAAAATAAGCAGGGTGATCATGATGATAACTTATTACTTTACTTTAATGTAATTTTTTGGCTTTATTTTTTGTTTTGTTTTCTATCTCATCTCAATATTTATATTTATCTTTTTTCCCTCATGTGTATATATATCCACCAACCTGGGAGCACACTCAGTATGTTTGAAGGGGCCCCTAGTCCATCAAGGCTTGTGTCATAAGAAATTTGTTAAGTCTTTAAGGCACCACAAGACTGTTCATTGGGGTTTTTTCCTTATCAGTAGTCTATTAGTAAAATAGTTCTCCTAATCTGTCTGCATCATTGAGGACATCCTTCCAACTGGTATAGCTTGCAGCAAATAATTAGAAATACTAACACTATTATCTTATCTTTTTCAGATTGAAGTGAGTGGTTTTTGGATAGAACTCAAGTTTGTCAGAAGACTTTTTTTTTTTAAGAGAGTTGTTCCACAGTGCAAGTTTCTGCTTTACTCTTGAGTGACTTTACAGGTGCTTGCCTGCGTTGCAATAAAAGACTCATATATTGAGCAGGACCTTATTTATCTCTTCATCTTGGAGAGTCTAATAAACTATTACAGTTTCTGTACTCACAAAGTTTTGAAGTTGAAAAAGACATCTTTATAAAGCAAAACATGAGTACAGCCAGAACAGAGAACCCTGTTATAATGGGTCTCTCCAGTCAAAATGGACAGCTGAGGGGCCCCGTAAAACCCACTGGTGGCCCAGGAGGCGGGGGAACACAGGCTCAGCAACAGATGAACCAGCTGAAACATCCCAACACAATCAATAACGGCACTCAGCAGCAAGCACAGAGCATGGCCTCCACTATCAAGTGAGTACTTGCCAAACTACTCAGCAGCCATGTTGGTGCTTAAAGGATGACCTCCAGAGTTCTTCCTGTGGGCTTGTTTTGCCAACCGGAGCAGTACTTGATGCCAAGCCTTAACTGCCATCCTTTCTGTTCTGTTAGTTTCATGCATTCTAATTGTTGATCATGAAATGCCCTCATGTGTTTGTACAGAAAACCCAGTGTTTCCATTGTTAATGAGATTGACAAAATCCACTTTGGTTGTGCTAGGCTCTGAGCACTTTGGACTCCATAGCTGCATTAATCAGACCTTAACTAGTGTACTGTGTCAGGTTCTGGGTGCTATACTTTAAGGAGGATGCAGGCAAATGAAAATGATTTAGAGGAGGGCAACAAAGCTGAACAGTCATATGTAAAGGGAGTCATGAAGGATGGTTGAAAAAACTGAGTGTGAATTCCCTGGAGGAAAGCCTAAGTGCTAACATGACAGCACTCTTCACATACCTGCCCCAGAGGACAGGATTAGGTCTAAGGAGCTTAAGTTACAGGTGGATAGATTTTGGTTGAAAATGAGGAGAGCCCTCTTGATGGTTCTAGCATCAAACAGGGAGGTGGGCTATATTTCCTACAAATCACCCTTCAGCTCTCTGATTCTGTGGAGCTTCAACGATTTCAGCAAATAGTTAATTGGAATTCTTGTACTTCATTGCTTAATGTGTATTTGTATCCATCAATGCACATGGTGCTTTAGAGAACCCTGAGAAGCTTATAATAATAATTAAGCATGTTAAACATATTAATAACATATGGTTTACACAATAATTCAGTATATGTAACTGCAGAAAAGCTTTCCTAATCAGAGAAGCTTTTGACTACTTCTCTGAGTAGCCTAGGCTCCTTGATCCAATAGCAAATTGCTGCAAGCACAGAAACACTATTGAGAGAGCTGTATTAATAATTGAGGCCAGCTACCCCAGAGAACAGTGAAACCCACAATCTCAGGAATATTGGACGTGCCTTAGAGGTAAGAACCATCATACTGATATTCACCTGGAAACAAGCTCATTGGCTACCAGAGGACTTACTCAGAATTGGTGTTGTGTATTCCCAGTAGCTGACATTGGTGATTATACTGGTGGCTGCATTTGTGATGGACTGAAGTTTCTGCATCATCTTCAAGGTCAGCTACACATAGCTGCATATTGGAAGAGTGAGGCTTCCAGACTTGCATAACAGTGGCAAGGCTACTTGCCCCCTGCCTTATTGGTTGAAACTGTTGAAATGTACTGCTGTCCGTAACTTCCACCTAAGAGTCCAGGAGGAAACTCCAGCAATTAACTTATTTCAGGAGTGTGACCCCACTCAGAGCAAACAGTTCTATCTCTTCTCCAGTTATGAGATTACCTACTATGAGCATCTGTCTTGTCTGGACAAAGTTTGATATTGACCCTCATCTTGATCATTACTGACTTCAGGCAGTCATTTAAGAATTATCTTGTCTTGTATTAATATGGTGGGACAAAAGAGATACATGCAAGACCCCATAAGAGAGCTTCTGCAGGAAAGAAAAGCCCTTCATTATAATCACCTGTAATTGCCAGATAGGGCAGTAATGGAAGACCGCAAAGTGGCCTCCCCAGTACTTTTTTCTGGGGGAGATGCAGGGCTACGCATACCCCTAAACATTTTGTGAATCTTTTTACTTTTGTCCATTTAATGTATTTATTTTTCCTAATTTGAACTATAAAATGGTGGTTTTCTTGAGTCAAAATGAGAGTACCCCATAACATTTTTGTTTTAAAAAAAAGCACTGGGTCTCCTTATTCACAAAACATGTAGCACTTCCAGAAAGATGCCATAATCATTAGTTACAAAAACTGCCGAGAAGTTCAAGAGCATTATTGGAGTTATGCTCCCCATGTCTCTTACTGGAAGTCATCAGCTATGGTGATTAAGGCAGTCTGCCTGAAACCACAGCCAGAAGCCAGTTTGATATGGACCTAGATAGACAGCTCCTTATCTATAGTTCACTCAACCACTTTGGCTATTAGGAATATTGGCCTAAAATTTCTTAGTTTATGGTAATCGGAGAATTTTTTTTAAAGTGGTCTTACTATAGAATTTTTTGGTTTAGATGAAAGGCATCTTTCCCCTAATGAAGAATTGACTATATTATGAATTGATTATAGTGTTTATTAAATCTCTTTAGACAACTTTTATGGAAAGACCCAAGACAAAATACATGGCTTATAAAATTTAAAACCATAATTAAAACAATTGTCCATAAAAATAACAAAATCAACAGTGGCAGAAAACGCTTAAAGAAGAGATATTTATTAATGTGCTGTCAAATGCACACGGTGTAGAAGGTTTTTACCTGGCACCATATAGATACAGCAATTTCTGTGCCAGGTGAGCTTTGGGAGAATATTACCGAGGTGCAGAACCATCATTGAAGAAGCCTTCCATGAACATTTATTGGAGCTGACCAAATAGATTCACGTCAATAGGCACCTTCTACAAACATAAGTGCCCTGAACCACACAAGGCTTTATGGGTTAAAATCAGAACCTTGAATTGGCCTGGAAACATAGGCAGCTAATGTGGTTGGGTTAGACTTGTAGCCTGATCATCTGGCTGCTGCATTCTTTATTAATTGCCATTTCTGCACCTATGTTCAGCAAAAATCAAACAACTTCTTGGTTTTTAATACAATTTCAGGTGCTTGCTTAACATTTATTGGGTACTTGACTGCATAATGAGGGCTTTGGATCATATGTCAGAAGAACTTTGCGTCTTGAAACACAGACTAATGTGGTGCACTTGAGAATCTTGTCTTGCTTAGTTAGTAGCTAGATTAAATTTGCCACTATTGCTTTCAGTTAACTAATTCTGACAAGTTTTCTAAGGCATGGATTTTGCATCTGCCACATGCATAATGTAAGTACAGTATATGGACCTCATCTGACATAGCTGCACAGTATAGATTTTACACCATTTTAATTGTCATGCCTTCCCCAAAGTGTCCTGGAAATTGTAGTTTGGCGTGTGCTGAATATTTTCCATTGCAGAGCTCTTGTTCCCTTCACAGTCCTATGAGAGAAGATGGCTATTATATGAATTTAAGCCTTGGGGTACATTTGAGGAAGCATTAGTTTTTCTTTCTCTGGTTTGCATTTCTGGCTCTGTGGTACTCTCAGTCTAGAGTGGAATGGTGCATCCTGACAAGTCTTATTTTCTCACTTCAGACCTGGCGATGACTGGAAGAAGACTTTAAAACTCCCTCCAAAAGATCTGAGAATTAAAACTTCGGTAAGGAGTTCCTAAACCTAGAAAGCATGCAAATATTGGGCTTGAAATATAATTGAGGGAGGTGTGTAGGTGTTTGGACTAAAAAAGGTAAAGGGACCCCTGACCGTTAAGTCCAGTCACAGACAACTCTGGGGTTGCGCTCGTCTCGCTTTACTGACCGAGGGAGCCAGAGTTTTGTCCGCAGACAGCTTCCGGGTCATGTGGCCAGCATGACAAAGCTGCTTCTGGCGAACCAGAGCAGTGCATGAAAACACTGTTTACCTTCCCACCAGAGCAGTACCTATTTATCTACTTGCACTTTGACATGCTGTGCTAATCACATTAGGGGACGCGGGTGGCGCTGTGGGTAAAACCTCAGCGCCTAGGACTTGCCGATTGCATGGTCGGCGGTTCGAATCCCCGTGGCGGGGTGCGCTCCCATCGTTCGGTCCCCAGCGCCTGCCAACCTAGCAGTTCGAAAGCACCCCCGGGTGCAAGTAGATAAATAGCGACCGCTTGCCAGCGGGAAGGTAAACAGCGTCCCGTGTGCTGCGCTGGCTCGCCAGATGCAGCTTGTCACGCTGGCCACGTGACCCGGAAGTGTTTGCGGACAGCTCTGGCTCCCGGCCTATAGAGTGAGATGAGCGCACAACCCTAGAGTGTCAATACTGGCCCGTACGGGCAGGGGTACCTTTACCTTTGCAAGCAAGAGCATCTTTTAGTACATATTCTCCATGATGAGCAAATGAACAAGAAGCCAAGGAAGCTGCCTTACACTGTTGATCTGTCTTTCTGAGTAGTTTCTACACTGGCTGGAAGCAGCTGTCCAAGCTTCCAGGAAGGGGTCTCCTCGGCCCTATCTATAGAATGCCAGGGATTGAACTTGGGAGCTTCTACATGCAAAGGAGGTGCTGTCCCACTGAAGTATCACTCTGCTACCTGCTTTTATCTGGTACTGAAATTGAATGTGTGAGAGGGCATGAGCTGACTGTTCTACTTTTCTTGTTCAGGATGTGACATCCACAAAAGGAAATGAATTTGAAGATTACTGCCTGAAACGGGAGTTGCTGATGGGAATTTTTGAAATGGGCTGGGAAAAACCATCTCCGATTCAGGTTGGTTTGTGTGACAGGAGCAGATGTAAGGTGCTTACCTGGTGAATGAAAATTCAGCTGGTAGAGGACTTTTTGAGCTGGATGGTGCATGATATGGTACTTTAGATTCCTGTTGCGCAAGATGCTTTATTTTGCCATGTTGCTTTCACTGGCACTCTGGCAATATCTAATAGATCAAACTTTAACTAGCTGCTGTGTGGATAACTGAGGCTCCTCCCTCACCCATGTATGTCCAGAGTTCAGGAACATTATTGTTCAATACAGTTAATGCGGAATTTTTCCTGCTTGAGTCATTCTTTTTCAGCAGTTATAAACTTCTTATAGCTGACCAACTAGGAGGAAAGCCATTATTTTCTCAATAGGCCATTGGTGTCGCAATAGCCTGAAAAATATTTATGTGGATTCTGTATTAAATTGTTTGTGCATCCAGTCCTTGGCTGTATGGAGGGCAACAGGGAGAAATCTTGACTCGTTGCTTTTTCTGTGACTCTGTTTTACTGGAGGACGAGGCTCCTGTGCTTTGACTTTGGTTCATCCTGAAAACTGTATATCATCTGAAGAAACTGGAAGCAGCTATCTCTGCCCATTTTTGAAGAGGGAAAAAAAACCCTAGCTAGTTAGTTATCTGTTAGTCACCATACTGACAGGGTGAGAGCCCCTCTGTAGCTTCTATCACTCTGCTTGTGAGAGGTCCAGTTCATGATGGTAGACTTCTTGCTTGGGTGGCGTGGTCATGCATGGAAGATATGTGCTTATTTGCCCTAGGGTCTTAACTAATGCTACATTAGCTCCAGTGCATTTCCCCCCACCCTTTGCTCCCAGTAGAGGTAAGCATTGTGTTTTCTTATGCTGATCCTTGTTATTTCTTTTAAGGAGGAGAGCATTCCCATTGCTTTGTCTGGGAGGGATATCTTGGCTAGAGCTAAGAATGGAACCGGAAAGAGCGGCGCCTACCTCATTCCCTTACTTGAACGGCTTGACTTAAAGAAGGATAACATACAAGGTGAGTTGAAGATGGGAAATAAGTAAGCCCCATGAGAACTTTGTCCAGATCTTTAAATTTCACCCATGGCTGTGTTGAATCCCTTACTATCTTTAACTTCCCACTTCACAGATGTCAGGAAAACAAAGCATTAGACAGACTTTCTCAAGGTTGATAATGCTGCTTTATCCCTGCCTGTTCAACAACACCACTTTAACCTTTAGCAGCACCTGTTAAGAAGGCTGTTCCTTTGATTTACAGCACACTTTTACAGGAAGTAAAATTTGAAGGGTTGAACTGCAAACTTGCCCACCCCAGAGTTGTGAAACAGTTGCTGAGATTTTCTCTGCATTGTAGAGATAAAATGCTTGAGAGTAGATTTAGTTGATGAAAATTACAATGGGATGCAATTAAGTGTTTCTTGTTACAGTATGCTCCCGCCAGCTAAGAACATAACTTATTTTCTGAATCAGTCTGTCTTTAGTCCAATATTCTTGGTCCAACTGGATGCCTCAGGGAAGCTCATTTGCATACCAGGCAAGAGGGTGATAGACAGCCCCCAATATTTGTTGCTTAGCAATAATTGCTTCTGGACTAGGTGAAACTTCCTTTATTGAAGCTCTCTGAGCTAGTGACTTAAGACCACCACGTTAGTGAATTCAATCAATTAATTGTTCATTTTGTTAATAACTTTTATGTCCTGAGCTTGCTGCCAACTTGTTTCATTGATCTTTGTAGTCTAGGTTTTTAGATGTTTGAAGAAAAATTCTCTTTCCATTGTCTCTGTTTACAATTAACACTTTTATTGTATTTCTGTATAAGCTGGTAAGAACAATGGGATTTTTGAAAGTGTTGTGTTGAGCTCTTAGAGGGTACAATATATGAATGCAAAAATCCTTGGTCTGCCCTGAATATTCTTCTTTCTTGCAGCAATGGTGATTGTTCCCACACGAGAACTTGCCCTGCAGGTCAGTCAGATCTGCATCCAGGTCAGCAAACATATGGGAGGGGCCAAAGTGATGGCAACCACAGGAGGAACCAACCTGCGTGATGACATAATGAGGCTTGATGATACAGGTAGGATATCTTGTGATGCTGAAGTGTAGAGCCCTGGATGCCCTACGTGGCACCTGACTGTTTAGTTTCAGACTTCCATAATTCAAGTTGCAGCTCATCTCTGTGTGCTTCTGTGTTTTTACAGTGCATGTGGTGATAGCTACGCCAGGGAGGATTCTGGATCTCATCAAGAAAGGAGTAGCAAAGGTGGACCATGTCCAGATGATTGTTCTAGATGAGGTAATATTAGCGTTGCCACACTCTGGAATCTGTTCTTTGCAAGTTACAGTAGCAGCACGTGGCAACTCCTGTTCCTTGAAATGCATTTTGAAATCAGGCCTGTATCCTGGTACCCTTGCAATGGATGATTCTTCTGCTTAAAAGGGGTAGGGGCTGCATGGAAAAATAAGGTCAAGTTGATTCTGGTTAAGGGCTGGGAAACATTAATGTCTTTAGTGGCTGGGGAAACCCAGCCAGATGGGCGGGGTAGAAATAATAAATTATTATTATTAAATTATTATTTAGGCAGGCATGTTAAAGTGAAGCTGGAACTCTTATTTGGAACTACAGTAGTTGTAAAGACAGACCAGTAAGGATCTCTGAACGTTGAGCAAGCTTTTATATGTTGCATGAAGACTCCAGTGTTAAATTGGTCCACTTGTATTTGCAGGCAGACAAGCTGCTGTCCCAAGATTTTGTTCAAATAATGGAGGACATTATTCTCACGCTACCTAAAAATAGACAGATCTTGCTATACTCAGCCACTTTCCCTTTAAGTGTACAGAAGTTTATGGTAAGTGCAGCGTTGATTATTTTCTTGGACTGTTGGCACTTGCTACAACATTTGATGAATCCCTCTTTTCTGAATGACAGGAAATGTCAAATGTCAAAATGCCCAAATGTCAAAATGCTTCTCTTTCAGAATTCCCACTTGCAGAAACCTTATGAGATTAACTTGATGGAAGAGCTGACACTGAAGGGAGTTACTCAGTACTATGCCTACGTAACTGAGCGCCAAAAAGTTCATTGTCTCAACACACTATTCTCCAGGGTAAGCTGTGATAGACCAAGTCATATAACTAAACAGTAAACTAAATAAAAGCCGTTCATCTAGAAAGCACAGGTCTGAAGACTCCTGGAGAGGAAATGAGGGTTTACATGGTGGCCTCCTCTAATATAGTCCAAATGAAAAGCTGTGTTTGCATATCTGCACCCTATCCCCCATAATTTTTCCCGTAGAATAGAACTCCGAATGAGAAATTGTCATTTAAGAGGCTATACATAGCTGTAGGCTTCATGTTCTGGATTGTTCTGAAGCTACATTTCTTTCCTGAGTTGGGGCTTAAGTTGTGAGGGGCTCAGGAACTATGCTGAACTGAACCAGCCGCACCACTTGTTCATCTTGCAGCTGGTAACTCTTTTTACCAGAACCATTAGAACTACTTTGAACCACCTTTCCTAGCCTGATGCTATCCAGATGTTTTGAACATCCAACTCCTATCAGCCTCAGCCAGGGGAGGATGATACATGGTTATGTGTGGGAAGTGTTTGTGCAGTTTATAAATGAGATGCTTTGTTGTGATAGTTTTGTCTTTTTTAAAAAATTAATTGCCTTGGAATTTTCAGACATTGAACACTTTGTATTTGTATTTAGCTCCAAATCAACCAATCAATCATCTTCTGCAACTCTTCCCAACGGGTTGAACTACTAGCTAAGAAAATTTCCCAGCTGGGGTATTCGTGCTTCTATATCCATGCAAAGATGAGACAGGTCAGTATGAAGTTAAAAATTAACAAGAATCTATAGGATTTTAATGCAACTTGGTTCCTGATACTAAGGGTTGGGGGGGGGCAGATGAGGAGATGTTCCCTTCTTACTGCATGACACATTCAAATACTCTCTGGAACCACCTTTAGTTCTGTTACTACTACTCGTATGGCATCGAAGTATGCCAGTGTTTGAAGAGATTTCCTTCTGTTCTTAAATGAGAGTCAGATTGGTACTGGCACAATGGGGGCTAAACAGATGGCTAAATTAAGATAGAATTGGGGTAACCTAGTGTGAAAGTGGAAGACAGGAACTGATAGGGAGTGGCCCCAAATATAGCACTTCAGACTTGCAATATCTGGTGAAGCAGTTATCCTGCAGTAAGTTGTGCTTTGTGGCATGAATTGTGCAAACTGTTGTTTTCTTGCTGTTTCTCTGGAGATTCCCAGCTGCTTGGTCTCTCAACATCAGGGGATGTTTTGGTGAATAATCTCTTCCTGTTTCTTACCAGGAGCACCGCAATCGTGTGTTCCACGATTTCCGGAATGGCTTATGCCGCAATCTTGTTTGCACTGGTGAGTACCCCTTTTGTTTTCTCTCTGGCTCATGTCTCAAGCCTAGTGACTATTCAATATCAAATTGAAAGTAGACTTAGAATATCTTCTCTGTGCTTCCATTTTGGAAATTCATTTGACCTTCAGTCAAATAGGAGAATGCAAGAGGGGTATGGGCATTATTATGAATGGACGTAAGAATGAATAAGGGGGAAAGCAGTTTGGATAACCTCCCCCAGCTTCTTGTTGGTTTAGTAGTTATCCTTGAAGAGCATTCGCAACTGAATGAGTAGCCAAGAAACGCTTTGTCCAGGTTCTGAATTTTCTTGGTTGGGAAAAGTTAGCTATGGGACAGCTGTGTATGTTCATCATAAATATCTGTGTGGCTGTGAAGGGTCCTTCAGGGTTAGTCCTTTAAAGAATCCCGCAGCTCTTGAGGCTAAAGGAAAAACTTAGTGCAAAATTAGTTGTGTCTTGGTTTCCTGTCCTGCTAATGCCTGTTGGCAGACCATCTTACCACTTCTTGGTTGAGGAGGGATGTCCTTGTCACTTTAGTCAAATTATCTAAACTGAAAACTTCATTTTTCAGATCTGTTTACCCGAGGTATTGATATCCAAGCTGTGAATGTTGTGATAAACTTTGATTTTCCAAAGCTGGCAGAAACGTATCTCCACCGTATTGGCAGATCAGGTGAGAAAGCTGTGCAGTGAAGAATGACAGCTTATTTGGTAGCTTCTCGCCAAATACTGCTCAGTGAGCAAGCAGCAGCCAACTTTGACTTTGTCCTTCATGTTGGAGACCATGGTCAGATTAGGGTTCTGTTGGTGCACCAGCCACCCCTCTGTTAATCAGAGCTGATGTCATCAAGCTCTTTTCCTTTGAAAAAAACAATCCGTGAGCAATATTGCCCTTATTCAGTTATTTATTTCTGCACAGTTCAGATTGCATAGAGAGAGGGGAGATGGGACCATGTGGGTCATCCCTCCACTGATACTACCCATGTGTTGGGGAACATGTAGGCTTCTCTTCCTTCAAATCTTTTTACAATATGTGGACAGCATGGGGTGAAACATAATGGCAGGGGTGAAGCTAATGTGTGGGGCATCACTATCGCTTATCCAGCGATCTTGATTCAGAGGAAGTTAAACCAGGGGTAGCTGTCATGATACCTCCAGATGATGTTGGACTGCAGCCTCCATCATCCTTGACCATTGGACATGCTGGGTGGAGCTGATGGAAGTTGGGAGTCCCACAAAATCCAGCAGGCCTCATGCTTTCTATCCCAGAGTTTAAACAGAGAAGCCCTATTGAGTTCCCATCATCTATGCAGTTTCCTAACCTCCTGGTGCACTTTACAGAGGGCCGCCCTTGAAAACTCAGCTGGCGTAGTTGCAGTTCACCTGGCGTGGTAGTGGGTTGACACAGATGCATTCTCTGCAGCAGCTTTGTTGACTGCCAGTTTGATTAGGAGCACAATGCAGTGCACAGTGTAGTCCTACTCAGGCCAGGTTCTGCATGATTCTGTGAACCATACTCCCTGTGGTCCTACCCCAACCCATTACACTCTGAGAATGGGCCCCTTTTCAAGAAGAGCTGGGGGGAATATTCTGAAGCCGGCTCCCCCCGCCCCCATCGGGATTGTTGGTTGCTCACTGCAGGTTTGAGGAAGCTTTGCACGGGAATAACCTAATCTTTCTTCTTGTTTCAATTGCTATGCAGCAATTAGTTCCACAAATAGAAAGTTATTATCTATCTATTGTAGATAGCAACATATTTCATATGATATATATATATATATATATACGTAATCTGTTTGGATTGAACAAGAAAAACAACATGCAAATAGCTTTATTACAGAGATAAAAATGTGAGTGGGCTAGCCTTGCTTGATTCTTAACTTTGTACTTCACCCCTCCTCACAGGGAATAGTAAAATGCCCTTTTATTATTTTTGTTGAAAGTTGAAAATACTAGAATAAATGGGGATGTGAAACTTGAAAGTTCAGCTATACAGGGTGTGGGGAGGAGAACTGGGTGGCATTTGAGTCTTGCGCTGGGGGTGAACAGTCTTCAGCACTGCTGCTGAACCAGCCATGCATTAACTGTCAAGGGACAAAAGCTGCTGCACGCCTGAGGATTTTCTCAACTTATGTCAGCCGATTTCTCTCCTTAAAGGTCGATTTGGCCACCTTGGGCTAGCCATCAACTTGATCACCTATGATGATCGGTTCAACCTGAAGAGTATTGAGGAACAGCTGGGTACAGAAATCAAGCCCATCCCCAGTAACATTGACAAGAGCCTGTATGTGGCAGAATACCACAGTGAGCCTGTAGAAGATGAAAAACCTTAACTGCTGCGTACGTATTTGACTTGGGGGCTGAAGGGAGAAACAGGCTGAATTAGACTGTCCAGTCACTTCTGGAGAGGTGGCTGAATAGGTCACTTACCTGTCCTATGCATGCCTGTGCAAAGCAATGCTACTTGTCTCCGCACTTTGCACTTATTAGTTGTTAATTCCCTATATTTATGAGGTCTGATAAGAATTTATAGCTTGGTCATAAGGATCACTGCTTTCTTGTGGCTTTTGGACTTGTGGAGTGTCAGAGTGAGCAAATTTTCTACTTGACTCTTGGATGTACACCTTTCAAAGAGCCTGGGGGCAAGTTTACTATTTTCCCCCCAAACAGTGGGTAGAGATAATTTTCTTTCTCAGGCTCCATTAGTGGCTGTGAGAACAAATTGAGGGGCAGCTGATAGAAATAAGGGGCTGTAGTTCAATGGTAGAGGATCTGCTTTGCATGCAGAAGGTCCCAGGTTCAGTCCCCAGGGAAGGAGTAGGTAAAGACGCCTGAACTGAAACTTTGAAGAAGTGCTGCCAGTCAGTACTGAGTTACATAAGACCACTGGTCTGCCTTAGTATAAGGCAACTTCCTATATTGTTGACATCCTTCTGTCTTGAGAGACAATGGAGTGCACCTTCCTGGGTGAAGTCAAACCGCTGGAGAATCACAGCACCTGCTGTGGCTGCAGAGACGTGTACAATTGTTGGGTGCCTAAGTTGTTGATGTGTGTGTATGTGTGTAAACAATTTCTCACATGTAATGGAGTGTACATGTGTTCTTGCAGGAGTTTAAGGATGTCTTCCTATCAAAGGGCATTCCTATAGCTCGAAGAATGTACAAAAGAATAATAGAATTGTAGAGTTGGAAGGGACTAAAATATTCAAGCTTCTTGATTAAGAAGTAGCAGGGATTTTTTTTAAAATCATTTTTCAAAATACAAATAAATCTTCTTAAAAGTATACAGAGAAAAATATTATGCAGGAGGCAAAAAGATTATGCATGGGGAGCTAACCAGGAAGCATCTTTCCTTCTATTTATGCTGCCTGGCAGGCAGCAAAGCACACACCTTGCTACCTGGCTTTGAGCTGTGATCGCAGCTTTTGCCTACACACCCTATAGCAAAAGTGTCAACTTTCAATGCATTTTGTGTGATACTAATTTGGGTGTTTCTTCTTCCTTTCTAGGCTTTGCTTAAACACACAAGCTTAAAGCCCTTTGATCCGGATATGTGATACATTGTTTCTTTCGGGATGCCCTTCTCTTTGTGGGTTTTTCATCTATTGTTTTTGGAACTATGAAGATTAAAGAGCTGAGTTTTTTCCGTTTTTTTTTTTTAAATCTGGCTGTGAGGATGGAAGCAGAAAATAGGAAGGAAATACCTTTGTTTTTCCCACATGTTTGCACTGTGTGCTGACTGAACATTAGTTGCACTAACTGCTGGTTTTAATTTCTTTCTTTGTGGTGGAGAAGAAGAACTCTGAAAAGAGAAGACTCCCAAATTCAAGCTTGACTCTGCAATTTCAGATTCACCCACAGCCGCCTGATTGAGTGCATTTCAACTTCTCCCTGGCTCCTCATCTGTCTTTTAAGCTAAAGAGCTTGTTACTTATTTGTGCAAAGTGCCTTATGCTATGAGACCATTCAGAATATCACCTTTCAGATACAGCCCAAGGAGTCATTTTGGTTCAGGTCAAAGTCTCTCTCCCCACCTCCACTCCCTTCCCCTCTCGCACACATGCTGGGCCGGGAGGTGACACTTGTCAGTAATACTTTTTTTTTTTTTTTTGTTCAACTTTTTTTTTTAAATGGAGGAGTTGAGATGCAGATGCAGTTCACCCACTCTGTAAATACGTGTATTTAAACAAAAGAACCCGGACCACCTGGGTTGATTTGAGTGCAACATCGACACCCCAGGAGGAAAGAGCCACTTGCCACCCACCTGCAATATGGAGCCATCCGAAAAGCCCTCCTTGTGCTCTTGTAGAACACTACAGACTGGTTTCCGTGAGTCTCCGTTGGTGGTCACAGCACTTGCTAGGTAGACTTGTCTCAGAGCCGTGGTGTTCTTTCCTCTCTGAAGCGTGTTCCACAGAAAATTGGATGTGTATACTTGTATAAACTCTGTAAATATGTGTTTTTTTCTGTTATGGGTTCATATATAACTTTCTTTTTTCTTTTTTCCTGTTTTGATGAAGTTTGCTGGGGTTAAAGGGATTATAGATAGATCTTGACAGCAGCTAAAGGTGAGAGGGGCTCAGTTTTCTGCAACACTACTCCATGCCAAGCACTACGACTTCAGACCTGGAAGAGATCTGGGGGTGGGGTAGAAGTGTGTCTGGGGAGCCCTTTTGGAGGCACACCTGGATTCCTGCCTACAAGAAACTCCAGGAAGGTGGCATCGGTGCTGGAGGGGGCACAGTCCTCCTTTGCCTTCTTGCAAGATAGAAAAGGACATGCAAAGTGTGGATTTGGGACTAAAAAGAGCAAAAACTGTTGGCCAATTCCAGAGTTCTCTTGGATTGCGTTGCCTCTTTCGACTTCTTTTTGACTTTGTCTCAAGCCTGTCTGCCTAGAGACTGGAGCAGGCCAGGGCAAGCCCCTCCTTGCCCCTGCCCAAGCCTTTGCTCTCCTCTCCCCTCTCTGCTGCAGGTGGCCCGCATGCCTTGATTACGACAGGCAAAAGCTTTAGGTCCAAGTAGTGTTGCTTTAAATTGTGCCCCTCCCAATATGCTTGATGTTTGGCCTGATCTGCAGGCAAAAGGAGTGAGTAAACTCGACCTGTAAACTTCTTAAGAATTCCCTTCCAGCCTGACCAGCAACAGGCTGCCAGGAGGCACCAGGGCAAGCACAGACCCTCTTTGCTCAGACATAGCCAGAAGCTGCACTTGCCACACCATCCTGCTTTCTTGCCCCAAGGAGCTAAGTTACCCTGATTTCTCCCACGATGGAAAATGACAACCTTACCCAGCCTACTGCTTAGAGGTCTGTGCTTAGAACCAGGTGCTTCCTGGCAACACCTTTCAAAGTGAAAATGTTTTGTCTAGTAACTCCACAGTAACGTAGCAGAAGCTGCACTAAAGTATAGCTCCACTGCTGGGGACTTTACTGCAGCTGCATCAGACTGGCAAGTACTCTGTGTGGGGTGGGAGGGGGGGAGGGATGCTTTGTGGGTGGGAAATTCTGACCAAAAGCAAAATCTTGCTCTTCTGCTGCAGCCAGTCTTCTGTCTTCCTAGCAGAGGAGGGAAGGGGGTCATTTTAGTGCAAAGGTGACAAGTGTGCAGGAATCTAGAACCTCGTAGGAGCATGCACACCTGACATGGTGCCATGAGTTGAGGTGGCCCCCATGCCCTGTGCCATGCTCAGCCGGTCACTCTTGAAGCACAGCATTTTTAAATGGAAAGTATTACTTTAAATGTGGCCTCCTAGCAGGGGAGCAGCATTTGCCTAGATTCTTGAGCGCCAATCTTGGGTGGCTTTTGTTGGGTCAGAAAGCCACTTGGTGCTGGTTGGAAGCCCTCTCTAGGGCATAGAGGGACATGTAAATGGAAAGATGCTCCAGATATTGACTAGGTAGACCCTGGTCTCCCTCCCATTTCCCCCTCTTAATCTGAATAGAAACCCTGAAGATTATGGGCTCGTGTTCCTAAATTGGCAATGTAGCTCCATTAATATTCATTGTGGCAGCCTCGAGCAATCTATTTTATGTTGTTCCGGCTGGGTCCAAAGAGAATAAAACACTGATGTACCTTGTGGCTGGCTTATCCCCCTGGATTGTGCAAGGAGTAACCAATCTACATGATAAATCCCCCCAGAGCTGGACTGGGGCAAAGCCAGGCTTGAGATACTTCAGTGTGTTCTTTCCAGAATGCCTGGCACTCGCCAGAGATTGCCCATGAGGGTGGGTGGGGGTGGGTAGGTCTTATTTGCCCTTTTTTTTCTTTTTTCTTTTTTTGAAAAAAAGATATATCCAGAATGAGATGGGAGCATCTTTCCTTCACCTGCTTTTGTGTCTGTTGTGGAGCTGGATGAGATCATGTAAACAGGACACAAAGGCAGACGTGCTAACATCGGGCATCTCATTCTTATTTTTTATTTTTATTTTATTTTGGGGTTGGGTTTACCTACACAGGACTCATGGACTGCTGCCAGTGAAGGGAGGCCTTGTGCGGCTTCTGGTGCATGGCAGTGTCTTTGCCACAGTGTGCCATTGTTGCCAGCAGTAGGCTGACCTATGCTGCTGGTGCCAAGCATGCCGTGGGTTTGGGGGGCACAGCTACCATTTCTTCCCTGGCAGAGTATGGAAAGGGTCATCCCAAGTGGGAGCACGCTAGATCTGCTGTGACATTTGTGATGCGCCTCTGCTATGCCAGGATCTCCCTTTTGGCAGCATTCCAGAGTTCTGTGCAGGGGGTGGGGGGTGGGGTGGGATGCAGAAATATACAAAGATAACGGCTCTGCTGTGTCTTAACCAGGAATTGTGGGGAGGGGGTATCCGGAAGAAAAATTAGTCTCTATTCCCCTTATTGAAACAAAACTGGAAAACGTCAGGGGGAGGGATGTTTTGTTTTCAGTTCAAGCAACATTGTATTTCATTAGTCCTCGGTCCAGGCCATGTTCACTGTGAACATTGGGGACTAGAATTTGGAAACGGGGTGGGGTGGGGCGGGAGGGAAGATAAAACATTTTTTTGAACTGGTAACTGGCAAATGTCCAGTAGAGCTCATGTTTTTGGTTTGATATGTGTCTGCGCACACAAGTATGTAATAGAAGGCTGACCATATCTGTGTCAGAGGGCAGAAGTGATGGATGATAAAAGCCTGACTTACTTTTCAAGAGAGAATTAGCTCAATAAAAGCTCACTGGGATTCAAGCTTGCCGTTTCAGTTTCTTTCTTGGTCCGGTGGGGGTGGTTTACTTTTGTGGGGTGGTGAGAGCATTTAAGTCCAGGGAAGATGTGATGCATAGGCTTCTCTACAGGACCTTGACAGCAAACTACCCCCCTCAACTGCCGCCACCAATTTGCCTTGTGCCAATACTGTCTAAGCCAGGCCCAGAGGAACTGGCACCTGCTTCTGGTCTAGCTGAACACTTCCCGTCAGGTATCTCAGCAAGCCCGGCTGGTAGAATTAGGGCTTTCACCCAAGTGCCAAAGTGGAGCAGCTGTGTTTGGATGCTGCCTTCCCTGGTGTTTGTGCCCCTTATAAAGGAATGAGCAACACCAGTTGTGTGGGGGAGATCAAGAGAAGTAGCCAGGCAGAAGTAAAAGTGATCCTTCTTTGCAAGCACTTCATCTGCATTCATGAGCGGGGTGGGGGGAGAGAGACAGAGGACTTCCTTTTTATAGATCAGTCAGCGCCAGATTCTGCTACTCTTTACATGGAGTGCCATGGGAGCATAAACTCGACTCCTAGTTCCGAGTACTGTGCTCCAGTCCCTTCCACAGGTGCCAGTCTGCAGCAGGCTCCACCCAACTTCCATAGCCAAATGCTATTGGCCTGTGGTACACAAGCCACACCTACACATTCTCTTAATAAGTCCCAGGTCAGGTTCCAGAGTTGCTTTTTGGTCTTCACATGGGTAAAGTCCAACAGCTTTCTTTGCAGCAATTCTCTACAGCAAATAATTGTTCCACCAGGATGGCCTGGTGGGTGCTCCTGGGTATCTGCGTAGCTGTTGCTGGGCAGCAGGCAGTGGCAAGCAGCTTACCACCACCCTGTGACAGGTGAGTGAGTTTTCTGGGGCTATGGAGAAACGGGGGTGAGGGTAGGAGGCAGGAGTATGAGCTTCTTCAGGTTCTACCCAGGAGAGCATTTTTTAAGACCTTGCCACTGCACTAAAACTGAAGGGATCCCGAGTGTGCTGCAGTGGTTAGTGCTGGCCTAGGATACAGGAAGATCCCTTCTCAGCCATGAATCCCTCTGAGAGAACTGCATTGCTTGCTGGGGGAACAGCAGGAAATAAATGAGGTTATCAGTGCTGTTACAGTATGTTCTCCCAGGGTGGTAGGAGGCACCCCAGTCAGGGGGCTTAGATGCTCTTTGCTCTGAACCATGGTTGCTGATCTGATGAAAGGAGCAGCCGCAAGGGCCCCTTTGCCAGCATCAGGCAGGGCTCACTTTCATCTCTTGAGGGAAGTTGGCTGCGAGAGTGTCAAGTGGTCTGAGCCTCCCCCTACTGGTTCCACACTGTCCTGCTGTTCTCAGATGTTCTGCGCCAGGCAAAGTGGCTGGCTGGTTACTTGCCAGGGAGAGTGTGGAGAACCTCTGTCCCCTCCATGCCTTGCTCTGCTCGCTTTCCAGGATGACTGCAGTTTTCTCCCCTCTGGTCTTCTATTGTGTCACCTCTTCCTCAGCTGTATGCTGTGAAAAATCTTTCAGCTCTCAAGTCACTTTGATTGGGTGAAGATATTAGTGTGTATTTGTAGGATCCATGTGCAGCCCATGCTCACTGTAGGAAAGGATAACCCCAAGGCCTGGTAGGCAATTCCCTCCCCGCTCCCCACTGCCTTTAGAACAGAAGGATTCCGCTGGTGGTGGTCTTTGCTGACCCTCTTGCACTTGCTTCTTTCTCCCCACCCCTCCAGTGAGATCTACTGCACCGGGGAGCTGCTGAGGCAGGTCCAGCAAGCCAAGCTCTTTACAGATGACAAGTTCTTTGTGGACATGCCGCTGAAGGAAAGTCCAGGTGAATGGCCAAGGCCCAGTCAACCCCACCCTCCACCCAATGGGGAGATGCAGGACCCTCATTATTTCCCCAGCCCTCTTCTCGCTGAGGCCAGAGCCTCTCCCCCCAAAGGGTGTATCTATTTGGCTTACCGAATACCAGGTTTTCCGGCTTCTGTAACAAGTCAAGGCAAATTGCTGGAGCTTTCAAAGTCTGAAACGTACACAGTTTGGAATGTGCCAGCTTTGGATAACACCCGGAATGACAACAAGACAAGCTTGCAGGTGGAACCTGTCATCTCCTGAATGGTGTGGCGGTCTTGGGGGACAGCCACCCAACCTCTGTTGGAGTGGCCTAATTTGCTGCTTGTTCACATGGCAAGAAATGTGCTGGTGCTGTGAGGTTAGACTTCTTGGGGATCGAAGGCTGGGGCTTGCTAGAACCATCCTTATCTCCTATACCCTGAGTCTAGACAAGGCCTGGTCTTTGCTGTGATATCTCTTCCCTTCACAGAGGTGGTTCTAGAGCGATTCCAGAAGTTGGTGAACGAGACGCCTGGCAGGGACTTGTCCCAAGAGCAGCTGAAAGTATTTGTAGATGAAAACTTTTCCCCACGAGGGCAGGAGCTTGAGAACTGGGAACCTCCAGACTGGACAGACAGGTAGGGCTCTGTTGCTCAGTGTTGACCACCTCTACCCACTTCCTCTCTCTATCAGCATAATAATAATAATAATAATAAATTTTATTTATATCCCGCCCTCCCCAGCCAAAGCCGGGCTCAGGGCGGCTAACAACAATCAAATAATCAGTCAAATAATCACACAATCTAAAATATTTCATTATAAAAATTAATTAAATCAAATTGATGGCAACCAATTAAGCAGAATTATGTGCAGGTTGCCAGAGGAGGGAGTCAGGCTGCGCCCTGACCAAAGGCCTGGCGGAACAACTCTGTCTTGCAGGCCCTGCGGAAAGATGTCAGGTCCCGCAGGGCCCTAGTCTCTTTTGACAGAGCATTCCACCAGTTTGGAGCTGCAGCCGAGAAGGCCCTGGCTCTAGTTGAGGCCAGCCTAACCTCTCTGAGGCCTGGGACCTTGAGGATGTTATTATTTGCAGACCGTAGGTTTCTCTGTGGGGCATACCAGGAGAGGCGGTCCCGTAGGTACGAGGGTCCTAGGCCGTATAGGGCTTTAAAGGTTAAAACCAGCACCTTAAACCTGATCCTGTACTCCACCGGGAGCCAGTGCAGCTGGTATAATACCGGATGAATGTGCTCTCGCAGCGAAGACCCCATAAGGAGTCTCGCCGCGGCATTCTGCACCCGCTGGAGTTTCTGGGTCAGTCTCAAGGGCAGCCCCACGTAGAGCGAGTTACAATAATCCAGTCTGGAGGTGACCGTCGCATGGATCACAGTGGCTAGGTCAGGACGAGAGAGATAAGGGGCCAACTGCTTAGCTTGGCGGAGATGAAAAAATGCCGCCTTTGTTATAGCTGTAATCTGCGACTCCATAGAGAAGGAGGTATCGAAGATTACACCCAAACTCTTAACGGCCGGTGCTGGCACTAATTGCACCCCCGCAAGAGATGGGAGTTGCCCCCTCGATCCCATATCGTCCCGCCCCAGCCAGAGGACCTCTGTCTTCGAAGGATTTAACTTCAACCGGCTCCCACGTAACCATCCAGCCACAGCTTCCAGACATCTGGTCAGTGTGTCTGGGGCCGAGTCAGGATGGCCATCCATCAACAGATAGAGTTGGGTGTCATCAGCATACTGATGGCAACCCAGCCCAAAACTCCGGACAAGCTGGGCGAGGGGGCGCATAAAGATGTTAAAAAGCATCGGGGAGAGAATTGCACCCTGAGGCACTCCACACACCAAGGAGTGGCGTGATGACAATTCCCCCCCAAGCGCCACCCTCTGTCCCCGACCAGAGAGAAACGAGCGCAGCCATTGAAGGACTGTGCCCTGGATCCCCACGTCGGCAAGGCGGTGGTCCAGGAGTTCGTGATCGACCATGTCAAAGGCTGCTGACAGATCTAGAAGAATCAGCAGCCCTGACCCGCCTCGATCCAGCTGCCTGCGGAGATCATCTGTTAGGGCGACCAGAGCCGTCTCGGTCCCATGACCAGCGCGGAAGCCGGACTGGAATGGGTCCAGAGCAGATGTTTCATCCAGAAACCTACCAAGCTGTTCAGCAACCGCTCTCTCAATCACCTTACCCAGGAATGGAAGATTCGAGACCGGGCGGTAATTGGATAGATCTGAGGGATCTAATGATGTTTTCTTTAAGAGCGGACGCACCACCGCCTCCTTCAGTTCCCCTGGGAATATCCCGGTGCCAAGGGACAAATTGATGATATCCCCCAGGGGGCCCCGCACCTCGTCTGGACACGCTCTAATCAGCCATGACGGGCACGGGTCAAGAGGACAGGTGGTGGGCTTTCCAGCTTGGAGGAATCTGTCCACATCGGCTGGAGATATCCGGTCAAAGTGGTCCAATACTGGACCCGAGGACAGTCGAGGGGCCTCCAGTTCCTTTATTGTATCCAAATTGGCAGGGAGGTCATGGCGGAGCAACAGGACCTTCTCCGCAAAAAAGCTCGCAAATGCCTCACAGCTGTGTGTCAGATTGTTATTTAAATTTGGCTGTCCTTCAAGGGACGTTAAAGACCGGATTATACTAAATAATTGCGCCGGGCGAGAGCTAGCGGATGCAATGGAGGCCGAGAAGTAAGACTTCTTAGCAGCCTTCACTGCCATCTCATAGGTTTTCATAAAAACCCTATAAGATGTTCTTGAGGCTCCGTCACGGGCACCCCGCCATACTCGCTCTAGCCGTCTGAGGTCCCGCTTCATTTTCCGAAGCTCCTCGGTAAACCAGGGAGCCCGGTTTCTGCGGGGTCGCAGAGGGCGCTTAGGTGCGATCTCATCGATGGCTGCCAGGAGCTGGGTATTCCAGCCCTCAACAAGCTCAGTCAATGAGTCGCCAGGGGGAGCAAGGTCCCGCAAGGCTTGACGGAATCTATCCGGGTCCATCAGCCTCCGCGGGCGAGCCCAAATCGGCTCGCCACCTAAGCAGGGTGGGGGTGGAAAGTCAATCCTGGCTTTCAGAGCGTAGTGATCAGACCATGGCACCTTCATCGAAGGAGACATGATCACATCTAAACCGGCGCCAAAGATCAAATCCAGCGTGTGGCCTGCTTGATGTGTGGGGCCCGAAACAAACTGGGAGAGCCCTAGTGTCGCCATGGAAGACACCAGGTCCAGAGCCTGTGAGGAGGGAGTGGCATCAGCGTGGAAGTTGAAGTCTCCCAATACCAATAGGTTAGGGAACTCCAAGGCCCAGCCGGCCACCGCCTCCAGCAGGCCTGACAGGGTGGCTGCTGGTGCGCTAGGTGGCCGGTACACCAGCCAGACAGCCAAGCTCTCCTCGGAGCCCCACACTAGGCCAACACATTCAATGCCGGGGATCGATGGCGATGGTAGAGCCCTGAAAGAACAATCTTCCCGGATTAATACTGCCACCCCTCCCCCCCGGCCCACAGTCCGTGACTGGTGGAGGACGGAGAAACCCGGGGGCGCCATCTCTCGTAAGGTAACAGTTACCCCTTCGCGCACCCAGGTCTCCGTCACACAAGCCAGGTCAACTCCCTGCGAGATAAAGAAATCTCGCAGGGTAGCAGTTTTGTTGCCTATAGACCTGGCATTGCACAACACCAGTGAAGGAGGTGAGTAATCCTTGCTCACCCTACCCTCGTCTCTCGGGATGGGGCGCAGATTGGAAGGGGTACGAGCATATCCATATCTCGATCCCCTTCGCCTATAACATCTGCCCCCACCGCCATACCTCCCTCGCCCCTCCACGGTCGCAATCCCAAGCCTCATACTAACCTCCATTTACAAATAGAAAACAAAACAACCAAAACAATTATGCCCAAACAAAACCAATCCCCGCCCCACTCAGTGTCCACCCCCCAAAACAAAACAAAATGGAACAAACAAAAATACATAAATAAAAACCACCATTCACGGTGGTACAACAAAGTAAACAATAAAAGCACCTTTAAAACACCTTAAAATATATAAAAACATCTTTAACATTTGCAGCAGATAATGAAATAATATAATATTATAAAAAACAACAACCCCCATTTAAGGTGCTGCAAATTAAAAGCAATTAAAACATTTAAAACTATTTTGTCCATTGCTGCCGGTAGCTGCTCTGTCCTCTAAACTGTGATGGTAGTGCAGGCCCCGCCCCCTAGGCCGGATGGAGTTGGCAGGAGAGGGAGCGGTCTTCCCAGCACTCACGAAGCAGCAACAGCAGTCGTGTCCCGGAGGCCTCTCTCAGGCCTCTTATGCTGTGGCGATGAGTGCAGGCCCCGCCCCCTAGGCCAGATGGAGTTGGCAGAAAGGGAGCGGTCCTCCCAACACTCACGCAAGCAGCAGCACCAGCAGTCGTGTCCCGGAGGCCTCTCCCAGGCCTCTTATGCTGTGGCGATGAGTGCAGGCCCCGCCCCCTAGGCCGGATGGAGTTGGCAGAAAAGGGAGCGGTCCTCCCAACACTCCCAGCACAGCTTGGGGGCGGGTTTCGGGGAGCAAAAGAGCTGGGGCTGGGCGCTGTGTGCTCCTGTTCTGTGCCTTTCAGACTGTGAGGTGTTTCAGAGCATTACAACGTGCTCTTATGTGGAGCTGATATCTAGGACTCTTGAGAAACTTCGCTGTAAAATGTAGCAGCACAACTATTAAGTGGGACTACCAGGTCTTCAACAGTCACACTGGCTTCTAAGTCCTTTCTGGGTTCTGTTCAAAATGTTGGCATTGACCTATCCAATCCTAAATGTATTGGGGCCAGGGTACTAGAAGGGCTGCCTCTTCTCCCACAAACACGAACCTGCCTGGTTGCTAAGCTCAGGGGCTCCTCTTCATCTTGGCACCTTCCGAGGTGAGTTGGGTGGTGACTCATACACAAGGTGCCGCCCTTGTGGTAAGAATGGGCTTCTGTGCCACCTTGCTCATTACTTGAGGGAACACACCTTAACCACATTAAGTTGAGCACTGCCCCATTGCAATAGAAGAAATAAATGCTGGGTCCCTAACTGGACTTGCTTTATTTCCTTGGCTCCACGTTTTATTTAAGAAGAAGACAAAGAAGAGGAGTTTGGATTTGATATCCCACTTTATCAGTGCCTGAAGGAGTTTCAAAGCGGCTAACATTCTCCTTTCCCTTCCTCCCCCACAACAAACATTCTGTGAGGTGAGTGGGGCTGAGAGACTTCAGAGAAGTGTGACTGGCCCAAGGTCACCCAGCAGCTGCATGTGGAGGAGCGGAGACGCGAACCCGGTTCCCCAGATTGCGAGTCCACCGCTCTTAACCACTACACCACACTGACTGTTGTGTTCCCTCAACAAGGTGGTTTAGAAGTCCATTCTTGCCACACCCTGTCACGAGAACATAGGAAGAGCCCTTCTGGATCAGGGCTCATCTAGTCCAGTATCGTGTTCTCACAGTGGTCAACCAGCTGCCAATGGGAAAAACACAAACGGGACCCCTGAGGATAAGTTCATCCTCCCCTCCTGTGGTTTTCAGCAACTGGGGTTCAGATGCGTAGCAGCTCTCCCATCATGCTGACAGAGCATAGCCACCATGACTTAGGAAATCTCTGAGTGGTGTGCCTGGCACCGTCCTTCTCCTTTGCCCAGGGTTTTGAGAACTAGGTGAGAGAGCCTCGTGAAGCGCCTCAAGGTCTCAATTGTTGCCTTCTCTTTGGGAGTTGCCATGTGGCCCTTGAGCAGCTGAACTGGCCTCCCCATCACTCTCTTTGCTCTCTTTCTAGCCCCCCGCTTCTTCAGGGGATTGCGGACAAGAAGCTGCAGTCCTGGGCCCGGGATCTGAATGCCATATGGAGGCAGCTAGGCAGGCAGGTAATTCCCAAGGGCCTCCAGAGCTGAGGGCTGGCTGTGCCCCAGCAGAGGTTGACAGACAAATCTTTGCGATTTCATTAGATCATTGGGAAAAACTTTGGAAATCAGATATTAATTTCACCACATGCATTACTGTCAAAGAAAACATTATGAAGATGTTTTACTGGTGGTACAGTAAAACTGTTTTACTGGTGGTGGTAAAACTGGCTAAAATTTATAAATTAACATCAAATCTGTGTTGGAGATGTAAGGTATCAGAGGGATCCTTATATCATGTCTGGTGGGGATGTGATAAAATAATTTTTTTGGGGGGAAATATACATGAGGAACTGCAAAAAATGTTTAAGACAACAATTGGTAAGAAGCCAGAAACATTCTTTTTAGGAATTATAACAAATGAAATCCCCAAAGACATGAAGAGAATCTTTTTATATGCAACAGCCGCCGCAAGGTTATTGATTGCAAAAAATTGGAAATCAGAAGTACCAACATTGAAAGATTGGCTACATAAATTTTTTGAAATGATTGAATTAGCAAAAATGACGGCTACAATTAGAATGCAATCTAATCAAAATCTCAAACAGGAATGGAAATGTGTAGAAGAACACATAGCCAAAACATGCTCCAACGATAATTTATTGATATGTATAGACTGATTTCACAAAGCTAAGTCAAGTTAAGCTAAGCAGATATATAAGACTGAATGTTTAATTATTAAGATACAAAATTACAATCTCAATAATAAAGTTATAAAATAATA
Source organism: Podarcis bocagei (assembly GCF_964188305.1). Taxonomy (NCBI): domain Eukaryota; kingdom Metazoa; phylum Chordata; class Lepidosauria; order Squamata; family Lacertidae; genus Podarcis; species Podarcis bocagei. The sequence goes on along the minus strand of NC_138141.1, from coordinate 16,985,495 downwards.
ACAAGGAAGTCACGCATGGGTGGAGGGAAGACACAGGGCAAGAAATAAGAAATGGATAAATGCTGGTACATAATGAAATGTGAAAATGTGAATTTACGAATGTAATGTATATGTATCATCATGTAAAGATTTCATATATGTATTGCAACATTAATAATAAATAAATAAATGAAAAACCTTTGCCTTTCAGATGAAACCAGAAGTCAAAACTAGCCCTGACCGTCACTCCCTGATCTACGTGCCAAACCCACTGATTGTGCCTGGTGGGAGATTCATTGAATATTACTACTGGTGAGAACCGTGTAGAGTCAAGGATTTGGCGGGAGGGGCGTCTTCCCATGCCTGGCAGCTTCTTTTCAGTCTATTTGCTACTGCCTTCCTCTAGAACCCTGGTCTTTTCCTGCAGGGATTCCTTCTGGGTCATTGAAGGGCTGCTGCTCTCCAATATGACGGCCACAGCCAAAGGCATGATTGAGAATTTCCTCTACCTTGTGGACAAGTGAGATTCTCCTGGGGTGACGGGGCGGGTCTCTTCCTTCTGCTCTGGCTATCTCCCGAAGGGATGAGAAGGGGGAACGAATGGCCAGACAGAAGTGTTTGGGCTTATCTTTGGAAATGGAAGGGAAACACATACCCCATCAGCACACTGTGTGCGCACGCTTCATTGGCGCAAGCTGCCATACACACTCCTGATCCAATTTTGCTTCCCGATGACAGATTGGGCCACATCCCAAATGGGGGAAGGGTCTACTATGAGCGCCGAAGTCAGCCCCCCTTTCTCACCCTGATGGTGGAGAGTTACTGGAAACACACAAATGACACCGACTTTTTGAGGTAAGAGCCCTGGTTCTCTCCAGTCCCCATCCTTCTTTTTTGCAGGGGCCATGGGGGGGGGGCAGTTTTGTGCTGGTGCTTCCTCTTCTGCTTCTTCCCCCGCTCTACGCGGGGCTGCCCTTGAAGCTGTCCCAGAAACTCCAGCGGGTGCAGAATGCTGCAGCGAGGCTCCTCACGGGGTCTCTGCCATGGGAGCATATTCACCCAGTGCTTTTCCAGCTGCATTGGCTACCGGTGGAGTACAGGGTCAGATTTAAGGTGCTGCTTTTGACCTTTAAAGCCCTTCATGGCCTAGGACCCTCGTACCTACGGGACCGCCTCTCCCGGTATGCCCCATGGAGTGCCTCAAGGTCCATAAATAGCAACACCCTAGTGGTCCTGGGCCCTAAGGAAGTTAGATTAGCTTCAACCAGAGCCAGGGCCTTTTCAACACTGGCTCCGCCTGGTGAAACGCTCTGCCTCATGAGACCAGGGCCCTGCAGGATCTAATTTCTTTCCACAGGGCCTGTAAGACAGAGTTGTTCCACCTGGCCTTTGCCTTGGAATCAACTTGATCCCTTCCTCCTCTTTCCTTTTTCCTTTCTCCTCCTGTGATGAGACTGAATTTTAATATTTTAATGTTTCAATATTTTAATGTATTTTAATCTTGTTTTTAAGTTGTAATCATTCAACTTGTTTTTATTATTGCTTGTAAGCCGCTCTGAGCCTGGCCTTGGCTGGGGAGGGCGGGGTATAAATAAAAATTATTATTAATAATAATAATAATAATAATAATAATAATAATAATAATAATAATAATATTGAGATGCTGGGTGTGGGCAGGTGTTGGACTGCCTGCTCAAGTAGGAATGGAGCTGGTGACATGAGAAGGACAGAAAGGTGTCCATCTTCTTCCACCTGTTTCAGCCTCTGTGCTCAAATGTGGCTTCCAAGTGCCTTTCTGATGCCTCTAGGACATGGGCAGGCAAACTAAGGCCCGGGGGCCGGATCCGGCCCAATCACTTTTTAAATCCGGGCCACGAACGGTCCAGGAATCAGCGTGTTTTTACATGAGTAGAATGTGTCCTTTTATTTAAAATGCATCTCTGGGTTATTTGTGGGGCATAGGAATTTGTTCATTATTAATTTTTTTCAAAATATAGTCCGGCCCCCCACAAGGTCTGAGGGACAGTGGACCGGCCCCCTGCTGAAAAGGTTTGCTCTAGGAACTTTCCCAGCCGGGACATACCCTGCCAATTGTGCCCAGTTGCTCTTTCTGGCTCTTTCCCCCCTACCTCAGGAACAATCTTCGTCTCCTTGAGGCTGAGTACCAGTTTTGGCAAGATCATCGGGCTGTCAATGTCTCCTTTGGGGGCAAGGAATACACCTTGAACCGTTACAATGTCCAAGTTGGGGGGCCCAGGTGAGGTGTGCAATGCATCACATTTGGAATTGGTTGGGCAGTCACATGCCCATCTTCTGAGGTGGCGATGGGCTTCTAAGAACTGAATTCTCACTAAATCCACATTATTTCACCCTCCTCCTCCTCCTCCCAGACCAGAGTCCTACATGAAGGATGTGGAAACTGCTGCTGGCTTAGATGAAGGTAACTAGCCCTGCAAGCTTCCACCCTTTGCATCCCTGTAGGGCTGCTTTCTAGGTTGGACCCAGAGCTGAGCCTGTGGGCAGAGGAGGGTTTCATGCTCCCCAGCCAGCCAACAGGGTCCCAGGGATTTCCCTCATGACCTGGTGGGGTGTTGCTTGGCCTTGTAAGCCAGGGGGAGACAACAGGAGAGCTCCTTCTAGGCCAGGGGTCTGCAACCCGCGGCTCCGGAGCCGCATGTGGCTCTTTTACACCTTTGCCGCGGCTCCGGGGCGGATACTAGCGAGGGGAGGAGGCGCATTGTGCGCCCCGACACTCTCCACTGTGGCGGGCGCTGTACTGGCTGTGACGTCGCATGGGGGCGGTGCATGCGTTAGTCACGCACCGCCCCGACGTCACCTTCCCGCCCGCTGTCAGATCGCGGCTCCGGAGATATATTTGTTTTAAATGTTGCAATGGTTTTGCGGCTCCCAGTTTTTTTTCCTTCAGAAACAGGTCCAAGTGGCTCTTTTTGTCTTAAAGGTTGCAGACCCCTGATCTAGGCCTTATTTGGGATACTGAAGGCAGTGCACGGCACATTGGGGTGGTTCTCCCTGCCCTGCCTCGTTGATTACCTTTTTTCTTCTCCTGTCCTGTTTCTTTACACAGGAGCCCGGGAAATCCTCTGGGCTGAGCTGAAGAGTGCGGCTGAGTCAGGCTGGGATTTCTCCTCTCGTTGGTTCCTCCCGGAGTCATCCCTGCTTGAGGCCTCTCTGAAAGACACCAAAACCAGTGCCATCGTGCCAGTGGACTTGAACGCCATCCTTTGCAGGGTGGAACAGCTTCTGGCCACATTCTATGGGGTTCTGGGTGAGACATCTGAGATGAGGTATCCCCTGGGAGCCCAATGAGGACATAGCCTCCAACACGCCGCAGAGGAAAATTGGGATGTGTATCTTTTGAGGTGGCAGGTTTGTGGGAGCCAAACCAGGACACCTCGGGATCCAATGAGAAGCTGGGATGACTTCTGTCATTCCTGAATGTCATGCTTAAAGTTATGGGGTATGTGGCTGCAGGGGTCTTGAATGGTGCAGCCCACATCCCTGGTGGGTGCAGAGCATATGGTTTCTTGGACTGGCTCCCAGGCACAGGATGACACAGCTGCATAGTCAGGGGGAACCTTGTAGTCCACCTCTGCAGTTGGTGTTGCACAGCTGCTGTGAGTGCCACCTTGGCAGAGGTGAGCTGGCATCCCTGTGTGATGCTGGGGAAAGGAGGTCTAGCCAGCTGGGGAGAGAGGATCCACCCTGGATTAATCGGAAGCTGAGCTTACAGGACAGAGGTTTTTTGGAGCTGCATAAATTGAGGCTGCTGTTGCCTCTCCAGGGAACAACGAGAAGGCCAACTTGTTCCAGGCTGCTCACGAGCAACGGGTGGCTGCCATCCGTTCTGTCCTCTGGAGCAACAGTACTGAAGTCTGGCTGGACTACAACCTACAACACGAGAGGCACAACGAGGCTTTCTATCCAACCAACCTCATGCCCCTGTGGATGGAATGTGGGGTGGATGTGGCCACTTCTGAGAAAGCCCTTCGCTACCTGGAGGTAAGCAGACGTAGGGAGGTGCGACTGGGCTGGGGAGAGGGGAGTATCAGAGGTGGAGGCTGGGACCTCTCCAGCTAGCTGGAGGGAATTGGGAACAGTTCCAAGAGCTGGGGAATGTGGGCACCCTTCTCTTCACCCAGATGGATTCCTGGGTGCTCTTGGGGGCACTTTGGAGTTTAAGGCAGGCTTCAAAGGAAATCTGCCAGAGCAGGCGTGCAGGAAGGAGAGTGGAGCCAGTGGCGAAGCTGCATGCACCGCTACTGGGGGCAGAGAGCAGGCGGGGGCGTGGCTGGCACCCCTGAGGGCGTGACATGCCTTCTGGAGGGGGGCGTGGCACCTGGTGGTGCGTGTCCGGGGGCGGGGGCTGCCACGATGGCACCCTACCGGAATAGCGGTACTGGGGGCGGTCTGCTCCCTCCACACTCCCGTTCCTCCACCAGTGAGTGGAGCACTGTTGAAATAAGCCTTCCAAGCGCTTTGCCAATTTTAGTGGGAGAGAAGCCCTCTGGGTTTTCAACAGGAGGCATGTTGAGCAAGAACTTCTGACCAGAAAGAGCAGTGGTGGAATGAACTGCCAGGGAAACCGGGAGGCCTTCTCCTTTAAAGGAAGGCTTTGTGGAAAACCTGCACCAAGTCCCTGGTCAGGCAGCTACCAACTGTACCTCTCCCCAGGGAAGTTCAGCTGACACCTACATGAGACACCATTAGGTGCCAGGCAAAAATGCTACTTTAAAGTGACATCCAATGCCCACTGAAGATGTGGGTGTGTGGGTGTTTTTGTTATGTATTTTGTGATTTTATATTGTAACCGTCCTGAGACCTGCGGGTATAGGTGGTATACATATATAATAAAACAATACGCTAAATTTCACCTGCTACTTCTACCTCCCTACAGTACCTGTGATTTGCACTTGCCCAACTCTATGCGCTGTGTTGCATGGGCGACCCCATGGCACCCTCTGCTACACCAGCCTCACCCTCTGTCCAGGCCACTGGTCCCTTCTGTCCTGATTCCTGAAGGTGCCCTTCTGCTCATTGTTGCTCCAGACACACAGTGGCAGACTTTGGGCTCTCAATTATTAAAATGGTGCCCTGTGCAATGCCGAAATTTGGCACACACACCGCTTTTTTGCTCCACTCTATAGCATTGTTGAGGTGCCCCCTGCAGTGTGGCCAAACGGGTTGCACTGCCCTAAAACTGCCTCTGAACCACACAGTGTGTTTGTGCCCGCAGTCGAGTTCAGCGCTCTCCTATCCCCACGGTGTGCCCACCTCTCTGGTTCGAACACAGCAGCAGTGGGACCTGCCAAATGCCTGGGCCCCTCTCCAGGACGTGGTGATCTCAGGTAAAGCCCTGTTCTGAAATGTTCTAAAGGGAAAACAGAGCTCTCTCTTTGGAGGTTTACTAGTTCCAGGTGTTGCAAATATATGCCCCTCTGCCAATTGCACAGAAGGGGTGTTTCCACCCACCCCTTCTTGGTCTGCTATTGCCAGTTGCAGCCTTGCCTCACCCAGGGAAAGATGCTGCACTGCTGCTCTGCAGGGCTGCTGCCACCCCTGCTTGCATTCTGACAGCACTTTGTGCTCGCCAGGTCTGGCCAAGTCCTCGTTGCCTCGAGCACAAAAGCTGGCCTTCACTTTGGCACAGCGCTGGATCAGCATGAATCTGGCTGTCTACGAGAAATACCACTACATGTATGAGAAGGTAAGACACACACACACACACCCTGTGCTCCCAGACCAGCCTTGTCTTGCTGCTGCTACATAGCACATAATCCCGTGTCTGGTACTCTTAGCCACTGCCATCCTTTATTCCCAATGGGGTTGGCGAACAGGCGTTTGCAAGCTCTCTTAGCTGTCCTCCAAGCCTGCTTCGGGTACAAGAAGAGAAAACCCTCCCCGTGTTGCTCTGGGTGGAGTGATTGTCCTGCCACACACTCCATACCCAGCGTCATCCTAACACACACCTTACTGAGGTTGTGTACCTGCCTGTCTGCCCTAACTCCCCCCTTTTTTTCTCCAGTATGATGTCGAAGGCGATGGAAAACCCGGTGGTGGGGGAGAGTATCAAGTACAGGTGAGGCATTAAGCCCTTTCCCCCATCAAAGCCATAAACTGGTGCCTGCTTCCACCACATATGGGGCTGGATGAAGTAGGGGCACCTGGCTGCAGCCGCTGTGAAGCCTGGATTGACCTTCCCATCTCCTTTTGCAGGAGGGGTTTGGTTGGACCAATGGATTGGCTCTGCGTCTCCTGCATCTCTATGGCGACCGCCTCACCTCTGCAGGCACATTGCTCTTTCGCTCCTGGCTCTGCGTTGGGGCCTGCCTTGTTCTGTCCTTGATCTAGGAGTGGCGGCTGCTGCTGGCCCAGAATGTGGCTCCATCACCAAAAGTGGCTGTCCTTTTGATGTCTGTCTGGGTGGGCTGGTGCTCTGCATGGCTGGGGCCAGAGAATAAAGCTAACTTGCTTGCTTCTCCTCTGTATCTCTCTACACGCGATAACCCGCCCTGACCACCACATTCCACTTGTGCAAAGCCTACAGGAAGCGAGGCAGTGTTGTGCAGTGGTTAGTGTTCGACTAGGACCAGAGTTCAAATCCCCACATGGCTGTGACACTCATGGGGTGTCCTTGGGCCAGCCACTGCCTCTCAACCTAACCTCCCTCACAGGGTTGTTCTGGGGATTGAATGAGGAAGAAGACCAGGTACACCATTTTGAGCTCCTTGGAGAAAAATTGGGAATAGAAATGCAATAATGGCTAAATCAGCGCCTTGGGAGATCAGGTCACTCACCGTCCTCCTTCTCCTCCTCCTTCTGGATGTTGCTTAACATTGGTCCCTTCCCACAAATATCCATTAGACCAGTGGTTCTCAACCTGTGGGTCCCCATATGTTGTTGTACTACAACTCCCATCATCCCTCAGCTCTGGCCTTGCTAGCTAGGGGTGATGGGAGTTGTAGTCCAACAACATATGGGGACCCACAGGTTGGGAAAGGCTGCATTAGACGTTGGTGTCTCAGCAAGTGGTATATTGCCTCTGAAAAGAGGGGCTTGACCTAGGGACAGTGCCTTGTAATCACTCCCAGATCTTGAGGAAAAGAGGCAGGAGCCAAGGAAGGCTAACTAGAGCATGTCTGCCTGGTCCTACCAGAAGCTTTGACACTGCACTGCCTTTAAGCAGCTACAATGCTGTGTACATCTCCGATTTCTCCCTTAAAATAAAGAACACTGTAGAGAAGGAGAAAGTTTGGATGAGAACAGCCGCAATCACCAAGGGGCTAGCATAGGGGGAGTTAAGGGGGACAGGACTGCGGTATTAAATTTATGTTGGGTTGTGGGAAAAGGGAAGAGGGAGATTTTCTTGTAATACTGGGACTTGAGGGCCCCCCAACAAAGGGGATTGTCAGGAGATTCAATTCAGACAAAAGGAAGGATTTCTTCAAACAGGGCCTAGTTAAACTACGGCATTCATAGTATCATAAGGGGGAACCATCTAGTCCAACCCCCTGTGATGCGGGAATCTCAACTAAAGCATCCATGGCAGATGGCCACCCAACCTCTGCTTAAAAACCTCCAAGGAAGGACAGCCCACCACCTCGCAAGGGTGTCTGTCCCACTCTTGAACAGCGCTTGCTGTCAGAAAGTTCTTCCTGATTCAGTCCCACAAGTACTGACGCACCCAGTAATTTAAGACAGCTTTAAAAATGGGATTAGACTTAATTCCTGGAGGATGACAATGGGAGTATCAGTAACTTCTAAAAGTCAGGCTTGATGGCACTTACAGTGGTACTTCGGGTTACATACGCTTCAGGTTACAGACTCCGCTAACCCAGAAATAGTACCTCGGGTTAAGAACTTTGCTTCAGGATGAGAACAGAAATCGCGCGGCAGCGGCACAGGGGCAGCGGGAGGCCCCATTAGCTAAAGTGGTGCTTCAGGTTAAGAACAGTTTCAGGTTAAGAATGGACCTCCGGAACGAATTAAGTACTTAACACTGTACTGGTATTGCCTCTGGCAGAAGCACCAGGCCTTAACGCAGCAGCCACTGTCCTGCCTGAGACTGTGCCTTTGCCACTGTGAGACCTTTGCTCCGCCCAAGAAAGGCCGCTCAGAGGTTTCTGTGGAACTAGTGCCTGCCCTCGGTGCGATTCTGGCCAGCATCCCTCCAGGATTTGTTTAAACACAAGCAGACTTCAAACTTGTTTCTAATAATGCCCAAATCAATGCTGGGCATGGCTATGGCAACCAAGAGGGGATAGAGCTTAGCTCTCAGGACAGGCCCCCCTTGCCCAGGGGACAGATGCAAACCTGCCACCCTTTAAGAACACTACATGATGCGCACTGTGGGTGAAGTTGGGGGGATGCTGCTGTTAGCTCCTGGCGGTCCACTTTACATGGAGGAAAAGAAGCAAATGTTCAGGCTCTAGTTACATAAAAGGTTTTATTGTCCTCCCCCCCCCCAACAGCAGCAACCTCAACAGCCCCGAGGCACAGAAGGAGAGCTGCTGTCGTTTTTTAAAGCAAGGTATAAAAGTGACCACTGAGGCAAAAGAAAAGAAATCCACCTCTTCTGGCCGAGGGTAGGATGGGAAGAGGACCAGGCTGAGCTGGATCCCACCTTCGCCTGGCAGCGGGGAAGGTGTGGGGAGAGGTCTGCCTGCTCCCAGTACCCTACCCTGAGCCTTGGACTAGACAAAGCCAGGGGGAACAGGTGTCGGATGCTACTCTCCCCCCCAACAAGGCACATGGTGGTAGGTGAAGCCCACCCTCCCCTGTGGTTTATAGGGCAGCTGGCACAGGCCATGCCGCTAGTCCTCAGGAGGAAGAAAACTGGGCTAAGCGCCAGAAGGCACCTGTGTCTCCCCCAGCTGTCTTCTGCTGCTACCTGGGCCCTGAGCACTTTTTTGCAGGAACTGAGCATGGGGCAGAGCTGGGCCTGCCCTCTGGGGTAGCGCGAGATCTTTGGCACAGGTGGCCCCACGAGGCTGCCCTCCTACAGCTGCGGCAGTGATGGAGGCCTGGCAGGGCCTTGTCAGTCCAAGCGAGGCCGACTGGTGTTTCTTCCTGCCTCCCTCGCAGAGGAAGAGGCAGCCAGGCCAGGGCTCACGGTGGCATCCTCTGGCCCTCCCCTCCGTCAGTTCAGGAACTGCGTGTAGCCCTCTGCTCCTGTCACAATGACATCCATCCAGATGCGCATGGCCTCGGCTGATGGGGCCACCATGTAGTAGAGGCGGTCATGAGTCTTGACGCAGAAGGTGAGGGCAGGGTTGGGGCTCTGCCGAGACAAGAGACAGGCTCACCTGGCTGTGGAAGCTGCCCCTAGCTAGAAGGTCTCTCCCCTTTCCCCCCAAAATTGGTTCCGTTAGCACTAAGGAAGTTGGAAAGAGACTCAGGGCAGCTAGAGGGAGTGTTAAGAAACCAGCTTGTGGAACGGAGAGATGCCCTATCTACCCCCTGACCAAAAATCACTGAACCCAGTAAGATTACGCAGAGGCTGCTTTTCCACAAACACCCCCCCCATCTTGCCCCCACCCCCCAATGCACAGTAGGGAGCGTTGAGACCAACCTCTCCACTGAAGGGGGCAGGGAGAAAGTCGGCTAGGTGCTGGAAGAGAATAGAAAAACAGGAGAGAATTAAAGGCACCTTAGGAGGAGGAGGAGCTGGGCTTGAAGGCTGGGTGCAGCCACCAGGCATGGCTCAAGTTAGTAGCAGAAGCGCCCAAGGCCAGTTTGACTGCAGGATGAAACATGGCTGAGAGGAAGCTGGGCTGCGATTGCAGTCAGTGGCAAGGCCCTCTGAATGTTGGCCTCCAGCCTGCATCATTTTAATATTTATTCTGCGTTCAGAGGACCTGAATTCTTCACCAGGGAATACCAGCCAGTGTCCAGCCTGCACACTTTTCAATGCCATTCTGACAGCCAGGAGGGTTGTTGTTAATTATTATTATTTTGAGAAGTCATGGCACGCTGTTAAATCCTGTCTCCCGCTCCGCACACAGGCACTGAGCTCAGGTCAAAATGCAGCCGAAACCCTCCAGTACAAGGAGGCCATGTTAGTTCAAATGCTCAAGGCAGTGCAGCATTTAGGGGGAGCCACCAGGCATGCCTATAAAAGAGGATGGTACCTACACTGGCCAGGCTGAGAGAGAAGAATCCCTTCTGGAGGAGGAGGAGGGGAGAGAGAGAGAGAGAGAGAGAGAGAGAGAGAGAGAGAGAGAGAGAGAGAGAGGCAGAGAGAGAAGGGAAGTAAGTCTAAGAGGGAAGGAGGCTTGGCTGTATGGCTGCGTTAAATCCAGCAACACCCTGACTACCAGTCCAGCCCCCGCCCCCATGTGAAGTGGCTGCCCCCAGAAAGGGATCCTGTATTCCCTGCTTCGCTCACCTTGGCTGCGCTGCGCAAGTGATCGTAATAAACCTCCTCAATGGCCTGGAAGTAGATGAGGCCCTTGAGCTTCGTCTCGTGCTTGTCTGCATAGGATAGAGAAGATGGAAGTCAGAAGAGTGAGGCTAATTCTGGGCAGGAAAGAGAGGGCAGGGCTGTTATAAGAATTCTAAGGTCTCAGATATAGAATAGATGTTCATAAATGTTTCAGGTAAACACACATACATAAGTCTATAAACTATGTGTCTGAAATAGTACAGGAGAGCAATCCTGAAGCCATTTTGATTCTCTCAAATTGACCTCAAATATTTCTCTGCAAGGAGGAAGGAAATGGGGAAAGCTTTCCAATGGTCTTTGGACTGTATGGGCTTACACCTCCCTGCAAATACAGTCTGGCAAGTGTCTGTTAAGCTGAGCAAACTATCAATATGTGTAAGAGTTTCATGAACTAAGGTGTTTACCATCTCAAAGGAATGACTAGGCTACCCATAAATTCCATTGAAGGAGGCATTATCCTGGCAGACAGGAGAGAAGCAACACTCTCAAATTTCTGCTGGAGACCTCTGCCTCCTGTGATGTATGTATGATGTTTTGGGGAGTGGCTACAGGGTGGGCAATTTCAAAAGTCTTTATAGGGGCTTGCGCACCATTCTTCAGGGTCTCTCCTACCTCTTTGCAAGGAGGGGAGGGAACTCCATTGCAACAGAAAAATAAAGATCTGCCTTGCCTTCTATGGATCTTGCCTCCATCCATTAATCTCTGACTAATCATGGACTTAGAGGACTCAGTCCCTTGGGGAGTTGGGCAGCAAAAACCAAACCCCTTAATTTTTTTAAAATAACAGGGCTTACCTGCATAGTAGGAGAGAGTGCGCCGCAGGCGGTCAAAAACGAACCATCGCTTCTTCCAGGACTTGATTTTACCCCCCATCTTGACCAGGTAGCCTTTGCACATCTTCTCGGAGAGGATGACATGGCTGCAGGTGTCCACGCTGTGGCCAGATGATTCAATGTGCGAACGCAGGTCGAAGTCCTCTTTGCGGATAGGCAGGTAGCGCGTCAGGGGGCGGGCCTGTGTGGGGCAGAGGGCAGTTCCCATGTCGGGCCCAGTGCAGCCTCCAGGGCTCCCAGCTCATGGGAGCCACACTGAAGGAGGAGCTGCATGCCAGAGCCAGGAGGGAGCCCAAGTTTGTTCAGTGCAGCCAGCTGCAATCCCCAAGCCCGTTTAGCTGGAAGCCCAATAATGCCCTCATTTCACATATTTTGCTTTTGTGCCTGATGACCGAGCAGGTCAGATCGTGCATGAACTTCATTCCGTGTCAGGGAGTGGCAACGGTTCGTTCAAAATGGCGGCACCCGGACTAGGCCAGGCCCATGGAGGGAAGGAAGGGCTCAGCAGGGCTGGCTATGAAGAATCCTGGCAGGCTCCCCTCTTAAATGCTGATTGTCCTTTTAGACCCCCAACCCCAGGGAGTTTCCCAACGGCCAGTGGGAGAAGCCACATGGCATGATTTACTGGGCAGCGAAGCAGAAGCCTCCCTGCCACCTGTTCTGCCTCTCCTAACTGGGACCAGAAGAATAGGAGCTGTGCTCAGCCCCTTGCCCCCATACCTGGGCAAACTGCTTCTCTCGCATCTTGACCTCCTTCTCAATGAGCTTCTGCCGCCGCGCGGTCTCATCCTGCAGACGCCGCTCCAGCTGCTCCCGCCTCCGCCGCTCGTCCTCCAGGGCCTGGCGCCGCAGCTCCATCTCTTGCTCCTGCAAGGGGCATCCCACATCAGCACCTTGCCCTGTCCCACCCTGGGATGCCACCTGCCCATATGTACCCATACAGGGATGCAGAGTCAGACCCGTTGGACCATGTAGCTCAGGACTGCCTACACTGACTGGCAGCAGCTCTCCAGGGATTCAGGCAGGAGATCTTCCCCAGATATACCTGGAGATGCCGATGATGCAATTGGGGAGCTTTTGCTTGCAAAGCAGATCCTCTAGCACCAAGCTTTAGCCCTACCTAGTGAGCTACTCTCTTTTTGAGGTGTCTGCTGTAAGACTCCAGCGCTTATGGTTCAGAAGAAAGGGATGCTGTTTAATGGGAACATAAGTCGCCTTATGAGATGACTGGTCCATTTAGGTTCAGTGCTGCCTACACTGACCAGCAGTGGCTCTCCAGGGATTCAGGCAGGGGACATTCCCAGCCCTACCTGGAGATGCCATCAAGCATTGAGCCTGGGACCTTCTGCACTACCAATGAGCTACAGTCTCCCTTCCCTTCTTGACTCTGCACCAACATTTTCCCCAATCAGCCCATGTGATTGGCATCAGCCAGAGGGAAATAATCCCTCACCTGCTTGCCAAGAAAGGAGAGCTGATAAGAAACCCTGCCAAGGGGGAGGGAACATTTTTAGTTGGTGGAGACCCAACATCCACGTGAAATGCAGAAGGGGCTGCAGTGCCCAACCAAGGGGAGGGAGCGTAGGGGGAATACAAGAGATAAGGGGAGGTGGCTGGGATGTCTCAGCCACCAGCTTTTCTCTCACCCGCGATTCCATCAGGCGCGACTTCTCCGCGTGGGCTTCCTTCAGCATCTTCTCCATCTCCTCGATCTTCCCTGCATCTGCCCCGCTGGCACTGCAAGGCAAAGCCAGGCTGTCAGCGGCGAGCCATGCCAGTGGGCTTCTCTGCTACGGGGCAACACCCAGACTGGGCAGAGGCAACGCTCAAGAGCCATGCGAGAAATGGAGGAAATGGATGGATGGTGGTCGGAGGGAATACTCACTGCTTGTGGGGAGGGCCAGAGGGCAGCTCTGTTTCTGCCTCCCTGCAGGGAGCTCTGCCTTCAGCCCAGGAGAAGCTGATAGAGATATTTGGAGGGCGGGGGAATGGGGAGAGGGGAGTAGTAGGGGCAGAGAAGGCAGCCAAGCCCAGGGTTGCCTCTCGATCCACAAGAGAGGAAGAGGAAGAGAGTGTCCTCCTCCTTCCCTAAGCAGGGCAGGGGCTGAGCTGCTCTCCCGGGCCTCAGGGACGGCGGCTGTTGTCCCGCTGTACCTGGAGACGTTGTCCGGGGAGCAGGCGGAGTTGCCGCTCGTGGACAGGTTGGTGTCGAGGCTGTCGGAGCTCTCCAGGCTGAGGGTGTCGTAGGCACGCTCCCCGTCTTCGTTGGCGCGCAGGCCCAGGCCCCCCGGTGGGTGGTGATGGAGGATGGAGTGGTGGATGAGGGGGGAGTACGGAGAAGGGGGAAGGGGCTGCCCATGCAGGGCCTCCCACTGGGACTGAGCCTCGGCCGCCGCTTTCTGCTTCAGGTCGGCCAAGCGCCTCCGCTGCTCCTCAATCACCTGCTGGCCTGCAGAGATGCCCAGGACAAAAGCAGGCTGAGCGCCGGGGGCAGCAGCTCAGCGCCCTCCCGTCAGTCCCTGAAGGCATTCCTACGCCAGGAAGACACCCACATGCCCCAATCTGGGGCAGAGATGCCCAAACCACCACCCCCTCCCAACATCAGACCAGCAAGCAATGGAGCTGGCTGGGCTGCAGACATTCTCCTGCCCCCCACCCCACCCCAAACCACTCTCTCCCGCTCCCCAGCACCCACCCTTTTGCTGAAGGGCCAGTTGGCGCTTGCTCTCGATATCCTGCAGGGTGCTGGCCAGATTCCGAGGGAGGCTGCCGGTGCCGTTTTGTGGGGACAGGGAGTTCTGCGGGAGAGAAGCAGTTTGGAAGCCAAACCTCTCAGTCCCAGCTGCCCCTAGAGCAGGGTGCTATGCTGTCAGGCTTCAGAGGAACCAACCCCACACGGTAGGTTGCCAGGAATGGATAAGACAAGGAAGTTCTTACCAATGCTTTTTATTCAGTATTCACAGAGAGAGGATTAGAAATGCGGCTTCTTTGAGTAATGGTGTTGCTCCGAGTGAAACCCCACCCCCTCCGTCTCTCCCATTATGCCCACGGTGAATGAGCTGTGCCTTCTGCCTCTGAGCTCTCTGCTCTCCTACTTCCAATGCCCACCGGGTTCTGGGAGAAGGGGGGTCTGGAATACTTTCTAAATACACTGAGTCTGTCAGCTTTCTCTCCCCTAGTTCTGCTTCTTCCCCTTCCTCCTCCTCCTCTTCTCCCATTATTTTCCAGCTTCCAGCTTCCACCTGCCTCTGAACTGTGATCTCCCTCAAACCCCTCTTGTAATCCTGAACTGTCTCCCTCTTCTCTGGAGGCGGTTTCCATCATTCCTCATCTGCCCAGTCCCTGACAAATGCTCACTGACTGAGGAAGGGGTGCTGTGCTCCACTGATACCTGTTCCTCAGCTCCATCAGTCAAATTGGCCAGATCTTTGGGGGGGCGGCAGTTGCTGCTGGGGGGGGGGGGAGAGGAGGGTTTTCTGGAGATACTCACAAGACCCAGCTTGGCGTGCAAGTGGAATGAGGGACCTCAAGGGATGCAAGAGGGAGAAGGGCCTGAGTAAGGGGCTTAGGGGCAAATAAATAACAACAACAACAACAATTTATTTATACCCCGCCCATCTGGCTGGGTTTCCCCAGCCACTCTGGGCGGCTTCCAACAGAACACTAAAATACAATAACCTATTAAACATTCAAAGCTTCCCTAAACAGGGCTGCTGGCGAGGCTCCCCCCCCCCACCTCGCCCGCTGTCCCACTGTACCTTGGGTGAGGGGCTGCGTCCCAGAGTGGCCACGTTGAGCTGCGAGGAGGAGCTGCCCCCTTTGGGCCAAGCCAAGCTGCTGGAGCCACCGTCCATCTTGGAGCGATAGACCTGCAGGAGGGAAAGAGGTTTTGCAAAGAGGGCGTGGCTTGTGCCCACGTGGGACGTGAGGGGAGGGCCTCCAAGGGGCACAGCAGCACCTCATCCGGGGACGGTTTGTTACCTGTCGCGGGTCTGGAGACGAGTGAGCTTTAGCAGGCAGAGGAGGAGGAGTAGGGGAGGAGGAGGAGAGACAAGCAGCAGGGGGGCCTGCTTCAGCCTCAAAGCCAGCTGGGAGGTCCTGGGCGAAAAGTGGCAGCCGCACTGTGCTCTCTGCCCACCACGGCTCTCTCTGAGGGTGACGGGCAGAGGGTGGTGGCGAAGGAGGGCAAGAGAGAGAGGAAGGAGACAGCGTGAAAGACTCGGACAGGCAGCTGGCCGAAAAGCAACAGCACGCAGGCCAGACAGATGTTAGGCACCAGCCCCTGCCCACCCTGCAGAGATGTGTGGGTCTGGCTCTCTTGCACCTTATTCTTCTAAAGGAGAACTCCCTGAGCAGCAGGATATACTGTATTTTTCGCTCCATAAGACGCACCTAGTTTTTAGAGGGGGAATGCAAGGGGGAAAAAGTTTTTAAAGGGAGCGCTGAGCAGAGCCTGTCTGCATCCCAGGCTCTGCTCAGCGCTCCCTTTCACGAGCCGCGTAGAGCGTATGTATGGCACTTGCAGGCTTTTCCCCAGGAGGGAGAAGCCCCAAAGAGCTGCACACCCACCCACACGGCTCGTGAAAGGGAGTGCGGCTCTTGGGGGCTTTTCTGGGAGGTGGGGGAAGGGACTGAGGGGCTGCCCTCTGTCCCTTCCCCCACCTCCCACAAAAGCCACCCTTTAAAGGGTGTGTGGCTCTTGGGGGCTTTTCCCGCCTGCCTCCCACCTGCATTTGCTCCATAAGACACGGGCACATTTCCCCTTACTTTTTAGGAGGGAAAAAGTGTGTCTTATGGAGCGAAAAATACGGTAAGTATTCTAAGTAAATACACCTCAAGGCCAAAAGAATCCTCCCTCTCTCTCCCACTGCCCCCAACTGACAGACAAACACACAGAGTTATAAATCAAGGCCCCCCCCACTCCTCCACCCCTGCCCCAGTGCCTTGCCACGGTGTGCAGGGCAGCCCGCCTACCCCAAAGGAAGCGATGGAGGGAGGGAGAAGGTAGCAAGGGGGGTGGGGGTTGCCGCAGAAGCACAAACCTGGGGGCAGCTGGAGGAGCAGAGCAGCGCCGCCGGCAGGGCAGTAGCAGCGGAGTCTGCCGCAGGGGGGCTGGGGGAGTGGGCAAGCCCTACAGCCGACCTGACGCTGCCCAGAATCACTGCCAGCTGGTCAGTTGTCACGTACTGGGCAGGAAGGAAAAGGCAAAGAGTGAGAGGCAGGCTGCAAGCAGTCCGGGAGTGCACAAAGCCGGAGGAGAATGCGGGGGGGGGGGGAGGAAGCTGAGGGGGAGGCATATGGGGAGAACACCAGCCTCCCCCACAGCAGTCTTTTTGTGGAGGAGGCTACGCTAGGGACCCCGCAAAGAGTGGGCTAGGCTAGAGTAGGCTCCTTCTTGTTGGGAGCTAGCATGGAATATGGATGTACCCCCTTTCCCACCTGCCCCTAGACATCTCCCTTGGCTGCATGTACTGTTGCACCAGCCCCAGCAATGGGACCGGAAAGGCAGGTACCTCATAGGACAGTGGGGGCGCAGGTGAGGGGACGGCAGGTGCGGCGCTAGCATCTGGCCCACAGCCGCAAAATGGGAAAACGTCAGAAAGTCTCACGTACTCCTAGAAGCAGCCAGGCAGAGAGGAGGAGGAGGAGGAGGAAAATCAGAGAGGGATTGGGGCACTGAGCCAAGGGAGCAATGTCACACAAACACACACACACACACACAAGCATGGCAACCTGCGAAGGGCCTAACCTGTGGCCTGTGGCCCACAGCCGTGCCAGGTGGCATCTACCTGCAAGAGCTACCCACAGTAGAGCATCCTGCTCTGAGCTGTTACCCCTTGCCCAAGTGAGGCCATATTGTGAGTGCCTCTGCCAAAGCCAGGAACACTGGTGCCCACTGCTCAATGCAGAGCAGTGTTCTTGGGATCCGTGGGGAGCAGACATCACACTAGCGAAGAGCAGGGAAAGTCAGCAGGCAGGAGTGTTTGTGTGCATGTGGATCGGAGGGAAGAAGTGATGTATTCCAGAGTCACGTCTGGGTTGAAACACCTGCCCACAGATCTAAGGCACGCTGCAAAGTCCAGCCACGGATGGGCACAGCCAAGCCAAGCAGGGAGGAGATGTTGCAGCGCATGCAACAAGCGGGGAAGCAGCTCAGAGGCAGGCAGGCATGCAGACGGGCAGCCACATAGCATTACCTCTGTCCTCCCTGGATAGAGCTGGGCGGAGGAAGCAGTAGCTGCACAGAAGGGGCTTGCAGAAGCAGCCGCCTCCCCCAGCTCAGAGAAAGGAAGCGTCTCCTGCGAGGATGGGAACAGCGGTGAGGGAGCTGCAAGAACAGCAGGACGCACGGAAAGAGAGGGGGGGCACGAGAGGAAGGTGGCGGGGTCTGTCCGTGGCAGTCGAACTACAGGAGAACCCTGAAAATGTCAGCTCATGTTGTGGGGGGAGGGCAGGGGGGAGGAAGGAAAGAGAACATGCATAGCCGTCCCGCCCTCCCCCCTTCCTTTCTCCTTTCTTTTTCTGTGATGGAACTCCTATTTGGGGACTTCCCTGGCTTTTCTGGCCCACGTAGGACTAGTCTGGACAGTTGGCCTTGGTGAAGACTTGATGTTTTCATCCCTCCAAAAAGTTTTTGATTGAGTTCCTACTGAAATGAGGCTGCATTTTAATGTTGTATTTTAATCTTGTTGTATTTCAATCAATTGTTTTATACTGGTGTTGGCCGCCCTGAGCCCGGTCTTGGCTGGGGAGGGAGGGGTATAAATAAAATTTAATTAATAATAATAATAATAACAATAATAATAATAATAATGGAACCCTCAGGCTGTTTGGGCAATTTCTTCTCAGAACGGGGGCAACAGAGAGGCTGCAGAGAGGCCTTCTTCTGTTTCCTACCCCACTAAGTGCTCTTGTGCCTCATTGCCAGTACGAGAGGTCCCCGCCCTCAAGCTTCCCCAGAAGGGAAAAAGAAAGCAAGTCAGAGAAAGGAGGCTACTGCTGGGAGTCTGAAAATCATACAGGCAATAAAGAAAACGGTTGCAGGGATATTGTGGCCTGAAGAAAAATGGGGAGGGAACATGTCTTTCAGGGGGGCCCAGCAGTGTCCCCCCATGTGCACATTTTAAAGAGAAATAACCCCTGTAATATTTTATACAGGTGGTAATTATGCAACACCCGAAAGAACAAGACAGAGCTACAGAATAAAAGTGCAGGAGAGCGGCCCAGACAAGTCGTTTTCTAAATACTTTGGGTGGAACTGCTCAATGTTTTCTGGGAAGTTTCTGTTAAATGCACAAGGTGTAAACTCCTTTAACTCCAGAAGTTAGGGGCTCAAACTTAATCTTTGCAAATTTCTTCAGTGAAGGGTCTTAAAAATATGTTTTTGCGTGTGAGGAATTCAAATCTGCTATTATTTTCTTGATTGGACAACATTTAGCTTGGCAAGTCCAAGTTTGATGATGAAGCACATGAACTGCTTTTGGAAAACCAAAGAATTTTAATTTTATCTTCTGAAAATGGCAGGTAATGTTTAATAATAATAATAATAATAATAATAATAATAATAATAACAACTGCAAGTACTTGGCAATCATTTTTAATGATTTCTATGTGATTTTACACACATTTTACTAACCAAGCAAAACTAAACGAAATAGGTTTCGAGTTCCCAATACAACATTTTAGCACCCTTCATTTTTGGAATTTGAAGGCTGAAAAATTCAACACGCCCTAGACTGGAAGAGTCCTTTTTTAAGTCTGGAAAATCTCAATAATGGGAGATAATAATAGCTAACTATCTCGGACTATGGGCATGAGGTCCCAGCACACCAAGCTTTCCTGGGCAGGGTTTGCCTCTTCACCTCCCTCTCAGCCTCCTTCTTTAGTAAGGAGAGACTGCCATCGAACTCTGCGCTGTTAGCAGGGTAAGGTGGGATAAAGGCAGAAACAAGCAGCGCTGCTAAGGCAAGGGGTCACTTCCCACTGCAAGTTCAGGAGGCTGCAAAAGCCTGCACCCTTGGGGCTTTTCTTGGGAGCCCACCCACCCACCCGCAAAACCTGGGCACCCGCAGAGGTCCTTTTACCTCTCGCAGAGCTGTAGAGGCCTTGGGGAAGCCGGAGGCACCAGTCAGCACCCGGTACCGTCTCTCTAGCGCAAGGAGGGTCTCCTTCTCCTACCACGGGGAAGGAAAAGGGAGAAGCTTGTTGGGGTGCTTCCAGCCATGCCACCCAGCCTCCAGCTGCCTCTCCCCTATGGCACAGTGCCAAGGGGAGAGCCATGCCCTCCCCAATTTCAATAGCCCAGGTCCCACCTAACCTTACCCTATGGGGGAATGGTTCTGGCAGGACAGAAGCCCCACCCCAGGTGGCCCCGCCCTGCCTGCAATGCCTCGCCCAGCTCTGCCAGATGGCCTCCTTGCCAGGTGGTACCTTCTGCAGCATCTGCAAGGTGGTGGCTTTCTCCTTGCCCAGCCGGTCAGCCTCCTGAGCAGCCTGCAGCCTGATCTGGTTGGCTTGACTCTCCAGCGCTGCCAGGCGTTCCTGCGGGGACACGGAAAGAGCGGGGTTGGGGGCTGAGCAAGTGCCACGTGGCCAGTGCCCCCCGGCTCAAAGGGCTTCCTTCTCCGCTCTCATCCACCCACCCACCTTCCTCCGTGCCACGCTGCGGTGGCTCTCGGCTTTGCTGTGCAGGAGCTGCTGGCTGAGCATCTCGCGTTCCTCCTCCAGGCGGCTCTCTTTCTCCAGGTGCTGGAACTCCAGGTCCTCAAACAGCTTCGTCTCCGTCTCCAGGGCCTCTGCTTCCTGCAGCAGGGACACAGTGGCTCAGCTGGGACTCGGGGAAGGCGGCTGGCTTGGGCAGGGGGGAAGGAACATTGGTCCATCTAGCTCAGCAAGGATTTCCAGGGGTTTTTCTCCTGGAGATGCTGCTGGGGATTGGACCTAGGACCTTCTAGGTGCATCTGGTCCAAGCCTTCCAGAGGGTCACAGGGCAGGTGGGACAAGGGTCCAAAGGCTGCAGAGTCAGCAGAGGCAACCTGAAGGACAGGGCTGCTCTGGCTCTCCTCTGCAAGCAAACCCTTGCAAAAAAACACACCAAAAAAACAAAATGGCGGAAGGCGAGCTCTTTTTTAAGCAAAGGGACACGTAACCAGCAAAATGGTTCAAGGAGGAAAATAGCCTGAGGGGCATTCAAGGGACGAAGGAGCTGGCAGCCTCCTGGAGACTCCTCTGGTGCCAGCAGGAGCCATGAGAAAGGGGTGTAGGGTGGGTTTCTTGAGGAGCGGCTGGGCCTTAGCAACCCTTGCTCCCTGCCAGGATGGGCTCAGCTTCACTCCAGTCTTAGCCCCTTCGTGCTCCGCAAAGAGGGCTCAAGGAGAGGAGGGCCCCCACCCATGATCTGAGCTCCCTCTTCCGGAAAAGCCGTCCTCCCAAGAAGAGCTGCCAGGGTGCCAGGCCCTGCTGAGTTGTGCCCCACCAACCCAAGCCAGCCTGCCATGCTTACCCTCAGCCAGGCGCTGACCCCGGCTGCAGGCGGGGAGATGGTGGGGGGCAAGGGAGGAGACACTGACCCTTT
Organism: Podarcis bocagei; assembly: GCF_964188305.1. Taxonomy (NCBI): domain Eukaryota; kingdom Metazoa; phylum Chordata; class Lepidosauria; order Squamata; family Lacertidae; genus Podarcis; species Podarcis bocagei. Next base: position 16,964,647 of record NC_138141.1, on the reverse strand, counting down.
GCATCTGGTCCTGCAACTGCTCCCTCATTGACTCAGGGCAGTTATCAAGCTGTCGCTTGAGCTCAGAGTACAGTGCCCGCAGTCGCTCAAGTTCCTTCCTTTCAGCATCAACCTTTGCCCTCTCCTGAATCCGGGAGAAAACAACACACACGGAAGAGAGAGAGAGAAAGAGAGAGAAAACACACTTCTCAAGAGCAGGCCATGCAAAGCAAGGGGGCAGGAGGTTAGCAAGGGGCTCAAACTCTAACAGGGTTACCGGGCAGCTACTGGGAACCTCAGTCTTGCGTCTCAAAGTCACCATGTGCCCAAAGGGCAGGCTTGGCCACCCACAAGTCCTCTCCGGCCAATTACTGGCCTGCCCAAAAGAGTCCACCATGTCAGCTGTTGCAAAGATCTCTAGAGATACCCAGGAGTCCAGAAAATGGGCATTTTCAGGATGAGACACACACCCTCCCTCCAGCCCCATCCCAGCCACTCCAGAGTTGACTCATGATGAACAAGCACTGCTATGTTTGAGACACAAAACTAGGCTCACACCTCTCTGGAGTTAGTGCAGCACCGTTTCCTGGGGGCTCTGGGCACTTTGGGGTACATGTCAGTGAGTGAGTTGGCAGCAGGAGAGAGGCACCAGGCCCACACTGGGGGCAGCAAGCGCCTTGCCACCCGTGGCCAGGGCTGCATACCGGATCTGACTTCACAGGAGTCCACAGAATGTGGCAGGGGCGCACAGTAAAAACCAATAGAATGTATCATCCAGTTTTCCTTGGGGCAGAATCTCAGGGTCACTGGCAGAGGAAGAGGCATGCGGGGGGAGCACACCGCCCCCAGCAGCGCTATCCCGATGGGGTGCCATTGTGGCTGACCCCCCCCCGCCCGTACTGGGTGCCACGCCTCCAGGACGCGCACCACGCCCTCGGGACACGCTCCATGCCCCTACATGCCAGCCCCGCCCTGCCTACTCTTCGCCCCCTCCCCCTGGTGCCGGAGCATGAAGCTCCACCACTGCTCAGGGTGGGTGGGTGGGTGTCAGTTGCCGCTTTTCAGTTCTGGGTCAGCCTGCCTAGGCGTCATGCCCTGGCACTCCATCCACACAGACTGTCCTGTGCAGTATTGACCCCCACCCCCTGGCTTAGGTCCTCCCGACCCTGTGAAATTAGATCACTTGCACAGCCCTCAAAGACTCCACATCACCCTGAGTTTTTATAGTGCATTTAATGTGCCAGCAGTAGACTGTCCTTAAGGAATAATCCAAAGCTGGGGAGGCCTACACACTGGGAAACAGAACAGCAAGCCCTGAGCCCGCCTTCAACGGCATCAGCAGTTGTGCATCCAAATCCGCAGTTGTGCATTAACAAACCTGCAAGTTTCCCCGCAGCTAGACTGAAGCGCTGAAGACCCCTGCCTGTTGGGGGGCAGCTGGGACGGGCACCCGCATGGGGGAGAGGCAGGGCACTGCAGAGCTCCTTGAAGGCACCCAAGCCCCCTCAGCCCCCCGCCCAGCTCCCCAGGAGGTGCCAAGGTTAGACCCTGGAGTCGTGTCCCTGCCAGGCAGCCTCCGATCGGGTGGGATGTTTGTACACATGCAATAGACCCTCCCTCCTCCTCCTCCTCCGCCTGTCTTTTGGGCTTCAGCCATGCTCCGCCTCACAGTTAGGGTGGCCCACCAGCAAGATGCAGGCAGGCAGGCATCCAAGCAATCAGAGTCAGAGAGAGAAAGAGAGACAGAGAGAGAACGGAGAGAGGGTTAGAGCTGGTTAGTGCGAGGCGGGGGGTTAGTGGCAGCGCTTTGCAAGGTGTGTGCGTCCCCTCGGGCTCCCTGCGGGAGCAAAGGTTTGAGAAAGGCTGGGAATCGGCAGCCCCCAAACAAGCACCTGGGGGGGCTAAATGCCAGGGAGTCCAGGGGCATGGTGGGAATCCCAGGGGCAACTTGCTTCCATCCCCAGCCAGCCAAGGTGCTGGTCTGGAGCTGCCTGTCTTGCAGGCAAAGGTCTTCTTAATGCCTCTGGTCTGAAAAGATGAATTGGGGCAAGGAAGGGCCCAGCCTTGAGCATCGCCAGGGAGGTGGATGCAAAGAGCACTGCCTGGCTTGAGAAGAGACACCTCAGACACCACAGCTTGGAAAGGGAGGGCTCCCCTCTGGAGCCCCCCAAGCGCTTTTCCAGCTTGCCACCAAGCACCAAGAGGAACCGCCTTGAGTTCAGCTCCCGAGCGAGTCACCTCGGCTTGAAAACCCAGCAGAGAGGCGAGGGAAAGTGCCAGGGCCCCTTTGGCAACCCAGTTCCCCCCGGTGTAGCGTCCTTGGGGGCGGGGGGTAAGGAACAGAGCAGCCAAGCTGGGCGGAGCAGGGCCAGCCCAAGCCGAGGGCCACATGTGGCCTGGTTGTGCCTTCCCAAAGGGTGGCCGGGTGGCACTGAGGAAGCCAGCCATTTACCTTGTCCCGGTGGATGGCGGCATCCAGACCAGACATGCGCTCCTGCAACTGCAGCACTGCCTTCTGCTCCTGCTGCAGCTGGATCAGCTCGGCCTCCCGCTCGCCTTGCAGGAGGGCCTGCTCCATCTCCGCCTGGGCGAGAGACAAGGAGCCCCATCATGCTAAGACTCAGGGCCCAGGCCTCTCTCTGCAGGAGGAGCCATCGGGAGGTGGGGGTGAGTTAGAGGCCTCCCTGAGCTCCAGCCAACTCTTCATTCATGAATGAAGTCTAGGACTGGGCCCCTCCTGGGCTGTGCCCTGCCCATCAGCATGGCCAAACGGGGCACAGCCGAGAGGAAGGAACTCTACCCTTTGCCCTCATCCCTGCCTAACCTCCCGGGCTGTTTCCTGCAGCTGCTGCTCCAGTTCCTTAGCTCGGCTCTTCAGCTGATCGACGCTGGCCAGGACACGGGTGCGCTCCTCCTCCAGCAGGGCCGCCTCCTGGCTGGCTTTGGTGCTGGGTGGCTCTTCGTGCTGCGGAAGGTTTGGAAAAATCAGCAGAGAGGGTAGCCTAATTAGAAGACTAATTTGACACCGGGCACAAAATAAAGCTGATGCAAGAAAACCTCATGTGTCCTTGATGACAAGGCCTCCCTGCTGTATGTAAAGCATAAGCTGACATGTTTAAAGAAAAAGGGAGAGAATGCTTCTCTCGGGTCTTTAAAACCATAGAGAATTTAATAATAACAACATAAAGCAGGGGTCAGCAAACTTTTTCAGCAGGGGGCCAGTCCACTGTCCCTCAGACCTTGTGGGGGACCTCTTTTTTGGGGGGATGAACAAATTCCCTAGCCTCACAAATAACCCAGAGATGCATTTTAAATAAAAGGACACATTCTACTCATGTAAAAACACACTGATTCCTGGACCGTCTGTGGGCTGGATTTAGAAGGCGTTTGGGCCTGATCCAGCCCCTGGGCCTTAGTTTGCCTACCCATTACATAAAGGATTGCCATATTGGTATCCTCAGGCTAGTTGCATCAAGGAAGCCTTGAAAGAGGGGTTATTAATTCTCCTTTCATTCATTCTTTGTATTATATTGCTATGTTGTGGTGTTCAGTGCTTGTCAGTGTTAACAGTCTAGTAAATATGTCCAAGAGGGACTATGTCTTGGTAGATTAACGACTTTGATAAAGTGGGATTATAAACCTTGGAAAGGTTATAATCAAAGGGGGGAATAATGGAAAAAAAATCAGTGACCCCAGGTGTATATTTTTGATTTTAATCATGTTTCAATATTAAGTGCATTTAACCTTTGGCTAGAATGCATCCATGAATGATTCCCGCATGTCTGCATTTTGTGACTCTCATGCCTCATTCCTAGGCTGCATTCCATCTCTCCGATCTTATCCTGAAAGTGACACAAACGGCAGGATGTTTTCCTGTGTCTGTTGTGAGTTAGCACTGGCATTTCCTTGAGAGGTTCCAAGGACAGGCATGGGAAAGGAATGTCAACAGCCCCCACTGAATAGCTAGGACCAAATGGTTTGGAACACCCCAGGAAAGTTGATTACCAGTGTGAGGTCAAGTATCTTTATATCCCATGACCTGTAACCATTTTGAGGTATGTAGAAGAATGCTTGATGTTTATGACTCCTTGTCTGCTGTGCTTGAAAGCCTGCATAAGCTTTGTTACGAATTTGCTCTGGCCAGTCCTCCTAACTAGCATCAGGTAGGTAGCCGTGTTGGTGTATCTGAAGAAGTGTGCATGTACACGAAAGCTCATACCAGAACATACTTAGTTGGTCTCTAAGGTGCTAGTGGACAATTTTTTTATTTCTTTCTCCTAACTAGCAGTTTTGCTGAGAGGTTGTCCTATTGCAATAGCCCTAATAAACTGGACCTGCTGAGTCTTGCTTCTAATTCTCTTGGTTCCATGTTTTCTGTTTAATAGGTGTTCCCTGTGTAACAAACAGGTGGGGTAGAAATAAATTCATACCATTCCTTCTATCAGATCTAAATGAGCAGATAACAGCAAAGGTTGCTAGGTTCATAGCAGGGGCAATCAGAATAAGGGCAGCTGATTCAGGACTTTAAATTGTGCTCTTATATCAAATTTCCTTTTCTGCGTATACCGTAATGTTTTACTGTTGCTATGGCCATTGGCTAATGCGAATAAAGTTTTATCTAAAATTCATACCACAACACCAGCCATGAACTCTGTTAGCCAGAGGTATCCCAGACACACTGGGGGTGGGACAGGCATATAATTCTTCTCCCCAAAAAGATGGAGAAATGCACAAACCACTCTCTCCTCTCTGAGCCTACCAAGGTTACATGCGAAGTCAGCTGCCCTCAACCTGTTGTGGGACTCCAACTCCCATCAGCCCCAGCCAGCCTGGTCAGGGAAGATGGCAGCTGTATTCCAAAAAAAAGTGACAGTGGAAAGTGGAAAGTGCCAGTTTGGGGAGCAAAGGAGCACTCCACCGATAGCAGTCCCTTATACTCCTCCTTGTCCTCCCAGCTCCAAGCATGGCCCTCTCACCTCCTGGCCGGCACTCTCCGTGCTGCTGCTTTCCTCTTTCAGGTGGTCCTCATCCGAGCGCTCCAAGCTCTCCCTCTCCCGCAGGCCCAGGGTTCCCGCCAGCTGCTCCTTCGCTCGTCCAAGACTGATGGAGCCCTTGGAGGGCCTCCTTCCCGGCTGGCCAGCGCCCTCGGCACCAGCGCTGGGGAAGGTGTTGTGCTCCTGGCCCGGATCGCCATCGCTGTGAGTGTACTCGGCACACAGGCTCAGGATGGTCTCCAGCCGCTGCCGCTCCTAAGCAAAGGGCAGAGGGGTGAAAGGAAAGCTGTCAGTATCGGCATCCCAGAGCATCCCAAGGCTTTCGGTGCTCTGGCAGGAGCCGCAGCTGACCCCACCCCACCCTGGCTCCCTCTAACCTCTTGACTCTTGTGGTTGGCCGGTTCCCCAACCACTGGCTTTCCCCAGTCTTTTCACAAGGGAAAAGTGAGAATGTAGCATTTCGTGCTTTTGCCCAACCTGTTCAGTGTCTTATCGCACAGCTGCTTCCGTTAAGCACAGACCAAAGCTGGCGAAAGACATTCTGGTGCAGGAGCAAAGAAGACCCAAAGGCATTTTGCAAGCATGGACTTCAGCTAGCCTGAGACAATATCTGCCGGGAAAGTCTTGGAGCTCCTATGTTCATTGCAGCAGAAGGGGAGAAGGGGAGGAGAAACACAACCAGAAAGAGAGGCTTCCCTCTCCCTCTCATAACACAAGAACTGGGGTGTCATCTCATGAAACTCAAGGCCAATGAAATTCTGCCCTGGGATCCCCTGGAAGGCAGAGAGCAGGAATACAGAGGGCAGAAATACTACAGACAGAAAGGGGAGAGCTGTGGTCCTTCTGCCCTTCTAGTGGGCAGAAACTCAGATATTTAAGCAAGGTGCTGAACGGCACCTTAAACCTAGGTTAGAGTCGCCACAACGTCTATTCACCTTGGGGGTCGCTTCCAACACTACAGCTCTATGATTCTATGATCTCAACTACATTGCTTGACTGTAGCTTACTCCATTCATTTGTCTCAGTATGCAAGGAAGAGAAACACACACCAGGGAAATGGAAATGGTATTAACCAAGGTTTTGAAAACTGCGGCTGCCAACCTGGTGCCCAGAAATCTCCGCGTTGTCGCAATTGGACTCGCGCCAGTAGCAAAACGCACCTGGCACCTCGGGGTGGGGTTACCATGGGAAAGAATAGGGTAGACTAAGTGGAACCACTCAGGTCTGGTCCAACTGCTGCAGCTAGCCATTGGACTTTTTATTTATTGAAAGCCTTCACCCAGCAGCTTACAATATTTATCTGGCATAAACGCAGTTTGAAAATTAAGGCTTGTATGAGCCCTTCTATCTAAGCCCTATCACAGAGATCTTTCAGAGAAGTGCTAGCAGCTATCTGCACCCCTCCCCTCCCCGCCCCCATGCTACAGATGCCCAACTGGCCTCCCCCAGCAGTTGGGTACTACGTGTCGCTGCTGCTCCCATGCAGGCACCTTTACTTTTGACTTTCAGGTGCCTTGTGAAGATCTTTTTATGCCAACAGACCCGTGCATCTGTTTTCTTGAGCAGCCAGTCATTTTAATGATCATATATATAGAACTGTATGAAAGGTAAAGGACCCCTGACAGTTAAGTCCAGTTGTGAACGACTCTGGGGTTGCGGGGCTCATCTCGCTTTACTGGCAGAGGGAGCCCGCATTTGTCTGCAGACCGTTTTTCTGGGTCATGTGGCCAGCATGACTAAGCCGCTTCTGGCGAAACCAGAGCAGCGCACGGAAACACCGTTTACCTTCCCGCTGGAGCGGTACCTATTTATCTACTTGCACTTTGATGTGCTTTCCAACTGCTAGGTTGGCAGGAGCAGGGACTGAGCAATGGGAGCTCACCCCGTCGCAGGGATTCGAACCGCCGACCTTCTAACTGGCAAGCCCTAGGCTCTGTGGTTTAGACCACGGCGCCACCCGCATCCCATAAAATTGTATACTGTCCTGCTATATGGTGTGGATTGAAGGTATATAAAATACTTTAAAGCAAGCAAACAAACATCTGATTTGGCGAATGAAACAATAAAGCCAGCAGCTACCTAAAACAGGAGTCCAAGGAAATTAAAAGAGCCTTCCCGAGCAGGAAGATGGTCAGAGCAGGGAGGGCTCAGGAAACTTCCCTACGGAGCTGCCTGTACAGTGGTACCTCAGGTTAAGTACTTAATTCGTTCTAGAGGTCTGTTCTTAACCTGAAACTGTTCTTAACCTGAAGCACCACTTTAGCTAATGGTGCCTCCTGCTGCCGCCGTGCGATTTCTGTTCTCATTCTGAAGCAAAGTTCTTAACCCGGGGTACTATTTCTGGGTTAGCGGAGTCTGTAACCTGAAGCATATGTAACCCGAGGTACCACTGTACAGTGGCAGCAGCTGCTCTGGGGAAAGAAAGCCCTTCTCTTTCAGAGTATGTCGCCTTGAGGAGCCTGATACACCTTGACTCAAGGCTGGGCCACCTCAACTGGGCTACAACAGGTGCCCTTTAGAGCTGGCAGAGAGAGAAGCCAACCACCAGCAGGAAGGAGGAGTTTGGCACCCTTGGACCTCACCCATCCCACTGGGAGAAGGGCCTCACTTGCCTATGCACCTTTTCACTCCTGCACAGGTGTCCAGGTCAGCTGCTAACCAATGAAGGACAGAAGAGGCATTGTGGGAGGGGGCAAGGGGGGGGGGAGAAAGAGAGGCTGCAGGGATACCAGGGAAGCACCAGAAACTGCTAAGGAGAAGCTCTGCCACTTTCCCTCCAGGACACAGTGAAATCCAAGTCTCAGGAGAGCACCCCCATTTTAGCTTGTATGTAGCCCAGGATCCTGTGCCAAGCTAAGCTTCATCAGGACTAGAGCAGGCTTTCGTGGGCAACCCCCAACACTCATCTCTCCCAGCCCCCCCCCAACTTCTACAAGAGATCAAAGCAAATTCTGTCCTGGGAGAACAGCCCCCAATCAATCCCCACCCCTGCCGCTGTTTCGGCTGTGCAGAGTGCCAAGTGGGATGGAGAGGCGAGCAGCGTGCAACATGCACACAGGCTTACGGTACTCACAGCGAAGTCCGGAGTGACTCTCATCTCACAGACACATCCCTCCAGGCCTTTCACAGGCAAGGAACACAAACACCTCCAGCCTCCGACAACAAAGCCGAGAACCAAAAAAGACGCTCCCCGCTTACCCCGGCACGTGACCAGGCTAATGGCAGGGTGCGGGCCCAGCAGCAACAGCCTCTCCCCCCCCCACCTCCTCTGTGAATCACACAAGCTGTGCAAACAAGCAGTTGTGAGTCAGTGCCCAGCCACTGGCGAGACAACAGGCAGCCTGCAGGGTGCAGCTGGGGGCTGGCACAGCAGCCCAAGGTGGCACGCTCCACCAGTCTGAGCCAGGCAGGCACACAGCCAGCTCTGAGACCCAGGCCCAGCTGGGCAAAAAGGCTGCAGAGTTACTCCGGCTAGGAGCTGCGTGGTGCAGCTGGGCTCAGAGGCTGGGCAGGCACACAAAGCACCCCACCCTGGTGTTAGCTCTGCCAGGGAGGGTCCCGCCCAGAGTCAACAGTTAAGGACATACGAAGAGCCTTGCTGGATCCAGCCAATGGAGTATCCGGTTTCCACAGTGGCCAACCTGATGCCTGGGAATCCGCAAGCAGGATTTGAACACAAGAGCGCTCTCCCATCCTGCCGTTTCCAGCGACTGGCATTCAGAAGAACTGCTTCTTCCAATTGTGGTGGCAGAGCACAGCCAACATGGCTAGCAGCCATTCGTAACCACAAATTTGTCTAATCCTCTTTTAAAGCCTATCATTGCCTCCTGGGGGAGGGAGTTCCATAGTTTAACTGCACTCTGCATGAAAAAATGCTTTCTCTCATCGGAGTGCATTGGGGCCCCTTCTGTGCCATTCCCGGGGAGCACTGGGGCCCGTGATGGGCAACATCCGAATGTTTGGTTAGGAGGTGCTTATCACCAGATAGGAACCGCAAGAGTTAACTGCAGGCAGGCGGAGCATAAAACAAAGCGACAAATGCCAAACGGAGCATGCTCAGTCTGGGCCGCATGGGAAAATCCCAGAGAATGCACCGTTTCAGGCCTGGGGGTTACAAGCCGACTCCCCCCATTCGCAGCTCCACCTCACCCCTCATCCCACAGCCAGGTGTGCCTTGGGGGGAAAGCTTGTTGTTCATCTGCAGGGGATCACAACCCACACATTCCTGCCTCATTTCCCCAGGCAGACACTCTTGCAAAGGGGTCTGACTCCCCTGTGTTTTGTACAGAAACTGTTCCACACAGCTATTTCTGCCACCACCTTGCTACCTGCCTGACACACAGGCTAATTTTGCCCACCCCCTGGTAACACCCCCCGATAACACATCTTGGTAACTGCAGCTCAAGGCTTAGGCATGTGCGAAGCTGGAAATTCCAGAAATATCACTGACTTCCACCCCCATCCCCCTCAAACAATTAGCACCCCTAGTTGTTGGCTGCAAGGAAATGCATGTATTTCGCTTAAGATTCCTAACGCTCCTGGCAGGGCAGCCCCCCAACCTTCCCTTCTCTCTGGGGAACGGTTATTCCTTCGGCCTGCCCAGAATTCCCTCATTCATTCCACATCTAACGTGTTAGAAACTCAGATATACAAGCTAATCACCAAATGGCACCTTAAACCAAGGTCACAGCTGCCACATCGGTGGTGGATTTTTGAAAAAAATATTAATATTTTTCATTTCATTTCTCTACCGCTTTATATTTTAAAGAAAAAAATCTCAAAGCGGTTTACAACACACTAAAACATCAAAGACAACAAATTCAAGCTTCAAGAAAAATGCTTCGGTTCGTTCTTTAAGGTTCATTTTGCCTTCCCCTTATTTATTTACCTACTTAATTCTGCTGCCTCTCAACCAGAAGCACTGTAGGAAGCCAGTGTGGTCTAATGGTTAGAGTGTTGGACTAGGACCTGGGAGATCAGGGTTCAAATCCCCGCTCAGTCACGAAGCTCACGGGGTGATCCTGGAGTCAGCCACAGCCTCTTAACCTGCCTCACCGGGTTGTTGTAGGAATTAACTGAGGGGTGTGTGTGAACCATACTTAGAGAAATAAAGTGAAACAGAAATGCAGTGTACAAGCTTTTCTGCCTAGCTGCTCAAGAAAGCTGGAGAGGTCAGACAGATGGTGATGTCAGTCTGACCTCTCCAGGTGTCTGGAGATCTCCACCTGGTTGCAAAAGGTCCTGCGCAAGTCGCAAAACACGCCTGGTGCCTGGCTAATTTTTAACACTGCAGCCCAACCACCTCCGAGGCACCGGCAGACCCCCCTGTCATTACAGAGGTCCTTGTGCCCGCCACCTGAGCAGGTGCCCCACTCACCAGCCGCTCCATCTCCTGTTCCCGGAGCCGCTCCTGGCGCTGCCAGCGATGGTATTCCCTCAGCTCCCCCTCGTCGCCGCTGAGCTCCGAGATGCTGTGCTTGCGCTCCCGCAGGGGCCCCGGCGTCAGCTCCAGCCCCCCAGACAACTTCCGGTGCAGGCGGGGGCTCTGACGCGGCGAGGCTGAAGTCAGGGAGCCCAGGCTGTAGGCAGGGCTCAGGCCGGTTGCATAGCTGGGCTTGCGTTGGCCAGGCTCCCGGGCGAGCAAGGTGGGCGAGGGGCTGCGTCCCCGCAGGCAGGAGAAAGAGGCAGACATAAGGTCCTCAATGGGCTCCCTCCGCCAGCCACAGGGGGTCTCGCCGGCCTTGGCCTGCACTGGGGGGCCGCCGTGAGGGGCTGGCGACACTGCCCGGCGGGACAAGGCAGGGCTGAGAGGAGGCAGTTCCCGCATGCTCTCCAGAGGCCGCCGGCTGAGTCGGGGGCTCTCAGGGGGCTGCAGGGCCCGGCTCGACTGGCTGAGAGGCACAAACCCGGCAGGCTCAGCCGGCGGGAAGCCTTTCCCCAGCCCTTGGCGGGAGGTGCCAGCAGGTGTGTCCCGCACTTCCCGGAAAGGGCTGGGAGGCCTCTCCTGCAGAGCTGCGGCCTTGGTCCGTGGGGTGGAGGGCGACTGGAATTTGGGGGCCAGGCGTGGGCTGGTGGGTGGCTGTACCCGAGGGCTTCCTGGCAGGCTCTCGCTAAGGCCAGTGGGCAACGCAGGTGGAGGGGAGCTGCGTGGGCCCGGGCGGGGGTTCTCCCCCGAGGGCCGGGCCCTGCGGCTGGGTGTGGGGCTCCGGGGACTCTCCTGTGTGGCCCTCCGAGCCGTCCGTGGGCTCACCGGCCCCCGTGTCGGTTTCGGGCCTCCGGCGCTGCTCGGCAGGTCCAGGCTGGCCCCGCCGTGAGGAGTCAGCATGGTGTGGTTGAAACTAGAGGAGCGAACGGGCACCACCGGAGGCAGGGAAGGGCCCTGGTCCTGGGTGCCAGGCGAGTGGCTGGCGCAGCTGCTGCTGCTTGCGGGAGAGGAGAGGGGAGAGAAGGGCGGGGAGGTGTTTTCATAACTGGATCCCACAGACATGGCGCCAGGGCTCTGGGGAGGCGACAGCAGGTAGCGTCCGCCCCTGCCATTCACGACGGAGGAGTCTGGCGACGGAGCGTTGCCCCGGCTGCTGGGGAGCTGCCTGGGAGTGCTGCCTTCCTCCTCCAGCACCAGGGAGTCCATGATGTCCTGCAAGTCCCGCTCGATGGAGCTGACCAGGGCGCTGTGGCTGTGCCGGGAAGCCTTCGCCGTATCTTGGTTGCCGTTCAGAAGGCTCTGGGCCTCTGTGGAGAGAAAAGACAAGCTGGGCTGGGGGAGCTCTTGCCCCTCCACTGCTCCTGCTCCCACCCCACTGCTCCAGCAACTACTGCAGCTCCGTAACCCCACACATGTCGCCTATGAGCCATGCTCAACTTCTGCGGGTGGGAAACTTTCCCCCGAAATCGAGGCTTATCAAATTCTCTGGACTCAAGTCACCAAGTTCTGCATTAGCAGCTGAGACATCACAACCAACATTAATTAAATTTGTATAAATTTGCATATTAAATTTCTATACCTATAGGTCTTAGGGTGGTTGCAACATAAGCTAATGATATAAAAGCACAAAATACATAATAAAAACAAAAACAACCCAATATCGCCACCCTCCTCAACACATTTTAAAAGGGCATTGGATGTCAATCGGCCCAGGCAATGTTTTTGCCATGTGCCTAAAGGTGTTTAATGAAGACACCAGGTGAACTTCCTGGGGCAAAACATTCCACAAACAGGGGGCTACTGCAGAAAAGGCCCGTTCTCATGTTCTCCTCCAGATCTCTCATGGAGGAGGCACCCAAAGAAGGGCATCACATTTCACATTTTGCAAGGAGCTGCAGTAATTCCAAACCACAGCACAACAGCAGAGGTTCCCCCACCCCAGAAATAATATCCCTGGACAGGGAGCTGGGGGTACTCAACCCCCAACAACCCCATGGTTACGAAGGCCAAGGGAACATCAGGGGCAAAGGGTCATGTGGCTATTCCAAGTGACTGCAAGGATAGGGGGCTGTGCTGTACCTAAACCTCTGCCTTGAAATTCTCCTACCTGCTGTGAGCCCATGCTGGGGTGCAGGGCTTCGCCCCACGCTGGGAATCATGCTTTTCATCCACTTCGCCTCAGCCGGGTGGTTGAACCGAAGGAAGGTCGACTGGCCCAGGCAGATCATACACCCTGGAAGAAAATGAGAGGACTGATGGGGAGGGGGAAGATTCACAGTGATCTCACAGACTGAGCAGGAAATCAGTCCTATTAAAGCATACTTTGGGGGTCACACAGCAATCTCCCCTCTCCCTGCGCTTTGAACCCACGTCCCACAGGGGTTGCAAAAAGGACTACCCTGCCTTGGGGCCTCTTCCAAACGGCTGGGGTTCAGATATGACTGACCCTGCAAAGGGCCCAATACCAAGACAGCCCATCGTCTCTTTCCCAGGACAGCGTTGCAAGGGAGAGTCCAGCTGGGTCCCTTTTAATGGAGTTGGTGCAACGCATACAATATGATCTTGGAAAAATGTCAAAAAGTGATCAGGTGGGTGCCAGATGTTACATGGCAACAAGCTGTGGGCAGAAAAGGAACAGCAAAGGCCACAAAATGCAAAAATAGCTACTGGGAAGAGTTAAACCAGGAGTTGGGGGTGCATCTGTGGCTCCTGAGAGGCTGTCAGGACTCCCAGCTCCCACCAGCCCTCAGCCAGGACGGCCAGTGCCCAGGGATTATGGCAGCTCCAGTCTAGCAACATTTGGCGGTCCACAACCGTGACCCACCCTGAGTTAAAGGAATAGGACAAGACCAGCCTGGCCTGCAGGAGGCCAAATGAGGCCACCCTAAGAGCCGCAACCTGCTGACGGGGTTCAGATGCTGGGAAGCAGGCTGAGGTTAAATAATAGCAGCAACAGTTTCCACTGTGAATGCTGTGGGGGCCAAGCCTTGCACTCCCACTCCAGCCCAGCTGTCCAAGTCTGTGAGCAGCTCTGTGAATGACAGGGCAATGACAAGCTGCCTTGTGCACACAAAAGGTGTGGCGGGGGGAGGAGGTTCATGCGCAGAGGCGGAGCAGCAGGATTCTATGCCTGCAGGGGCAGGATTCCAGCTCCCTGGCTGGCCGACAAGCCAGCTCCTGCCTGGAGCGCTGCTGTGGAATGTGCAGCAGCGTTTGCGGAGAGCAAGGTGTGGAAAAGAAGAGGCCCGCCACACCCCCTCCTGCGCACTCCTCCTGACACCACCGGTGCACTTGCAGAGGCGCCGACTTTGCCCACCCAGCACCTGCCACAGAGGCCACCCTGCTTCTAAGGAGGGATTGGGACCGGTCCATACAGAGAGCCAGGAAGGGCATTTATTTATCTTACTTATGCAAAGGCTGGGTGGCTCGGCTGACATCCCACCCCACGGCAGACCCCTGGTTTTCACCAGGAATTCACAACCCCTTGATCATGCAGCAAAGCGGGCGGTAGAAGCAGCTTCTTTTGGGAAATGGGACAGGAAAAAAACTGGCACCAGCAGCTGCTCCTTTTGCAGTGGCGGCTGCCGGCTTCCTGGCCACAAGGAGAAAAACCCACAACTTGCGCTTCCCAAATGCCAGAGTCAAATCCCTCTGGACTCACCAGAGCCTGGCCAGGGCAGGTCCACATCACCCAGAGAAGATACACAAACACACACACACATTCCTGGATTTCAGAAACTGCCATGTTGGCAAGCACGTTCCTGGCCATTTTTAAAAACAAACCAAGGAAATTGAAGGTTACTAAAAACAGAGGCTTTGGGTGCTCCATAGTAACCCTGACCAACCCTTCCCCTGGCAGGACTGGATGCAAAGACAGCTGAGCACCTTCCAGGCAGGTTGCACTTCCTCTGGGGTGCAGCTGCTGCTTTCTGTTAATCAGGTGCAGTCACAGGGCTCCCAAGATCAAATGTGCAAACATCACAATCATCCCACCTCCTTCTAGATGGGATTGCATGTTTAGCTAATCCCAGGAGTCTGAACCACACAACCCTAATATCTGCTCCTTGCCACATGGGGAGTAGGAGACAGTGTTCAGAAGCATCACTGCCTCCTACTGGAGATGCAGAGCATAGCCACGATGGCTACTAGCCATATTTAGGGCTATCCTCCATGAATTTGCCTAAGACTCTTTTAAAGCCACTTAGGTTGTCGACAATCCCTGCCATGAGTTTGAGTGTTGAGAGAGGAATAAAAACTTTTCTCTCTCCTCCTTCTCCATGCATTATTTTATATACTTCTCTCATGTCACTTCTTATCTAAACTAAAAAGTTACAATTACCCACACACAAGTAAAGAAGGAAAAGCATGTAAAAGTTGGAGGAACAGAGCATTTTTCTCCAAGGACGGCCACCGTAAAGGTCAGTATGTTGAAATGTTCTCCAACTGGTTTCTGAATGCAGCCATCGCTAATGTCTGATTTGTGTGTCTTTTTATTATTTTTGTCTATAGAGTGCATGAGGGCTTTGCTGGCTGGTAATGGAATATAGGGGGACGCGGGTGGCGCTGTGGGTAAAACCTCAGTGCCTAGGACTTGCCGATCGCATGGTCGGCGGTTCGAATCCCCGCGGCGGGGTGTGCTCCCGTTGCTTGGTCCCAGCACCTGCCAACCTAGCAGTTCGAAAGCACCCTCGGGTGCAAGTAGATAAATAGGGACCGCTTACTAGCGGGAAGGTAAACGGTGTTTCCGTGTGCGGCTCTGGCTTGCCAGAGCAACTTCGTCACGCTGGCCACGTGACCCGGAAGTGTCTCCGGACAGCGCTGGCTCCCGGCCTCTAGAGTGAAATGAGCGCACAACCCTAGAGTCTGTCAAGACTGGCCCGTACGGGCAGGGGTACCTTTACCTTTACCTTAATGGAATATAGGGCATTTTGGAGGAGCTGGCGAATAAACTCAACGTTATGGATCACATTACTAGGCAGAGTTCTGGAGAAGTGAAAATTGCTGCTCAATCCCTGCATGTTTCTCCCCCAGGGACAAAACTGGTGCTTCTGCACAGCCTCAAAAAGGACAACTTGACCAGCCTCACTGAATTTCTCTCCCAACCCCCACAGCTCCAGAGGGGAGCTGCCAGGCTTCTCTTACAACACAGCAATGAATCTTGCAGCTCTGTGCGTGCGACACAATATGTCTCCTCTCAAGGAAAGGCCTGTGGAAGCATTGGTAGCACTGCCCCCTCCCCACTCCTCCTTCAGGCAGGATGAAAGGAGGACTTGTGGGCAAGCTACTTTCCCAGGGGGTCAGATTAAGCATCTCTTCCACTGGGCCACCCAAATGACTTAATATATACGGGCAACACAGACATGTACAAATTCAGAGTTCCCATCCCACCTTTCCCTGAGTCCCCAAACACTTCATACCAGTCAGGAGGCAGGAAAGATCACTCTGGGGAGAGGGAGGGAGAGAGGAGAGGAAACCATTCTGTCCTCTGTCCTGCCTGAACCCTGGGAAGAAGCGGAAGTACGTAAAAGCAGGAGCCAGCGAAAGAACAGGTGGCTGTCCTGCAGGGGGGGGGGGCAGTCTGTGCCTCTCTGCCATCCCTAAACAAGGCTCAGCATGTGGAACACAGCCAAGGAGGGGGAGGAAAGGGGCAGTCGGGAACGTCCCCAGGGCTTTGTGCCCCACCAAGCACTGGAGCATTGGAGCACCAGAACTGCCACATGTCAAATCCCCCCCCCCGCCCCTCAAACAATCTATCTGCTCTCTAAATCTCTCTGCTCCCCTCCCTCCTCGGCAGCATCGCTGGGCCTTTGTGCTGGGATCTCAGAGATAAATCACCCACGGCTGAGCTGCTCCCCATCTGGACTTCTGATCCCGATGGCTGCTTGGGAAAGGCACATATGGACCCTTCTCATTATAATGTCTATAGCAGTTCAACTATGCAGCAATAAATCATGGCCTCCACCTTGCTCACAACAACTGTGTAAGGTGGACCACTGACGTTCCTTTTTAAGGATAAACTGCAGCTGAAAACAGTGGCTTGCATGACCTGTTGTTCATCTTCTGGTCCTAACAGGCTCACCGTCTAACTTTCAAGTCTGACCAATGTTACAGTGGTACCTCTGGTTACATACGCTTCAGGTTACACACTCCGCTAACCCAGAAATAGTGCTTCAGGTTAAGAACTTTGCTTCAGGATAAGAACAGAAATTGTGCTCTGGCGGCGCGGCAGCAGGAGGCCCAATTAGCTAAAGTGGTGCTTCAGGTTAAGAACAGTTTCAGGTTAAGAACGGACCTCTGGAACAAATTAAGTACTTAACATGAGGTACCACTGTATAGGGCTGAGTGGATCCCCAGCACAGGACCACATAGCCCTGAAGAGCCTTCAGTCAGGATGGCACAGAAACAGCAACTAAGTTACCAGGAAAACTGATGTTTGGCGCAAGTCAGCCAGCAGCTGCAAACATCCAAACCAGGGAATCGATCCCAGCCATCCAGGGTGCAGGTGGGCTGCAAGCATCATTCCCGCCCACCCCCACACCCCGTGGCAGCCCCCTGCCCTTTTGGCTGACCTTCCGGACCTTGCTCCCTCAATTCTCAAAGACCCCTCAACAGAAGCCACACTCTGAGCGCAACCTGCTCCTCTTAGCCAGCGCGCCGCCCACTGGCCGGTGGCATAACTACCCAAGCATGGGGGGGCAGAAGAGAGGGAGGCGGTTGGACTCGTCCAGGGAAGGCCTGAGGGCCACGCGGCCCAGGCAAACCCCCTGGTCGCTTCCAAGACCATGTGATGCCTCCCCCTCCCCCCCGTCGGGTGCCACGTCTCCTGTGGGCAGCGGAGGCGGCAAAGAGCGCAAGGGCCGCCAGGCCTGGAGCAGGATCAGAAGCCGTCCCTGGGGGAAAGGGCAGAGGGGAGGCGCGCAAGGCGAGCCGAGCCGACTCGGAACCGGATTGCGGGCCCCAGCCTGCCTCGCTTCCCTGGGCCCGCCCAGCTTCTCTGCGCCGGCAGCGACGGCGCATTACGCCGGGGGAGGGGACCGGCATCTGCGCCCGGCCAGGTCCAGCCGCCGGCGCCACTTTGGGGACTCCTAAAAATAGCGCCTGCGGCTGGAGCGCCTGTTGCAAGCCAGCCGAGGCCGGGGCGGCCGCCGCCTTCTCTCCCTGGGAAGGCACCGCGGCAAGGTGGACGCGCCCCCGCCCCCGGCGCACTCACCTGCCCCCGTCGTGCCGCCGCCGCCTCCTCAGTGCGGCGCGCCCGATCCCGGTCTGGCCGCGCCTTTCGCGGTGCCAAGCCCGGCCCCAGCTGGCGGGGTCTATTCAGGGGGCGGCTCCTCCCCTGCTTCCGTCGCGCAGCCGGGCAGGGGAGACCGGGGAGGGGGCGCCGCTGAGGCGGACCTCGGGGGGGGGGTCTCGCCAGGAAGAGGGGGCGAAGCGACGGGACCCCTGGAGTTGGGGGGGGGTGGATTGCCGCGAAGGCCCTTGCTGTGCAGGGCCGGGGTCGCCACCGGCGCTTCCCCCGGAGCAGCGCCTGGACGGCAGAAGGGCTGCGCCCTCGTCTGGCCACGAGGCGGCTGGCCGGGCTTTACTTCGCGCAGGTCGGTAGGGACCGAGACTGCCCGTCGAGGCTGTGGCCGAATCGAGGCTGGGACTCGGGGGCCGCCCCCACTCGGAGGACTCGCTAGTAGCAGCAGCCCTTTCGCTCGACTCAGCTCCGGGTGGGGGGTGGGGGTGGCAGCCATGATACTGGCCTTCCTTGCAGGTTTGTTGGGAAAGGTGGCCGAGAGAAAACCGGAACCGTGACCAGTTCAGAGCTGCGGAAAGGCGCCGCTCTCACCCGCTTTTATTCTGCCAATAAATTCTGGGCTGGTGGGTCCTTAAACAGTTTCAACGTCCCTTTGAAAGAAGCGGGCTCTAGGCGAAAAAACAGCGCCAGACACACCCACCCACAAAAAACCCACCTTTTTTGTTTCCCCATTTAGGCTCTACACAATTTTGGACTCTCCTTTGCAGGCGGCTGCCAAATACAAGAGCATCGCAGCATTATTTTGAATGCCCTCTTTTCTTGGGGGGGGGGGAGAAATCACCCCCTGCAGTGTGGACCTTGCCCACCCGCATCTGTGCCGCCGAATGACGCCAGGCTGCTTAAATTGTAGTATTTTCACTGTAACTTCCTCCAGATTCAGCTGATCAAGGAGTGTGATTTAATGAATGCCCCCCCCCAAATCAGTTTTGTTGCCTCAAGGGTAGTGTGCCTGCACCGCTAGCTCACAAGCTCCCCGAGAGACAGTGTGGGTGCAGCAGACATCAGACACTTGCTCTTATCATGCACCTTAAGCTCCCTAGCAGGGCCATTGTGAAGTGAAAATGAGAGTGAGATGCAATGAGCCCTGAAAGAGGGGCAGGAGAAAAGGTTGACAGACACAGAAAGCAAAGCAGCCACCTCTTCCCTTCACTGGAAAGATCAAGCCCTCACAAGGTGACCACTCTGGGGCATGGAAGGAGTGGGGCAGCAGGCTCCCCCATGGCGGCTCACCTGGGGCCTGCCTTAATGCCAGACCTCTTTTCACTTGCCCTGGCTTTTATACTGCTTGGTCCGTTGAAAACTCAGCTGGCTGCTTGGTGTGCTTTTAAAGTTTTTTCAGCGGGTGGCGCTGTGGGTTAAACCACAGAGCCTAGGACTTGCCGATCAGAAGGTTGGCGGTTCGAATCCCCATGACGAAGTGCGCTCCTTTTGCTCAGTCCCTGCTCCTACCAACCTAGCAGTTCAAAAGCATGTCAAAGTGCAAGTAGATAAATAGGTACCGCTCCGGCGGGAAGGTAAACGGCGTTTCCGTGCGCTGCTCTGGTTCGCCAGAAGCGGCTTAGTCATGCTGGCCATATGACCCGGAAGCTGTACGCCGGCCAATAAAGCGAGATGAGCGCCTCAACCCCAGAGTCGGTCACGACTGGACCTAATGGTCAGGGGTCCCTTTACCTTTTTAAACCTCTCTGGAAACCTGCTGAAGATGGTGCCTGATGTCGGTGGTGGCATAAATAAAAAAGAAACAGTGCTTGGGAGAAAGAGAAGGTACCTCAAAAGAAGAACTGGAGAAGCCCAGTGCCTTGGATGGCCTGGACAAGCCGGCAGAAACTGAAGCCAAATCACCCCTGAAAAGCAAGAGTCCGCAGGCTAGTAGTAGCACAAGCCACCAGTTGTCTCTCCAGGAGGAAATTCTGGGCACAAGGTCTCCCCGCTGCTGCATGGACTGGGCCCAGCCTTTCCTCAAAATGGAGTAACGGCCTCATTGGCGGAGGCTGCTATCGGTTAGAAAGCATCTCCCACCCACCCCCAGGTTGGACAAAGGGACAGGAGAGATCCAAAGGCCAGGTTGTAAACCAGCTATGACTAAAAAGGGCCAGAGTGAAACCCCAAGCCCCCTGCCTTCAAATCTCTGGGTGCATCGGCCCCTGGGAGTTCTGCCCCCTGCCAGGATCCTATTTTTGGTCAGGGTGCACCTCAGCCTCCTGAGCTGCGATTTGGGGTGAGCCTTCAAGGGACATGGCAATGATGTGCTTTGAACTAGGGCAGCCTTGGTGGGATTTACTAGCATGGGAAATATAGGGCAACTGCAGGGTCCTTTGAAGGGTGATGGGCTGCTCTGGCTTCTCGCTGCTGCTGCTGCCGCCGTCCCTCCCACATGTGAGATCACAGTTTAGCAGCACAATGGGGGGGGGGAGGAGAGGGGGGAGGCATCTATAAGAGCACATCTGTGTCTGCAGTCTGCTCGCTCTCTCCAGCCAGGCACAACAGGCTTCGGCCCACGCCTTGCGAAAGCATTTGTGTGTGTGTGTGTGGCTGGGATTGACTCAGTCATGGAGAGAAGTAGCTCAGCTATTTTCCTCTCTCTGCCCAGGGGAGTCCTCGGGGCTATTAATTTTTAAAATATTTTTAATGGGATTTTTTTCCAGGGTCTGGGCGGGCAGGGGGTGGGAAAGAGAGTGATTCAGGCAGGAAACATGGAGTCTCTTGGAAAATCTGACACTGTGATCTTTGTATGAAAGGGCTGGCTGCTGCTGCACCCGGTGGTGTGTGGAGGAGCTCCCTAGGAAATGTGTGTTTAGGGCGGCGGAGGCGGGGGGAGTCCTTAAGGAGGTCACTAGTTCCAGATCCCCATTCTTTGCTCTGCAGAATGCAACAATTCGCTTAACGGTTTCTTCAGTCCACAACAAAGCAGACACCGACCGCAGTGGCGTAGCGTGGGGGGTGCAGGGGGGCCCGGCCGCAGCGGGTGCAACATCTGGGGGTTAGGGGGCACAAATCCATGGGTTGGGGGCGCAAATCCACGGGTTAGGGGGCGCAAATTACTTGCCTTGCCCCGGGTGCTGACAACCCACGCTACGCCACTGACCGACCCCATCCCGAAGAGAAAATGACAACGGGGAGGAGGAAATAAGGGACTGAATATTGGAGAAAGGGAATGGCAGTGCTATATCTAGGTGCTGGAACCAGCACGTGCTTAATGCCCAGATGTGGGTGCAAAGTGGGAGCCTGTGTCTTAGCACCTTTCTGATGTAGGCATGTGGTTTTGCATCCCCCTTTCAGGCAGGTGAGACCTCCTGGGGAGGCACCAAAGCTCTCCACTGTGGTCCAAGGCCAATGCAAAGAGTGTGTTGGTTTGGTGTAATTATTATTAAATAACAAAGCCCCCAAGAGCAGGAAACTCTGTGTGCAATGCTATAATGCATCCTGAACATCAGTTCAAAAACCAAATTGGGGCCATTGCATTACTAGACACAAAGAGCGCATACTGTTTTGTGGTATTTTGGTGGGCCTAAACATTATTTTTTCATTTTCTTATGGACCAATACGACTATGCTTTACTTTTTATGTGACCTGAACATGTCACTCGATGTGTCAAATAAATACTTTAAATCTCAAATTAGTCAGCCACGTTAACTTGCAACATCAGGTTAGATCCCCATCATCAATAGCTGAAGAAAGCTGTTGCTCTCTTGTCCTGCTTTTAGGCTTCCCACAAACATTTACTTGGTCACTGGGAGGAAGAATGTGCTTAACTGGCTGTTCTAACCCAACAGGGCTGTTCTTAAAGAGGGAAATGAATCTCCAAGGGCCACAGCTGAACACCTGATTTGCATGCAGAATGTCCCTGGTTCAATCCCCAATGACATTTCCACATAGGACTGGGAGAGACTCCATCTGAATTCCTAGAGAGCCTCTTCCTGCCAAGCAGTGTTAAAAAAGCCTGAATTAGATTGACTTAAATGGGCAGACTTCTCCACGGAACTGCTGTGGGTGACTAGTACTGGTGACAGACATGCTGTCAATTTCCTGACAAGTGTTCTGGGAGATGGAGAATGAAGTCAGGGAGGAAGTGGTGTACTAATGGGCAAATTGAACAAATTCCACTCAAGTAAGACTGGGCTCATGTATGCTCCGCTCACAACAAAAAGGTCTGTAGATACAGTACCCTAAATGATTGCCCTAGAACAGCTGGTCAAGGAACCAACCAGAGAGGAGATGACCGTGGACATAATCCTTAGTGGTACCAAGGAGGACTTGGAGAAAGATGTAAGTGGGCAGTTTCCAAGAAAGTACAGTCACATTTGACTTCAAAAGAGGAAACTTCTGAAGAATGAGGCGATGGGTTAAAAAGGAAGTTTGCAAAGGAAAGTCAAAAGTCTCATTAACCTTTGTCAGTAAGCACACGAAGAAGGGTGTTTTGGCAGAGAGTACATCCTTAGACTTTCAAAAAACATTTGATCAAAGTCCCTCACCAAATATTCCCAGATAAGCATAGCAGTTATGGAATAAGATCCTCTTATGGATCAGAAACTGGTTAAGAAACAGGAAGAAAAAGAATAAAATTGCAGTTTTCCTGATAGAGGGGAGCAAGAAATGGGGTGCCCCAAAAATCTGTATTGGAACCTATGTTTTTGAACTTGTTTATCAATCACCCGGATTTAGGAGTGAGCAGTCAGATAGCCAGTTTGTTGATAACACCAAATCGTTAAGTATTTTTTATCTATCATTTTCCATCATGTATGGCTTCAAATAAGTTTCCATATGGCAAGTCATATAGTAAAACAAAATAGGCTGGCAAGAACAAAAAGGGATTGCAAGGAGCTCCATGAGGATCTTTCCAAATTGGATGACTGGGCGTTGAAATAGCAAATCCACTTCCATGTAGGCAAGTCTAAAGGGATGCATTATGGGGCAAAAAGTCCTCAGTTTACTTACACACTAATGGGATCTGAACTGCTAGTGACTGCCCGGAAAAGCAGTCTTGCAGTCACAGTAGACAGTGCAATGAAAACGTCAACCCAGTGTGTGGCACCTGTGAGAAAGGTGCACAACTGGTGCCTCTCTCTGAACCTGGTATCTGAGCCGGACTTTCTGCTGGCTCTTGCACTGTACCCACCCAGCCAGGAATTCTGTGCAAGTTCACAACAGATAACACAGGTGAAAGCATCACTAAAGATCAAGCACCAGGGAATTCTGAAATTCCCCTAATCCATCTTCCCATTCCCTGTCCTCCAGCTGCATAGCTGCTGTAGGCTGTAGATTGCAGATAGCCCAGTCCTACTGCAAAATTGCCTCCAAACCAGCTGCCTCCCTCCTGCCATACTGGTCAGTATCTGCACCATTGACTGGGACGTGTCATGCCCTTCCACTCTGGGTGTAATCGCCCAAGTGTACTCCATCCTACTTTGCCAGGTGGGACCAGCACCTGGACATTAGGAACCACACACCTAGAAGATATCCCAGGCCTCCAGGATGCAGCCTCAGTCCTTCCCTTCCTTTGGGAGTAGAAAGAGTAACATCATAGCAGCATCTCAAGCATCTGCAAAGCAGTCAAGGGAAGGAAACACTGGCGAGTGGACACATTCAGCAAACCACTTTCCACCCACCAGTGATGTTTGGGAGTGGATCCCAAGGGGGCCAGTTTGTAGAGCGAAGGCAAGGGCCTGGTCTGGAAGACCCCAGCTGGGAGAAAAGCTCTGGTCCTCTCCAGAGTCAGTTAGGAGTCCACTTTCAAGGTAGCTGCAGAACCACGCAGGCTTTCCCAGTCTGCCTGGAGCCACCAAGTGAGTGTTGCAGAACTGCCAGTTTCACGGCCTTCCAGCAAATGCTAGCTTGGCATCTGCCAAGGAACAGCCCCCTCCTCCCCTGCCGTGTCCCTGGCAGCCGCAGGGACAAGGACAGGCAGACGAGCAACAGCTTTTCTCTCCGCCCCCCCCCCCTTGATGTGTGCAGAGAAAGAGTGTAGCAAAGCGCTATCCAGCAGCCGGCCCAAACTTGGGAGGCTAAAGACATTCTTTCCCTCTCCGAGCTTGGACTTGTCACTGTTCCTATTTTGTTGAATTTCCCTTTGTTTGTGCCAGCAAGAGCCTGCCTGCCTGCCTGCCAAGGACAAAAAGCCACAGAGAAGAGAGATTTGCTGCAGTGCCAGCATCTTGGTGCGGCCCCATCAGTGAACCTTCCTCAGCAACAGCAGCCCACCCTTTTTGGGGGTCCCAATGGTTGCTCCAGACTCCCCAGGAAGGGGGTTCCCCAAGTCCCCCTTGGGGCACTGCCTGGCCTGGAGCCCACCAGCCACCCACTTTCCTCAAGCGTCCCTCTGCGCAGACAGTCTCGGCCATTGTTTGTGCCGCCCACGTGCCAGCGCTGCAGCTGTCAGGAAGGACCTTTGATATCTGGCAGCAGTCTAATCCTTGCTAAGGAGGGGCCTCGCCTGACAGCAGCCCCTCCCCACAGCTTCCTCAGGCCAGGCCAAAGGCAGAACTCAGCAAACCATCAGGCAGAGCGGAGCCAAAATTCATTTGCAGACTATGAAAAACCACACCGGCAGCAGATTCACCGCTGTCTTCCCTGGTTGTAGGCCCCAAGCGACTCAGCCTTGCCTCAGAAACAACTACCAGGACAGCCAAACTGAAAGAGTGCCTGAGCAGCAGCCACCTATGGCATAGCTGTCAACTTTTCCCATTTTTTAAGGGAAATTCCCTTATTCCGAATAGGATTCCTCACAATAAAAGGGAAAAGGTGACAGCTATGACTATGCTGGAGTCAGGCCTGGCTGTCCACAGGCCAGGGACCTACGTAGGCCGCAGCAGGTGTTGCATGGCCAAGCTAAACTCTAGTAAGGTAAAAGCAAGGTGAGCTCCGCAGCCCCCACCAGAAATCAGGATACTACCCCCACCCTTCTTCTCCCTTCCTCTAAGGCTGATCCTCAAAAGAATGTGGGCACATGTTTTATCTTCTGTAAACCACTTGAGAATTTTTGTTTTGTTTTTACATTAAGAAAACAAATAAAACGTTTGCAACCCTGGATCCTCTAATAACCCTTTGGACCTGCAGGACATCCTATGGGTCTGCAGGTCCCTGTCCCACAACTCCAGGCACCTCCTGCATCTAAGGAGCCGCTGCCTCTGCTCATCAGCTGCCATGACCTCTACCTGGGAGAGGGGGAGAACAAAGCCACATCCCATTGCAGTCCTCCCAAGGGAGTTTCAGGAGTCCCACCCACTGGCTTCATTTTGGGACAAGGCGAAAACATTTGTTGCTTTCCCAGGCCTTTGGAAATGTAATCAGCTTCCTTGCCAACAAAGCTACTCTGTATATGTGGTTGACAGAGGTTGTTAGAGTCATTTTTTTCTATTGTCGGGCTACAGTGTTAAGTAGCTGTTTGCTCCCACCAGTAGAAAGGGGACAAGGAAAACCACCAACCCATCAGCCTCCTTACCTTGAGAAAGGCGTGTGGGGCGTGTGACTGCCAAGCCATCTATGGCACACGGGTTGCCACAGGGGTGCAGAGTGAGAGTCCCGTGCGTGTTCTCGATGAAGCAGTGCTTGGGTGCCACGCCGGCTCCCTGCAGCACAATGTCCCCGGCGGCTGAGCCCAGCATGGTTTTGCCTGCAAGGAGACACAGGCAGATGCTCAGCAGGGCAGGATGTGGGGCAGCCACTGCCCCCCAAGCGGCTCTTCTGCCTGGCTAGCTCCCAGCAAGAGAAGCAGGTGCCCCCTCTCACCTAGGGAGCTTGACAGCCAGGGGCCCGAGAGTAGCCAAGGCTGCCCAAAAGAGATTCCTAAACTGGATGTGCCAGTGCATCGAGGTTGGAGAGATTCTGCTGGGCCACCTTTCCTGCCTGATGCCCTGATATTGTCCTCCACATAGGAAGGGGCTTCCCAACCAGCTCTGCAGGTACTTACCTTCTTCCAGAGGCAGGAGAGTGATGGCAGTGCTGAGGCGTCCGCTGCCCAGGCTCACCAGATGTGGCTTTTCAGTCTGCACTTTCAGGCCTTTGCCTGTCTCGGTCAGGTCTAGAAGACTGTTCTGCAGGGTGGAGAATAGCTTTAACTGGCTGCAGCTCCTCTGGAGCCTCCATCTTCACCCACCACCGTGAGATGTGGGTCTAAGGGAATGGGGTGGATAGCCAAGGCACGAGGCTGGCTGAGATTCGGGAGAAGGTGGGAGAGGAAGGAAGAGAACTGCCCCAGTTGCAGGCAGTATCCAGGGTCTGTAGCTCACTCTAATAGGATCACAGAGCAAGCCAATTAACCCTAAGGGATTTAGGGCCAATCCTCCTAATTGGACAATAACCAGAGCTGAGGAGCAGGGAGCAGCCCTGCTCTGTTGAAGCCCAGAAGGCTGATGAGCCAAGGAGAGGAGGAGGCCATTGGTACTGCAGTGGAGAAGCCTCTCCTGGTCATTTGGGGCTGATGCACACAAAGGTTGCAGCCCCTGTGCCTGCTTCAGGGTGGTACCCCTTGTGGGGAGAGACCCTAATAAAACCAATAATAGCACAGCACTTAGTTACAACACAGAACTAGGGAAGGTCTTCAACCGTTGCCAAAAGATAACAAAGCTGAATCCAGGCTGACTCCATAAATAAGGGGCCAGCACCGAAAAGGCCCTGTATTGCCCTCCCTAGGCTCTCTCACTGGCCTGAGGGCGAGAACCCCGCTTTGTTTGCAAGTATTTTCATTCACAAATTCCAAGTTTTTGTTTTTTCCATTCACAACATCAGCTCACCTGTAGACGTGCCTGCACTCGACCAGCTGGGCTGGCCACATTGCGGTTACAGGTCTCCATGGCAGCAGTCCCCCTAAAGGAAAAGGGAAGGTCAAAAATCCTAGCCCAGAAGATGACCCAAAGTTCCACCTAGGAGATCAATTTCCCCCCCACAACACATCCTGAGTGACCATCTTGTTTTGACTTCTGCGTCAAAGCCACTTTGAATAGTGTAGAGGGGGGGGGATTAAAATAAAATATAGGTTTTTCAGACCCATATGTTGAATCTGGGATTAACCAAGAATAATCCCTTGCCCCCCATCTACCCCACCTTCACCACCCAACTGTGTCTGCACACATCCCCCCCCCCAATTCCCTCATCTCTCACCCCATCTGAAATCCAGATTGTAAACAGACCTACTGACCCCTCTGGCATGATTACTTGAAAGACATGGAAGAGTGTACATGAAAAGCAGCAATATCACACTGACAACATGTTTAATGCCCTCACAGCTCCAGCGATTCTACTACATTGTCCCTTTTCTGGTTTTCTCTCTCTCTATCAGCTGCACCTCAGATCTCTGCACCCCCAGCCCCCTTCTTGGGAGGCCACCATGACAACCACAGTACGCCACCTACAGGCCGCGTCTGTTGTAAATAAAAATATGCCCTTTTCCCTTATGGGGTATCCAAGAGCCCATATAGAGTCCTTACATAGGTTCCCTATTGGTAGGAGAAAATAACAGAGGCCAACCAGAGAATATTGAGAAGCAAAGCAGCTAGTAAGCTTGATCTTTATTGATCTGTTGCAACAGGGTACCCCCCTCACACGCAGGAGAGGAAGAGGACCCAGAACAATGGCCTGCCAGGCCTTATAAAGACTTTTGAAATTCCCCTTCTCTAGATCAGGACCACCCCCAGAAACATTATGCATACATCACAGAAGGGGTGTGACCTAAGACCACCCCTCAGATACATCCCACCTACATCACAGAAATTTAAATGTTGTTTTTCTCTTCTCCTTGTTTATCTCCTGTCTGGCAGGTTCCTTGATTGGATTTTCTGGGGAGCCTGGCCATTCTTTTGTAATGCTAAAATACTTATTTCCTGGGCCAGGTCACAGGCTCACACCTTATTCAAACACAGATTAAAGGAAGAGACAATGGGGAGGCTTTTCCATTTTTAACCTTGCAGAGAAGGGATTTGGTCAGTTTAGGAATCAAAATGGTTCCAGGTTTGCCTTCCTGTACTGATCTATGTATGTGCAGTTATGAACATTACTATATATCTAAAACCATAAAATTCCTATCACAATTTCCCCCCTCTGGGGCTAGAATTTTTCTTAAAAATTTTTGCCCCACAAATAATAACATCGTATGTTGTAAATGGATGTCTTTGTATGAATATATCATATAAAAATAACACATGTTGCGTTTTGCTACTAAATTGCTTGTGGCATTCTAACACTTTGGGAGAGACCATTTACTCAATAGTGTTCTATGCTTTACACCTAGCAGGAAGGTAAGGTCCACTAATGACTGAAAAGTGCAGTTTGCTTCCCCCCCGCCATTTTAGTGTTCTCAGGTGTCAAGGTAGCTCTTCTGTGGTCTCACACTGACATAGTGCTACAGCAACACATCTTGTCTGTTGAATCCCCTCAGGGCTTTCATTTGACCATGTCGCCTGGCATTCACCATAGCTGGCACAGGTTTTGGGCATCTCGTGAGGGAGAGGTCTTCGCCTTGGCCTTTAGCTATGGGATTTTATTATAGGCTGTGGTCTTGGGCTCATGAGAAGTTGCTCACTTGCACTTAAAGGACCAAAAAGCTAATTGCAGCCTGGATACACTTGCCCAATTCAAACTGAGTCCAATTTGAATTTATCTTGCCCCATGGTTCTCAAGTCTTCAAACCAATCTGTTAAAGAAAACCATTAAAAAGGGCACTTTGTCCAAATAAGTCAATTTAACTCTATAAGGGATCATTCCTGCTAAACTAAAGCATATCCACCTTCATGTACCTGGTGTTTTATGGATCCAGAAGTTTGTCCTTGGCAAAACGAGGTTTAACACATATTAAAATGGATAGGGAAAGTTGGCAGAGTGCCAGGTGGAACAATGTGTTTATAAATTGATCTAAACATTGGACTACACAATAGTGTGAGCTATTAGAAAGTATAAAATGCATGAGAATTCTCCATTGGTGTGTAAGCAATAAGACATTAAACATAAAAACAGTTACACACAGAAAAAAAAATTGCCCCCCTTTGTGGAAATCACACTGTCAGACACATTTCAACATTCTTACATAATAACACATAATACAAAACAAAATAATTAAATATCTGTTGCATATCTTGACACAATTGTGATCTTTTACGTATGTATCTTTTGAATCCTGGAGCAGAGGCTTGAGGTTCAAGTGAAAAAATGTCCTTGCAATTCAACTCCTCCCCCCTTTGTCAGTTCAACCCCTCCCCCCTCAGTCTATAGCCTTTGAAAGAGATAGCTGTGGGCACTTTGAAAACTCTGTTGTTGCTGGTCTTGTGATGGGTTGACTGAGTTGAGGGGTTGTTGCTGCTCATCATTGCACATCTGTAGAAGTGATATCCTGTAAGGGGCAGGGTTTTGGGGTGACTTAAAAACACTGTTAGACAAGAAAGGGGCAAAAGGCAAAAAGGATGTCCTCCAGTTTCCATGGGAAGCTGCAAATAATAAAAAATCTTAGCACATTAAGCATTTTATTTATTTCAATATTATTATCACATTTCCACATAATTACTGTTATTATTGTTGTTGTTCTTTTCATATTATAAAATAAAAAATTACTCCACATGTAGAGAAAGAGAACTGTAAAAATACAAGAAAGGTTAAAAAATAAAAGGAAAGCAAAAAATTAGATTACCAGTTAGATGAAAACAAACTTGACACAAAAACATCAGATTCAGAAAAGAACTATTATTAAATATATTATCAAAACCACGCAGATTACTACTAGACTGAAAAAAAAGGAAAACAATGGGGAAAACTTAAAATTCACCATGTGCTATCCAATAAAAGAACTTCATGAAACTGACTTTCAACATGTGATGAACATGTCCCCAAAGTAAAACACACACACACAAATGACCTATGAGGAACCAAAAATAAATAAATGCTAAGACACACAATTAATAAGCAACCTGAAGTAACCTGAAGTAATCTGTTTTGGCATTCTAACATCCCAAATGAAAATAAAAGTGTTTCTTGATGTGACATCAGCTGTAATGTTAATACTGGGAAATGAGTTAATACCAAGAAAAAATGAATGGCAATTTTAAAGTTGTGCAAGTAACTTGCACTAGCCAAAATGACAGAATTAATAAATGCTCAGGCAAAAAGGTAGTAAACAAATACCATTCCACAAACAATGTTTGGTTGTGCTTCGATTAATTTTATATATATAATGGAAGAACTGATAAAACGAACTTAATAAACGAAAACAAATTATTTGTAACCTAAAAAAAATGTCAAAGCCACAAAGAGATAGATGGAAATCAACTAATATAGCAGGGATTCAGACTTGTTTTGCTGAACAGAAAGAAAATGACTGTTTGCCTTTAAGGGAAGAAAAACAAAAGAGAAACAAATGCAATTGCTTTTTATAGAGTATTTAAATCACTGTTTGCATCCTCTCATTATCATTTGTGCTGTGGGAGAAAAGGACACTCTGTTAAAAGGGAAAATTATTTCATGTGAGAGGTCTGTCAGGAAATGCTGTTCCTAAAATGCATAGGCATATACACACACACACACCAAAAACAAAAACAAAAACTTATAAAATTTAAATTCCATTGGGAGGCGAACCTTTTGTTAGCCCCTGGGGCAAGACATTAAGGGTGATTTCCCTCAATGGTTCCAAATTTTACATAAGGAAATTTGTATAGGTTTCAGGCTCTCCAAACCTTCTCTCTCCCCCCTCCTTTCTCTCTCTCTCTCTTTTGTAAGCTGATCTAGCCTCTGTGCATGTGCAGAGTTCATGCCTCAGCAAACCTTTTATACAATTGAAAATGTTGCATCTTTTGGCTCAATTAGAATAAGGAAGGGAAAGGTAAGGAGTAGATTTTAAAAATAGGGTTAGATTTTAAAACAAAAAAGAGAAACTCAGCAATTTAAGTATTCACCAAAGCTAGCAATTTCAGCCCAAGCTTCCTTTATGTACAGGAAAGGGCTAATATCCCTCTGGCCATTCGCGGAACAATCAACCGCTCTCTTATTTATGAGTAAAAATGGCCAGGTAAGGAGTGGTTTTTTAAAATAGGGTTAGATTTTAAAACAAAAAAGAGAAACTCAGCAATTCAAGTATTCACCATTCAGCCCAAGCTTCCTTTATGTACAGGAAAGGGCTAATATCCCTCTGGCCATTCGCGGAACAATCAACCGCTCTCTTATTTATGAGTAAAAATGGCCAGAGCGTTAGAATTCATAGGATTTTTTTAACATTCTCAGTCATTTCGGCCTTACCATTTGCAGACAAACAATTATTATTATTATTATTAATATTATTTTCTGCGCCTTAATTTACAGGAATGGCCAAGGCTAATTGTACTTGATTATCCATTTGTATGTGCTTAAACTTTGAATTGACTTTTAAGTTTGATTAAAAAAAATAGTAGACAAAATGATAAATACTGTAATCACTCAAATGCTTGATATTACCAGTTGTGCTTCAAAACATCATGGCTTTTACCTCTCACCTTTAAAACTAAAAAGCAAAGCTAGGCTGAATTTCAACTCCATTACCACACCAGAATTTAAGAATTACCCTCCAATGCTTGCAGACACATGGTCTTCCACACAGCCACAAATTGGGAGAGTTGAAAGGGACCCTGGGGTCATCTAGTCCAACCCTCCAAAATATAGGGTTCACAGCAAGATTTCGCAGCAAGATTTGTACTACCAGAAACACACACATTCACCTCTCACCTTTAAAAACAAAGAGCAATCTGGGCTGGATTTCAACTCATCAGCCACAAATTGGGAAAGTTGAAAGGGACCTGGGGTCATCTAGTCCAACCCTAAAATACAGGGTTCATAGCAAGATTTGTACTACCAGAAACACACACATACTTATGTACACAGACACAACTGGGGAAGAGATCACAAGCCATGCGCCTATCACGAACCATGCGCCTATCATGTACTAAGGAAAAGGAAAATAAAAGTACCCAATTCTATACAGATCTTGAAGCTAGTTTGAGTGAGTGTTTACTTCCTTAGACTAAAGAGTGAAAATTCCTATAGAAATTATCTTTAAAAGAAGATTGAAGTTAACATTTTTCCTAAGATAGGGAGAGGATCTTTTATAAAGCAAAGTTTAAACAGCCATAGATTTGATTTAAAAGGAATACAAGAGTGAACAATTTTTCCTGAACTTGCAGAGGAATAGTAAGCCTAATTTATGCCCCCCCCTTTGCAGTTTCCTTTAAAGGAAGCTTACTCGGGAGTAAATTTACCTGGCACAGAATGAGAAGGAGAAAGGGAAAAAACCCTGAAAGAGACAGAATGAAACAAGGGGGGGCATTTTCTAAGAAAAGAGGCCAGGACGTCTTATAGAGACTGATATCAGGAGCCTTACAATAACTCTTCTGTCCAACCAGATCAAAGTTAAAACTGGACTCAGATATTTTTCTTAGAAGGAACACCATACTTTCATAGGCATATGCTTAATGAAATACATACACTGCATTTTAGCTTGAGAGAGCAGTTGGCTCAACTAGGCTTTTGCAGCAGAAACATTAGGTTAACTTAGACTGGAACACAGGTGTACTTGCAAACTCAAAAGTTACAACAAAACATTTACCATTAGACTTAAATCGCCCTCCTCACTTAAACTAGAGGAAGGAGGTGGGGTAATTCCCTTTTCAGAACACAAGTAGCACGTATACAAGATTTTACCACTTGGGAGGAAAACTCTTTTAGAGCCTCTCTCAAATAACAAACATTTGCACACTTCATTCTCCATTTTGTCTTGTTTTTAAGACTGATAAGGTTCAACATGGCTTCCTTAGATTTAGAATTTGGAGCAAGCTTGCATTTTTATTTTAGATGGCACATTTTAGATAAGCAGCTGCTGGATGTTACCTAAGTACAATTTAAACACAGGAACAACGTTTCTTAAACACAAATTGAAGGGGACTGTCAGAGTCCAGGCGGGAAGTAAGCACCAACTGGGCTTCTTTCACGCCAGGGGTCTGGGGACTATTTTTCTTTTGACTGAGGTGCACCCATTTTCAATTAAAAGGGTTTTGGACCTGGGCAAAACTCCGAAGGGTCCGGAAAAGGGGAAACCTGGACAAAAAAAACTTGGGGATACCTGGACAAATCTCCGATGGGAAAACTTGGGGATCCAAGGGAAAAAACCTGGGAATACCTGGACAAATCTCCGAGGGAAAAACCTGGGGATCCGAGGGAAAAAACCTGGGGATACCTGGACAAATCTCCGAGGGGAAAAACCTGGGGATACCTCACTTAATCTCTATTCTACAACTCACAGCAACCTCCCTGCCTTTTACAATCTAACTCAGAGTCCCTACTGAACGCTTGCACACTTGCAATGCCAGATTGAGACTCAGAAATGACAAAGAAGGAAAGGAATCAGGTGCCCTTGCTTTCTCCGCTCACAGGTCATCTCTAACAAAGATCGCCATGGCAGAGGTGCGGCTACACCTGGGAGTTATAGTTTTGGGAATTATAGTTTTCAGTGCAGAAGAAATTGCACAACCTTTCTGGGCAAAACTCCGAAGGAATAGGTTGGCATACAGAGTTAAGTGGAAGAAATCACACACAACCTTTGCCTGGGCATACTCCGAAGGGCTAAGGCTGGTGTTGAGATCGAGGGGACAGAAAGGAGTAGAAGGCAATTTTTTCAAGAGTTAAAGTGAGGAAAGAAGTAAGGATTTGAGAAGTATAGGTTTGCTGTGGTTTGCAGAATCCCACCCCACTACCCATTTTTCCTACTCATACTCACTTCGCAAGCGCTGTCCTGGTGATCCCGGGATCTCTTGACTGGTTGTTTAAGGCCGGCCTGATCAAGCTTTGCTTCCCCTGGTTAGCCTCGCTGAACTCCAAGTTATTGCCAGACCCTGGGACCGATGGAAGACTGGTTATTCCTCCTGGCAAACTGCCTGGTGCGCGCTGGATAACCAGTCCTTCCTCGTTTCCAGAATCCGGGTAACCAAAAGTCCCTTCGTGCGTGGTCGCCATCTGTTGTAAATAAAAATATGCTCTTTTCCCTTATGGGGTATCCAAGAGCCCATATAGAGTCCTTACATAGGTTCCCTATTGGTAGGAGAAAATAACAGAGGCCAACCAGAGAATATTGAGAAGCAAAGCAGCTAGTAAGCTTGATCTTTATTGATCTGTTGCAACAGGGTACCCCCCTCACACGCAGGAGAGGAAGAGGACCCAGAACAATGGCCTGCCAGGCCTTATAAAGACTTTTGAAATTCCCCTTCTCTAGATCAGGACCACCCCCAGAAACATTATGCATACATCACAGAAGGGGTGTGACCTAAGACCACCCCTCAGATACATCCCACCTACATCACAGAAATTTAAATGTTGTTTTTCTCTTCTCCTTGTTTATCTCCTGTCTGGCAGGTTCCTTGATTGGATTTTCTGGGGAGCCTGGCCATTCTTTTGTAATGCTAAAATACTTATTTCCTGGGCCAGGTCACAGGCTCACACCTTATTCAAACACAGATTAAAGGAAGAGACAATGGGGAGGCTTTTCCATTTTTAACCTTGCAGAGAAGGGATTTGGTCAGTTTAGGAATCAAAATGGTTCCAGGTTTGCCTTCCTGTACTGATCTATGTATGTGCAGTTATGAACATTACTATATATCTAAAACCATAAAATTCCTATCACACGTCCCTACCTTGGAGGAGCCACCTGGGCCACCTGAGAGGCAAAGCAGTCATGCACCACTGGCACAGGTCAGGAGCCCCCAACCCACAGCCCCCTCTGCGGCAGGGCAGAAGCACATGCCTGCCTCTGCCCTGAACTCTCCCTCCCTCCCTTTCCCACCTCCCTAAAACGAACACTGGTCCTCCCCAGGGGGATGCAAGAGTTCTTCATCAGCAGAAAAGGCAGCCAGAAGTCTTGGCTTTTTGCCTTTCTTTCTCCTCAAGTCTGAGGGAGGGGACACCTCCTCAGGAACTGCCTTGGTGAGGGTGGGGGGTGGTCTCCCTGTTCCCTTGCCTTCCCCTCTCTCCTCCAGAGCTGCTCCAGCAGGTCACAAGCCCTGACAAGCAGCCTCTGTTCTGGAGAAGGGAGGGAGGCTGGACACCCCACCTTGCCAGCAGCGACAAGGCGGCTTTCTTCTCTGTGAAGAGGTCAGAGAATGAGGCGCTTGTGTGGCTGGGAGTGGCCGGGCAGCAAATGCCAAAGGGTCGGAGCTCCAGAAAAAGTGGGCCCGGGACGGCTGTGAGCCTCCTCTTGGGCCTGGGGACCGAGCGAGTTGCGGGGGCTCCTAGCCGGACCACACACACAAAGCACACAGAGAGAAAACAGAGAGGAAGAAAAAAGGTCCTCTGAGGGAAGGGGAAGGAAGGGAGAAAAGGCAAACCTGCCTGTGAGACCCAGCTGTGATGTGGCCCCTTCCAGGAGAAGCTGACAGACCTCCTTGTGGGCCACTCCCTTCCCAGGCAAGGCTGCTTTTGGCCTGTCCTCCCCCCCCCCCGAGGAAAGAGCCTGGGAAAGTTGGGGGCGGCAGCCCTGGTCTTGAGCTGGGCCAAGGCCTGGCCGCCCACAACGGCTGGATTGCCAAAAAGGATGACACAAGAGCAGGGTGACCAGCTCCCACCCCACACACACATTGAGTTGGACCAGAGTGAGAACTGTTCTGCCCATCTGCACCCCTCCAGTCTTCATGCAGGAGAGTCCGCCACAAGGAGAAGGAGGGAGAGCCAGTGGTGGGGCACAGATGGCACTGGCAAGGCTTGCCCAAGCTAAAGAGGGTTTGTCAAAGAGCCACACAGCAGCAGAGCCTTCCCCACAGTGCCAAGAGGAATGTGTGCATCCTCCACAGTCCAGGCCTATAGGCAAAGAGGGTCCCCAAAGGCCTCCAGGCCCCCCTCAAGCAAGGGAGACTCACCTCAAAAGTCATCCAAGACAGCCATCCTGACTCCTGGAGGGCCACCCAAAAGCTGTGCCGTTCCCACAGCTGGCAAGAGGCTCTGGAGGCCAGTTCCCTTTGCAATCCTGAGTCACCAGGAGGAAACAGCCTTTCCTGTCCCATCCACAGGCGAAGAGGGGAGGCCCAGCCCAGGCCACAGGTTGCCAAGGCAACAGCGGACAATAACAGGGGCAACAGCCACTTCCCCTTGGAAAACAAACCGAGAGCTAGATCTATCCACCAGGCACACTGGCTCAGGAGTCCCCCTCCCCAGTTCCCCAAGGGGCAGAGGTCTCCTTTCAGCCCCTGTGTCCCCAAATAAGTTAGGCAGCAACCTGGCAGCTGCAGCCCCAAAAGCAACCACGGAAGCCCACCAGTGCTCACTGCCACATGGGATGCTCACAGCCATGTGCTTCTCCAACATTAACATTAGCAGAAGGATATTTCAGATCCTGGCTACCCAACTCAAGCTGGGGAGAGAAAAACCAATAAACTGGGTGAATTCAAAATTGCCACCAGATAAGCATCCAAGTACCAAGAGAGAGGTGTCCCTGGATGGCTCTCTGTGGCTGCCAGAAAATGTCACGCACACACGATGCCTTCCTCATTCCCAGGACTGGCAAATCCTGATTAAATGAAGGGGGGGGGGAGAATTGCCCTCCGCTCATTAAACCCTTCCAAGAGCAACAGGCTCCCTGGTTCATTCTGGGCACCGCCCTGAGCACAAAACAGAACTGGCCCCAAGGAGGTTAGCCACAACCAGGCAAGGCAACCAGACAATTTGTCCTTTGCCTCCAAAGGGATCGGCCGTCTCAGTGGTGGACCGGATGCCTTCCGCTCTGTTGCTGTAGAGAGAGAACTGAACTTAAAGATGCACTAAAAGCCTTTGCTGTCCCAAGGTCTCCCAAGATCCAAAGAGAAACTCCCTGAGGATAGAGATACTATCCTTGGTGGGTCGCAAGGGCTAAGAATTACCGTATTTTTTGCACCATAACACTCACTTTTTTCCTCCTAGAAAGTAAGGGGAAATGTCTGTGCGTGTTATGGAGCGAATGCCTACGGGTGGCGGGTGGGATCTGCTGCAGTCATGAGCAGATGATCCATGGTTCCCCTTCCTTTCCTCCTCCGTGGTTACAAAGCATGGATCCACATGGATCCTCAGGATTTTTGCATTGGGCTACTCCAAACTCACTGCCAGATCACATGTCTGTGGCCACAGCATGAACCACAAAAATCATATATCCACTATTTCGTTTAGATTTTTTTTTCTTGTTTTCCTCCTCTAAAAACTACGTGCGTGTTATGGTCTGGTGCGTGTTATAGAGCGAAAAATAGGGTACTTTTAAAAGAGGACTCCATATTGTTATTCTTTTTGTTTGTTTTTTTTTGTAGACGCCGTTTTGTTATATTATGAAAAACTTTAATAAAAATCTCATTACAAAGAGGAACTCTCTAAGAGTCCTGCAAGTAAGAGACAGCATCCCTCCACTCATTCTCCACTAATGCCTCCTGTCACTATGACAGGCAGGAGTTCCACAGGTTCAGCCAGAACATCATAGCAAAGCCATTCTCCTGTACTGGGAGAGCATTCCCAGGGATTCTCTGCTAGGGGTGTGGGGAGGTTATGGCTGATCAGTCCTGCTGCTGCCCACTCTGGCTGCCTTGGCTTTTGGGGTGGTTTCACCCCAGTGCCTTTGGAAGACCCTCCACCTTGTCCTAAATGAGTCCAGGTGCCATCCCTCGCCTTGCTCCCCACCTGGGCCTCCCACAAACCAGCAGCGCAGGCAAACAGAAAGAGGCTGTCACCGTTAAAGTCTCCAGCCGACTCCCTTGTCAGCTCAACAAAGGAAACGTGCACTTTTTAAAAAGCCAGAAAAGCATTACATTGTTTCAGGTGGGGAGAGCGACGCACACGGCTTAATCTTGTCCACAAGCCACATTCGATGACCCAGATCTTTTGTCCCTAAGTCTCCACCGGAACTGTTGGAGGAGATCTGTACTCATAACGTCCCTTTAGGGCGCTCGGGATTCTGGCACAGGATACAGGAACCCTCTTTTCTGCTCACCAGCAGCGCGGGGAGGGGGCTGCATGCGGCTGCCAGTCTCCCCTCCTGCCAAGACGCCGCAGGTCCCCCTTCTCTCCCGTCCCGAAGACTCGCTCGCTGCGCGGATTAGGGAACAGAAATGCCAAAAATGTGTGGAATGCGCCACGTCCTTCCAGGCAGGGAGGCGGGCAGGCGAGCTCCCCCCCCCCCACCGGTGCCCCCTTCAGGTGCCATCCAGGAAGGAGCTCCCTTGGAGATAGACAAGAGAGGAGTCGAGCCAATCGCCTATAAGGGAGGGGGCGCCGCTGGCTACATGGACATCTCGCCCCCACCCAACACTCGTATATACCTAGACACGAATACGAACAATAGCTGGGGGGAGAGGGGAAGATTGGGGGGGGGGGTTCGAAGGGACGAGGGAACCGCCCCAAGCCCAGGAAAGAGCCCCCCCTCCCCATCCCAGTTCCATCCCCGGCAGGTGCGTCCCGTCCAAAGAAGGGAATTATCCTTCGCCGCCCCGTCCCGCTTACCTGGCTGGTGGCCCCGACGGGGCGCCCCCACTTGCGGAGCCCGCTCGCTCGCGCTGCCTCCGAGCTGAGCGCTGGAACCCGCGTCTCCTCCTCGCCCAGACCGGACTCCTCTTTCCTCGGCAAGGGGCCGCCCCTCCGCCTCAGCCCGAGGAGGAGGGCGAGCCGGAGGAGCCCCCGCCCCTTCTCCCCGGGCCTGGCCTTTGTTCGCCGCCCTTCCTGGGGCGCTCTGTGCCAGGCTGGGATGAGCCGCTGCCCGGCGCGTGACCTGCCAGGCACGCCGGATGCCGCCCGCCCGGGGACTGGCAGTGCCCCCCGGCTTGTGCCCGAGGAGGAGGAGGAGCAGGCAGGGCTGGAAACCGGAGAGGCGCTGCTCGCTGGCTGCAACCCGAGCCGCCGCCGCCGCCGCTGCAGGAGAGCCTGAACAAAGGGCTGGATCAAGAGAGGTGCCGGGGCGCAACTGGCTGGCTGGCTGCGCCTGACTTCGACGCCCCGTCTGGTCCCTTGGCAGCGGCACGTGCTCCGAGGGAGGGTGGCCTCCTCCTTCTCGGGAGTACGGAGGAGACGGGAGATCTCCTGGTCGCAATGGAGGGAGACTGCAGCTTAGTGGCACCAGCTGCTTGACATGCAAAGGTGACAGATTCAGTCTGCACTTCCAGCGAGGGCTGGGGATGCCCCTGCGTCTGAAATCCTGGAGAGCTGCAGCCTGTCTGTGTGGACAGTACTGAGCGCAAGGCAGTTCCCTCTCTCAGTCTTGCTGCCCTGGGTGCAACACCCAGTGGAGGTAGACGACAAAGACTCCTTCGCCCTAGTAAGCAGCCGGTACCCAGAGGTATTTTCTTGCAGGAGATGAGATGGCTGGAATAGAGGATGCAGCAGGGCAGCTGAGTCCACGTGGACCTGCTCTTGTGGTCCTTCCTGAACCACCTGCTGTCTGACCTTCCACAGGTGAGGGAAGAAACAGGGAGTCCCCTCCTTTTGGTGTCTGGGCACTGGGAGGCAACACAACAGCTCTGCCTGGACTCTTCCAGCTGCCTGATTCAGAAAGAAAGGTATGGGGAAAAGAAGAGGAGCAGGAAAGGAAGCGTGAGGACCAGAAAATGTCTCGAGGCAGAATCTGGGCCAGAGACAGTCCCAGGGATTTTCCTAGCCCAGCTTCCTGTACTGAGTCATGGGCTGGGGGCAGACAGGCCGGGCAGGGTCAGCTAAGACATCCTTCTGGGTCCCAGCTCCACCGCAGGTGAAGTTGTGGCCCACCCACCACCTTGTGTGGAGCTGGCAATCATTCAGCGTGGAGGAGGAGGCGGCGATGGAGATAATGAGTTGCCGGCCACATTCCCCCTTTTTCCCACAGTCCAAATATGCTGGCAGAGACCCTGCAGCATCTGGAGCCCATCAACCCCCTCCCTGCTCCGCTCTGTGTTACACAACGGGCTGCACAGCTGTTCAAAAGAGTGACTTCCAGAGGCCCAGAGCACATCAGGCAGCAGCAGCCCCCACAGGACTTCCAGGAAAGGGACAAAGCTACAGCCACAGCCGGCAAAAGAAGACCCCCCTCCCCCTCAACTGGGATATCTTCCTGAGTGTCAGGTAGAGCCAGTGTGGTGCAGTGGTCAGAGTGTCAGACTAGAGCCTGGGAGAGCAGGGTTCAAATCCCCACTTAACCAAGAAGTTCACTGGCGGTGTCCTTGGGCCAGTTACTGCCTCTCAGGCTAACCTACCTCACAGGGTTGTTGCGGGGATTAAATGGGGAAGGGAAGAACCATACATGTCACCTTGGGCTCCTAGGAGAAAAAGCTGGGATATACTGTATTTTTTTTGCTCTATAAGACGCACCAGACCACAAGGCGCACCTAGTTTTTGGAGGAGGAAAAAAAAGAAAAAAAATATTCTGAATCTCAGAAGCCAGAACAGCAAGAGGGATCGCTGCGCAGCAATCCCTCTTGCTGTTCTGGCTTCTGGGATAGCTGCACAGCCTGCACTCGCTCCATAAGACGCACACACCTTTCCTCTTACTTTTTAGGAGGGAAAAAGTGTGTCACATAGAGCAAAAAATATGGTAAATCTTCAGATGGAAGATGGAGCAAGTTTGTTTTCTGCTACTCCAGAGGGTAGGACCCAAACCAATGGATTCAAAGTATAGTGGTATCTCGGGTTAAGAACTTAATTCGTTCTGAAGGTCCGTTCTTAACCTGAAACTTTCTTAACTTTAGCTAATGGCCACTGTGCCGCCGCTGTGCGATTTCTGTTCTCATCCTGAAGCAAAGTCCTTAACCCGAGGGTACTCTTTCTGGGTTAGCGGGGTCTGTAACCTGAAGCATCTGTAACCCGAGGCACCCCTGTACAAGAAGGGAGATTCTGACCAAATATTAGGAACACCACTCTGATGGTGAGCTGTTCAGCAGTGGCATAGACTAACTCAGAAGGTGGCGTTGGAGGTTTTCAGACAGGTTAGGTGGCTATCTGTCAGGGATTCTTTAGCTGTTTTTCGTACATTGTAGGGGGACGAACAAGATGATCCTTGCCGGCTCTTCCAACTCTACATTTCTGATTCTATGAAATGCAATAAATAAATAAACATATAGAGGCCTGGAAGGTCACACGCTGTCCCTCACCACTGCAGTATGTGTTGCACAAACTTTACAACAGCTCTGCGGGGCTGGGCAGCGCTATTTCAGCATTGTGGGCAAGAACAGGACACCCCAATATCTTGGCAATTTCCCCCCGCCAGTGAACCCCCTCCCCCATTCGGCGAAAGAGCAAACAGAAGAAACAGCCCCAAATATTTCCCAGTTGAAACAAATTGGCTCACACAAGAGACCAACCTAATTATAGCTGAACATTACATCACCCCGCGAAGGGAGGTCCCTGGCGCATCTTCCTTTCCCTGCCCCCTCGAGCCCTTTTGAATAAAAAAAGGAGCCCCTGCATATTGAGAGGGAGATGCAATCCCACTGTGTGATGAATCCTTTCATCTTCCAGCATAGTTGAGTTTAAAGGGCCCGGATGCGCGCCCTGGATTCGCCTTTCCGAGGCCAGGAGGCCAGCAGCTGCAGCCTCTTGAGAGGACCAAAACAGGGGGGTGAAGACCCAGCAGAAAGGGAAATGAAAACAATAACAGCACTGCTGCTGGTTTTTCAGAGCAGAGCACAGGATCCAGCATGGAAGCTGGTTGCCTGATGTGTTGCTCCTCTTTGCAGTGGGAGAGACAGCCTCATATGAAGCTTTCTGTATTGGTGGATACAGGTGGTTTTGCTG
Source organism: Podarcis bocagei (assembly GCF_964188305.1). NCBI lineage: Eukaryota > Metazoa > Chordata > Lepidosauria > Squamata > Lacertidae > Podarcis > Podarcis bocagei. Next base: position 16,923,255 of record NC_138141.1, on the reverse strand, counting down.
GCACACTGACCTGTCAAGAAGCTGTAGGGATGCTCAGGCAATCCAGCTAGCAGGAGATAAACCAGGTGTGGTGAACCCCTGGCCTTCCCCATGTTGTTGGACTCCCAATTCCTACCAGCCCAAACCAGCACAACCAATGGCTAGGGATGATGTATTACAACAACATATGGGAAGTCACAGTGGAGGAGACACCTGGGAGAGACTAGTGGGTGGGGTGGGTGGGGGGTGGGAAGGAAACTACTGTAGATACATGATTTTTAAAGAATACTAAACATGAAGTGAATGTAGAAGAAGAGAAGAAAGTGGCAGTTTGGAATGAGAGAATAACACAGAAGTGTGAAAGGAGGAGAAATTACAATAAATGAGTAAACTACCATAGTTTGAGAGCCTTTGGGTTGTTAGCCAATAAATGCAAATTCTTGTTCAGGAGCTATTTTTGGACTGGTTCATAAGAGGGACAAAATTGTATTTGGGTTTTCTATTAACTTCCTTTTGTTCCAATTCTTTGGTAAACAGTGGGTTTTCCTGGAGGAGCAGCGGGACAAAAAAACTCTCTCTCAAACCTGTTATTATTGTTTGCTACAAAATGCTACAAAATGGTACAAACAAAAGTGTGGTTGAGCCCTAAATTATATCCAATTAAACCCACTGAAATTAAGTTATTCATATCTATTATTTTTAGTGGTGTTACGGAATGGAAGGAGGGGGCTCCTTTCCCCCTTCCTTCTAAGAACATCCGAGGCCCCGCTTATTCCTATGGCCCCGCTTTAGCCAAGGACCTCCTGTTACAATGTATCCATTCTGTTTCTGCTTTTGCCCTATAGTACAGAATTGGTTTGAAATCATTGAAATCTTTAGAAATTGATATAAAATCAACCGTAACTCCGATTTCTTCGCTCTCAGTGTCATTCAACTCAGTTCCCCGTGGACTCCATGATGCTATCCCTACTTCCATAATCCCCGAAGCGGCAGGTCACGTACGCAAGAACTTCTTAATTCGCCAAACCTTCCCTCTAGGCAATATTAGGTGGCAGACGATGCTTATCTCTGACCCATTGTCTTGCCACCACCGGTACTCAATAAATGTGTATCTATGTATATTTCCCGCTCTGCATATCCCCCCTCCCTCATCCGAAAATGCTAATTAATGTAATCCCACCTTTTCATAATGTATTCATGACGTGTAAAGTATATTCATGATGTAACTTGTGAAACCCAACCTTCCCATAATGTATTCGTGACGTTTCATGCACTGTATTCTGGGATATGGAGGGAAATTTCAAAAGTTCATGTCACCCCTTTCTCTGGGTTCAATCTCGCCTTGAACCTGTTGCGCAATAAACTTGGATCTTCTGCAGTTTGCTCCTGCGTCCGGCTGAGCTCATTTTCTTCCGCAGGGACCCACGGACTTAGTCCGATGAGCTGGGTGGCAGAGTAACCCCGCACCCAGATTTTTCCGTAACAGTTGGCGCCGCAACGTGGGGCTTGCGGTTCTCCCGAGCTGCTGACTGGGGGCCCCGAAATCTTCAGCCGGCTCCAGGCCATTTTGCCTGGGAAGATCCTTTTGGACCCCCAGCCATCTTCTGGGCGGTAATCGAAAGCCCTAGGAGTTCAGCCGGGGAGCAAAAGAGGGATCCAGCCGGCTTATTCATCGATCCCGGGATCATCATAGAAGACGCGTGAGTATAAGGAAAAAGGAAAATCCAGTGTACTGGTGGGAAGGGGGTGGAATCTCCTGGCAACTGAATTCTCTGCCCTCCTCTCTATCGCTCCTTCTTGCCTTTCTCTTGGTCCGGTTAGTGAGAGAGACCGTGGACCGCTGCTCAACCCGAAAGGGGGGTTCTGAGCTCTATCTCTTTTCCTTAAAATCTCTAGCCAGCCGCACCAATTGGGAGTCCGAAAGTAAGACGGTGAGACCCGGCTTGGAAAGACAGCCGACTTTCCGCAACGGGCATCCCAGTTGAAAGCAAGGGGCTGGAGCTCTCTTTCCGAACTTCCCGAGCGCCCTTACGGAGGGGGCAGGAAGGGGTCTGGCTTTCTATCCCAATCCCAGCCGCACTGGTCGGTGCCACGTAACCGTGCGTGAGCCCGCTTCCAAAAGCAAGGGGGATTTTCAGTTCGAAATTCTATCCAGGGACCACCCGATCTGGCACCGCATGGCGCGGGCGTCCAGTAGGGCCCCTTTTCCTGAGATGTGACGATAGGTAGGAGGTTGCCAGGAGGGATAGCCCATGAGGAATTGGGCAGGACCGGCAGAGTGGAAAGAGACCCCAGGTTATAGGAAATAAGGAAATAGGAAATAAGGAAATAGGAAATAGGAAAGGGAACGCAAGGAACCGGATAGCTAGAGCTCTCTAAAACCCACTAAGGAAGTTGCCAGGCAACTAGAAGCCCCTTCTCCTCTTTACTATACGTCCCTGTACTAAGCATACCAAACCCCTAGACATACCAATCCTAATCAACCCCTCTTTTTCCCCTTCTCTATCCCAGACACACACCCCCCCCCCAAAAAAAGGAAAAAGCAAAAGAGCAACAACAGCAACGCATGCATCTATAAAGGGGTACCCAGTCAACCAAGCGTTGTGAGCCCTACCAGTCTGATTACCTGGTGGTGTGTTTGAAGAGGCAAGGAGGCTCATAAAACCATGTGGGACCTTCCTACTAATTTCACTTAATGAAGCCAAAGGTAGTGGCCCATCTCCTTGCAATAACCAACTAAAGGATGAGAATATATATGTTTACATGTTGTCTGTTATGTGTGTTGTCTGTTAATACATATATGAGAATATGTATGTTTACATGTTGTCCGTTATGTGTGTTGTCTGTTCCTTCTGTCTCTGGCAGACTGCCTTTCTTAAGTGTGCATAGTTTAAACTGCAAGCTTGCTTCAAAATTTAAATCTAAGGAAGCCATGCTGGATCTTAGCAGTCCTAAATAAGAGAAAATGAGAATGAAGTGTGCAAATGTTTACCCCACCTCTTGCTTTGCCCCAACTTTTGAGATTGTGAGTCTACAGTCTTATTTTGGAAGGTGCTTTTAACCTAATGTTTCTGCTGCAAAAGCCTAGTTGAGCACAACTGCTCTCTCAAGCTGAAGTGCAGCGTATGTATTTCATTAAGCGTATGCCTATAAAAGTATGGTGTTCATTCTAAGAAAATATATTTGAGTCCAGAAGAGTTATTGTAAGGCTCCTGATATCAGTCTCTATAAGACTTCATGGCCTCTTTTGTTAGAAAATGCCCCCCCTCCCCCTTGTTTCACTCTGCCTCTTTCAGTTGTTTTCTCCCTTCTTTCTTCTGTGCTAGGTAAATTTACTCCCGAGTAAGCTTCCTTTAAAGGAAACTGCAAAGAGGGGAGGGGGCAACACTTGTGTATTCCCTTTAAAAAAATCAAATCTAGGGCTGCTTTAACTGTGCTTTATAAGAGATCCTCTCAGGAGTATAGATGTTTCCTTTCCCAGCTGTAAATCTGTACTTAAATGTGTATGCCTCTTTGGTAGTACAAATCTTGCTGCGAAATCTTGCTGTGAACCCTATATTTTGGAGGGTTGGACTAGATGACCCCAGGGTCCCTTTCAACTCTCCCAATTTGTGGCTGTGTGGAAGACCATGTGTCTGCAAGCATTGGAGGGTAATTCTTAAACTCTGGTGTGGTAATGGAGTTGAAATTCAGCCTAGCTTTGCTCTTTAGTTTTAAAAGGTGAGAGGTGAAGCCCAACTGGTAATATCATGCATTTGAGTGATTACAGTGTTTATCATTTTGTCTACTATTATAAAATCAGACTCAAAAGTCTACTCAAAGTTTAAGCACATACAAATGAATAATCAATTAGCCTTGACCATTCCTGTAAATAAAGGGCAGGAAATAATAATATTATTAATAATAATAATATTTTTTTGTCTGCAAATGGTAAGGCTGGAATGGCTGAGAATGTTAAAAAAAAAAAAAAAATCCTATGAATTCTGACTGGCCATTTTTACTCATAAATAAGAGAGCGGTTGATTGTTCCGCGAATGACCAGATAAAATGACCAATAATGATAGCCCTTTCCTGTACATAAAGGAAGCTTGGGCTGAAATTGCTAGCTTTGGTGAATTCTTAAATTGCTGAGTTTCTCTTTTTTGTTGTTTTAAAAGCTAACCCTATTTTTAAAATCTACTCCTTACCTTTCCCTTCCTTATTCTAATTGAGCCAAAAGATGCAACATTTTCAATGGTATAAAAGGTTTGCTGAGACATGAACTCTGCACATGCACAGAGGCTAGATCAGCTTAAAAAAAAAAAGAGAGAGAGAGAGATTGGAGGGGGGAGAGAGAAGATTGGAGAGCAGTGTGCTGCAGGGAGAAACCTTTCCAAATTTCCCTATGTAAAACTTGGGAGCCATTGAGGGAAATCACCCTTAATGTGTTTTGCTCCAGGGGCTACTTAATACAAAAGAGTTAAGTACTGGACATGCCAAATTCTTTTCACAGGTAAATATCAAAGCACTCCCACTGTGAGTTCCTCTCTTGAGTAGATTTTATAACTGTGTGTGTGTGTGTGTATGCCTATGCATTTTAGGAACAGCATTTCCTGACAGACCTCTCACATGAAATAATTTTCCCTTTCAACAGAGTGTCCTTTCTTTTCTCCCACAGCACAAATGATAATGAGGGGATGCAAACAGTGATTTAAATACTCTATAAAAAGTAATTGCATTTGTTTTTCTTTTGTCTTTCTTCCCTTAAAGCCAAACAGTCACTTTCTTTCTGTTCAGCAAAACAAGTCTGAATCCCTGCTATATTAGTTGATTTCCATCCATCTCTTTGTGGCTTTGACACTTTAAGTTACAAATAATCTGTTTTCATTTATTTAATCAGTTTCTCCATGATGTCTATGAAGTTAATCGAAGCACAACCAAACATTGTTTGAGCATTTCTTACTAATTCTGTCATTTTGGCTAGTGCAAGGTACCTGCACAACTTTAAAATTGCCATTCATTTTTTTATTGGTATTAACTCATTTCCCAGTATTCCGCTATTAACATTACAGCTGATGTCACATCAAGAAACACTTTTATTTTCATTTGGGATGTTAGAATGCCAAAACAGATTACTTCAGGGTACTTCAGGTTGCTTATTAATTGTGTGTCTTAGCATTTATTTATTTTGGTTCCTCATAGGTCATTTGTGTGTGTGTGTTTTACTTTGGGGACATGTTCATCACATGTTGAAAGTCAGTCTCATGAAGTTCTTTTATTGGATAGCACATGGTGAATTTTAAGTTTTTCCCATTGTTTTCCCATATTTTTTTTCAGTCCAGTAGTAATATGTGTGGTTTTGATAATAACTTTGTACTATTTAATAATAGTTATTTTCTGAATCTGATGTCTTTGTGTCAAGTCCATTTTCATCTAACTAGTAATCTAATTTTTTGCTTTCTTTTTATTTTTTAACCTTTGTATTTTTTTCAGTTCTCTTTCTATACATGTGGAGTAATTTTTTATTTTTATAATATGAAAAGAACAACAACAACAAAAATTAAGTGAAGGAAAGCAAACAAACTTAGCAGATAATAACAGTAATTACATGGAAATGTGATAATGAATAAAATGTTTAATCCACTAAGATTGTTATTATTTGCAGCTTCCCATGGAAACTGGAGGACATCCTTTTTGCCTTTTGCCCCTTTCTCGTCTAACTGTGTTTAAGTCTCCCCAAAACCCTGCCCCTTACAGGATATCACTTCTACAAATGTGCAATGATGAAAAGCAGCAACAACCCCTCAACTCAGTCAACCCATCACAAGACCAGCAACACCAGAGTTTTCAAAGTGGCCACAGTTATCTCTTTCAAAGGCTATAGACTGACGGGGGGGACCTGACAAAGGGGGGAGGAGTTGAATTGCAAGGACATTTTCCCACTTTTGAACCTCAAGCCTCTGCTCCAGGATTCAAAAAATACATGCGTAAAAGATCACAATTGTGTCAAGATATGCAACAGATATTTAATTATTTTGTTTTGTATTATGTGTTATTATGTAAGAATGTTGAAATGTGTCTGACAGTGTGATTTCCACAAAGGGGGGCAATTTTTGTGTGTAATTGTTTTTATGTTTAATGTCTTATTGCTTACACACCAATGGAGAATTCTCATGCATTTTATACTTTCTAATAGCTCACACTATTGTGTAGTCCAATGTTTAGATCAACTTATAACCACATTTAATTGTTCCACCTGGCACCCTGCCAACTTTCCCTATCCATTTTAAAATGTGTTAAACCTCGTTTTGCCAAGGACAAGCTTCTGGATCCATAAAACACCAGGTACATGAAGGTGCATATGCTTTGGTTTAGCAGGAATGATTTCTTATAGACTTAAATTGACTTATTTGGACAACTGCCCTTGTTAAGAATGGTTTTCTTTTAACAGATTGGTTTGAAGAGTTGAGAACCATGGGGCAAGATAAATTCAAATTGGACTCAGTTTGAATTGGGCACGTGTATCCAGGCTGCAATTAGCCTTTTGGTCCTTTAAGTGCAAGTGAGCAACCCCCATGCGTGCAAAACCACAGCCTATAATAGAATCCCATAGGAAGGCCAAGGCCAAGGCATCTCCCTCACGAGATGTCCAACCTGTGCCAGCTATGGTGAATGCCAGGCAACATGGTTAAATGAAAGCCCCGAGGGGATTCAACAGACAGGATGTGTTGCTGTAGCACTATGTCAGTGTGAGACCACAGAAGAGCTAGCTTGACACCTGAGAAATACACAAAAATGGTGGAAGACAAAACACCAACTGCATTTTTCAGTCAATTAGACCTTCCTGCTAGGTGTAAAGCATAAAACACTATTGAGAATGCCACAAGTAATTTAGCAACAAAATACAAGAGGTGTTCTTTATATAATACCCTATATGCAGCTACCTGCACTGCTATACTTGCAAATGACCGTAAGAGGCATGGCATGCAGGTCCCTTTCAGATTTCCATAAAGCCACACATCCCATTCACCGAGATTTAGGGTGCGGAGAAAAGATTTGCAAGTTCTTACAGAACTTTAATGCAAATCTATCTCCGAATGGGGGACTGTTACGGAATGGAAGGAGGGGGCTCCTTTCCCCCTTCCTTCTAAGAACATCCGAGGCCCCGCTTATTCCTATGGCCCCGCTTTAGCCAAGGACCTCCTGTTACAATGTATCCATTCTGTTTCTGCTTTTGCCCTATAGTACAGAATTGGTTTGAAATCATTGAAATCTTTAGAAATTGATATAAAATCAACCGTAACTCCGATTTCTTCGCTCTCAGTGTCATTCAACTCAGTTCCCCGTGGACTCCATGATGCTATCCCTACTTCCATAATCCCCGAAGCGGCAGGTCACGTACGCAAGAACTTCTTAATTCGCCAAACCTTCCCTCTAGGCAATATTAGGTGGCAGACGATGCTTATCTCTGACCCATTGTCTTGCCACCACCGGTACTCAATAAATGTGTATCTATGTATATTTCCCGCTCTGCATATCCCCCCTCCCTCATCCGAAAATGCTAATTAATGTAATCCCACCTTTTCATAATGTATTCATGACGTGTAAAGTATATTCATGATGTAACTTGTGAAACCCAACCTTCCCATAATGTATTCGTGACGTTTCATGCACTGTATTCTGGGATATGGAGGGAAATTTCAAAAGTTCATGTCACCCCTTTCTCTGGGTTCAATCTCGCCTTGAACCTGTTGCGCAATAAACTTGGATCTTCTGCAGTTTGCTCCTGCGTCCGGCTGAGCTCATTTTCTTCCGCAGGGACCCACGGACTTAGTCCGATGAGCTGGGTGGCAGAGTAACCCCGCACCCAGATTTTTCCGTAACAGTGGGTTTACTCTGAATAGGAGTATTGCTGGACACCTAGATAAGCAAATTCTTCACAAAATGTGGAGTTGAGTCAGAATACCTCCACAGCTAATGCTTATATTCAAATGTGTAATCTACAATTCTGCAGGTGCAGCTTCCTGAAACACTTTACACATACACAGTTGAGAATTTCTGTCTGCTGTATCCATAAAATGTATTGTTTACAATTTCAGAATGCAGAAAGATAAAGCTTTACCTTATTATTTATATTTGGGTGCCACCCTTGTAATCAGAAATTGGGGTGAGAGTGGATGGCAGTTTCATAACCCATGGCTAGATAGATTGCAGTTCTACACAGGCTCTTTCAGGGCAATATCTCTCACCTGTGACCAACAGACTTGAAAGGTTTGCAAGCAGACCAAGAGGCTCAAGGACTCCGCAAGTTAATTACAGTCAAGCAGCTCGATGCTATTAAGTTTGCACCCAGAACCTTATTCCAGAGAACTGTAAATGAATACCCCAAGCTTCTTATTATAGGAAACAGTGATGCATCTTGGGGGCAGTCGTCTCCTGAAGAGCCCCCCCTTAACCTCCCGTTAATATACCATTAGCGAGTAATATTCCATTTCTATTTAAATAAAAATTTAAAAGGGAGACTAGCCATTTTATCAGAGGGCAAATCCCAGTTACTACTATTTGGTAGTGGTCAGGGCAGTGCTCATTTATCCTTCCACTGGGTGAGGAAGAATTCAAAGATAGCAAAATACATTCGGAACTTTTTCAGACAAGCTGTGAACTCCTTTCAGAATCTTCATCAACTTTCCAAAATTCTCTTTTTCACTTAATAAATTAGCCACTTAATACACATAAGGCAAGTTGCATGCACATCTTATCCTTCTGAAAGGTAATTCCTTATTCATTATATTTCTTCATTATTTGGTTAGTGTGGCATGGTGTCCTATCCAGTTTTGCCTCTACCATGGAGTTTGATGGCTCTCAGTAGCAAAGGGGTGCAACAAGAGCCCCATATTGGTCTGTTCACTGAACCTGGAATCTATGCAAATGAAGCTCTATTATATGTTACAAGTACCCAGCACCTTTTGATTTCTGGGTGCTATTCAACTGAATTGTATTCCGAGAAAACCCATTTATTTTAATGGGACTACTCAAGAGTATGACTAACAGTGGTTAGCAGCCCCATTCCAAAGCTGAGAATGAGTGTGTCTGAACTGTTATCGTGGTGCCTGGGCTCTGCAGTTTGGTCCATGATGGAAATCAGAGACACAGCCTCAGATGCCTCTGCAGTCTTAAGACAGTACTCCATTGTTTGTATTTACATATGCAAACTTTTGTCTTGTAGAACTTTAGATTTTACCAGAGACTGATATTTTGCAACAAGGACCCTCCACCCCACATTCCATGTTTCTGCAGAAGGGCAAGGAAGTCACTTTGGCCTTGGAGGCTGGTAGCTCCCAGCCTTGCTGTTTGTCAGTGCATGGCCATACAGAGCAAGCTTCACAACTGTAGCAGAGGTAGGCAGAGTGTCTATATATCTTACAGATACACATGTGTGTCCAGCATCGCCACTCAAACCTTGAGCCGATTCCCTGTTCCCCAAACTGAGCTGTCAACAGGAACCTAGAAACAGCTGCTTCAAATGCTCTTCCATGCCAGCTCTGCGTTTAGTTCCCCACTTATAATATTAGCTCTAAGATCAGCCCCCGTCCCATTCCAGGCAGCTACATAGCTCCACGCATCTCATTTTAGAATAGTCTTTATTGGATTCAGGGGCAGGGATTCTTTTGTGTACACTGGAATGTGTTATAGGCCCTAGCTCTTTATGTTACAGGGTTACAAAATCTTATTTAAATATCACTCTTCCCCCACCCTCCTCAATGTAATTTAAGAAAGAAAGAAAAAAGCCTCCTTTGGTGGAACTAAACTTGACTCCATTTTAAAAATCAGACAAGACAACTCTTGAACACAGCTGGATCAGTAAGATTCGTAGCTACTCCTACAGTACAGGCCTAGACCACCCACCCCTGGGACATTTTGGAAAGGGCCACATCAGCAATGAGGCAGCGTGGGAGAAGCTGGTGACTTCTCTTAACAGGTGGGCGCAAACTGGCACATGCCCAAAGCCACTTGGGAAGTCAGTGCCTGCCGCCGCCTCCACCTGCCCCAATCAATGGGCAATTCAAGGGATTCCCAAGCAGGGAGGGTCAGAGACAGTTGCTTCTTCTTCCTCCTTTGGACAGGCAGCAGCTTCAAGAGAGTGAAGTGTCTTCAGAGAACAGTCCAGGAAGTGGACAGTCAGGAGCAGTGGGGCCAAAGGTTCCCTCACCCAGCACCTGGTGCAGGGAAAGGGGTGCCAGGGGCTGACCTCTGCTTCCTGCCAGGTTAGAGGTTGCTGGATGTCCAGGCTGGTTTCCCCTGACCAATGCTGGGATTAAGAGCCATTCACCTCCCATCAGAGTAAGGAATAGGTAACGGAAAGGGATGCCTTGGGGACAGGGAAGGGGAAAGTTACTGTGAATTAAAGCACAGGAAGAGGAGGAGGAGGAGTGTGCCTAAGGAGTAGGGAGGCTGGCTGAACCAGAGAAGCAAGCAGCCTCTCCCTGCCTGACTGGTGGTGACCTTGGAAATGTTGGTGGGCGAGCAAACATGTCAGTGTCCCCTGACACAGAAAGGGTTGCATCCCTCTCCCAAGAGACTACAGCCTCAAAGTCTTGCTTGCTGCTTCCCTGCAGCAACAGTTACAGGATCTCATACTTGTCCACGAGGAAGGTGGTCTCTGTGGAGAATCTCACAGGACTGTTCCCATCTACCTGGGTCACTTTGGTAACCTGCAGAGAGGAAGCCATATGGTCAGTCAAGATGAAATAGCCTGCTACTGGTCTTGGATCAAATTGCTCTTGTAGTACAGTGTTACCTTGGTTCTCAAAGACCTTGGTACTCAAACAATTTGGAACCCAAACACTGCAAACCTGGAAATAAGTGTTCTGGTTTGCGAACTTTTTTCAAAAGCTGAACATGCTCCGTTTTGAGCATTAAGCTTCTGATTTGAGTGCCACACTTCCGTGTTGTTACGCTGAGGTATGTCTGTTTTTGCTACGTTTTTGTGGCTCATTTTTTGTGACTGTGTGGAACCCAGTTCAGCTACAGACTGATTGTGTGATTGCAGTACATTGTTTATTGCTTTCAATTTATAGATCAATGGTCTCCTTCGATAGTAAAATTCATGTTAAATTGCTGCTTTAGGGGTTTTTTTAAAAGTCTGGAATGGATTAATCCATTTTGCATTACTTTCTATGGGAAAGCGTGCCTTGGTTTTGGAATGCTTTGGTTTTGGAACGGACTTCAGGAATGGATTAGGTTTGAGAACCAAGGTACCACTGTACATGCTATGAGACCAAAACAACTCTCAAGGTATGCTGACCTGTGCCTCTCCCTTGCACACTTCAAAAGGAAAGAGTTAAAGGCTCTCTCCCCCCCCCCCCCAGTGAAGGAGACACTTTGAGGAAACATTATTAGCCTATAAAGGGACAAGGACAATCTACACCAATGCGTCCTTTACACACATAGTCATGGAGCTAAATAGGACACACCTCAAGGGAAGCCACTCCCGTTGCATGCAGAAGACCTGTATTCACTTCCAGTTAAAAAGCTGATGCATCCCCACCCACTTTCCTGCCCTAGACAGTGCTTGTGTGTATGTGCAGGTACAGGGGGAAGGGTGTGGCTTGCCAGCTGTTCTGGGTGCCTTAGCACACAATTGCCAGGCAGCCCCCTGCCCCCTTGGGAGCTATACCACTGCCAGGAGGATCCTTTTCCCACCTCTGCATTTTCAACGTTGGAAAGGAAAGCCGATTGCTCATCGCACTTGCCAGATGGAGAGCATAATTGTGGGCCGTATGGAAAGCCAGGGTATTTTCCAAAATAGAAGCAGGCAGCAAACAGGACCACAGCCTCCACTCGAGGCACTTCCCAGACTCACCTGGATGTTGCAGTAGTTCTTCTTGGAGACGAAAGAGACGTGCACAGGAAAGAAGTCATTTGGCTGCCCGTTGATGCTGAACTCCAGGCTGCCGCTCTTGTTTTTGGCATCGATCACAGGCAGGCACCACTCGAGGATGTTTCTCCGGCTGTCGTGGCGATACTCGCCATCAATCTCTCCAATCACAGGAGCACCCACGTTGGACCTACAGAAGCAGCAACGAGTGACCACTCAACTCCCTTGCATCAAGGCTGACCTTGCAGCTGGTGGGTGAATTGGGGATCAGGAGGTGCAATGACTACTCACGGCAAAGGGATGGCGATCACCACGTCATTTAACTCCAGGTTCTCCTCTTGCAGCTCATACTCAATGTTGACATCACAGCCACTCCCGCTCTCTGATGGCCAGCAGTTAACTAAGACACAAAAAGCACCCCTGCTCATCACATGACCTTCTGCCAGCAGCAATGGGCTCTCCTGAACAGGGACAGGAGGAATGTCTACTGAACCAAGGGAGCTGTGCCTGGTTCTAGGCTCATGGGAGAGTTATGTCCATCTGCCCCTCCTCAACGCCCAACCAGATGTGCTCACACTTACTTGTCAGTGGAATGAATGACTCCTCTGTGGTCTGCAGCCGCCACTTCAGGACTCCCACATCACTATTTATGGGGAAAGACTTCTCTGGGTTCTTCAGGCCGATCAAGGACTCTGCCGTAAAAAGCCTCTTGTCAACATTGGGGTGAGTCTGAAAAGAAAAAAACTGGTAAGATTAATCTGTAGATCCAAAAATTAATTGTGCCATGCTCCAAATTCTGGAAGACTTTCACTAGATTAGAACACTAGCCTGCCACTCAAATCTAGAAAGCATTGCCCATGCACAGCATAGACAGGTTGGGAAGCTCCTTAAGCACAGGCAAGAATGGCGAATCATTCGTAGCCAAAGCCTCCCATAAGAACATACAAACTTTTTCTGTATTGTCACCATTATCTGCCTCAGTTCCTCAGACTCCCATCCTGTGAAAGTTAGTTCAGGGGGACTTCCGGGGTGGCGCCACCGGCAATGGCGGACTCCCTCTGAACTGGAGGGACCAGCTCCGCATGAAACGGGTCTTTTCCGCTGCGGCGTAGCGGGGACCCTTCTGGAAATCACAGGCGGATGAAGCCTGTGACCGTGGGACTCGGCGGGCACCCTTAGCGCCCCCCCCAACCCACAAAGGAACCCACAAACGGGCTACGAAGTGAAGAGGGGGAAGTGGCGTGGTGCTGTGAGTTAATTGCTTTTTCTGTGGAGCGAAGCCACATAGCCGTGGCCGGAGAGCGCTGCCTTTTTCCTGGGACAATTTGGCATCTAAAATAACCAACCGTGAGTACTGGAACATTAAATATTTGGACTTCAAATAAGAACTGGCGAAATAAAAAGGAATTTGGACTTTAAAATTAACCCTAATTTGGTACTGAAACGGGAAGGTTTAAACAGGAAGTCACCCTTCCGTTTCCTTGTAGTCAGACCAAAGCAAAGACAACGCAAACTAGAGCCTTAAAAATCACTTTTAAAGGATTGACTTTCATCATTTAAAATCGCTGAACCCCCCTTTGGTAGCAGGAGAAGAAGGGGGACTTTTTCCTGAGCTGTTTAAACCTGCAGAAGTGAAGCTAAAGCAAAGTAATTTTCCACCGTCCTGACCCTGGAGCGGGGTGTCAGATTTGATGTTTGAAGCTCATTGACCAGAAACAAATGTATTTGACAGATAGTTAAAAGAAGAGAAACATTGTGAGTCCATTGTTTCCTTTCGTCTTTTAAAAGAACAAATATGGACAAAATATCTTAAAAAAGAAACTTTGTTGCTATTGTTTTCAAGGAAAAGAACAACCAGAAGTTTTCCCCCCTAGAGGGGAACTGTGAAATTGTAAGTAAATCCTGGGAACTTGCAGCTGTTACTGATTACAACTGTGGGAAAGGATTTGTGACCTTGTAGGACAATGCCTTCAGAAGCACTGTTGGGTGCTTTCTGTAAAATAAATGCCCTATTGGATCAGTTAAGTCAGAAGACGGATTTTATGACTAATGCGGCCAGAACCTTTGAACAGGTAGTGGGAAACTATATGGAGCCCACTCAGGAACCAAAACAGGAGCGTGCCATGACAGAACAACTGAAAGAAGAGGACCTTGCTGAATCTTGGGCGCCAGGAATGGAGGGACTTTTGGCCCAGCAGGAAAATGAGCCTTTGGATTTGACAAATGAACTTGGAAAAAACCAGATTTGGAAAGACAAAGTTTGGATTGATTTGGAAATGGGGGGTTGGACTGACCCCCCCTATGCAGGGATGTTTGGACTTTCCGAGTCTGGCAATGGGCCGTCAGAGGTTTGGAGCTGCTGGGACTCCCAATCTTGGAGGGAATCTGAAACACGTTTTAAAATACCACATGGAGTCTAGTCTGGACTATGAGAAAGAGGCTGATTTGTTGAAATGGGTCAAAAACACTACCAAGCTGGAGTTCCCACGAGTGAAAGGAAAATATGAAGAAGAGCTGCGGAAGGGACATGGAAGAGATTTGAAGGCCTCGGATATAAGATCACCAGGTTAATGTGCCAGACTAATGGGTTAAAAAAAAAGGACTGACAATCCCGGGACCGGGGAGAGGGGACGCTGGAAGCAGATTGGATTGTTTTTTTTGTTTTTTTTTGTTTTTATTATCAGAAATGTTTTATGAACGTTGGAAAAATGTTGAAATGAAATTACTTGGCTCTTGTAAAAATGTTTAAAGAATCAGGTAAAAAGGTTATGGTTATGAGAAGCTAGTAAAAATAAGACTTAAGTCTTAAGTTTTAAGGTTTTTTATAAGATAAGATGAAAATAGAGTAAGGTAATGTAAGGACAGAATACTATGAATTATGGAAAGGATTTGCTGTGACAATTATTAATCAAGATACAAGAGATGGGAGGAGGAGGAGGTCATGGAAAGAAGATAATGAAATTCGAGAATTTGAAAATGATGGTTTTATTTTTTATTTTTCTGTTTTTGTTTTTTTTCTTTGTAACTTTGTCTTTTTATTTCTTTGTAATTTAAAAAAAATTCTTTTTTCAATAAATATATAAAAAAGAAAGTTAGTTCAGGAACAGAGATTTGCCCAATATCTTCCACTGTGAAGACTGGTACATATAATTAATTCAGCTTCTTTAATAACTCCCTTCTCTTCAGCACACATTTGACTCCCTTGTCAACCAAAGGTTTAGCCACCTTCCTAGCCAGTCTCTAATACTAATATTACTCAAGATTTTTTAATTGTTGGTTTCTATGTTTTCAGAAATTTGCTGTTGCACTCTCAGTGTCTTGTTCTACCCCTGCCCTGTTTAACCCATCACACATGTTTTCGACTTAAATCTTCAGCCCTATTCCAAACCTAATGCTCTTTAGCTCCTACTGGCTTTATACCAGCCATCAAATTCTTCCCTCAAAGACAGGTCTTGGGAGTACTGCTAACATCAGAATCAAGTGCAGCAGAACTCTAGTTAAGAATGCCTTCCACCCCACCCATGGGGCTCAATTAATCCCCACAACTTGTATCACGGACAGCACCTTTCCACCTGCATGGGCGGCAGTAGGAGCAGCAGCAAGGCCAGTGGGCCAGCCATACCTGGAGCTGCACCCCTTTCTTGTCCTCATTCTCAACGTGGATGCGAATCCGGGAAAACTTTTCATCCAGGATCCGCAGCATGATCATGCCGTGGAGCTCCATGTTCTGCAGCCCTCCATCCCGGCCGCAGGTGAGCGAGATCTTCTCCTCTATTTTCATGTGCACACTAGAGAAGAGAAAGCCTGAATCACCCCTGTGCATTGCTCTGCACTGCCTTCCCTTTGGCAAAAGTAGGCAGGTCCAAATAGGATGTGGCGGTTTCGCTCACACTGGAAAGGCCCTCCTTCCAAGAGTGAATCTCCCCAGGCTCTGCTAGACTAGATGAGCTGCTTGCACTTCCCATCCTTTAACCCGTTCCCCTCTCCACCCCAACATCATTCCCTCCATCCCCTGTGGCTCAGGGTAGTGACTAGATCAACTCCCCCCCCACACCGTGTTATGTGCAGGACTTATACCTCAAAGAGGTATCCCTCACTCCTCACTGGGACACACTCTGGGCACCTGCCCAAAATTCTGTCAACTCCCAAGAAAGCCACGCCCCAAAAGGAAGGTTAAGGTTGATGATACCAGGCGGTCTAGGAAACCACTCGAATCCCAGCCACAGTTTCACTGTCTTCTCCCACCGCAGAACACAAAAACCTACCTCTCCATGTTGATGGGTGGAGCTAGAACAGTGGCTACTTCTGAGGATCGCTTGCCAACCAAAGTGACAATGTTTTCTCCTTCAGAATTTAGCTTGTCCACAAAATTGTCCACTTCCTTCCCTTTTGCGCCAAGCTTGAGTGCCTTGTTTGAACCAGATGGCCTAAGAAACAAAAAGCAGTGCAGAAGCTTTTGAGACATCCTTTCTCCACAGAAAGAACCCAGAGTGTCTGAGATTCATAGTGGCAGTGTTGCTACAGCCTTCCCCTTATCCTCATGCTCTAAAGTTGCCCTCTCAGGAAGGAAACACGCACGGATCGTATGTACAGTATGGCCACCAGAGAGCAAACATGTCATTCAGCTACTTGGGAGACACCGAAGCAGCCCCCCACAAGAACAGTCAAAGAAACCCAGAGGATCCAGATTGGAGCACCATCAATAGTCTCAAAAAGACCCAGAACTCTCCCACTTCTGAAGGTGGCCACTCATGGCAACAAGAGGTCCACAAGCCCTCACCTGCTTCTTGCCCAACCTTTATACCTGGTAGGTGTTGGAGTCACTTTTGGTCGCTCCGTCTCAATGATGGTTTCGGTAATCATGGCAGCTGTGCTGCCTCCTGACATGGCAGAGCTTCCAAAGCCACCAAACCCTGGTGCTTTGGTGCCCCGGCGCTCAGCATCCCTTCGAGCTTGCTGCAGTTCCTTGGCTTTCCGACGCATCTCTGCCTTGGCCTCCCGCTCCTGAGTCTATATATACAAATGAGAAGAAGAGGACAAGAAAGGAATTGATGGCCTGGACCAAATGCACCAGAGACCTGGGCCTGGAGCGTAGGAGGCCACAGAAAGCTTTTGGCCTACCTCACGGACAGCTCTGAAGACTTTCTCCTCATGAGAGTCCATCTCAGTAAAAGTGCGGATCTGGGCCAGGTTGACGTTTTCCCGGTAGCCAAGGGCAACAATCTCATCAAAGGCAAATATCAGATCAAAGCAGTGCTCAGAGATCTCATTCTCCTCCAGGGCTCGACAGTATTCTGGGATCTGGAGGGAGTCAGGGAAAATGGCATTCTAATGAGGCAAGGCAACCGTGGCCAAAACCCACTCCACACATCTTCATAGACTTGCAAAGTCCCCAAGGCCTCTACACCTTTAGCTGAACCTTATTGGTCCAGGAGCCTGTTTCAAGGGCAAAAATTCTCCCAGCTAGCTTCCCACACTTATCCTAATGTGATCAGGTGGATCAACTCTTCCCTTTCCAATTCCAGTATCAAATAAGTAAGCTCAGCAACACAACCCAAGGAAAAAGCAAGCTCCATAGGACAGCTGCTCCATGTGCAAACCCTCCCCCCCTGGGTATTTTGCAAGCCAGGCAGCTTGAAGCAAGATCCTCACCACTCTAGAGAAAAGCCGGAGAGTTTCAAGGTCCTCCAGGATGTTGCTGTTTTTTGTGGTGATCAGGACCATGTAGAGTTTCTCCATGGGCTGGTAGACGTAGCGGACGCTCTCTGTCTCTACGAATGTGTGCTGCTTCCCTGTGTTCATGAGCTTGGGGAAGGCTGCCAGCAGCCCCTCAATGCGGGTCCGTGTCATCTCTACAAACTGGCGTGAGACGATCGCCTTTCCGGCTTTCGTACAGACGGCAGCTGCCAAGAGCACCTGTGGAGACAAGAGCTTTTGTCAGCCTCATAACTACATAGAAGAAATAATAGCCTTTCAGTTGAATCAGTGGTCAGCCAAATACCTATGTGAAGCCTGGAACAGGGCCTTGTGATTAGGGCTGGGCGGTATATCAATATATCATCCAACACTGGTTTGAAGTCCACATCGTGATGTTGTTTTCATAATTTTTGACCTGACAATATATCGCAAATCATGATGTGTGTGTGTGTGTGTGTGTGTGTGTGTGTGTACTTTGCAAAAATCACAATGTGGGGAAAACCGTGAAGCCAGCCAAAGCTACTCTCGATTCCTGCAGTCCCCATTAACTCTGCCAGCTCAGCTCTCGCCAGCAAAAATCATGATGCGGGAAAAACTGTGAAGCCAGCAAATGCTGCTACATAGTAGTTCCATCCTTATTTCAGACATGATATATCGGTATATCATGATGTTTAGCTGGTGATATACCATGATGTTGAAAACTAGGTATCACCCAGCCCTACTGACAACTGGTAAGCAGAGGTGGAAGTAATACATATGAACTGTGCCTAATAGCCATCATTAGCATTATCCTTCCTTTCCTGCCTTATGAGCAAGGGGCAAAGGTTCACACAAAGCCTGTCATTTTCTTCCTATAACTCAAGGAGACCTCTGCCTGAACTTTGGTGCAGAAGAGCCACGTTTAATTCACTGCCACGAGGTAGCTTTGGTTAGGCCAATGTCACTCAGCCTAACCAACCTCAGAAAGCTGTTGTGTGAAGAGCCACCATTGTTCTGAATTGTAACATCTCAAAAGTCAAAGGTTTGTATTAAGGAGATACAAATTAGCTGGCCCGTAAGAACCATGGCATAAAGTTAAAAAATCTGAAATTGCCAACAATTTGCGATTCATGCCCAAATAATTCACAATTAAAAATATATATGAAAATTTAGCAGGCGATACTTGACTTAAATGGAGAGATTTTCTATATTATCCAATCCAAAAATCACTGTAGAGCTGACAGAAGCCAAATTTCAACTTGCCCCAACCTTTTGCTCTAAACTAGTTTTGCAACATGATTTGCACAAAAAAAGAACCCTGCTGCTTCATCCTTGGCCAAGCTGACGGCTTCCACAAATGCTCCGCAACTCCTGGCGTTTGACACAGGCTTTTGCAAACCGTGAAACATTTTGACACCAGAAAACTCACTGGTGGCTGTTTTTACCCTCCTCTCTCCCCCAGTCTAGTTTCCCTAACAGAGGAAAACCTGGTGGTTTTTCGGGGGAGCAAGTGAAAAGTGCAGTTGCAAGATTTCTGTGCCTACCAGTTGCAGGGCGCCTTTCTCAGTCCCAGCTTGGAAGTAGTATCATCGCGACAGCCTCAAGGCTGCCTCTTGTGACACGTTACCTTCCACCGGGCTCACGGAGGGAGGTGTTTGGGTGGCGCAGGCGGAGGCCCTTGAAAAGCAGGCAGGCTCCGGAGGGGCTTCCACAGGCCCTCCTCCACCTTTGGCCTCGGGAAGACGTACCCCTCGCCCCGGGAAACAGCGCTTCGCCCGCGGTGTCTTGGGAGGCGGCCAGGCAGCCGGCAACGGGCGACCGAGGAGCACCCACGGCCGACGGCCCGCTGCTCACAAGGGTGGCCGGAGAAGGAGGAGCCCCATGGAGGCCAACGGGATCGAGCAGGCCCCGCCGACACCCCCCCCCTCTTCCCCAGTGGCAGCCGCTGACCGCGGAGGGCAGCGGGAGGCCCCGGCCGAACACTCACCATGGCGAAGGTGACGGCGAAGATGGCAGCAGCAGCAGCGGCGGCGGCAGCGTCTCCGTTTCCTCCTCTCCCCTCCGGGCCCGAGCGCCTCTCCGCTCCTTCTGCCTGCCACACAAGATGGCGGCCCCGAGCCACGTCTCCCAGGCGGAAGCGGCGGCGTCACGCACGCAGAGGGCACGCCGCCACGCCCCTCGCCCCAACGGGTGTCCGCCAGGCCCCGCCCACCCGAGCCCATTCGCCGGTGGCAGCACCGCCGCCGCCGCCCTCCCTGCCGGTAGGGGCCGCTGCATCCCCTCGCTCGCTCCGTGGCCACTCTAGCGGGAAGAAGGCGAATTCTCGCGAGGGCCTCGTCTCCCGTTTCCCTGGAGACGGGGCCGCCTAGGCCTCGCTCGCTCGCGGGGAAGACTTGGTCCTACTTGGCGATATGGCGGGTGCGCCGCCGCCGCCGCCCGCAGCGCCGCCTGAGTCCGGCCTACAGGTGAGGAAGGGCGAGCCTTTCGCGGGCTGGGTGCTCAAGAGGATCCGGCTGACGTCCCGTTTCTCTCCCCACCTCCTAGACGCGGATCGTGGAGAACCAGCCTTACGATGAGAGCCTGGAAGTCAACGAGACGGAGGACGTGGCCAGCATCTACGCGCCCAGCCCTCCGCAGCCAGGTATGGGGGGCTGGGACAACGGGGGCAGCGCACACGGTCTGGGGGGGGGGGTCGGGGGTCGCCCCCTCCGCCTCTGACTCGGCCCTTCTCTCCTGCCCCCGTCTCAGGCCCTCGCCGCGTCCGCTCCCAGCACAAGAGCCTGGCCGAAAACAGCAGCGAGGAGGACGACGAGGAGATACTCAAGGTACCCACTGAACAGCAGCCTCCTTCCCTCCCCCCCCCCGCCTCCCTGTTTCCTGCCTGGAGGGCCAAGGAAGCAGCGGGCTGGGGTCGTGGTGGTGATGGGGCCGCTTGAGGGCCGAGTTGGCTCCCACTCCTTCGCTTTCCCCCTCTCCCCCAGGAGAAGAAGGCCTCCCAACTGGCCTCCCAGCCTCGTTTCAGTGGGAACGAGGTAGAAGACGAGGACGACGACTCTTCAGAGACAGACTCTGATGACGATGACGACGATGAAGAGCACGGCGCTCCTCTGGAGGGGTATTTGCAGGGTGGGGGTGCTGGGAGCCATGTGGGGAGGGGGAAGTTGGCTAGGAAGGGCATGTGCTTGGCTGCCAACATATTTGCTACTTGGTAGTAAGCTTACATGCAATTGTGCCCTTGTTTCCAATTGGCATGGAGTGCGACAGCCTTGAAGACTAGACTGCCCAGGAAGATGCTTCCCTAAGTCGATTAATTTTGGTGGGGCAAGGGATGCCTAACCGCCAAGGATCCAATGAGCAAAAACAAGTCCTGGAGCCTTCCTTGGCCTTCAGCCTCTTTCACCCACATACTCCCTGCATAGGCCAGTTGGAAAGTTGAGAAGGTTCCTGTGTGATAACTTTCAAGCACTGAAGTCACACGTTTTAAGTGAGGGTTTGCTGGCTTCCAAAGGTCCCCATATACTGTCATTTGGGTAGGATAGCAGTCCATAATATTGGGTTGGGGAACCTCTGGACCTCCAGATGATGCTGAACTACAACGTCCATTATACCTGACCATTAACCACACTGGCAGCTGGGGCTGATTGGAGTTGGAGTCTGGCATCCTCTGAAAGGCCACTGATTGCCCACCTGTTCTGTAATATAGCAGGCAGGTAGAAGATGGTTGAATGTCCAAGCAGATCACGTGTCCCAGGAATATAGTGGCTTAGCTAGACCAGTCAGTCTGTTTGCTGTTTTTGGCAGCCTCACCCCTACTAAGCTGTGTGCTACATTAAATGTGTATCTGAATGCAACTTACAGGTTTTAAAAAATGGAGTGTGAAAATAATGCAGTTGCTGATATTGCAGCAGGTGTGGAAGAATGTAAACCTTCCCCAGTGCGGTCTTATGGAAGGTGCTATTTGCTTCAGGAGGAAATATCTTTGGCCCATAGGGGTGGCAGTCTTGTTTAAGAGTGGTGGGGTGGATGGAGGAGAGTGAGAATGCAAGCTGGCTTTTCTTTGTTTCTCCTTGGAGTCAGACTCTCCCTCACCCTGCCTTTGAATACATCCTATTTCCATTGCCTCCTGCCCAGCCTCACCACTGGCTCTTTCCCCAGGGCATACAACTCAGCAGATTATGACTACCTGCCAGTCTCCCTGGAGATCAAGGAGCTTTTCCAGTACATCCGGAGGTAAGGGGTAATGTGGATCTTGGCCACATTGTGGGCAGGCGTGTCTCTTTTCAGGCTTCTGCTCATGGTGTCTGCCCCTCAGGTATTCTTCACAAATGATTGACCTGGAGCACAAGCTGAAACCTTTCATTCCAGACTTCATTCCAGCTGTTGGGGACATTGATGCCTTCTTAAAGGTACTGCATTCATTCTGACACTCCTTTCATTCTGCATTCATTCTGACACTGCATTCATTCTGACACTCCTTTACTGGCTGAGAACTGCCACACAGGACTCTTTCCCTGCAATGTCCATAGAGAGCTGTCACCTCTCTATGGAGGTGCAATAGGGCAGCACTGTCAATGCTTTGCCTCCATACCCATAGTCAACAGTGCTGAAAGGTTAGCTGCTTTGCAGAATCCTTGTAGATAAGTGGGAAGAATTTTTGTTGCCCTCAAGTGATGCTTATGGCTTTCCCACTGAGCATCTGTTTGGCCACTGAGAGGACAAAATGATGAACTAGAGGGGCCTTTGGTGTGACAGGGCAGCAAAGGTTTCTTTCAGATGCTTGGCTTTCTCAGCAGGCAGGGCCACATTTTGTTTGTTATAGTGATTGACCATTCCCAGCAGAAACTCTCTTGACTGGTCTTGTTCCTGGGTGTGTACATGAAGAATAGAATAATGGAAACTCTCACGTGCAAAGGACACCCTGGCTTGTTTCTCATAGGTTCCACGCCCTGATGGGAAGCCAGATAATCTTGGATTGCTGGTGCTGGATGAGCCATCGACCAAGCAGTCCGACCCCACTGTTCTCTCCCTCTGGTTAACGGAAAACTCTAAGCAGCACAATGTGGCCGTAAGTGGGAGAGAGGGTGGGTGAAGTGACTCCTCTTGGATGCAAGACAGCCCTTGGTTCTGTTGAGGAGGCACATTGGGGCATGTTCTGGTCTCTGTTTCCAGCAGCAGATTAAAGTGAAGAGCCTGGAGAATGCTGAGAAGAATCCCAAAGCCATTGAGAGCTGGATTGAGAGCATCAGTGAGCTGCATCGCTGCAAGCCCCCAGCTACAGTCCACTATGCTAGGTGGGCCTCTTGGAGGGAGGGATGAGTACAAGGGCAAGGGCACGGCCTGCCAGCACTCAGCCCCACCTTTGCTCCGTGCTGGAGGTGGGGGAAGAAAGCCAGTCTGCAAATGCACCCTCTGTGTGGAAGAACCATGGCCATTTCAAGCTGCTCCCTGGTATTTCTTCCTTGTAGACCCATGCCTGATATAGACACGCTGATGCAGGAGTGGTCCCCGGAGTTTGAAGAGCTGCTGGGAAAGGTAGTGTCTGCCAGCTGTCCCCCTCTCCAACTTCTAGTTTTGGCCTGGCCTAAGAGAGGGGGCTTGTCAGCAGGAGGGAGAAGCTTGTGGGCCTCTAAAGAGATTCATGCAGAGAAAGAGAGTACTGAGCTGACCTTTCCCTCTCTGCTTTTCAGGTGAGCCTTCCCACTGCAGATATTAACTGCAGCCTGGCAGAATACACAGACATGATATGTGGTGAGTGCCCTTTTGCTGATGTGGTGCTCACCTATACCAATCCTTTTAGGGGTAGAGATCTGCTCCAGTCGGTGTCGGAATTGGCCTCTTCTCAAAATGCCCCTCAGCTATGCACCACCGAGCAAAAGTCTCCTTGCTTGTTGGAATCAGACTAAATAGCCATTATTTTTTCTCTTCAGCTATTCTGGACATTCCTGTCTACAAGGGCCATATCCAGTCCCTGCACACCCTTTTCTCCCTCTACTCAGAATTCAAAAATTCACAGGTAGGAGACACAAGGATCTGAAGAGCAGCAGCTCTGGTCTGGTGTCCATGTTCATGTGGGGGCACTGCTGAATGGATTGCTCCCTGCGTCTTTTCCCCAGCCTCACCTGGAGCGGCCTTGCCCTAGCTCTGCCTAAAATGATGGTGTTCTCCCTGCCCCCTTCTCTCTCCTGCAGCATTTTAAGGCTCTGGCTGAGGGCAAGAAGGTTGCAAGCCCTCCCTCCAATCCCCCCTCACAGGCTGGCGAGACAGACATCCTGAGCTTTACCTGAGACGCCTGCCTTCCTGCCCCAGGTGGGACCTGTTCCAGAGAAGTGCCAGCCTGTGGTGCCGCAAGGCCTGAGGCCTTCTTGTTTGGGCAACTGCTATTCAGGCTTCCAGTGGACCTAATGGAGCACAGTCAGGATCTGGCTCAAAGGCCCCTGACCACTCAGAAAGCCACCAGCATCTCATCTACCTTTCTTTGTACAGCTTCTGTGAGAATTTGCCTTATTAAAGTTTTGCTTATAGTGCTACTTTGTCCTTGAAGGAGATTCACAGCTGTGGAGGGTAGGCTGCAGTCTGAGTTGTGGATGGACTCAGAACAATTTCAGAGTACTGTGGCTATTTGGGGCTCTTAAAGTGTCATTTACCAGCTCAGACACTGGCCAGCTCAGCCCATTGAGCGTTGCCAAATCTGTTAGTGGTGAGCAGACACAATGTGTATTTCCTTCTGAGCCCTGCCTCTTTTGCCTGGGCTTAGGCTTTGGTTCCCTCCATTGGCTTTCTGAAGGGGAAGGACAGGGACGGCACTTTGATCACAGCCATTTATTTGTAAAGTGCAGAAGCTACAAAGCAGCATGCTTCAGCTTAGTTGGCAGCAGCAGCAGCGCCGGGGCTTGCCAGTTTCCCGGTGGCCTGGCTGGTCCCCTTCATGCCAAGGAAGAGCCATCACATGCAGATTGAGCCATCCCTGAGGTTGGGAAGAGGAAGGAGGAGTGGGCCAACCGATGGCTATAGTGGGAGGGATATAGTGGGAGGGACGTTCTTCAGGGGAACACGAGTCACTTGGTGGGCCTAGAGATGTACTGCAGCTTGGGGTGGGGGCAGCCCTTGGCAGCTGCAGGTCTTCCTTGGACCACAGTCATCAATATCCTTCTTTCAGGCACTGGGGCCTCACACATGGGATCTTGCTTTAGAGGTGCAAGGCCTCTTCCCTGCAGTTCAAGCTGCCTTGGAAGTCCGCCTCCTCAGGACTTCCGCTGCTGCTCTTCACACCTGCTGGTGGGTGCAGCAACAGCCCTCACAGCCAGATCTCGTCACTGCTCATGCTGGAAGCTCTGTAGATGTATCCAACCATAGGGTATCGCCCAAAACCTGCAGGGCCAGAGAAACTGAATTGGGCTACTGACAGATATGCAACCCCAGCACATACTGTTTGAGAGGCCAGATTTCAGTTTCTTTGGCCTTTTTGTTAAGAAAGGGCTGAGTATGTATATCTGAATGGGTGTAGGCAGTGTCTTGTAAGCCAGAGTGTGGGGAGAGCCAAACAGCATTTGCAAGACTCAAAACCGGTGGTTCAGGGCCCTCCCTATGAGCATAATCCAGCCACAATCCAGTCTAACTGGGGAAGAAGGCTACAGCTGTCATCATTTGGCCCAAAACCTGGTATATGGAGGTATATGCTGCTTCTGAATGCCAAAGTTCCATTTAGCTATTCCAAGGAATTGCCACTGATAAGACTTCAGAAACTTGCTATCTTTTTAAAGCAGTGGATCCCAAAGTGCAAGTCTAAACTGATGTGATATGGCAACCCCTTGATTTACATCACATGAATTTTGGGCCTTAAAAGTCTTCTCTGCCACCAGAGTGGTTCCCAAGTGTTAAAAATGAAAGACTCGAGTCTTTCTGATGTTAGAAGTGTTGACACAGGACTATAAAACATCAAGAAATAGAAAAGCTGTAAGAGCTATTCTTCATACTGGTTAAGGATTACCAGCAATGGTTATTTTGTGTTTGCTTATAAAGCCTGAGACCCACTTGCAGACTTCACAACCCATAGGTAGGGAAACATTTTAAATTGATAATTCATTATGCATTGTATGAAAATGGCCTTTACCTCTATCCTGAAGCTCCCGCTAATCAGATTCATTGGCTAACGTGTTATGAACAACCCTACCACTTTTGTCATAACAGGCATACTTGTGTACACCCCTGTTATGAACCCTCATCTTCTTGACTAAAAAGCCCCTGACTTTGTACTTTTTGTCATAAGAGAGCTACTCCAGCCCTCAATAATCTTTTGAACGTTTTCCAGCTCCTCAATTACCTTCTCTGAGATGAGATGAGCAGAAATGGATGCTCTATTTTTATGTATTTATGGATTTGTATATAGAGATGCTATAATGCTGGCTGTTTTTATTTCAATTCCTTTCCTAATAACCTTTCAGGGAATTTGCCATTTTCATTTTCTAGTCACTGTGCACTAAAGATCTCTTTCCTAGTTAAGTCAAAGCATAATTTTTAAAATGGTTGTTCTTTTGTCTGACCCAGCTCTTCAGATTCCTCCCCAGAAGAAAGCATCTCTTGGGGGGGGGGGGGAGGCATCTGCCCAATATCTGGTGCAGCTTCCCTTAGCCCAAACTTGCCTCATTAAAAAAAATAAAACTGGTGTTCAGTAAAGAGGGCAAACTGAACCCCTAGCTGTAGAGAGCAGCCACCTCCCAGCCCTCACTTCTTACCTCTTTCTACAAGGGCAAAGTTGTTCTCTGGCTCAGAGCGGGCCTCTTCCTCCTGTTCCACTGCAGCTCCTTCCATCCTGACCTTGGCTGTAGAGGAAAGCGGTGTGGGGCTAGGGCCTTTCAATGCCTTCCCCCTCAAATACCTCCCAGCCCCAGGGTGAGACCTTCAGGCCCCTTTTCACCCTACCTTTGGTCTCGGGGGTGAGGTCATTGAGCTGTAGGTTGGAAGGGAGGGACATATTTGCCCGGGGAAGCCGTGCTGCCATTGGCCTCAGGTTGTTGGAGTCACTGTGGTGAGAGCAGAAGAATCCATTGGACTAGGCTTCATCTCTTTCCCCAAGGCAGATCTGAGACCACATTCTTTCAAATTCTCCACCCTGCTCCTGGTTCTCTGGGCTGTTC
Organism: Podarcis bocagei; assembly: GCF_964188305.1. NCBI lineage: Eukaryota > Metazoa > Chordata > Lepidosauria > Squamata > Lacertidae > Podarcis > Podarcis bocagei. Next base: position 16,896,609 of record NC_138141.1, on the reverse strand, counting down.
CAGTGAAGACTGACTGGCACCCTTCCAACTCGGTTCCTTTGCCACCAGGACTAGACTGTGGTCTCCTTGTGGCTAGTGCCTAGCAAACTGGGCCGCGCTCTTACTGCCAGGGTCCCAGTGTGGTGTCCATACAGACAACAACGACGGGAAGGCAGGGAGCAAGCAAAGCATTTTTACCCCAAACTTAGTCCCGCTAGAAGAGGAGCCTGCGGCTGGGAAGGTTACCTCAGAGGCAGCGGCGCTGGTGGGGCAAGTCCTGCAGGGTGAAGAAAGAGAATTGGGGAGGGCCAGTCCTGGCAGGGGGAGGCAGAATCCTGCTTGGCTTCCCCTGCACCTACCTGCCGCCTTCTTGCCCTGCCGGTAGATGGCACAGCTGATGAGACCACCAAGGGCTAGGACAGTTGCCAGGGCCGCCACACAGCCCACCACAAGCACCAGAAGGGAGAGTTCAATGCGGGTGTCCAGGAAACCTGAGGAGACCAGAATCGCCTGTCAGCGCTCTCAGAGTGTCTGCCACCTTCCAGCTCTGCAACCTGAGGCCTTGCCTGGTATGGGGTGAAGGGAGAGCCTCTTCCCCAGACTCTCAGACCAGTTATTGGGCAGGCTGTGCCATGCAGGGCACTTGCCCCAAGGACTCACTGCAGTGGGGGCTGACCCAAGCAGAAAACGGGAGGACTTGTTACTTACTTATTGGGCCCGTCATGCAACCAGGACCCCCAACCGACGGTGACATCCCAACCCCTACCGGGCAGCGGAATAGAGGAGTTGATGATGCCCACATCATTGGAGGCGCTGAAGGAGAAGTTCTGGGCCCGGCTGCTGAGCTGCACTTGCACGGTGTGGTTGGTGAGCCAGGGGTAGGTTTTGGTGTCCACAATGAGGAAGTTGGAGGTGTTCACCATCACCTGCCCATCCTGGTCCACCCAAGTGATGTTGGCAGGGGGGTTGGCTTGGACCAACACAAAGAGCACCAGGAGGAGTCCTGGCTCCCTCGCCTCTTCATAGTGGGCATCCATCTTCACGATTTCTGGTTTAACTGTTTTTGGGAGACACAAAACCAGACAGTGTACCCCTAGGCATGCCTGCAAAGTGCTGTCTTGAAGCAGGCAGGCTGCGGGGTGGGGGGACAGAAGGATAAGGCGGAGGTGACACCTCACCAGATTCATGGGAGGTAGGAAGCCCCGGTTGCAGGGCTTGGAAGTGGCAGGGCATTTCCAGGTGCCATCCATCAGTCGCTCACCCACCCACCCACCGGCCCGGGAACCCCTCTCACACTGCACGTTGAGGAGCACGGAGGCGTTGGAGACGTGGCCCGTGGCCGGGTCGGTGGCGGAGCAGTTGAGCTGGCGATCCAGGCGCCGCGCTGTCACCACGAAGGTGCTGCTGCTGCTCTCCTCGAAGGCGCCGCCGTTGCCACTGCCACTGCCGCCGTCGCCCGTGGCCAGGAACCTAGCGGAACCGCTGGTCTCCTGCCGCTCGCCGTTGAGGTACCAGGCCAAGCTGGGCGCCGCGGAAAGGCAGGTGAAGGCCCGTCTCTCCGCCTCCTGCAGGCTGCTGAACGACAGCGCCCGGCCGTCGATGGTGGTCTCGGGCTCGGCAAGGCCTGCGCAGAGCAGAGCAGAGCCCAACTTAGCCGGCTCGAGGGGGCGAGCAGTCATAGCCCGGGACCCCTGGGTGAAACGCGCGCCCTTCTCACCTGGCGGGGGGAGCAGCAGCAGCAACAGGGCGGACAGGGGGCTGCCGGGCGCCATACGCCTCCTTGGCCGCCGGCCGGGCAGCAGGCAGGCAGGCGCTCCGAGGAGACGACCTTGATGGGCTCCAGCTGGCAGGACGCGGGGCCCGCTGTGTTCTGGCTCCCCACACTGCGGAGCCTGCACCGCGCAGACCGGTGCCGTCGAGGCTGAGGCTGCAATGATTGGCCGGCAAGAGCCGCCCGCCGCTCCGCCTCCTCCTTCACGTGGGCTCCTTGGCAATCCCGGTCTGGATCCTTCGCTCCGCCGTGTGTGCGGGAGCCTCACCTTCTTCTTGGCCGACGACCACGCTTCGCAGGCGGGCCGAGGAGCTTTGCTTCGTAACAAACCCTCGAGGGCAAAATGGGGTCGGCCGCGAGCTTTTCCAGAGAACGGAGAGGGGGAGGCGCCTCTGCCGGCTGCCCGTCCCCGATCCGCTGCATGACGAAGAGGTGCTCTGCCAGAGCTGTCTGGCTCCTCCTTATTCCAAAGCAGCCTATCCCTGACATTCTTGCATTGCAGGGGGTTGGACTAGATGACCCTCGGGTGTCCCTTCCAACTCTACAATTCTTTGACTCCTGAGCTCACCCCGCCAGGGAAAGCTTTTGCCTTCGCTCCGTCTCATTTTGAGTTCCCACAGGCATCAGGAAGGCCACCTTTAAAACACCTGGAGTTTAAGACTGGTGATTCTGAGAAGTGATGGGGTTTATGAGTGCTTTATTAGTGTATAAAGCAGAACTTGGCCACATGAGTGTGTTTGGGGCAGGTCATCTTCTGCCATCAGGACTCCTAGATCTTTCCTGGTTAGTTCAGACCCCCTTAGCAGGTCTGTGAAACTTGGATTGTTATTTTTTAATCCATTGTGCATCACTAATTGCATTTGCCATTTTACTGCTCATTCACTCAGTTTGGAGAGACCCCTTTGCACAGATCTCGTGGGTTGTGAGGCCACACCAAGTGGGTCACAGAGAGGCTGGATTCCAGCTTAGGCTGAGCAGACGAAAAGGAGCATTGCATGTGTGTCTGGACTAGGTCAAGTTCCGGATGAGACACCCATTTTATCAATTTCTACAAATGCTCTGATGTGGCAGGAAAAAGGCAGGAGCCAATTTTTAATACGATACATATTTCTGGCCAGTCACATGCCTGTTCCTTTCTCCTGCCACATTGCAGCACTGGTTTTCATTTAGTAGTAATGCTAAAGCAACACTATGTATATTGCTCTGTTAATTGCCATTTTAGAATTAACAGTGGGCACTATTAGCAATATTAAGTATAAATTAAAAGTGAAAGTGGGTCCCATGTTGCAGCTTGGGACTCAGAGGTGGGTCTTGGGTCTGGATCTGTTGAATAACACTGCTTTAGAGCTCCTCCTACTCCCTGCATAGTAATGTTGTGACTTGCATTGGTTTCCACCAGTTTTCCAGGAGCAGATAAACAAACAGGCCTGTAATTTCCCAGATCCCTTCTGAATCGTTTTTTAAAAGTTGGTGCTACATTGACCGCTTTCCAGTCCTCAGGTATTGTTTCTCAATCTGAACAATTAATACAACATAAAATTACAATTTTGTCACAGAGCTCTTTATTAAGAAAGAAACAAAACTTATTACAAAGGTTTTTCAGGGTGCTTAATTTCCATAGTTTATTCCGGACCGTAACCCGATGGAACATTGTTTTTATATTATCTTTGGAGCTTGAAAGGTGAGGAGTAGCATCCCCAGCTTGCCTTTGGGAGAGAAACTGCAGGCTGAGCCCTCATTTGTCCTTAGCGACACACTTTCTCCCCAGAGGAAGCCTCCAGCTGAGGCTCTTTGCTTGGGCCCCTCAGTTTCTTTATCATTTCGGAGAGCATCTGATTGCAGAGGGCTGCGTACGGATTCATCAGGACCAGCTGACGACGGGCAAAGGCACTGCCCAGTCTGGCCGCTTGCTCAAAGTCCCTATGGGCCTCTTGCTCGTGGCCTTGCAAGCGCTGGATCAGCCCTCGCTGCACAAACGCCTGGCAGGCTACACGGCCAACGCCCCTGCTAAGCTGCAGTGCCATACCCAGGTCCTCCAGGGCACCTGACAGGTAGAGAAGAAATACATGCAAATGATGGAGGGGAACGCCATGGAACCTGCCTTGTGAATCATAGCAGAGATATTGCAGAAGGGGAAGTGGCAGCAGCTGTGCCCACACAGTGGCACCATCTTCAGCATGGACAGAGTTGAAATGGAAAGCAGTTGTTTTATTAAGATTGGGGACTGTTTTTGGTGGTTTGGGTTCCGCTTTAGGTAGCAGGTTCTTAGCTCAGAGCTTTGATTCTCGGGGACCTTGTAGGGCTGGCTGTGGCATAGGGAGATGCCCCAGTAGGTGAGTTCTCAAGCAAGCAGCCGCACCAATATTGAGCCCAGAGAACAGCTGATGGGAAGGTCTCTGAAAAGCCCTTGAAAAGGACAAGGGACGTGGTGTTCCCTGTCCAGGGGGTTTGCTCAGCCCTTCTTTTGCTAGGCTCAGGCTACACAGCAGACATGGTGCCTGTCCCAGGGAGAGGGCCCCCATCCTCTGTGTCAATGCAGAACAGCACTGCCTTGCTCACTTACTTGCTGTGTTGCCCTTGAGGCGGAAGGCCTGGGCCCGGTTGTTGTAGGCTGCGGCTCGCTCAGGGAGCAGCTGAATGGCCCGGTCAAATCTCTCCAGGGCCTTCTGCAGGTCTCCAGCTTCGGCAGCTTCAATGCCCTGGATCTCTAGCTGAGTGGCTTGTTTCAGGAGCGCCGGGTCAAAGGTTGCTTCTGTCTCATTATGAGGAGAAGCACAGTTTTGTTAATAGCTCCAGGTCAAGGGCGGGGGGACAGAAGACAGCTAGACTATATAGGCATGCAACCCCCCCCCCATCCTACAGCCACTGGAACTTCCACTGGCCTCCAATCCAGTGCTAATTACACGGCTGACTACATCACAACCGCTAAAATGCAGCCGCTCAAGAGAGCCCAGAAATTTCTCAGGGACAAGGGGACAGAAAGCCTGTGGGGGAAAAGCCCACCCACCTTCTCCAGGGCAAAGTGCAATGAATTGTGGTCAGGTGATGATCAGAGGTCAGGCTGCACCACCATGGACGTGAAGCCTGCAGAAGAAGGCTGGCAAGTTTCTGAAAGCAGCCTCCCCCCACTGCAGACCAGGGGTGCCAACTTGGATAAAATATTTGGGGGGCAGGTATAAACCCCAACCCACCATAATCGATTGCAAGACATGGTGCACACACACAATTTGAATGGCAATGCCCATCAACTTTTGGGTCCCCGGACCCCTTCAATATTTTATAGGTGGGGGGTGTCGAAGGGACCTCGGCCCCTAGGAGTTGGCTCCTATGCTGCTGATGGTGAGGAAGAGGCCCTCTTTTCCAGGGCTATGATATGAGAGCCTTGTAAAGGCCTCCTTAATGAAAAACAGAGGGATTTGCTGCTGCTCCAATTACACCGAGATGGGTAGGTGGGGCTTTCCCCTTTGCAGCCCCCCACCATCCTTGAACCTCCACTTCTTGGCAGTCTGAAGCTGCTCTGATGCCTCCGGGAGCTCAAGGTAGAGACAGGAAAGCCCCTGTCCCCTGCCCCATCTCATGCAGAAGCCAAACTCACCTTCTCCATTGAGGGTCTCCCGCTCCTCCAGCTCATCAGAGAGGTCGCCAAAAGGGGCGTCGGGGTGGAATATGCTTTGCAAAACTGCCCTGTCGTGTGCTGTTGCCATGTCGGCTCCTGTGGATGAGATCTTGAGTGACCTGGGAGAGCAAGTGGGGGGTGAGAGAGAGAGGGGCTGGCTTACCAAGCAGCCAATAGCATTGGGGGAGGAGATGGGGCAATGCCCTGCTGCGTCTAGGTCTAAGTGGGTGCTGTTGCTGGAGATGAAACAGGGAGTTTTTTGACCCCCAAGCACACTCCCAGGGCTGGGGGAGGAGCAAGAAGGGCGGGAACTAACACAGTGGAGGAATAAAAAAAAAGGGAGGGGCGCACACATACCTCCAGCCAGTCCAGATGCTTTGTCACAGAGTTTCTAGCAACACCGGTGGAACAGCAGGGCTGGAGAAAGGTCGACCCAGCCGCTTTCCCTGCTGCAGTAAAGACCAAATTTTCCTAACAGCCTTTGGGGGATTTCTGTAGCTAATCCGGATTACATTTGCTACTGTTTTGAGCCCACGTTTTACTATGCTGTGTTACGGAGTTCAAACCACGAATCTGCTGGACTGGAAGGGGCTAGGATGCAGTGCAACTGCCCTCCACAGCAGAGGGGAGCCCATGCTGCTGGGAATCTGCTGCTGCTGCCAGAAGTTCATCTGTCCACTAATGGGCAGCTTGGTGGGTGAAAGTCAGGCCTGCCACTGATCCGCCTGGCAAAAAAGGGGCATGTTAGAAGCCAGCTGGCTGCCATATACAGTGGTACCTTGGGTTACATAAGCTTCAGGTTACAGACTCTGCTAACCCAGAAATAGTACCTTGGGTTAAGAACTTTGCTTCAGGATGAGAACAAATATCGTGCTCTGGCGGTGCGGCAGCAGCAGGAGGCCCCATTAGCTAAAGTGGTGCTTCAGGTTAAGAACAGTTTCAGGTTAAGAACGGACCTCCGGAGCAAATTAAGTACTTAACCCGAGGTATCACTGTATATGTAACCCCTGCTCAAGACTGCAACTATTCCAGGATGCTATGCCTACCAAAGGGGCAATGCACAGGGACATGTCCCATGGGAAACAACGGGCTCAAGCCGATCTGGGAAAATCAGCTCCCTGCCCCTCTCACCGGCTACCCTCATGGTGGCATGAAAGCACTCTCCAGATGTGGAACCATGCAGGCAATCAGAGTTTGACAGGATATAAACCACACCTGTGCCAGCCACAATTATTGTTTCTCTTGTGCAGTGACACTATGCCAGCTGCACTTCTCTTGCGGGGACTTTTGAGCTTGGGATGCATTCCTTGAAATGCTACTCTTGCCATGCACAAGGCCAGGTAAAAGAGCGAGCAGTCTCAACGCATGGATGAGACCAGTGGTGTCAGGAGGCAGGGCATGGATTTGCAAGATGCCAAGGGACACGGGTGGCGCTGTGGTCTAAACCACAGAGCCTAGGGCTTGTGGATCGGAAGGTCTGCAGTTCGAATCCCTGCGACAGAGTGAGCTCCCGTTGTTCAGTCCCAGCTCCTGTCCACCTAGCAGTTCAAAAGCACGTCAAGTGCAAGTAGATAAATAGGTACCGCTCCGGCGGGAAGGTTCGCCAGAAGCAGCTTAGTCATGCTGGCCACGTGACCCAGAAGCTGTCTGCGGATAAACGCCGGCTCCCTTGGCCTATAGAGCGAGATGAGCGTGCAACCCCCGAGTCATCCGTGACTAGAACCAACGGTCAGGGGTACCTTTACCTTTATGGGACTTTTGGGGACAAGCTGGACCAATGCAAAAGCAATGGGCTCCACCGGAACCAGTTTGCTGGCACCTAAAATGAAAAGGGTGGCAGAGCAGCTTTATAACTCCTAGTCAATGATGGCTGTGTACTACTTCCAGTATCAGAAGCAGCCTGCCTCTGCACATCAGTTTCTGTGTACCAGTGGAAGGGATACCCTTTACACTTGGGTCTTCACTGTGGGCTTCCCTTTGGGGCCTCTGTGAGAAGAAGAAGATGCTGGACTATATGGGCCTTTATTTGGATTCAGCAGGATTGTTTTTATGAGGTATCTCTTTCCCCACAAGGTTTCCCTTTTGCTTCTGGGCAAGGAAGCGTGTAAGACTGTTGCAGCACTTTCACCTTGCAGAATATCAAATATACAGCCGTCCTCCGAAGTCGAACGGAATCCATTCCGGAAGACCATTCAACTTCCAAAATGTTTAGGAACCAAGGCACAGTTTCTGATTGGCAGCAGGAAGCTCCTGCAGCCAATCGGAAGCCGCAACGGGCGTTCGGGTTTCAAATAACGTTCGCAAACAGGAACAATCATTTCCAGGCTTGCGGTGTTCAGGAGCCAAAACGTTCATCTCGAAAGGCGTTCAACTTCTGAGGTATGACTGTATTGCAAAAAGGAAAGAAGCCCAAGAGGTGAAGTAAATGGTCTTACCTTGTGTTTGTATGGTGCACCCTAGAAGAGGTGACTTCCTTTTTTATTGTTTCTTGAGAGCTATATACAAATTAGCCCCCCTCCCCTGCTGAAAACCTCCGCAGCCTTGATCAATAAATGAAAACACCATCCTCTGAAGCAATAAACTTGACATGTTTATTAATTAAACTATCACTTAAATAAAAAAGTGCATAGAAAATAAACATGTTTAAAAACTCCTTTTTTTGTACAACTATATACACTTGTTTTTACATTCAGTCTTTCATGGAACTTTTCAGTCATTTCTTGAACTACTGAAAGTACTTCCTTCATCCCTGTGACGATGACAGGGAATTAACACTGATGCAGCACGAGAGACGCGTTTCCTCTTTTTAAAGAAAACAAACAAACAAACAAAAACCCAAACAATCTGGAAGAACACAAGAAATAAAACGAAGAGAGAGAGAGATTGGTTTTACATGATAGTTGCTTTTTCTCTGGAACAAAACCCTGTTTGCGTAGCTTTTGCACGGTTTGAGACAATTATTCACTACCTTGAGCTATTAAAAGACGGCTACGTTGAATCAAAGGAACATCACGAGCACAGTTCTCGGCTGAGAGGCAAAGCTGCAGGACCTTGTTAAGGTACCAGGAAAGCAGATGATGCCGTTTTGGTACCTCAACAATCAGAACCCAGGAGGAGGCAGCGAAGGCGGCAAGAAACAAGTTGTACAAGAACTGACTGTTAACACTGAAGGTCAGGAGAATTCATAGCCAAGCCCCAACAGCTTCCTGGGGATTTGCATGCAGGCAGACTGAGCCAGAGCATCCACCCCTCCACCCCCGGTCCCTTACCCAGTCCTCCTTGGAGGAGGGAGACGTCAACTGGCCCTGAAGCCTCTGGCTTGCTGGTTTTCCTGCCTTTTGAGCAACTGGAACACAACTCTTATCTATAGTGTTAAAGAGAATTCAAAGCCAGGCTTCAAGACATGGTGCAGTACGATATTTGTTCCTATATATACCATATTTATAGTTATAAAAACTTGCAGGTGTGTGGGAGGAGGAGATGGTGGAGGGGAGGAGGATGGAGCAGCAATCTGGGTGAGAACGACATGATTCTGCACAAAGAACAAGAACCCGGTATTGCTTCGCAAGGGAGGACAATGAAGAGAAGATTATTATACCCCAGCCCTTTGCAGTGACCCGCTTTTCCTTTAAAAAAATAAACACCTTAAAGGTTTGACTCTTAGTATTCTCAGGTATCATGATCTCTGTCAGTCCTTAGAAATTATACATTCATATTGCCAGGAAGCCGCATGGAGCTCCTCCCTTTGCTCCACGGATCAGAGCCAACACAACTGGCCAAGACCCCAACCCTTCCTTCTCTCCGTTCCTGCCGGCCTCCCCATGGAGCCCAGGCACAGTGGCATGCATGCCTTATTCCCTTGGGTTACTGGCCATAGTGGCTGCCTGCTGCTGAGCTCAGTCAGAACAGGGTTTAGCAGCAGCAACAGCAGCAGCAAATGCCAGTGAGCTTGGACCCCAGTCCAGCTCTGCCCTGAGCCACATGCTTGTGCTCCTCCTCCTCCTGTTCCTTGCTTGGAACTTCCTTGTGGAAGAGAGGAAGAAGCAAGGGACGGAACTCTCTTTTGACCTGGCAGCTACTGGCCCAGGGCTTTGGTAGCAGCAGGGGACATGCAAATTATGTTCCTCTTTGGCCCACAGGATGTGGCAGCCTGGAACAGGAAAGCTGGAGGGCTACTCGATTCCCCAAAAACTCTGCCACATTCACCACAGGCAACCCAAACTTGGGTTTTGCGCCCCCCCCCCATAGGAGAAATGAATACATGCCCTGTACCACTCCAGCTGGAGCAGAAGGCTTAGTAGGTGCTGGCCTGTCCTCCCCAGGCAACTGGAAGCTGGGCTGCAGGAGAGGCAAGATCTTCATAGGGAATGTGCTTGTTGGCCCAAAAGAAGCCTGGCTGCTGCTGCGGCTTTACTAGGCAACCATAGGAAGGTTTGCTTGCAGTTTCAGAGCCAAGGAAGTTTAATCTGGTGGCATGAGATGGAGCAGACCAGAAATGTTGGGTTACTGAGGTGTGGCGTGGTGGGATTTTGGCCTCTTCCCAGGGGTCCCTCTGTGCTGTACTCCCACCCCCATGTTAAAACCCAGCACCAATGCTGGGTTCAAAACACCTCCTGCAGATGTGTGTGTATCTTCTCTCCCACAATGTGTAATTCGAGGTCCAGCCGAAGCTTCCAGAAAACTGGAAAGGTTCTCCCCGCTGCCCCCACTGCTCTCTAGAGGAAGGTTCAGACTGCAGGCCTGGCCAGCAACCTCCTAAAGCCCATCCTATTAAAATAATAAGGTCATTAAAAACTGATTCTTTTAAATTAGGATGACAACCACAATTGAAAAAATAGTTTCATAAGTGCTCTTCGCTATGAAGTGCTTCTCATAGAAAAATATACAAAATATATTTACATTTACAAAACCTTAAATACTAAACTGTAAACAGAAGAACCAAGTAAAATCCAATGACATAATAATTCAAGAGGGTGCAAATGAAGGAGGCTGAAAGGAAGTTGTGCTGCTTGTGTTTGCTTTTAAACGGGCACATGATCCCATTAGGGAGATCCATCACCTTTTGGGTCCCCCAATCTTGGACCAGGGAACCCACAGCCTCTAGCTCACTGGGAGTGTTGGCACTCCCTGCCTTTTCCTATGTCAGAGAGCAGCTGGTAGGGAAGGAAATGCTATCAGCTGCTGTAGGCTGGTGCTCAGAGAGGCGCCAGGCCCACTGCCTGTGGGGCTCAGTTTCCTCTGGAGTCCCAACTGGAGGGCAGATGCAGGGCAGGGAGAGGGCTCTAGGGACTGAATGCCTGGCAGGACAGCCTGCTTCCTAGGGCAGGGAGTCCACCTCGGCTGCACTTCTAACCTAACCTCACCCAAAGCGCATGGAAGCCCTCAGTCCTCATTGCTTGCCTGCTCAAATACTGATGAGCTATTCCTCGACAAGTCATGGGAATTTCAGGGAACAGCAACCAGAGGCAAGACACAAGGGCAGCTCACGGAGACCTGCAGGCCGTGTCTCCAAGTCTGAGGAGGCAAGGGCCCACCAAAGTGTGCGGGAAGGGAAGCCCCACCTCTCAAGGCAGTCCTTGGCTGCTGCAGCAGCCCAACACTCCAGCAGTTTTCCTTGCAAGACGGGACAACGAAGTCCATCATCTGGGCAGGACCTTTCACAAAGCCAAGGAGGCAGCAAACAATACCAGGCCTCGGCCACCTGCTGCCTGGCTTGACCCACTTGCCGTGGGAAGGCCACCCCACCCACCCCACCTTCCACACGCCTGAGACTGGCGGAGCCCAACCCCTACGACAGCCAGGTCAGGTCAGCGTTCAGTTGAGGAACCGGCGGCATTTCTTGGCACCGCAATTGCAGGGCAGCTTGTTGCTGGCGTCTTCGATAGGGAACTTGTAGTCGTAGGTCAGCTCCTCGCCGCGGTAGATCTTGCGCATGGCAAATATGACTATGTGCTTCTGCCCATCAATGTTGATGACTCGGGAGTAGCAGTTGGGCTCACAGGAGTGGTTGATGAAGCGGGCTGCGTTCCCGTGCATGGTGGCGTCCACCACCTCGGAGTCATCAATGCGGAACATGTAGCAGCCGATGCCCTGGGCCAGGAGAGGAGGGGACAGGGAGAGAGGATGGGCTGGTTTCAGGTCACAGGGCACCACCACAGCTAACCCTTCAGACATGACCAGCTGCAACATAAAAGCCAACCCATGCCTGTTCAACACGCCTTTTAAAAGGTTGCCAAAGGATGTGCCAGGGAGACTGACTGATGAGTGTCTGTATTTATTTGAGTCTCTGAAGTTTCTGTGCATTGTTACAGGTCTTTATTATAATGTATTCTTTATTTATGACATACTTTTGTTTTAAAAAGGAAGTAAGCCACTTGGAGATTTTTTAATCAGAGGCTGGATGGCCATATGTCATGGAGGCCTTAGCTGAGATTTCTGCATTGCAGAGGATTGGACTAGAGGACCCTCCCAACTCTACAATTCTATTTCTTTTTTGTGCTGCAAGCATAAGAAAACTTCACTAATCATAATAGTACAACTGGGGGCTTCATTCCAATCAGGTTTTACATTTCAGCCTATGTCGTGAGAGTGCTGCTAAGGCTGGCAACCTGGTGGCTTTCCTGTCCAAACACGGAAAGGCTGAGCCTTTCCCCAAACCTGAGCCCAATAAGGCTCAAGGAGCCCCAAACCAGTTTCCTGAATAGGGAAGGCGGGAACAGAGCCAGCTCCAGATCCCTGCATGAGGATTTGCTAGACACACTGGCAAAATCTGGGATGGGGAGCCATACCTTCTATGATGTGGGGGGTGGGGGGTGGGAATGCATGGCAAGAGCCCCACAACCCTTCCACCCTCTCTGCCCCAGCAATTGCCAGATCTTGCAGCAGCCCCTGCCTGCACCTGAGAAGGACCTGACTACCAGCTCCTAGGAAAATCAGGTACCAATCCTGTCACCTCAAGAGGCTCCTAGGACAAAATGCCCTTTCCTGATGGGAGAACAAGGGCCACTGCGAGGGAGGACTAGTTGCTCTCTGAGCCATCTTCTGGCTGACTGGATGCTTCCCTGTATTCCTGAAGGCAATAGCAACAGAACCTCTCTCTTCAGCAAGCCAAAAAAGGATTACAGGCAAGCTGTCACCCTACCTGCACTGGGAGCTGGGCAAGACGGAAGGGTTGCCCACCCATCCACTAAGGGGTAAATTCTACCTAATTTACATAATCCTGCCTAGTGAAGCAAGAGGGAGGGACAACCCATCCGAGGATCCCCCTCCCTTCTGCAGGAAAATCAACCTCTTCCTGTGAGGCTACCACTTCTCATCCCTCTTTTGCTTCCAAGGCTTAAGTGCTGGCACTTGCCTTACTGCTCAAGTGCTGGCAGGGTGACCCCTGCACTGTGCATTCCGACCAAAGAACCCAGGGCCTGCTTTTCACAGAGCTTTACTGAAGGCCTAGGCAGCCCTTGTCCTCACTCAGGAGAACCTCAGGTGGGTCATGATCAGGTGGGTTTCAGCAGTGCCTCCGCTGTTGCTAAGGCTTACCTTGCTGTCGTAGTACTTCTCACGCTTGTCAGTTAGGATGGAACGGATCACGTTGCCGGCATACTCGATCACCATCTCTCCTGCATCGATGTTTCTTTTGCAGAACAGGCCCCGGCCGTGGATAGGAGACCTGCCAAGGAGGAACACACAGCGCAGCCACGGGTATTAGGTGCTGCAACCATAGAGGTAGCAAGCCTCACCCTGAACGTGGAGGCAGGCAGGCAGGCAGGCAACCCAGCTAGGAGCAGATCTGTCCACATGACCTAGGAGAGTCGTTCCAGGCACTTTCTCATTGCTGTTCTGCTAAGCCCTGCTGGCTTAGGCTGTTCTACCCTCCCCATCGTTTATCCTGCTAAGGTGGCCTCCACCTACCAACAGCGGAGAAGAGCAGGCGGGGGCGTGGCGTGCGTCCTGGTGGTGTGGCGTGCCACCTGCGAAGCGTGGCGTCCAGCGGGAGCAGCTGTGATGGAACCCCACCGGGATCGCGCTGCCGGGGGCAATGTGCTCCCCCTGCCCCCCTCTTCCTCCGCCAGTGCCTACCAACTCCCACGCACCTACCTGTAGACACCAACTGCCTCCTTGGAGGTTTTCTTCAAGTGTCGGAACCGCATGGGCATGGGAAGGTCCATGCTGGTTGCCCTCCTGAAGAGAGGAGGAAAGAGGCTGCTTGAGAGAGTTCAACCCACGGGGCCTTGGAGCTGCCAAGCCCCACCTTGCTCCACAAGCCACTTTGCAGTGCCAACTGCTGAGAGGCTGGCTTATGGGGCAGCTGCAGGAGGCAAAATCTGCACCCCTTCCCCGTTCTTTAGTTTCCCACCACTGCCGACGAGATCAAAAAGGAGCAGCCTTCTAGCCCTCCCCACCAACTCGCCTCCGCACCCGCTATGTACCGGGCAGACTTCAGCTGCACCTCCTCTTCCTCCTCATCGTTGGGGTTGTACTCTGGCGGCTGGCGGTGCTTAGAAGCCAGGAAATTGAACATGTCGAAGGCAGACTTCCTGCAATGCAGATCCAAGAGGCGTGAGACTGGCTCTCAGGGTTAATGGGCTGGCTTACAAGCCACACAATGCTCCTCTCTCCTCCAGGACAATGCGACATTCTCAGACTGGCTGCTAGAAGCCCATTAGGCTCTACACTGGCTCCCCATACTGTGTGGAGAAACTTCAAAGTGTCTGGTCTGAGCTAAAACCACAGCAGCCCCTTTGTAGAGCCTTCTGTGGGATTCTAGCAACCTTTTCCTCCCTAGGGGTAGAGATACTCTGGTCTTCCATCATGTGACCCTTGTCTTGGACAGTTTGGGCAGTTAACCCTCTCCTTCCTGGATTCCTCCTATATGCCAACTAGGGAGCACCTGGGCCCACGTCTATTCAATGATGACAGGCTATTCATGTCCCTCCCTCCCAAACTGATATTTGAAGAATTTATTTTCACTGTCTCTCCACAGAAAGCCTCACCCCCAAACCACCGAAGGATCTCTGAAGCAGGTGCTTTGGTTTTATGAGCGCAGTGTTTGCCACTGACCTGAGGTGCACTTCAGCTCTGGCAGAGCCATGGGGGTTCACTGGGGGCTCCTTGGCCTCCTCTGGCTTATGGAACCGGAACTTGTAGTTGTGGCAGTGCTTCGCTCCAGACAGCTGTTCTATCAGGAACACAACAGCATCGTGCAGAATTCCCAGCATCCTCAATCCGCTCACACCTGGAATAAGGAGAGAGTAGGCAGGGAAGGCAGCTTGCTGGTAGAAGAGGCTGTCCAGCCCAGGCTATGCCCAGTGGCTCCCTTCAGTCCTCCTTGTAAGAAGAGGACTGGTGGTGATGGCGGCAACATGGCCCAGCCTTTAGGCAAGAAGCAGCTCAAGAAACTGGTGGAGCAGCTCAAATGGGCCCAAATCTCCACGGCTAGGCACAGGCTTAAATGATGCAGAGGGTGTTCCAAAAGAATCACAAACCTCATTCTTTGTCCTTAAGCTGTTTGTGCAACCAAAGTACTGTATCCTAAGAAAACAGGGCATCCTGTGAGACTCTTTCTAGTGTTTATGAAGTGCAAGGAAGCAGGCCCAGGTGGCAAAGTCCCTGCCTAGGTCTTGGCCTACAGGACAGCAGTGACATTCAAGGCACTTTCTTATTGTCTTCCTATCCATGCAAGGGGTTTGGAATTCCCAGCCCTGCTGCCGCCTTTCTTACCTGTGAAGGATAGCTGCTTCAAGCGGGCATTGGAACGAGCCTCCTGAACCTTGTCAGTTAGGGATTGCCAGGCCTCTGAGATGAAGATAAACAAGAAATGATTCAGTGGGAGGGAGGAGTGTTTCAGAAAAGCTTCCCTTTTGCTCCTTTTTAAATCGTAAAATTCACAATTGCTGCTAGGTGGCTCTGCATTCCTGCAAACTTCACGCAGGGCTGTCCCCCTGCAGCACTTGGAAAGGTGCAAAGCAGTTAAAGGTGACCTTTGTAAGATGAAGACAGTGAAAATGCATCTAACCCCAAAGCAGCTGCAGCAGATGTCACCTGCCCCACCTGCCCCCTTTCCCACCTTCAATACTTTCAGCACAGATCTGAAATCCATCATCGCTTGAGATCTCGAAAATCAGTCCTTTCTTGGGCTTCTTCTCAGTGAGGCTCTCCTTTCTCTTCCGCTCTTGCTGCAGCCAGAACATGAGTGGGGAGCTGAAAGTACTCTCTTCATCCTCAGAAGCTCTGGAGTCTGGAAGGAAAACAAGGTCTTCTTAACTCCAGAGTCCTTGGCAAAGCCAAAGCCACCAAATAATGAACATTAAGAATGTAGGGAAAGGCTCTCATGAACTAAGAGAGAGGGCTCTCTCAAGCAGGGCTGTCATACAAGGAGAATAATAGGGCAAGTGTACAACTGGGAGTAATAATAGTAATTTTATTACTGATACCCTGCCCATCTGGCTGGGTTTCCCCAGCCACACTGGGCGGCTTCCAGCAAGGTATAAAAACATAATAAAACAAAAAATTATTTTGAAGATATATGTGCCTTTCCAAGTGGAACGTCTGTGAACTGGTGCTCAGTTTGTACTTGAGGTCGATGGACAACATACCTGTGGGCTCTTGCTCACTTGCAGTGCTCTGTGCTGTCTGTGATTCTGGAACAGATGCCGTTTGCCTGTGGAGAGAAGCACAGCTGGAAACAATTCAAGAATCCGCTCCTGTTTCAACAACTGAAGCCTTTTAGGAGTTTTGATTCCCCAGGAGATGCCAAAGGGAGAAGCTAAACAAAACACTCTGAGCTGTGAGTCTCCACTGGATGGAGAGGCCTGCTACTTATAATACGTTTGGCTGAGTGGCAAGCACTCCCAAAAATGGACCAAGCCGCAGCACAGCACTGCCCGTCCTTCTAAACAGCAGGGCAAGTGGGAAATTGGGATGTTCAATGCAAAGAACATCACTTGGAGCTTTCTGAGAGGGGTCTCCATGTTTTAGGCAAGTAGAGAAAACTTACAAGCCTCTGAGGTCAGCAGTAGAGTGACCATACTGTAGGCTCTGGTTATCAATGTTTCATTGTTGGAACTGCCCAAAACATATTAAGAAATATGGTTGCTTTCTTGAGGCAGAACAATGTTTGTGCAGCCAGGCACATGTGTACCTCTGCCTGCCAACATCCCTCCCGCCCCACAAGCATACATAAAACACAGGCACTCTTGATGTGACCACAACCTGGGAGACTGCCTTACCTGTCTGCCACTTTGGGTGGGGGCTGCTCTACACTTGTGGCCCCTTCCTCTTCTTCCTCCATGTGCATCTTCAGGGTAGGAACCCTGGAACAAACAAGATTATTCAGGTATACTACAATGACTTATCACAAGCCAGATAATGCTCCTCTTGCAGCCAACGCAAGACTGACCTCTCTGGCTCTCCAAGAAGCAACATTTATCAAGCAGCATTTACAACAGAAACTCCATTTTAAAAACGTAGCTGTTGGGTTTTCTAAAGGGATCTCTCATAATAATATGGAGTCAAAGAGGTGATCTTGAGCTGCCACTGAGGCCGTCAAATCTAATTTCTATTTCCCACTTAGAACAGTCCCATCACACCCACTGATGCAAATAAAGCAGATCAGTAACATGTACAGCTAGCAGCTCAAGCAGCCTCTCCCTCTTTCCTTCAAAGAAAAGGCCCTCAAGCATCACAGCTCATATTCAGGAGCTGCATCAAATACATGATAGCTTCCTGGTTCAAATGTACATTGGCAGACAAGCAGACTGCCTGCTGGCTTCTGAATGAAGCTTGTTTTCCATCTAGGCTTTGTTATAAAAGTTCCTACAGCAGAAGTACTAAAGGAATAAAAAGGATGATGGGTTCAGAAGGGGTTGGGAAAACAGGGCGGAGACCAAAGACCTCCATCTCTTACCCTCCAGCCAAGTCCTGGGCTGCAGAGTTGGTGCCTTGCTGGGGAATGTGCTTCTCAGGGGAGCTGGACCAGAAGTGAGACATCTTGTGCTTCTTCCCAGACCCTTTGCTGATGCTGCTGTCTGATGAGGACTGAGACCGTTTCACTTTGGCTTTGACCTTCATGGAGCTTCCAAGCAGCTGGTCAGAGGATGCGGAGCTTGCAGGAGAAGTTGAGCTGGCACGCGTGACGGATGAGGAGGTCTTGTTTTGCTCCAGTGCTGCAGGGTTAGTGATGTCCACCAACTGGGGAAAGCCTGAATGCGGAGGAGCTTGGGATGGCGCGAGGTCCACCTGAGGCGGGACGGCACCAGTTTTGCTGGCCAGGATCTGTGTCAGAGGCCCAGGCTGGTAAGATCCTTCGGGGTCAGTGGTCATGCCCATAGTCTGTGCAGAAGGCAAGACACAGATGCTGGATGCTGCCGTCCCCGCCACTGAGACTGTGGACTGAGCCGATGAGGCATCGCCTAGTGGTGAAAACATCCCGGAGCCAGATGGTGGCACTGTGGCGTGCTGCTCCGGAAGACCCAAGCTCTGTTGAGTGGCTTTGATTAAGAGGTTGCTGATGGAGCCCATGTCAGATACTCCTTGCAGCCCAGAGCTAGGTAGTGCAACGGACCCCCTCCCCAGCACATGTCCGCTGGGAACTGATGTGCCCGTGGAAGGTGCTGATGACGTCGGCATTGACACCACATTCAGCATGGATCCAGCAGAGGCTAGGCCTGTCACTGGCCTGGTTGCAAGATGACCACTGTCTGGCCCAGCCACGCTAGGGGGTGTTCCAACTGCTGCTGCAGTTGCTCCCACCCCTTGGGGCAGCAGAGGGGTCTGCTCAAAGTACATTATCCCAGACTTTGAACGCTTGATGATATTGGGGACAGTTCTGTGGGATGCAGGGTTACTGGCAGTTCCCAAATCTAGCAGGCCTGGATGGCTGGGGAGCTGGGAAGGAGTGAAATTAATTAACGTCATGTTGGGGACCATGTCAGACGGGGTGATGGCGGAAGGGGCAAGCTTTTTGTTCTTGCGCGATGGCAAGCGCGAAATTTGCCTTTTCTTGCTGAGGCCAGAGGGTGGCGTGGTGGCTGTGGACCCAATCTCGGCTCTCTGATTTGCTTCGGGGTCGGGTGGTTGCTGGACACCAATCAGAAGTCCTGAGGCAGGACTGCCAAGGGAGGATGGGAAGCTGCTTTGGGGGGCTGCAGAAAAGGAGTGCAAGTGTTGGTGATGGGGCATCGGCAGTAACCCTTTGCTGGTTGGTGGAAAGAGAGGCTGGGAGGAGGAAGGCAAGCTGGGGTTTACACCGGCCCCTAGTGCCAGCCCTGGGCCCAGGGGCCCAAGCACAGAAGCGCTGGCCTCTAACACGCCCTGCGCAGAACTGACAGAAGAGGTCAGCTGTATCTTTTGTGTGACACCATTGGGAAGAGTCTGAAGGACGTACAATGGCTGCATGTTCTGATTAACCACCAGGAGCTTTTCTGCAGCTGCCTTGAGGTGGAGGGGGGCTGTCTGCACAGCAGCATTGGAAATCTGAGATGGGCCAGGGTTCTCCGTGGAGTTTGGGCCATACTTAGGATTCTGAAGTGGGAGGGTTGGAGAAACTGGCACTTGGAGACCAGGTGTCCCGCTATTTCTGGCCAAGTCTTGGCTGGCTGAACGGCCTGGCTCTCCTGGTCCACATGGGGGGCTGGCTATGTGCTCTGCTTCCATGTGACTTTGAATAAAGGGGTCAGGGGTCAGGTGTCCTTCAGGGCTTGGGTCCACACGTGGGCTCAACAGAGCTGGCTCCCCTTCACTGGAGGCAGCTTTCTCTGTGACAGTCACCCTCTTCTCAGCAGACTCTGTAGAAGGCAAAGCTAAGAGTGATCTCTCCCCTGACGACGAGGAGGAGGAGGAGAGCGAGGATTCTGAAATGACAGCAAGTCTGCCGTGATTTTGGCTGGGCACTGTCGGGCTCCGAGTGGTCAAGACAGAGAGATCGGAAGGCAGTTCCAGAGGCAGCTCAAACTGCTCCTCTGCCGAGATGGATGACGAAACACTGCTGTCAACAGGCTCTGTGGTTGGCAGCTGTTGAGAGAAGACTTCAAAGAGGCCCATATCCTTGCCCCGGTTGGTGGTGTCAAGGCCCAGCCCATCTCCCAGCGTCAGGAGCTCAGAGGACGATGACTCAGGGCTCTCTCCGAGGGCTTGCATGGAGGGGGTGTTTTTCAGCACAAAGTCCATGATGTCAGACGGGAGAATGTTCCCACAGTCGTCACTGTTGTTATTGTCGGAGTCGGACTTGAGCAGCTCTGTGCTGAAGGTATCCAGCAGGGTCTTCTCCGAAGGGGTGCTGGCACGAGGGCGGCGGCTGGCCTCTAAAGAACTCAGCTGAGCTTCCAGAGGATCCTGGCTCTGGGTTTTTACGCGGCAGTTCTCCATCTTGGGCTCGGCTGCTTTGTGGCCAGCTGAGCTCTTGGTGACTTGTGCTTTCTCCCCACTCTCTTCGCTCCGATCAAGTTTTAAGCTCTCTGTTCCATTCTCTTTGCCACTCCTTTTGGTCACTGGATTGACTTTCCTGGTTGTCACCGTGATGCTTGTGTCACTTTCTGTCCCGTCATCCACACCATCCAGCTGAGAGATTTTGGGAAGGCTGCACTGTTCCTCCTCCCGGAATAAATTGTGAGGAGAAGCGAGATGCTCTTCCGTGTTTGAGACCACTGTCCTGGTGAAGTTGTAGTAGTAAAGGTCATCCTCGTCCGACGTGCTGAGGTCATCGGCACCATCTACTTGCCCTTCAGCAGACCTCTTTCCTCGCTTCTTCCCAGTGGAGTTGCTGTAGAAGGGCATGTCTTCTTCCCCGTAAGATCTCACACCATACAATGGAGTCAGCCCAAAGAACATGTTGGATCTGGCCCGTGCGCTGCGCCGGGGGTACCGCCGCTTGTAGGCCCCGTCTTCCTGGGCTTTGGCTGTCTCCTGGAGCATCAAGTTGCTCTCCTGAACAGGAAGACTCTGGTAGGCCTCGCTTGGAGCCTCAGGGACTGAAGCACAACTTGGGCTGTCTTGAACCAGGGAGCCGTTTCCTGACCGTTCTGGAGTGGAAGAGGATTGTGCCAGGGAAGCTGGTTTGCTCTCCTTAGGCTGAGATTCTACATCACCCTCCCTCTGAATGTTCTTGGACTGGCTATCACCTTCCATCTTGAGAGGAGTCAACGTGACTTTCACTGTGCGCTTCTGGGAAGCCTGCAGATCCTTGGAAGTGGCCACTTCGCCCTGGGAAGGAACCTTGGAGGTCTTCTGGTTAAGCAGCTGTCTATCGGGGGCCTTCTCTGAAGCCACAACATTGTTACAGAGCTTCTGGTTCACATGCTCAGGTGTCACAGCTTGATGAACAAATTCTGGCTCTGCACTGTCTTTGTTGCTAGGTGTGAGGAGGCTCGGATTTGTAAAGAGTTTATTGGAATGTCTCTCTTTGGCTCCCCTTTTCCCCTTCTGCGGCCGCCTATCTCTGCCTGCAGAAGGTGCTGGGTCACTTATGGAAGGAGGAGATCTGTTACTTGCCCCAGAAAGCTTGGAGATCTTTGCTTCTGGATCCTCGTAAGAGCAGTTTTTTTCTGGCTTTACAAGGTCCACCTGCTGCTCTTGCTCCTTCTTTGGGGGTCTCTGATGTAAAGGTGGAAAGGCTACTGCCTCTTTGGAAGAAAACAGCCCAGAAGAGGGCTCTGGAAGCTTCCCTACTTTGCTGGTGTTTGGCTCGGTGCCAGAAGCACTCTGCACAGGAGTACTGGCCTTCAAATTACCCAGGGAAGAACTTGCGTCTTTTTGGCTCATCAGCTTGCTCTTCTCTGACCCCGGAGGCCCCACTGCTTCTATTGACAGCGCTCCCTCCAAGGAAGTGCTTGTGCCTCCTCCACCTGTCCCTGCTGGCCTCTGACCACCACAGGGAGGGGCAGAGCTACTCTGGGTGGCAATGCGTCCGGCTGCTGGGCCCAAAGAACGCTCTGCAAGCTTTGTGCTCAAGTCATGCTCTGGCAAGGGAGACAGGCTGGGTGTTGAAGAGAGGCTGTGCCTGGAGGGGTGAGTGGCCCCAGCTCTGCTGGAAGGCATCATCCAGGACCTCAACTGTGGAGGGGGCAGAGGAGAGGAGGCGCTGTGTCGTCTGGAGCCAATGCTTCGAAGTCCAGATGACAGCAGGGGGTCTCCCACAGTCACGATCTCGTGTGTAATGTGGGTGGGGCTCCCTGGGAAAAGACAGAAGAGGGGGAAGAATATTAGAACTGAGTTTGAGGTCATCTACTGAATGCAAATATCTGGATCTATGCAGGCAAGGAGTAAAGCAAAGCCCAAACCCCCGGAGTCAACCCCTTTCTTGATCTAATTATTCCTTCTACTGGTGGTTTCATTGAAACAAGGAAAACACTCTATAACTTTTTCCTTCTGGCTTCAAGTTGCACGGGAGCATGTTTGGTCTTGCCTACCCAGAAATATTTCTTAACTGTAAGAACAGCAGACTGAACTTTCCCTGGGGTTCTTTCAAATTCTGATCCAGCCCCCTGACAAACTCCTATGGCTGGGGAAGAGGAGGGGGTGGCCATCTGAGCTGCAGGTGGAGTTCTGGGCTTCAATACCCTGATAGGCCGTTTCTCACCTAGGCCAGGTCTTCTGACTTCACAAGGTAAGTCAGTCACCAGCTAGGATTGTCGGTGAGCAGAATTTGCAAAGAACATTATCCTTCAAGGTGTGGTTTAGAGTTCTTAGTTCAGTTCTGCTTAAAAATGGAGCCCACCTCAGCCCAAAAGCTCAGGGAGGTTTACAAGTTGTCAGCAATTCAAACATGGTTCACTCGACAAGGTTAAATGTGAGGAAAAACTACATGTTAAGTATGTAGGTGAGATGCCCAGAAACCGGGAGGGGAAATGATTGAAGATGCCCCCCTCTACCAGCATCCTCAGTGCTTGGCCTTTGATGATGAGGACGGACAACAAGTCTTTTGCACCCCAGCACTTATTAAGCCCTAAACCCAATAGAGATGGTGGAAACAAGGTTCCATGCCATTGAGAACAGCCTGAAGAAATTGCTAAACAAAGAATGAACAGAAGTCAAAGAAAGCCAGAGAAAGCAGCAGAGGGAGGTGGAGGGCCAGACCTGCAGAGGGCAATGGCCTTGAACCAGGAGATCGCAGGGCAGGAGGAAAACTTGGCGCTCTGATCCGCAGAGCCCTGCAGTTCTGAGAATGTGGCAGGAAGTCTGAAGAGGGAGTGCTCACAACCGCTGACACTGCATGGCCTTCTCTGGCTGGAATTTCTGATGAAGAAGAGAAAGAAATAAGGAACTTATGGATTCAGGCAAAACCCAGGGTGCATTTGAACAAAACAGCTTCAGGGAAGTAGGGGAGTACTAGAGGCTTTTCCCCTCAATAACATCCTTTCTTCCTCCCTCAGGGAATGTTAACAGAAAAATCTTTATACACGGAGGGAGGCAGGAAGTAAAAGAGGGGGGAAAAGAAAAAAGGCTGCAGTCTTTTGGCATCTAGGCCAAAATCAGAATGCAAAGCTGGACATTATGTGTCATTGGGAGCAGGTGAGGGCCAAACATTAAGAGTACTAGGTAGAAGCACACCCCCACCATGCCCCAAGCATCTCAGAAGGACAAAGTCCCTTGTTGTTTCAGATCAAGCATACCATAATCTAGTCTCCAGAAACGCATGACACCTGGGCAAATGCTGGAGTGTCTTTCTGCACAGAGCAGAGTTGGGAGTTGAAGACCCTTGATGTTCCTCCCAACACTTATGATTCTATGACTCAGTTATGGAACAAGGGCCAGGATCCACTCCAAAACCTATAGCCAAAGTAGAAGATGTGATCTTTACCAGGGAACCCCCCTTTTTTGCCCTACTCCAAGTGTGTGCTGCTACTGCTGTCACCAAAAGGTATTACAAGCCCTGTCTCATAGCAAAGACTGACCAGAAGAAGGAAGCTTTTGTCTTTGGAAGAGCTGAGCAGTACAAAAAACAGGCACCCACAGGTCTGGCACAAAGGCCACAATCTCAAGCCAAGCCATGCCTGCAGAAACTTGCCTGAAAGTGGCCTGGGGCTGTGCGTGATGGTCCTATTGTCATCGTGCTCTACTGTGCTGTTGATGTCTGGCTCAAGAATAGGAGGGCGGCATTCCATGATCTTGCAAGTGTACACACAGCGCTTCCGAGCATCCGTTGTGCTCCAGTACACTCGAGAGCACCTGGGAAAACATTTAAGAGTTACAACATCTACACAGAGCTGTGCATGCCTGCAAAAGCCCTTCTCTGGGGTAAGAGGAGAAGGAAGGCCAAAGACTTTCTGGGTGGTCCTCACGGCATCTTCCAGGGAAAATAACATGGATTCTGCTGCTGCTGCTGCCGCCTATTCAGGAGACAGCTCCTACTTACTGATAACCAATGGGGAACAGCTTGTCTTCACAGTCAGACAGATCACTCAGAATCCCGAGGCAGTCAATCGTCATGGACCCTACAAGAAAACCAAAGAGGCAAAGTTCTGTGTGAGGAAGGCAGTAACTAAATTCCACCAGGCACATTACCAAGGCCAGAGGCAGAGGGCCCTCACCAATCATCATGTGGATGTTCTCTGGCTCCAGACCATGAAGAAACCTTCGTCTCAAACTAATCCCTTCAAAATCCACAAAGACTCTTCTTAGGACTTCAAAGCCATTCTCGGGAACCACCTACAGCAAGCACACACAAAAAGAGGCCTATACAGTATTAAGGTGAAAACACACAGCCTGAGCTGAGAAGAGCAGGGAAATACAGCTGGGCAAAGGCCTGGGGGTGGTGGCTGGGCTCACCTCTCCTTTGATCAGGTCCCGGTGACGCTGGCAGTAGACTTTCTTATCCTCCAGGAAGACACAGTTCTTGGCCCGGGAGCACATGAAGTGATAGTTGCTTGTGCAGGAGGTCAGGCAGCAGCCCACTGTGGCACCTGACTTCAGGCAAAATTCACATCTCTGCAAGGTTTGAGGGTTGGGTTTTTAGGGAAAGCATCTTGTTGTTATGGCCAATGGCCTAAACAAATAAACTGGACTAGTGCAGCACTGTCAAAATCAGCAACACCCCTAATATGTTTATCTATGACATGCATATCAGATTGCCAACAAACAAAGAGAAAGCAACAGAACTGCTGCTGTTCCACCACTCATTTAGCAAACACAATTCATCTTGTCCAAAACAACCTGTTAGTAATCTGAGTGCAGCCTTTTTTCATTGTTGTTCATTTACAAACTCACACATTGTCTGGACTTCCCAATTTAATTCCAGTTCAGGAGAAAGGTGGTTTTTTAAAACAGTTTAGAGCAATTTCTGAGCATGCAAAAGGGATCAGTGATTGATTAAGAACACGAAAAAGCTGCCACAGCCAGTAGCCACAACTGCTGGCAGTTGCAGGACAGCAGCCCAAGCTGGCCACCTGTGATTGTGACTTCCTACACTTCAGGCCACTGAGAGTCCACAGAAGACACCCCTTCCTAATCATTACAAGGGGACGCGGGCACTTGCTCACATCTGTCTGCTGCAGAAGCCAGGTGATGATCTGGTTCACATGCCACTATAATAGAGCTGCTTGTGAATGTCCAAGTAACCAGTGCTTTTGATTCTTTGCAGTCTGGAACTGCTGGAAGCTGAATTCAAGGATCTCTGTCTTTTTCAGATACAACATCCTGTGAAGCCCATTACTTCAACTGTGGAGAATCATGTGAGGCTTTTGCTCTTTTTTTAAGTTGGGCCATTAACGTCAAACATGAGCTGTCTCTCCATGGAGACATGCTGTGGGCTTTCCAATATTCTTCTTTGCTGTTGTAACAGCAGAAGAGAAACATTTTAGCTGCTTTTGAAATGTAAATCCGCATTCCTGGACAGACTCCTGAGCCCAACCTGTTCCTACTCACCAGCTGTTTCCCTCTGATCACTGCCACGTGCACATTCTTCAGGGAGCCATCGTCATCTTCAAAAACTTCAGCTGACCACAGGGCACAGTTCACATGGGTCCACTCATTCTGGCCGATGTAGAGGAGACGGCCAGCATCCTGCAAGACAGCAGAAGGCCACCAGAAACACTCAGAAATCAGTCAAGTGCACTCCCCACCCCACAACTGCTGGGCACATGTTGCAGCAGCCACAGTGAACAAAAGCTGGCAAACATAAAGGTGGCTCATGGAATCAGACAGTTTAAAGGGTCTTTGCAGCTGTCTAGGTCAACCCTCTGCTCAGAACAGAACATCCAGTGCTAGGTTATTATTATGATTTATTATTTTTTTATATCACCCTTTGCATTCCCAGCAGACAGAGGGCTCTCCAGCCCCTGCTCAAAGACCTCTAGAGAGAGGGAGTATTTCACCACCCCTCCATTGTCCAGCTGCTCTTACTGTCAAGAAATTTCCTCTATTGTTCAATCCAAATCTACCCTCCTGTAACTTAAGTCTATGAGATATAACACTTTGACCCCTGGAGTCATAGAGAACAAGCCTTTGCGAACTCTTGCATGTGACACAGCCCATTCAAGGATTTGTAGAGTGCTATTAGGTTCCATCTCAGTTTTCTCTTCGCTCAGCTAAGCACAACTGGTTCCTTATATAGGACTTGTCTTCATACTTCTGACCATCTTTGCTATCTTCCTCTGATCCCATCCCAATTTGTCTACATCCTCCTTGATATGTGGTGCCAGAAATGAACATAGTACTCCAGATGAGGTCTGACTAGTGCAGAATAAAGTCAGCTATTCCTTCTTGTGACGTGATGATGGCTCTGTTAATGTGGACTAAGATCTCACTGCAGCCACATCACACCACTGACTTGTGTTCTGCTTGTGATAAGCTACAATCTTGAGATACTTTTCACATACACTTCTGCTGGGCCATGTATTGCCCATTCTATCCTTGTGCATCTGATTCCACCCACACTTGTTCAGAACTTTGCATTTGTCTCTACTGAATTTCTTTTTGTTGGGTTCTGCCTATTTTCCCTTCTGTCTTCTGGAGTCCTAGCTGTCCCTCAAAGTTCAGTGCCATTTGGAACTCTGGTAAGGATTCCCTCTATGACCTCATCCAATATTTAAATCCTTATCAGATTTCCAGTTCACACCAAAAGTCATTGATTGTTGGAAGAATGCCAGGCCCAGAACAGAAGCCTGCAGCACTCCACTCAAAACATCCCTCCAGTTTCATGAGGAACCACTGAAAAGTGTCTCTTAACAGGGCACTTTTCTAACCAGCTGTGAAACCACCAGATATTATCACCTGTCCCCATTTACAGAGTTTGCTAATCAAAATATCACAAGGAGCTTTGTAAAATGCTTTGCTGTTATCAGCTAAATTATGCCGCAGCATTTCCACAATTCACTAAGATAGTAACCTACTTTTGTTTTTTTAAGAAAGGTAATATTAGTCTGGCTCAGCTGGACTGAGTGTGCAACAAGGATCAAGCCTGCCTTTCAACCTTAACTAGAACCAGAAGGCAAAGCCTCTACAGCTCATAACACACATTCTTGACAGAGCCACTTACATTCCCACCATCATCGCCATACTTCAAGCAAAGTGCACACTGCCGGTTATCCTCCACAT
This sequence comes from Podarcis bocagei, assembly GCF_964188305.1. Taxonomy (NCBI): domain Eukaryota; kingdom Metazoa; phylum Chordata; class Lepidosauria; order Squamata; family Lacertidae; genus Podarcis; species Podarcis bocagei. Next base: position 16,869,718 of record NC_138141.1, on the reverse strand, counting down.
CTGGAGGAGGGGTAAGTTCTGGGCTGTCCTCCAAGCTTCTGTCAGAACCTCAGAACAGAGAGAGAAAGAGAAAGAGAGAGAGAAAGGACTGATCACTCCTGAGAAACAATGGTTGGAAGAAAATGTGGGCTGGGAACTGTTTACTGGAGAATAAAGTAGCTTGCAAATGCCCAGAGCAGCAAACAGTTTTAGCTGCTCGCTTGAATTGAAAAGGTTTTCTTCACTTTAAAATAAAACACAATTTAACCAACCATGCAGATGTAAGGGGGAGGCAGAGAAAGAGGCTTGGTTCAGACTTCGAAGTCCTGACAGATGGTAGGTAAGGCAAAGAGCCTCTCTGTACCCGACTCTGGCTGGCCCAGACTTTCCCCAGGGTCTAAAGCCTGCCTCCCCCAGTGTCAGCCTCATTCCCTAGCACTTCCCCCAGACAAAAAGGCTCAGTTTCTCACTGGATATAGGTGGTGTAGAAGGATGCAGTGGAGTTGGGGAGTCTGGCTCTCCAGGACCTTTGGGTTTTGGTGCTGGAATGATTTTCTTCATAAGAGGAGGTTGTTGAGCACAACTGTTTTCTTCACGCTCCTGCCACTGTGCGTAGTTATGGTCAAGTGATGGCGGCAAGACAGCATTAGGCAGCATCCCACTGCTAGAAATGAACAAAAGGTAGCATCAGACTTGGTTGCACCTAGGAGGCCCCAACTATAGCCCTTAGGCAGGTAAAGTTCCCTCATTCACTGCAAAGCTGTCTCTGCAGGGCAAGGGGCAGGACTAAGACACAGATTGGTACAAGAAGGACCACAACCCACTTCTACTTTCTAGATCAGGAACTAATTGCAGCCAGTTGCTTTGAGAAGCAGGAGAGGCCCATCTGGAAATTCAATTCTGATCTTCTTTCCAAGGGGCAAGAGCGCTGGCACCACCTTTGGCTGAAACAGGCAGGTCAATTGCAGCAAGTGAGTGCTGGAAGTGGAACAAGTTACTTACTTGGTTGTAACTTTATTAGGTTCCCAAAATCTTGATTTCTTTACACTGAACCATGGAAAAACGCGTTCCATTTGCTTAAAAACAAACAAAACACCCACAAATGTATTAGAAATGCTTTACAGGACTCAGCACTAAACACTTGAAGAAGTCTACTGTTCAAGATCTCTGCAAATTTACAGTCAGGAATGATTTATTATGGACTTAAAGGTCTGTCCAGACAAGATCCTAATTTGTTCCACAGACAGCCACACAGTAGCTTGAACAGAAATATGGGCTCCTTGGGGAGTATTAAAGATGCAACTTCAGTGCACCAGTTGCCAATTTATTGAAAATAAGATGCAGCTTGGCTTACCCGAATGAAGAAGGACTTCACCATGCTGTTGGCCTTCTTAAGTTCTGGCTGCCCTCCATCAGCATTAATGGCTGCTTGGATTATCTTTACAATATCATCACTAAACTCCAGCTGCAAGATGAACACACACAGAAATCAGCTTCCTATCCTCTTCTGTGATATACTTTATCCACCCCTCTTCCCCACCCATGAGTGCTGAACATCAAGTGGCAGAAGTTCACCTTTTCCTTTTCAATTTTTGAACTCCTTTTTATTCCCTGCCTATGTTTCAGAAGAGCAGCATGGCCAACATAAAACACTGTAGCGTGGCCAAAACATCCATGCGACTTCAAGGCACAAGGGGGGAATTTATAGCAAAAATGTAGCATTTTAGGACCACCTCAATGCAGTTCACAACAGCAAATTGATTTGTATATCCCATCATTTCCTTCTCCTTATGGAAGCTATGATGAAAGCAAGAAGGGGATGCTGACTGAATTGTTAACGCACCACAGAAATGTAGCCTCCTTGCTCCATTTTTCTTTTCACTCCTTCCAGGTCCAGCAGCTGCTGTTCTTCTTGCTTGCTGACTTCAGTGAGCACAGGAGGGTCTGGGCCTTCTGGGGAACTTCGGGATGGGACACTCTCTTCCGTCTCAGGATTTAAGTCAGGGGGTTTGGCCGCCTGGAGACACAACGGTAAGAGAGTACAACAGTTTCTGAGCCCAGCACAAAGCATTTCTTTAGGAGGTCTGTGGATAGAGGTTAAGAGCCAAAGAGCCTGCAGAATCAGGCCAATAGTCCCATCTAGTCCAACACTCTGTTCTGATGGTGGCCAACCAGATGCCTTTGGGAAGCCTGCAAGCACTACCTGAGCACAAGGATCTAGTTGACTGAAAGGAGGTGCAGAAAAGTACAGCATAACAGAGGATTGGAGGAGACAAGCCCCCTTCATGTCTGAATTGTGTGAGGGGGCAACATGTCTTGGAAGGGGCTGCACTGCACCCCAGGTCACCAAGTTTGGCCCTCACATTCACACCGTAGGTGGGAGCATCTGCAGGGGAAATGCCTCTACGTGAGCTGGAACCTTGGTAATACCCAGCAGAGCTCTAGACACTGACATCCACATCTAATGCATGAATCCTGAAGCCCTTGGAGGCAGAGGCCTGCAGGTCTTTTCTGGCTATAGTCTCCTTGGTTGGAAAAAAGGCTTAGGGGAAACAAAAACAGCAGAAAGGGCGTGATGGAAGTTTATACAACCTTGAGTGGTGCAGAAAGCACGAAAGGGGGAAGTATTTCTTTTCAAGGCCCAAAATAACAGTTAGCAGTCAAGACACAGTCAAGGTAGTAATAATAAACACAAGGAGAGGTCCACGGTGAATGGCTCTTACGGAGGGGTCCTTCTTGGATATGGAGCAAGGGCCACAAGTGAGGCCACAGAGAAGGGCAGCCAGTGCTGTGCAAGCTTCACCAATGGCCTGGCCCAGGTCAGGCAGATACAGATGTTCCTACAGACTCCCTCCTGCCCGGAACATACTCCCTCTCACATGCTGTCAATTAGCTAGGCAGAGTGGTAGCCATTGCCATATGGGTTCTGCTCATGTTATGGGTTCCTCTGTGATATCCATTGCAAGACAGAATATCAAACATTTGGTTGGAACCTTTGGCTTGTCACCCTCTCTCCCTCTCCCCACCCCCTCCCACACACACCTGGCACTGCATTTCTAATGCCCCTTTTCTTCTAGAAACACTAGGAAGAATATTGTGCTTTAAAATCCAACAGCACCACTCTGAGCAGCCAGAATTCAGGTACATTTGTATGGTTTTTAGGAGGAGAGGGAGGCTCACCTGTCTATAACGCAGCAAATGGCTGGATGTCCTGGAATTTAGTAGGGCTGTTAGAACCTGCTTCAAAGAAAGCTGCAGCTCTTTCTCCAGTGCTAGCCGCCATTCAGCAGGAGGTTGTTCAGTGCAGTTAATGCAGGTGTAAGCCACACTCTCTGGCAGGTTGGAGAGGATCTCGTACATCTCATCTGAAGGTAGACAGGGCAAGCATTAGGGGCAGAGGGCAAGCCTCAGGAGGCTAAAAGTGTCAGATCTGTGGGGGATTAGCTCAGGATATTCAGCTCCTTGGCTTCTGCACCCTAGTCCAAGAAGAAACAACCCACCCCTTAGACCAAAATGAAATTGCAAAAAGGATCTCAAGCACAAGGTTCCTGGTTGTAAATGTTCATCCTACTCCTCCATATATGCAGGGTTGGAAGCAGTCCTCACCTGAGAGGTTTTCACACTTGGAGTGGACCCAGCGGTCACATTTCCCACACTGCATCATTTTGCTCTCATAGTCATCATCATCGTAGCATTTGTCACAGACGGGGCAGAAGTTCCCTACAAGCAAAACAGAGAGGCGGTCCAGATCTCCCACCATCAGTATACAAAGCCAAACACTTAGGGCTGGCTAGCGGTCAGGGGACTCCACGCAAAGGGCAAGACTGCTATCAGTCACTGCCACTGTTAACAGCCAGCAGCAAGTACTATACTTGCCCCCTTTGAGTGTGAAGGTGCTCCCTGCTGCTGTCCCCCGCATCCCTAGAGGAAGTACTGGAATTTAGCAAAGCAAGGGCTGCATCTGCACATGGAACTGCAGCTGCCAGCATTTCCCAGGCCATTCAGCATGATACAGCATACTTCCGCAGCAGACCAGACCTATCATGCACCCAGTCTCTCCACACCTTTAGCGAAGAGTTTGGCACAATCGTGACACAGAGAGAAGTCGTGAGACCATTGGGCATCCCACCCTTTGCCTGGCGTTGTCGCTCCACAGCTCTTGCAGTGGACACATTTCGTGCAGATCTGGAAAGACAGACAAGGAATAAAGGGCTACACAGCCTCTCTCTGGGATCATAGGATTCAGTCATAGCAGGCACCAAAGATGCTTCCCTTTACGGGTGAGCCATGGAACAGAAAACCATGCCTCAGCCTGCCTCTTTCGCAATGGCCAGTTGATGGGGTTGCCATATCCAGCAGTTTATGATTCAGACCGATTTTATTGCATATCCTTGTAAACAATGGACCACTTTCAACATCAGGCTAAGACATCTGGCAGTCTGATTATAATAAGAGGGGAAGGTATCCCTGCCTTACAAGTGTCCCCACGATGCAACAGAACTCACCCAAACCTTCTTTTTCTTCGTAGGTTTTGTTGGGTAATTTGGTCCCAGGCACTCTGGGTGATAGCTGTTTCGGCACTTGTTACACTCCAGCAACTGCTATGGAAACATGGAAAACAGCAGCAAGTCAAGCCTAGATGCTCCAGTAGTTGCTTTAGATCAGAGCTTTCCAAACTGTGTCTCATGACACATTAGTGTGTCAGCTGCTGTGTGTAGGTGTGTTGTACGAACACTCCCCATGCTTTTCCCGGGGCTGGAAAAGGGATAGTTTAACCTCCAGTTTGCTAGTAAAACTGAATTACTATGTTGCAAAATGATGTATGTCTAAAAAGTGTGTCACCAACATGAAAAGTTTGGAAAGCTCTGCTTTAGACATTTGATGACTCCTAGTTCAACATGAGGAAGCTGTGTTGGGGAAACTTAGCATCCCTGGCGGCCATCCCTTACAATGCCACAAACCCCACATTCCAGAGGAACAAAAGGAGACAGGCAAGCTCATCAAGGGACTCCGGCTACCTTGGTGGCCTGATGCTGCCTCCCACACACATGGCAGAACTTGCAGCGACGACAGCACCAGTTTTCCAACTGGTCCTCCAGGGGGCGCTCACTGTCCTCCAAACAGAACTTGTGGAAAGGCTCACAGCACACCTGGCAATACACAAACTACAAGGGAAGGAGCAAGTCAGTAGGTCAGCCACATCCTGCAGCAGTTGTGCACTTCAACTATTTGCCCATCAGCTTGCCCTGGATGGCTGGCTCCAGAGGGAGAGGGAGGAGGAGGAGAAAGTCTTTGGTCACCCCACCCTCATGGTTTGGTCCCCAGGTTCACATAACAGTTGCTTCAAAGAGGCTTAGAGAGCCCTCTTCCACCACCAAGGTCCGCACCATTTGTCTGTGGGCTGTTTTATCTCCAGAGCCCCTCTGCAAGAGCAGCATGTATTAGTGAAGCTACAAAAGGCCAACTGGTGACTAGAGACATAAGTGCTTATCTGACACCACACCTCCTGCTTTGAGAGGTAGGTAAAGAAGCATTTCAAATGGTAGTTGAAGCTGCAGCTCTAACTGATGGCCTTTATTCAGGATTCAATTCCAGCTTCAGATTTCCTTTAGTTTTAGGTAGCTGAAATAATATCTCACAAACACATACACCAGACAACTTGGTTTGGACTGTCCCTGTGGGACCTCACCCTTACCTCCACATGCCCACTGCTGGCACAGAGGAAGCAGACCACCCTGGGAGTTATCGGGACAGAGGTCAGGATACCCAAACCGCCCATTTCCCAAACGTTCTCAGCCTCACAGTCCTCCTAAAAAACACAAAAGGAAGAACATGGAAAGGGAATTATCCTTACACCAGGCCCAGGGGTGGTGGAAATGACAAGAACTGGAGCAAAGCAGGAAGATCCTATACACATCACTATGAAAATGTTTTGTTTGTCAAAGCTTTTGTTATATACAAAGGAATGTGCTGGATGGAGTTACTTAACCTCGGTTCTCTCCACACCAGTGATACATACCTAGACATCTTCTAAAAGGCACGTGCCAGCAGTATATGCATGCCAATGTACTGCCTAACTAATGCTGTTGCTAACAATAAAGACTCTCCTTGGGCATTAAGAGCCTCAGGAGGCTGCCTCGGTTTACGGAAACTGCTGGTATTCCCTTTTGTATTCATCACTCTTTCTCATCCTCCTGTGTGCTATCTTAAGAAGCAACAGGCTCTACAGAAAACTAAACAACTTTCGCCAGAACAGCTCTTTGTAGAAAGATGGGAGTTTCAAGGAAGAGATGTCGCCACATTCTACAAACCCCCAAGGCCAGGTTTCTGGTGGAGAAAGGCAGGGGCACCTCCCCAAACCACCCTGTTACCTTGAAGTCTACTCGGATCCTGTGGACTCCATCTATGAGGGGTTTCTGTTTGGAGCTGTTCCCATTTGATAAAGTGCTCAACAGGTTGAGGGTACCATTATCTGGCTTGCTGACTGGGGGTGGTCTCTCCTGGTGAAAGAGGGCAAAAAAATGGCATTTTCTTTGCTCAAGCAGCAGAAGGAAAACCAGCATTCAATATATATGCAGTTAGTTATGGGCTGGAATCTAAGGAGGACTCTCTTCTTTCACATTTTGAAAAGCAAAGAGCAACAGGGGTTTCAGAAACTGGAAAGCAAAATCTGAAATTTTGAATTGGTCTGTCTTGTTTTGAAAGCAAACTCAATCCAGTAGGTATCCATCCCCAAACATGAACTGGAATCTATTAGTGTTAAAGGTGCATGGCCTTGTCTTTTCTGGGGGGAAAGGCCATTCCATGCACAAACTACAGTGGTGCCTCGCAAGACGAAAAGAATCCGTTCTGTGATTCTCTTCGTCTAGCGGTTTTTTCGTCTTGCGAAGCAAGCCCATTGAAGGATTAGCGCTATTAGCGGCTTATCTGCTGATCGGATCAGCTGATAAGCGGCTTAGCGGCTTAGAAAAAGGGGGGGGAGGGAAAAAAACCAGCAGGAACTCGCAAGACATTGTCGTCTTGCGAAGCAAGCCCATAGGAAATTTGTTTTGCGAAGCACCTCCAAAACGGAAAACTCTTTCGTCTAGCGAGTTTTTCGTCTTGCGAGGCATTCGTCTTGCGGGGCACCACTGTATTGGCGGCGGCGGCGGGGGGGGGGGCGGAGAGGGAAAAAAACCATAGTGAGAAACATCATCATCTGCACACCAACCTGAACTTTGGAGAGTCAAGCAAAAGGATCCCTAAGAGCCTAGAGCCACTGTAAAAGCAGCCCATCTGTAGGTGATGCCATCACAGGGTCAGAACTTGTACCAAAGGGCATCCTCAACTTGTGCTATCTTCATGGGCTCTCTAAAAGCCAGGAAAGCTACATGCAAGGAACCAACTATGAAGAAAGCTCTTTCTGTTCACTGGAGACATAGAGCAACTTGCAGGTTACCTTTTCTTTTGGCTTCTGTTTCACTGGTAAGCTTGGACGAGGAGTTATTTTCTTCTGTCTGCTTTGCTCGATCCCTAGGAAAAGTACAAATGCAGTTTGTTAAAAGCCAAGAGTTGCTTCTAGCAGTCAAACAGAATTTGGGGACTTAAGGAGACAACAGCAACTTCTTAAGACGCTGTTGTGGAAAGCTGAAAACAAAACACAGTGAACTAGCAATTCCAATTTGTTAGGGAGGAGTGGGCACTATAGGATTTCCTGCAGCTCGCCACACACTTGCTAACCTGCCCAGGTGTGTCCAAGGCTGCTCTTTCCTGACCCACTTAGGAGCCCAATTAGTACAGAAGATGTGGTCACATCTCTTCCATGGAGTCCAGAGGTGGGCTGCTTGACTTTGCAGAGGCAGCTAACAACTACCTTTGCTGCAATTGAATACCTACCCACTTCTGGTGGTGGAGCTGCCTTCTTCTTGGGCTCAGCAGGGATGGTTTTGGGGGCTTCCTTTTTTGGTGGGCCTGTACTAGGCGGTGGGGTGGGAGGCACCTGCGTGGGGGGCGGTGCCTGCTGCTTGCCAGCCTTCCGGGCTGCAGGGGGAGGGGCCTGCTTGGTGTCTGGGGGAGGCGGAGTCAGTGGTGGTGGGCCCTCCTCACTCTTCTCCTCACTGGGCTTCCGGGCAGGTTCACTGCCCCTTTTGGAGGCATGATCCTCTTTCGCCAAGGTGAGCTGAGGAGCAGCTGCTTTCTGTCCAGCCTCTGGCTGGCTCTTCCCAGCATGGATCTCTTTCTTTTCACTGGACTTGGATTTCTTCTCTTTCTTTTTCACAGCTGTAAAGCAAAAGCAGCACCTCAGGTGCAATGACTGATAGCACAGCCTATGGCACTGGCCTCCCCCAAGTGACCGACAGCCAGAGGGGAGGGTGGTGCCTAAGGATACGCCAGCCTGCCCACACTGCCTAGATGGAGCTGAGGCTGAGGCTGAAGCAAAGACTCTGCAGCTGTTAACTATGCCTTTCTCTCCCCATCACAATAGAAATAAGGAAAAAAAGGCACCTACCTTTGGCTTGCTTCTGGAGATAGGCTTTTGATGGCATCCACTGCAAATTCTGACACTTCCTCATCCTAGGGGGGAATAAAGGAAGGAGATGGCAATATGCATCACCCGTCACAAACAAGCCTTTGGATTCCCAGGCATGTTGCAGGCTGCTGCATCTCAAGTGGAAAGATATCTGCTTTGGAGCCATGCCAAAGTTCGAGATCAATGGCAGACCAATCTGGCTAAAAGGATGAGAAAGATCGCCCCAGCAGCACCATCTCTGCTATGTCAGCCTTTCTGCTATCCCGAAAAGCAACTACTTTTGAAGCATCTTCAAAAAGCCTTACTTTCAAGATGCGAAGAAGATAACTGTTCTCCCTCTTTGTTTAAGATCTGAAACCTTGCTCTGAGGTTTGGCCAAGCCACTGTGAGGAAGGCTGCTCAGAGGAAGCATGCTGTGGCACATATTCACCCAGGGGATCAACTCTCCACACTACACTTTAGTTTTCACGTTCAGCAGAATACACAGCAGGGTAAATCCAAAATCTGAAAAGGCTGAAGAAAAGAGGAGGTAGATCTCTCCACTGCCCCACCCAACCCTGTCCATTTCCCTGCCACTCTCTTGAGAGCCCCCAACTGCCACTTTGAACTCCAAGAGGAAGGAAAGGCAGCAGCCAAGCTCAGAGGATGACAAAGTCACTAGTCTTCTGCTCCTTAGCTCTTCTTTGATGCAAGTGAAAGGATCTTCCTCTGGCTAAATATTTTATAGGAAACAGGGTAGAAGCACCATAAACCAACAACGGAGGGCCTTATTCCCAGAGCAACGGGAGGGCAGGGGTGGGCTTCACACCCACACACTTACTTGCAGCACTGCTTCTTGATGTTCCGCCCACCAAACTTTGGCTTATCCAGGCAATTTGTGCAGACACCACAGTCCTCTGGGACCTGGCAGCCTGGGCACTGCCCACAGCGCCTTGACCGCCTGCCTTTCTTCACAGGGGGCTCCTGGGGGGCCTTGTTTCTGGTAACTGGCTTGATAGGTTTGATGGGAGGTGCAAGGGGCTCGGCATCTTCTGAACCTGCAACTGAGGACTTGTCTGTGAAATGAAAGACCAGCTATTAATTCAGCAATCAATAAAGGAGAAGTGAGTCCTCAACAGAACAGACTTTGCTGGCCATCGCTGGTTTCTCAGAACAGTTTCACAGCGGGGCCCATCCAGATTTCCTAGAAACACAACTCCTTCATCCTACAGCCTCGCATACCTTCCCTTGCCACTGATGCACCCTTGGAGAAAACAGCATAAATTCAGACACTTACCATCGTTCCCCATGGAAGACAGTATCTTCTCTCGTTCTTCCCATGGTAAGGCACTCAGAGTGGGCATGTCATCTGGAAAGACGGCTCGCTTGCGGCCTAGTGCTACAGCTGCCCTTCTGCAAACATGCTTTATGCGTGGCCCTCGCACAGAGGTCTCTGAAGAATCACTCTCTTGACCCTAAATTCCAAGCAGGGCAAGAACACAGGAAAAGGCTGTTAAGAAACAATCAACCATCCCACAGGGAGCGATTCAAGTTCAAAAGTAAAAGCAGTTTGTCCAGCAGAAGGTTAAAGATCTCTGAACCTTCTCTAAATGTGTTTTCAAATGGAGGACACAGCAGAAATCAGAAGTAGTCCCCCCCCATGAACAGTAAAATTTTAAGTGTAAAAATACTTAGCTAAGGCTAAGACTTGCAAAGAAAGGAACAATTCCTGCCACTACTTACATAAAATGCATCAAACAGCTAGTTATGCACCTCATGCGTGACCAAAAGCCCACCAAATCCTACACCTGTTAGAAAAGTGCAACAGCTTTGGGGAGACATCTGGTAACTGCCATGCATCCCTTGGCTGTTGTGTATTTGTGTGTGTGTGTGTGTGTGTGTGTGTGTGTGTGTATGTCTGGCCAGGGTGGGTTGAGATAGTCTTTGGTAAAAGGTAAGTGGAAGCATGAATAATAATAATAATAATAATAATAATAATAATAATAATAATAATAATTTATTATTTATACCCCGCCCATCTGGCTGAGTTTCCCCAGCAACTCTGGGCGGCTCCCAATCGAATGTTAAAAACAATACAGCATGAAGGTAAAAGGCTGCAGTGAGAAAACTCTCACCAGTAATTCAAAAAGGAGCCATTGCTTTCCCTTGGGATGGGCAAGACATGAGATCAAGGCAACAGGAAGCTTCAAAAGGACACCTCAGTGGGAACTGTGACTCCAAAGCAGAGGCAGCTAAATGATGATCTGAGGTCACGCTCTGGTTTGCTTACAAGGACCTAGAAACCTGAGATGCTGCACCTACTCAGGCCACTTATGTCAAGAGCTTTGGCCTCCCCCTCACGGTGCCAGCCAGGCACTGAATGGCCTTCTATTGTCGTAGTTATTTCCCTTTATGTGCTACCTCTTTTTCAAACCACTACTTTGGGGGTAAATACCTGTCCTTTTGGCTGATCCACCTGCTTCAGGGACTTGCTCTTCTCAATCTTATACAGCTGGGCTTTTGCTTTCTTGAGGAGGCTGGCCACCCTCTTGTCAGTCATTGGAAGTTTGTCTGCATGAGCCAGCACTGAGCTGATGGAGGAATGTTTCACAATGTTGACTGAAGCAGCAGCTGGGAGACGCAGGGATTCTTCCTTTTCCATGGAAGGAGCAGCCAATCCAAGTTCCAGACTGGATTTCTCTAACCCCCCTCGGCCTTTCTTGGGCAGTTTGGTCTTGATGATGGCTGCTGCTGAGTCTACAAGAACCACAGCAGGCACATCTGCTGCTGGATCAGCAGCCGCCAATTTCTTCCGGCCTGCAGTTTTTTTGGCAGAAGAGGAAATGGCTACATCTTCACGGACGACTTTTCCTTTGGAAACTCGAGTCAGTGGGAACAAAGTTGAGCTGCTCTGAATCTCTGGAGCCTTTTTCCTTTTCTCTTTCCTGGACTCCCGCTTATTCTCTTTCTCCCTCTCTCTATCCCTCTCTCTGCTCTTTTCCTTCTCAAGACCTTTGTCACTTTCTTTATCTTTGGATGGTTCCTCACTGGAGGCTTTGTCTCTGTTCTTGCCTCTCTCCGTTTGGGGACTTGGTGTGAACCATGGAAAGAGGGGAGTGGGGCTCCCGGATGAGAAAGGCTCAGCCGGAATGCTTGCCTGCTTCCTCGGTCTCTGGCTTTTCTCTGCCGACTCCCCAGGATGGGAGAGAGAATGGGATGGAAAAGTAAAAGTGGAGTTTAAGGCACTGGTGGTAAGGGAACCCACAGGAATGCTTGTCAGCGAGGAAGAAACTGATGAGGATGGAGTGAGAGTGGACAGGTCAGAGGTGCTTAGTCTTCCACTTCTCGTCCTCATGGAGTGCGAAGGAGATCTGGGTTCTGATCGAATTGGGCTGAACCCTCTCTTCTTCCGCTTCTTCGAAGAGGATGCTGCTGCAGTGCTTCCTGCTGCCGATCGACTAACAGAAGAAGGCAAAGTTACAGACTCAAAGATGCGTGAGTGGGCCTCACTTGGGGTGAACCTTGGAGCTCGTAGCAAGGGGCTCCTTTTGTGTAGGTCGAATCTTGTTCCAGAGTGAAGAGGAGAAAACAAGCGGGCTGGAGCTGCAGCTCCAGGTGTTGAAAAACCAGAGGCAAAGCCAACATCCTCAGGGGTCAGCGGAGGAGGCCTGAAGTTATCAAAGATGGGCTTGCGGATGAGACCTTCTTTGGCATACTTGGCTGAGGAAAAGTACTGGGGTTCGGACCGAGAGTGCTTTAGAGAGGTCCAACGGAATGTTGGCTCTCGAAGAATCGACTTCCGCTTTTCTTGCATGGGAGCAGCTGAGGAGGGCAGAAAGGGCGATGCCAAAGGGATGGTGGGGGGCATAAGCCAAGGGGCATGGTCTGAAATGCCGGCAGCTGGCTGGAGTGGTGGCGGTGGGGTGAGGAGCGGTGGAGGAGGAGAGGAAGACGATGACTGCTGCTGCTGGGACACACTTTGGAGGCTGGGCAGTTTTTTAGCTGCTTTGGGCACAAAATTTCTCTCTGCCATAGAAAACCTCCTCCTCCTCCTCTCACCACTCTCGTTATCAGGGGAAGGGGATGTGGGCAACGGAGGGTGAACTTCTGGAGTATTGCTGCGTTCTTCAGATAAGGCCTGCATCTCTTCAGAGGCCTGAGAATCTGTGGACGTGTCAACACTGGGACTGCTGGACCGTGAGGAATCTGAAGACACCTGAGAGGAGTGCTGAGAGGCGCCGCTGGACTTCTCACTGGACCCACAAGAGGGAGCACTGAAGCGGCTATTTGGTGTGGATTCCGGACGGGCTATTTTGATTGGTGGATCATAGTCTTCATCTTCAATGAAGCGCTTGGGAGTTTTAATGATCCGCGAAGAGATCGCACTCACCACTGGCATGATGAACTGCCGGATGTTTTTGAGCTGCGTCCTCCCCTTCCGGCCTTGAAGCTTTGCTGCTTCTTTCTCGATCTTCTTCTGGGCCCCCTTTTTAGCCCTCTGCAAGAGTTGCTTGGCAATCGTAGCATCCGTCCTCTTGGAGGAAGGGATGATCCTCACAGGCCTGCGGGGGCTCTGCCTCACAGCTGGCTTCTCATCCTTCGACAGGGGCGAGACTCCATCTTTCTCCTTTCGCACCTTCTGGGCCTTCTCTAACGGAGAACTCACAACTAGAGCCGGTGCGGTCTTCAAGCGATCAGAAGATGGTGGCCTTCCTCTCCTGCGTACAATCTGAACCCCTTTTCTTCCAATCTGGAGCTTTCCAGATTTGAATTTAGACTTCAGTGGAGAGAGTTTTCCTGCTCTTAGTTTCTTAATTTTTGCAGCATGCTGAAATGTAGTGGAAGGCGCTCGCTTTATTTTCTTTAGATTCTCTTTTTCCTCCTTGCCTCCTTTCTGAGCATCTGGAATGACCTCTTTGCGGGTGATCTTGAACTTCACACTGCTAAGTGCAGGAGGCCTCCCTCGTCGCTTTTCTGCACTTTTCAATTCTTTCCTCTTTAATTTTTCCATGGAGATGGGTTCTGGTTTGCTTGAAGGTGAATACACAGGTGAGGACTCTGAGAGCACAACTGAACTTCGGTCTGAGCTGTTTCGGGGTCTCCCACGAGGTTTGCGTGCGCTAGGCTTGGCTGAGGCTGCAGGTAAAGTGAAGGAAGGGGAAAGAAAGTGCACATTCAGCTTCTCTGCAAGATGGGAATAAGGGTGTGCGTTTCAAAGTCACACAATATGCAAACAGGCTACTGAAACCAAAGAAAACAAAAGTTTTTAAACAAGCATTATATATAATGCTTGTTAACTGCTGGAACCAATAGCTTCTGCTACAGGAAAAGGATTTCTCTCCAGTTGACTGTTAAAGTACTGTAAGTTTTCCCCACCATGAAAGCTAGTAGCTCTGGAGATTAGTTGGTCAGTTCCACTTGTTTCTTTCCAAAAATGTAGACTAAGGATAGTATTCAGGATAAACCAAATTGAAAGCCCACTATGTATTGTTGCATTGTTTACTTTTAAAACGTTGCTCATGCTAAAGACAAATGAGAGGTATTATACAATATGCACTTGATTTGACACCTATTTAAGTACTCAACCCATCAATCCTTGCAATCCAAAGGCCCCCCATCCCTGTAGCAGAGCTTAGTCACATCCCTACAGATAAGGTGGAGAGAGATAACATGTGTTACCTCAACGGTTTGCAGCATTAGTGCAGTCTTCAGAACAGGCCCATATAGACCGTTTTAAGAAAAAACTCCCATGAACCTGACAAGACAGTAGCAAACTGAACATACCTGTGGGAGATTTGGTGGGACTTTGTCCTTTGGCCTCATCATCTGAACCAAAGCCTATGAACTGCTCATCCTGCAAAAGAGAGAGAGAGGCAGTTTAATAGACTAGAAATATCTACAGCAATGCTGATTGCTTGGTCCCAGGTAAGTGGAGGATGAAAATAAGTAGTAACAAGCCCCACAGGGTGGGGGTGGGGTGCTAGAGTACCACCAATGTAAGGCTATCAGTGGCTACTGGTCATGATGGCTGTAGACCAGTGTTTCCCAAACGTTTTTGGGCAACGGCACACCTGTGTACTAAAAAAAAATCTCGCGGCACACCACCATTAAAGCCCCGCCCCGTGACGTCAGCGCGCAGCGTCACGCCGGGAGGGACGCACAAAAGTGAACGTTTTTTCCCTCGGCAGCTGCTCTCAGCTGCACTCAATCCGCCTCCGCGCAGGCTGAGGGAGGGAGGGAGGGGCGCGTGTGACCCGTCTCTGCTGGGAGACCAAACCCAGCGAGACAGAGTCGCGCGGAGGCGCCCAGGCAGCGCTGCCGGCTGCGAGGAGGAGCGCCAGGCAGCAGCAGGAGGCGCGGCCTCTCCTCGCCGCCCCCGCCCCGCCTCTCGCCGCCCGACTCGCCCGCCTCCCTCCAGGCATCTCGCGGCACACCAGCCGGTGTCTCACGGCACACTCGTGTGCCGGGGAACACCGGTTGGGAAACACTGCTGTAGACTACTTCCAGTATAGGAATCAGCATACTTTTGAATACTAGTGTCTGGGCAGCTGAAGAGAGTGAAGAGAGTGCTGCTGCTGCGCTTATGTCCTGCTTCCTGATGGACTTTGCATAAGAATCTAGTTGGCCCCTGTAAGAATTGATGTTTTAGATGAGCCTTTGGTCTGATCCAGCTGCAGGGCTCTTTTTGTGTTCTTAATGCGCACTCAGCTATATATGATAATGAAACTGTGTCTTACAAGCCACAAGGGAAATGCTGGATAAAATCTAGGACTGAAGGGCAGGACATGAAAACGCATGAATGAAACTGAAAAGCACCACACAGAGGCTGCCCTCTCTGGAAAGGCTATCCGACGATCACTGGCCTATGGCCACTTCTGCTGCATGGACCACATGGCAGCCACACTCCTCTTCTACAGTAACCACTTATGCTCACCAGCACAGAACTAAATGATCAAACTCACAGCCACAAGGTATGGTGTTGGCCACATCCTAAACAGGATCATACAAACTCATTGAGGAGGGAAGGCTTATCAACAGCTACTAGTCAGGATGGCTAAAATGGAACCTCTGTGTCCCTGGATGCCAGATGCTGAGAAACAATCAAGAGGGAGGGGGGTGGAGCTGCTTCTTGCATGTGGGTTCCCAGGAGCATCTAAATGACTGCCAGTTACTATTATGCCAGACTAGATCCAATTATTGTGGCTTTAACCTGAAGCTAAAAGGACACCAGCCATCCCATCCTGCAGGTGCTAGTTCTCCCAAATTTCAGGGGTGGGGGAACTCCTCTACTTGCCTGTGACATTAAACACTGATAACTGCCGGCATCTTGAGTAACAACATCAGTCTATTGTTTATTTCCAAAATGCGTGACACTGTGCCGGGCAGGGTCCTTTGGGGAAACACAGCATATCCTTCTGCCATCTGCCAAAAATGAGACAGGCCACCCAAGGTCAGTATAGCAGGGAAATCCCTGTACCAACTGCGACAAAGATCCTCCTTTCCCCAAGTGTAGCTCCCTAAGCAGGAAGTGGCAACTGTTCAATTATCTGAATGGAAAGAGGTGTGCTTTGGGACAAATAAGGCGGCTGACAAACCTTGCTGGCTCTGCTCATGTGTGGTCCCAGTTGCAGGCATTTTACTTCCCCCATAAACCTTAATGGAAGAATCAACTGCAGGATTCAAACTGGATGGGAAGAGTTCACCGCTGGCAACCATTCCAAGCAGAACACCATACACAGGGTGAAGTGGCAGGAGGGTCCCCTCTACCTCAAGCAGAAAGAAGCCACTATGGCAGCAGGACCCGGATAGCCTAAACTGGAAGTGCCATTCCTGCCTGATAGGTCTGACAGGAGGAGGGCTGGAACTACACCCCCAATGAAAGAAAGAGAGGAGGAGGCACCTGTAGCAGCCTTTGACTCATACAGTGGTACCTCAGGTTACATACGCTTCAGGTTACAGACTCCGCAAACCCAGAAATAGTACCTCGGGTTAAGAACTTTGCTTCAGGATGAGAACAGAAATCGTGCTCCGGCGGCGTGGTGGCAGCCGGAGGCCCAATTAGCTAAAGTGGTGCTTCAGGTTAAGAACAGTTTCAGGTTAAGAACGGACCTCTGGAACGAATTAAGTACTTAACCCGAGGTACCACTGTATTCCAAGCTCTTTACAGCTATCAAGCCTGGAGGCTTATGGTGATCACTTAACTCAAGGTCATCCAGAGGACCAGACTTCATTTTTGTGTGTGCACTCCTTCAGCATACTTTTTGGGGGTAAATGGAGTACCCTGGCTTTGCCCAGAACCACAGGTGTTGCTTTCAGTTCTCCATGTTTAAACTATAGCAGGTCACCCTTGCAATCTGTTATTCCCAGGGAATGCAGATCATTCCATTGCCACCTAAGGGTATGTGCACAAGCATACCACACACACACACACAGAGAGAGAGAGAGAGAGAGAGAGAGAGAGAGAGAGAGAGAGAGAGAGAGGTGTGTACTTGATATAGGAAGAAACATTAATTCTGGGAATAGCTGTGCTACAGGCCATAGCTAGGAACAGCTGATTCAAGATGAGAGTCATCTGCTGGAAGTCAGTTCTAGAAAAGCAACTTGAGGAACAGCTGCTTTTTGGCTGCCTTTCTTCAACATTCACAACACTGGACTGCAAAGAGGTGGCTTGTTTTTCAGCATTACGTCAAGCAGCAAATTCTCTTACTAGCATTGGCAGGAGGGAGGGGTAGGATGTGTACAGAAAAGCAGGGAACATGCCTGCAGATTTCTCTAAAGCAGAATATTTCATGAAAGATAAATTCAGCTGCAGCCTCTGCATCTGAGCTGAATCAAGCAGAGCTGCGTAAAGAGAATTGCTGTGGTGAAAGCGCATCACTCACAGGCCCTGGTTTTGCACACAGCACTGCAAAGAGCAGCAGCTTCATCATATCTCCTCTGCCAGCCACTCCCCTTGGACACGTGGGGCTCCCTGCAAGAAGTAAACAATGTTCGGCTGAGGAAGGACTGAGGCTTCCTCTACAGAGCTGGCCGAAAATTACAGCTGGTTAATATCAACAGAGACTGCTCTGCAAAGCACAAGGGTAGCCTTTGTAGCTACTAAGCTGGGAGAAAGATCCATGGACAAGCAAGCAGGGAGAGAAGTTTGGGCATGTGACCAAAGCTTCAATTCTTCCACTTCCCCCTTCCTAGAAAGCAAGCACATCAGTCTCAGGCATCCTGAAAGGAACAGCAGCCTTGACTAACAGCTGGAAAGCCAAAGTTGGGCTCTAACAGCTCCAAGGGAGGCAGTTCAAAAAGATCCAAGGCTGTAATCCTCCAGCCACTCTTTGCAATGATTTCCTGCTGTTGTGAGTCCAACTTAATGAGGAAGAGAGGGAGGCAGAAAGGCAAAGCAATTCCAGACTACCTAGGGATGAAATCTGGGTATCCCAGTTCTCAGCTCTGTCTCAAAACACTTCAACAACACTTTGTGCCTTCATATTTCAGCAACTCATCTTAATCCCTCCAAGCAACAAATTCTGGATCACAACCGCATCTCACTGAATTTCTGGCCTGCGGTACTGTTCCATGCTCAGCCACTGAACTCTTTTCTGTTTTGATCGCCAGCCACCAAGAAGCAGAACCTTAAGTCTAGTTGCAGATTTCTAAATTAAGAATGGGATAGATAGGTGTTTGAGCAATTGAAGAATGCAATGTAAGGGCATATATTTAAACTGTTATATAAATTATGATACAGCATTTGGCCAGACCATATAGAAATCTTTCCTTGAGAGCCTTGTCAACCAACTTGAACATAATCATTTTTATGCATAAGTCTTCTTCTTATTCTACTGGGTACAAAATGATCCCAAAGTGAAAGTTTGATATTTTTCCTCTTTACCATTAAGCATCCCACACCTAAGCTCTGTAATATACAACCCCATTATATATTTTTTGCATGATTTCATTGGTGTAGGTTGTTAAATACTATGACCTTATCTCACAGAGATCCTTTTGGAAAGACTCTTTCTCTTAAGCTTGTATATTACAAGTGCACCAGAGTTGCCGCCTTCTTATTTATACCAAGCTGTGTGGGAAGCAGCTTCCCTATGGCACTATCCCACTGCCCGTGGTGGTGTATGTATGAAAACATCACAAACATGTCAGTTCCCCTCTATCTGATCAGCTGGTGAGAAATAGACAATAGACCAAAAACAAAACAAAACAATCCCTCCAAAAAAACCCAACCCAGAAAACATTCCTTGACCTAACCTTTCCTTCCATGGTTCCTTATATCCCCCTTTTCTCATGTTTTTTCAGTTCACCTTGTCTATCGCAACAACTTTTATATACTTTATTATTTCTTACTCTGCTGAAAATCTTCCCATCCTGCTAGGTAAATTGTTTACTTATAGTACTTTCCCATATATTCCATAAACAACATCTAGTCCTCTTTATAGATTTTGCCATTTTGGTTTCTTATTCTAGTAGTCATCCCTGCTAAGCTCTGCATATAACAGTTTAATGTGCCATTCACTCAGCAGTAGGTTAGAGGGCCAAACACCCTCTTTTACAAAATATGAAAATGGAGATTCATCAGCTTCTGTCTGATGTGACAGATTCTTTCACTTTCAAGGGGCCTTATATAATAATTCCTGTATTGGGTGAAGCGAACATAGCCATGGATTGGGTGAAGCTGCAATTTTCTTTTAATTAGTCAACAGCTTCATGGTCTGAGTATACGGACGTTGCACTCCTGGATCTCAAAGCCTTTTTCTGCAGCCACTCAAGTCACCAGGCTTGAAAAGAGTCTCCCTTCTTTCCCTTGTAAGAGACAATTCCTCCATCCCTACCCACAAGCATCTCCAGTGGGAATCTAGTGAACGATGACT
Organism: Podarcis bocagei; assembly: GCF_964188305.1. Classification (NCBI taxonomy): domain Eukaryota; kingdom Metazoa; phylum Chordata; class Lepidosauria; order Squamata; family Lacertidae; genus Podarcis; species Podarcis bocagei. Next base: position 16,850,377 of record NC_138141.1, on the reverse strand, counting down.
CAGGAGCCAGTGATTTAAGGTGGAAAAATTCCCAGTGCTTTTATTTTTCCACAGAAACTCTTCCGTTTCATAAGTTCACTATTAACAATGAACAGATGCCAACTGCGAACAAAACATTAGGCAAGATTGACAGTTTCAACATTTTTAGCTTTGCTTACTAAACACAAGTAAAACAGACATGCTGAATTTGATTAGTCTCTATGGCATCAGAAAATTTTCTGGTTCCAACTGATTTTTTTCCTAATGCAAATCACCTTATGCAAATCTGGGTAATTTGTACAGGATTCCCCCCCCCCCCAAGAAAACTCAAATCACTCCCAGGGTCTGTTGTTTCTTCTTACAACTGAGACAAAAGTGGAACCCATCTAGCTATGTTCCTTAAGCTTTAAAACAGGACAACTGTAGAAGGCTCTCCACCCTATCTGAGTGACCCAACAGGAAAATAAAGTCAATTGGGATTACAAAATGGTTGAGTATATATCATGCTGACCCCCCCCCCCAAGTAAGTTAGAAATGGAAAAAGAGATTGCAAGTCTGTAAGGCTTTGGGAGGGTTTAGAAAAACAACATGGCCCAAGCTGAGCTTTGCAGACAGACCAGAAGCACTCCATGTTTAAGCAGGCCATAGATTTGCTGAAGAAAGCCAGTCCAAGTTACCAGAGAAACAGGTGCATGAGACAAGGATCTATTTGTGCCAGCACTTAGAGGATTTATCAGTTTCAATGTAAAAGCATTCCCTCAACATACCTTGGCTTTTTGTTTCTCCTTCAGGAGCCAAGAGGAAAATGCAGCACCTTCTATATTAGATGAAGCAGCAATGAACCTAACTGACAGAGAAGCTCCAGAAAGAACAGCCTTTGCAGTAGCAGCAGCATTGCAACAGGGAGCCTGCTTCCTACCTACTTAAGAAGCTGGGGCTATGATACGGGTCTGTGCTAGAGCAGAAGCCAGGCAGCCCAAGGAAAAGAGATGGGGAATAAGTAGGCTACACTGCTTTATAGCCCCCACAAGTCATGACTCCAGTTTGGGTGCTGTCCCTTCCTGCAGAAAGTGTCAGTTGGGAAGGGCTTTCCCTCACCCTTCTCATATCTTTTGGCATTATTGTCTTCAGACTTCCCCATTTTCTGAGGCTCTTCATCCCGGCTTTTGACACCTGAGGTGTACATTTTAGGACACGCATTATTTCTGTAATTTTAAGTTGTTTTAAATTATTTTTAACATCGTGTTTTAATAGCTGCAATGAAGATGGGTAATAAATTATAATGCTAATAATAACAGCATGCAAACCTTTCACTAATTAAGTTTTTTCAGATGATTCAAATAGTTATGCAGAAATGATAATTCTCCCAAGATCCATCTAGAGTCCTGGCAGACTTTCCTCTCTTAAAGGATTAACTTCCATCACAAAGGATAAGTCTTCTTCCCTGTTTCCTGATTTCTAATCTTTATGTATCACTTTTTGGTGTAAGTGGATAAAAGGTAGGAAATAAAAGAAAACCACCCTAAATATTTTTTTAAAAAACTATAAATAATAAAAACAAAGATCAATAGCTAAATACAAATAAAGAGAGTGTGCGTCTTTAAATGGTATTTGGGGGCCAATCCAAAGCTTCAGAGATCCAAAGATTCCTGGTTGCAGCCCAGGGGCTTCTGACAACCCAAAACAACTGCCCCCACTCCCTGTCCCCAGGTTCCCAACTAACTGTGCAGCCACAAAAGAATGCCAAGCCACAGCAAGGAACGCAACTTATATATAAATGACATACACAGTGGAGCTCCATCACTTGAAATAGACAACAAGCAGCCAAGACTAATAGCAAAGTAAGAATAATGTTAAGTCTTCTATCAGAACCCTTACACTTCTAGGCTCCCCCTGGAGTCCAGACACAAACATACCCCAGGAACCTCCTTCAACAGGGACTGCAAGGATAAGGGGTCCCACAGGTGTGCAAAGGAGTGCGGAGCCGATGTTTAAAAAGCTTACGCATTTATTCCCAGGTGTTTACAATAAAATTTAAAATACATAAACATCAACAATACAGTATTCAAGAAAGGCAATACAAAACATGTTAACACAATTCAGCTATCACCCTGAAAAAGGATCAGAGAGGGAAACCATCATACCAATAGCTAAATTATCATTTCAATAAAATGATAAGAGAATCAGATATTGGCTGCTTATTGTCTATGCCAAGTTAAAACCTGATAAAGCTTTTTTTGGGGGAGGGACACTGTTATTATGATTATTTTATTATTATGCTGTTTATTATACTTTTTGTTATGTTTTTATTTTTACGTTCCATGAAATGTTTTCTTAATGTTGTACACTGCCCTTGGATCTTTGGATAAAGAGTGGTATATAAATTGAATTAATCATCATCATCATCCTGGGATAGCTCAGTGAGTAAAGCATGAGACTCATCTCTGCGTTGTGGGTGGACTAGATGACCCTCATGGTCCCTTCTAACCCTATGATTCTAATAAGCTGGGCATCTGGCAGAATTTGTGGAGGGTGTTCCACAGATCAAAATGTTCTAGCTTCTGTTGCCTTCCCAGTCTGTGTGACAGACAGTCATGCAATGGGTGCAGCAATCTGCAGCATGCAGACAGAGTAATAGAAACTTCTGCATTTGTTACTTCTCTACCTGTCATGCAGCTTTCAAGAGCACAGCACAGGAATCTTGCAAGACCAATACTGCTGGTGAGCCCATTCACCTAAACCCTTCCACAACTGGCACATTTCAACAAAAGCTGTGCCTCTGCTCTTGTGATAGTTAACAAATAAGGAACCAGCACCCCCTACAGCTGCCATGTGCTAAAGAGAAAAAACTCCACCAGCCCAGGCCAAGGAGGGTCTGCATATCCTGATTAACATCTTGCATCAGCCATGATGAAGGACACCCCACCCAGAGAATCTAAAGGCAGAAGACCCAATGACACTTGGACACCTTCTCCCCTGCTCCAGCAGCAGAGACAGTGATGAACCTGAACTGAAGGCTGAGCAAATGGTTCAACACATCTAGCAAAATGAGATCAACCATCCCTGGGCCCTACTCAGGAGGACAAAGGGAAAAAACCTGAAACATACTCCGGATCTAGAGGGCAGCTATAATAACCATCGCATGCTGCTGCAACACCCTTTTCTTTCTCTAGCTTGAATACTTGGCTGGACAGCTCCCTGCCTGCTTTGGCACACCTTGCCTTCATTGCCTGACCAGCTTCCCAGTCTCATCATATGACAGGAAATCCATCCATCCCACTCATGGTTGCTGAGGAGACAGCAATTCAGTCCCCTCCCAGCCATGTCCAGCCCAGTAACTCCTGGTGTGATAATTAACGTAGCAGCTGGGCTCAGTTCTGGAGGGTCCTAACAGTGCTTTGAGAAAATCGTCAGCAGACATTGGTAATTATCCTAACAAAAAGGGTATGTCAATGAACCGGATGTCGGGACTGGGTATCTTGTGGCATGAAGGAGTCAGTTATCTGAACAAGGCTACTGGAGAGTAATTCCAGTTGCTGCACTGTCTGGTATGAGTCTAACCCAGCAGACCAGTACCAGGAATTGAACCCATGATCTCATGTATGCTAACCAGTGCAATGCCACAACATAGGCACTTTTAAGATTGGGGTGGGAGACATCTCATGGATGGAGTGGGGGGTAGGAAGTGGTACGTGCCAGGAGCTTGGCCCCAGAAGATCAAAACGTCCCAACCATAGGGGTTTTTTTTATTTACAGGCTCCTGCATTATGTGAGTACGGCAGGGATAGCCACTGTGGTGCCCTCCAGATATTGCTAGACTCCCAACTCCCATCAGCCTCACTCAGCTTAGCCCCATGGTCAAGGATGATGAGAGTTGTAGTCCAACTAATGTCCGAAGGGCAGTGTTGGTTATCTCTGGGTTAGGTTATCCCTCTCTGGTCCAGGAAGCCCCAGCCCTAGTCCTGCTACCTCACCCATTTCCCCATCTAAAGTGACTGCTGCTCACAAGGGGGAGCTTCCCCCCTTGTGGAGGTAACAAACACATTGCTCTTGGGCAGCTCAAAGGATGGCCTCCTGTAAGCTTGCTGATATAGCTTCCATTCTTGTTTGTCTGCATGGCTCTTCTTTGCCAAAAACACCCCCTCACCTCACAATACAAACATATCTTGTGCAGCATTACTTGTGTTGCCTGTGTAGTATTGCTGGCCCCATAGCAAGACTTAACCTTACTCCTGTGAAGCCTCTTATTGCTGAGCACTGGGATGCCTTTACTGGAGGAGGTGCTCTATTTATGGGAACTAGAATATGACTATGGGGTGGAAAGAGTGCTTCTGCTGGTTCCTGTAAGTTGATTGATGCATTGTGTGCATTGCTAATGAGGGGATCTCATCACCAATTGATGGACGGCACCAGAGCTTTTACGGATACTCTGGGAGTTCTGTCAGTGTCATTACATTTTTGTTTTTGTTTGCACAGTTGTTGTTGTGCCACTGATTGTTGTTGTGCTACTGACTAGGCATAGAAACATAACTATATTAAACCAGCACTGAGTTTAATGTGCCGAGTTTAACTCTTTCCCAGAAGAATCTCATGTAGCAGAAGCACAGAATGGGAGCCCCTACCCATTATGTCCTTGAGAAATTATTTTGGGGGGAAGGGGGGGGACAGTCTTTTGGCTTTCTTAGTCTCCAGTAATGCTGTTTAAGACAAGACAAGATACTCTTCATGTTGGATGTTTTTATTTTGAGCAACTCCTAAGTTTTACAAATAAATAAATTCCTCTTTCTTCAAAGGTGCTCTATTAATTTAACTCCAGCAAAGTCCTATTGGACAGAGGTAGCACCTTTCATTTGTCTGCCATAAAGCACTGCTTTTGCAGAAGTCAATATAAGCCCAAGTGATAAAGACTGACTTGGCAGTCACATATTCCCCTGTTCCCCAAGTGCCAAGATCTTCTTTGGAAAAAAAGTCTGCAGAGTCGGAGAAGGTGGTTTGTACACAGCAAGCTTCGAGGTTCTAGGCAAGACTGGGGGCTGATGTTTTACTAACAGGAGCCAAGAACACAGGAGCCAAGAGCTTAGCTTTTGAGGTTTAATTATGCAGGATGCTGTCAGGTGGACTTTGGTAATATAGTGCCCTGAGCAGGGACAAAATCCCGCCCCCCCTAGTATTTCTTATTTTCACAAAAATTCCTTTTAGAACAGTTGCTTTTTAATGGATCTTCTCAATATTATTATTATTTTGCAATCCGTTGGCTTGGCACTCTAAGATAGGGAACTGGCTGCAGCACCCTAAACCCAGAGCGGCCGCCAGCTGAGAACATTATACTACCAGCTGACCAGAAGTACAACATACCAAGCAACAAAGTTGCTATGCGATCAGTGTAAAATGTACAATTCTGAGTGGCAAAATTTCAAAATTATGAAAGAAAAATATATTCAAACACAGTTCTGACCATCCCTTCCTGCAAAGATTTCAATAAAGTTCTTTAGCTTGCCTCCTAAAAAATTATGATCCATTCACCATTACAGTGCAATAGTGACATCACTGTTTTAGGTTACTTGTTTGTTTGATATCCTGTCCTTCAGTTGAACTTTGAAGGGGGAATTACAGCATATAAGGATAATAAAAAAGAAAAACATAACAGCTGCAAAAAAATTAATAAGATTCCCAATGGAATAGCCTAAAAAGAAAGTAGCATTAAAAGACCTCTGATGGGTACCAGAAAGGCAATTAAGATGTCATTTACATGCTAAGCTTCTTTCTCAAATACTTAAAACCCAGATGAATAGCAAAAATTAATTTTTTCATCATTAAAGTTGTATGAAACAAGTTCAGCATTGTTAAGTTTTAATTATGGGGGGGGGGAATAAACAGATGTGGGTCATAACATCTGTTGCTGAAAGAGAACAGAAGCTGCTCTGCTGCTCAGAGCACTTAAGTGGCCAATTCTCTGCTACATCACTGAAAGGCCTCAGAAAGGAAATAGGCTCTGCCACAACAAAAAATGCAAGACCATCAAAATCTCTGTCACCAAGGAAGGTGTGGCATACTGATATCAATATCAAATAATCTGAAATGAGTGGGACATGCCCCCGTCATTCAAATCATTTTGCATGCAATTAATTTTAGAAAAGTTGCGACAACATCAAGCATCCCAGTGGCAACTTCAGTCTAAGTTTCTCCAAGTCCTACCTGAATAAAACAAATCCAAACTGGAAGATCTAAGATAATAAGTGACATATTTGCAATAAAGGTTCCTTATCAGGTTTGTGTCACTGCACTGATATGTACTGATTCATCTGTAAATAACTAGGGCTCCATATTTTACATTTTTTTAAAATTACTACATCTACACAATTTGGTTAAATCAAATATATTCTGTCTCTGAATTGGACTACTTTACTGAGCATATGTCCAAAGCTTATTTTTAAAATGTAAAATGGAAAGTTTTTTTCTTAAAATATGTAACTGCCCCAATATGTCTCAGACAGGTTATTCCAGCTATCCTAATAGCAACACAGCTGTTGTAACAATGTTTTCACTTGAAAACCCCACTTTCCCAAAAAAGAGTAATGACTGAAAGAGCTGCTTATTTGAAGGACTCCTTTAGAAAAGAAAGAACAATATACTCAATAAAGTGGTTGGGACTGGATGTATGAAAAACCCAAGTTCAATTGTCTGGGCCTGGAAGCTAATCTTTCTCATTTATAAGCTATTTTTAAGAAATGAAGTGATACTATAATGAGCCCCATACCCATTTCTCTTGAGCTTCTTTGAGACTGGGTAAAGTCAGTTCTCAGCCTTGTGGTTTATTAATCTTTGCTTAGTTACAGCAATTCCATGCACACATTTTCACATGTAAATAAATCTGAAAAAAGACCTGATTTAAAACCTGTTTACATAAAATTATTGCATCCAACTGCTAAATTCATGAGGGAGATGGCACCTAGCACTGTCTAGGGCTTACCTCAAACTGCTCAAGAGGCTTATTCAAAGAGGAGCAGAGGCAGGTGCCTTGTCATTAGGTAGGAGAAGGTAAGCAGCAGGTTGTATCAACCACAGTAAAATCATAAATAAGTGCTGCATAACTGTTTACAGCCTTTGACTAATCAAACAATCTATGGCCTTTTAAACTGTGGCCTTTTAAACTTTTAAACTGGAGGGGTTATTGTTTTTGTTTGGTATTATGTTACATATAATATATGTTATGAAATATTATATATAGAGTGTGTGATTTTATATTGTAAACCACTCTGTTATCCTTGGAAGAAAGGCAAAACAGAAATTCAATAAACTAAACTAAACTAAACTAAACTAAACTAAACAAACAAACAAACAAACAAACAAACATAGGAAGCGGCCTTATATTGTCAGACCACTTAATCCATCTAGCTCAGTATTCTCTACAATGAATAGCAGGAGCTCTCCATGGTTTCAGGCATGCAACATTCCCAGTCCTACCTACCAATGCCACCGGGGCTTGAACCAGGGACCTTGTGCATATAAGCTAGATGCTCTACCACTGAGCATCTAAGGCCATTCCCATAAGGAATGATTTTGGGGGACAACTGTATAACAACCTTCTTCAGTTTGGAGCCTTCCAGATGTTTTTGGACTGCAACTATGCACAACCATACAGGCTGGGGCTGATAGGAGTTGTAGTCCAAAAAGCTCTAGAGGCTATCAGATTGGGGAACACTGCTGCAAAGCAAGCTACTTAGCCAGCCTCCCAACCTAAGCAATAGAAATACCCCATGGTATTGTATTCCAATATCTGAAAGGCGAACAGATTGAACATCCCTGTTTTACAGGAATATAGGAAGGTAGGGAAAGTACTGAACAGAAGAGAAAACCATAGAATCACATAATTGTAGAGTTGAAAGAGATTCCTGAGGATCATCTAGTCCAACCTCCTGCAATGAACGAATTTCAACCACATCATACATAACAGATGGCCATTCAACTTCTGCTTAAAAACCTAGGTGGAAGGAGAGTCCACTGCCTCCCGAGGGAGACTGTTCTACTATCAAATACTGTAGCTCTGTCAGAAAGTTATTCCTGATGTTTAGTTGGAATATCCTTTACTGTAACTTGAAGCCATTGATTCAGGTCCTAGGCTCCTGACAGGTCTTTAGGTATTTGAAGATGGCTATCATATCTCCTGTCAGTCTCTTCTTCTCCAGGATAAATATGCTCTCTTAACCAGTGATGCCTGACCACCTTAGACACCCTTGCTTGCAGGGAGGCCGGCAAGCGGATAGAAGAGCGCCTGGCAAGGACACATCCCTACATAAAGTGCATTGCAACTGAGGCGAGATGGCTTCCCTGCAGGAAGAGTGCGGAGGCAGGCAGGATCGTGGCCCCGCGGCTTTGATAGTCGGGAGATGGGGGGGGGGAGCTCTTCTTCCCCTCCCAGCGGGCAGAAATGCAGGTGCGAGCGGGCCTTGCCGCTCCCGCTCCCTCCCCGGCGAGAAGCGCGGATGCTTCCAAGGAGAGAGAGAAGGGAGAGGGTGGCGCTGGCGTCCTCGCTCGCTCGCTGCTTCTCCCGGCCCGCCGTTCTTCGCGCGCAGCAGCAGCATCTCCTCCCGGGGAGGCGAGGTGGGCGTGCCTGTCAAGTCTCCCGCGGCGGCCCAGGCTGCTGGTTGCGAGGCGGGCGGATCCCCTCCGGGAGGTGGTGGTTGTAGAGGGGGGGGGGTTTAAAAGAAAGCCTCCGCCTTCTCCCGCTCCATCCATCCCGAGGTGGCTCGTTTCCCGCCGGGCGCGAGCGCAGGCACGCCCCCCATCTCCTGCCGCCCCGCGTGCGCGCGCGCTTCTCTCTTCCCCCGCCACACACGCGAGCGAGCGAGCGCGCGTGCTAGGGAAGACTCCCCCGCTAGGCCCCCCCCCCCGCCGCACACATCCCGCTCCCTCCCCTTCCCTCCCCCGCGCGCCCGGCCGCCTGCTCCTCACCTCTCCTCTGCCCGCCTCAGCACCGCAGGCCGCCCGGAACCGGCGCAGGTTGATGCCGATGGTGGCCGAGACCTGGAGCGCCGCGTCGAAGCCCGGCGCCACCCCGGCACTGGCCGCCGTCGCCGCTACCGAGGAGGCAGCGGCGGCGCCCGAGCCGGGAGCAGCAGCGGGTGGAGGCGGAGGAGGCGGCGGGCCGAGGGCGGCGGCGGCGGAGGCCGAGGAAGAGCCGCCCGCCCCGCCCCCTCCACCGCTGTTTCCCGCCGGCGCGGCCGCTCCTCCGCCGCCAGCCGGGCGCTCCTCGGGCGGCTCCCCGCGCAGGCTGCGCACGGCCGGCACCCGCACGCGGCAGCCCCCGAGCCCGCGGCGGCCCCAGCCACAGCTGCCGGGCCGGGCCGGGAAGCGCCACCGACCGCTGTGCGCCATCTTTACTGTGAGGCGACGAGCCAGAGAGCGGGGCCGGGCCGCGCCCGGGAACCTGCCTGGCGCACAACCCGCCCCTAGGGGCGCTGCAGACACGCGGCTCCCATCCAGGTTCCGGGGCTCCGCCAGAGCGCCGCCCCGCGCCTCGCCTGAGCCATGGCTCGCCGCAGCATCCGCGGCATAACAGCGGAGCCTATACAGGGGCCGGGGCCCCCGCCCGGGAAGCGGGACACCTCAAAAGCCCGGCCGGCCTGCGCGGCATAACTTTGGGCGGCATGCTCGGCGCGGGGCCCTCGGCTGGGGCGGGCCTTCGGCTTCACTGCGGCCGCCTGGTCCGCCCAGTGGCCACTGGCGGGGACCGCAGCAAACGGCGGCGGCAGGAGCAGCAGCTGCTCCCACGGCCGCTCTTGCGAGGATGCCCGCCCGCGGCAGCCTCCTGCAACGGGACAAGGGCAGCAGGTGCAGCGCGGCTGGAGGCGCTGCAAGGCGGCCGCCCCAGATCAAGAGCAGGCGCGGGTGTGGCCTCGCTCACGTGCCAAAACTTAGCCTGGCGGCATTACAGCAAAAAAAGGCGCTTAGGGAAAAGAGCATCCTGGTGGCGCACCCTGCTAGGCCTTTCTTCTTTCTAAGGGTGCAAGGCCAGCTTTGCCTTGCAACTGGAAGTCTCCGCTTCTCCGCCTCTAGGAAGGCTGCTCTTTTGCCCTCCCTTCTCTTCACTTGGCACCAGTGCGAATTGCCCCTCTGCCTCTAGGGGGGGGGGGCAAGGAAAGCTTCACACACCAGCTTTGCTGATGAAACCCAAATTTGGCAGACGTATCTGGTTCAAATCCCCGCAACGGGGTGAGCTCCCGTTGCTCGGTCCCTGCTCCTGGCAACCTAGCAGTTCGAAAGCATGTCAAAGTGCAAGTAGATAAATAGGTACAGCTCTGGTGGGAAGGTAAACTGCATTTCCGTGTGCTGCTCTGGTTCGCCAGAAGCGGCTTAGTCATGCTGGCCACATGACCCAGAAGCTGTATGCCGGCTCCCTCAGCCAATAAAGCAAGATGAGCTCCGCAACCCCAGAGTCTGTCACGACTGGACCTAATGGTCAGGGGTCCCTTTACCTTTACCCGCATGCTGTGCAGGAGCTAAGTGGGAAATAGCATCACTTGTCCAACCTCCTGCTTCAGCTTAATATACCTATTCTGGGACTAAAAGGAAGCCACCCTCAACGCCTTATAACAAAGGTGGTGGGTATTCGGCTTTGTGGTTACCAGACGAAGCCCTCAATGGGCCACATTTTCCATATTGGCCCTTCTTTAAAGACAGCCACAGCCTGGCAGACTAAGCAGCATAGGCCTAGCTGGACTGATGGTGTGACTCACTCTTAAATTTCTGTAGCTGGGGAGGCTGGGATAGGCTAAGCCAAGGACTCGCCTGAATGGATTCCCTTGGACTGAATGTGCTGTTTGGGTGTCCATATATTGCTTTCACCATTGCTGAAGGCTGGGCCTGCTCATCCATGAAAATCCAACACCCCCCTTTGTAACCATGAAAACTTTGGGGTGCTGGGCAGTTCCCCATCTGCACTTAACAGAACTGCTTAAGGGGAATACAGGGCAAATAATAACGGACCAGCAGCTCATGTAGTCCAACCCCTAGATAGATGTTATTATCCAGGCATAACAAAAACAAGACTCGATTTTGCTGTTGGACCACACAAACAACAGCATTATTGACCAGGCCAAGGTAATACAAACTCTATTCTCTGCCATGGACTTCTCTAGTGGCAGACAGCGGATATGTAGCAAAGCCCACCAGGGAGGTTGCCACCGCTAAATACAATCTGAGCTGCAGAAATCGGTGTTACCGTGTTGTTGTTGCTGCTTCCGATCCCCTTCTGTGGTCTCTCAATCCTGGGGTCTCTCACCAGCAAGCCACAATTAAGTTCCGTGTAGGCATTGCCTGCTGGGATGCTAAGCAACTACACTGAAACAATACTGTGATTTCTCAGCTGGAAACAGGTGGGGGAGGGGGGAGGAGAGGGAGGTTGGAAAGCCTCTGCACCAGAGACCCAAGTCTTTGTAAAGCTGTGCCAGTACTTAGTTTGTGGTGCACATTCAGATTCCTGGGCCCTAGCAGAGAGCATGCCTTGCTGTCAAGCAAACTGGTGGGTTATTCTACAGCAACTCCATTATAAACATTAATATTCTTACCCACCTCTGTTTTAAAACTTTGGAGTCCTAGAAAGTGGACTGCTGTAGTTCCAAACAGGGGCAAGGAAGGGAGCCATCACTCCAGTCATGCACCTCTGAATATACATCCTTACAGACTGCACTCACCAGAAAGGGGCGGATTCCCTTGCCTTTCTTTTCCTGGATCATAGGCCCCAAGTGCTACCTCTGACAGCCTCCTCACAAACTGCAGAATGACGTTAAAAACTAGGATTGCCACCTCTATGGGTACAACCCATATTTGGCATAATTAAGCAGCACATTGTGCCACCTGGTCTGCTTTCAGACTCTGCAACTAAGGCTCATCTTTCTCTAAAAACCAAGGCATTCCTTTGGCACAGATCCACATCTATATATAGCTGGACATTGCTAATGTATTAATAGTCAGGAAATGACTAAAGGGAAGACAACGTTTCTTAGGAGTTTTCGATCTATAAAAGACACTAAATTTCAAGGCTCAAAACCCACACTAACTTTACTGAGGATGCCTTGTTAAGGGGCACTACCATATATCCGATCCAAATAACTTTATTGTACTAGCCCCTGGCCATGACAAATCTGAATCAAAAATAAATGCAAACAAAAGGGGTGTCGCGCTACAAATAATTGTCTCTTATTTGGATCTCTGTGTTTCCCTTACAGTTCGCTATGTTGTCCAGGGTCTTCTTTCTGATCTTTTTGGCAGCCAAAGCAAAAAGGGTCAGTGAAGCATTTACATCGCTAAGAAGCCATAGGACTTTCTCTGCCAGGGAGAGACATCTTATACAGACAGTATAGTGAGAAATCGCCTCCTGGGTCCCACTACCATATAGACCAAGACACTTTGATCAAGATGTGTATTTTTGGCATTCTACCCAGTTTAGCAATGCTGATGGACAAATATGTTCCACTCCTCTTTGCAACACAGGAGACTGGAAGGACTGTGGCCATACTTGCCTTCAGGTGCTCCTGACTAGGAAAAGGATTAAATATTCATTTGGATTTCTGGTCTATTGTTTTTAGGAGCAAGCTGCAGTACAACAGCACATAAAAAGAAACGCCTGCTAAAACTTCATGCTCATTAACAACCAAGCTTCATCCATCACACTATGTTTCTTCCTGTAAGGTCTGTAGTCCAGCAGACCTGCCAGAGTAAGGAAAGCCATAGTTTGCTGCACTTCCACAGAAAGTTAAATACAAAGTCATGCAATAATGAGGTTATATTTAAAGCAAGGCAGGTTGAGTAAAGTTATCCTTCCAACAGCCCAGTCACATTGGTTTTCAAGGAATTAGCATGATAGGTTGGGTGGCTGTTTTTTTAAGTCGTGAAACCACTTCCACAGCTGGCAGCACTAATCTGCTGCATTTATAAACGTGTCAATGGTGTCACGCAGACCCTAGCACAGAGCTAAGGCCAGTTTAATGCTCACTCACTGCTAGGTAACCAAAACATTATTGAAGCATTAGTTGATCAAAGGCTATTTAACGTGGGTACACAAATCAATCTTTGTTTCACAATTCCACCCCCCTTGCTATTAGTGACTCCACTCCATCTTAGGAAGCAACTAATATTTCAGAAGGCAAGTACTAGAAGTTGTGCCTGAGCAGGGCTTTTCTCAGTGGTTGCCTTGCCACTGAACACCTGGCTGGATGCAACCCAGTTAAGTTTGCCTCCTTCATATTCTTTTAAGCTTTCTGGGAGGAGTAATTAATGCCCAAACAGTATTTTCACCCAGTATTTTAAGGATATGCTATTTTAAGTCATATTCTACTTGGTATTTAAAAAACCATATAAAAAAGTGAAGAATGGGTTTTTGCTAGGAAACTTATATTGTTGTAGGGTGCCCAAACAGTAGAGCTTCAGAGGGAATCATCCCACCTACCTGCAATTTTAGACTGAAACAGGATCCAGGAGAGGCCAAGGTTACAGTATTTGGGTAAACTGCCTCAAGAGCCTGGTATTTCTACAAATTCTAGCATCAGGACAGTATAAAGGCACTTCAAAATACAGGGCAACAATCAAGAGATACTCCCATTCACTTCCAAGTCATTCTTTGTATAGCATTTATTTGAACAGCCAACCACTGGTGCCCACCCTATCCCCCAACAGGAGGAGGAAGAGAAGGAGTATTTTAGGGATCCTTGTCTGCATTCATGTCACCATCATCTGATTCTGCCCCAATCTGAATGTTATTTGTAGAGACCACCACAATTTCATCTCAGCACTGTAATTTAATACTACGACACTGTTAGGAGTAGAAACCAAAAACTTTCAAACATCATAGCCAATCAGGCCACGTTTGCCTATGATTTCGCCGATGTAAAACCACATTAGCACTTCAGTAGCCACCAAGCCGTTCCTCAGCACTTCCTGAAAGAAAAGAGAAATATTTCACAACTTTTGCCACTTTAGCAAATCATCCCTCCAAATACAAACCCCATTCCAGAGGCTTCCTTATGATCTATGATAGGGTGCATTACACGGCACACTCTAGTTCCTAGAAAATATCTGCGCCCATGCTTCCTCCACAGGATTGAGAAAGAAGGAACAGATATTTTAGCATTTCAGCTTGTGGCCCCCAAATTCATCCAAGATTCCAGCCTCAGGAATAGGAGCTCCTATGAACCAAGTAAAGCTTTGCAAGTTACATCACCTACAATAAAAGAATGAAAATGCAACTGCATGCCAGTTTACAAACAACTTTGAGACTATGACTGACTGTTGCGGGCATCACCATTCTGGACAAAGAAGCAACCAGCCAGGATGAGGTCAGAGGCCCAGCCCACAATCTCAGGAGTTTTTTTAAAAAAACTTTAATGATTTACAAGTTGTAATGTTTTAGAAGAGTCACAATGTTTGTATCAGGGTAAAGCACCAACAAGGTGTTCAGTTGGTCTTTTGCTTAATATTGACTGAATCCACTTTTTACATACAGCCAGATATAACCTATTATAGATAAGAATAGCTATAGCTTAGGGTAATGACCTTTCACTTCTGGCTTGCAGTTACCTTGACAGTGAGCTGTTTGATGCGGCCAGTCTGCATGCTCTTCACCAATCCTTTCATGCCATCAATGGCCTTAGGAATTTCAGCAGGAGTTGGGGGAACCAATTCAACTTTAGCATAGTACAAAAAAGTGGCCAGGCGAGGCTTTGAATAAGTGATAGCAGCTGAAAGAGATAAGAGTGGGATGAGATGAGAGCAAAAGCAGGTGTGCAAAGCAGACATCTACAAATCACCATAAACTAATGTCCCACTGTGCCAAAAGTGGCAGTTTCCTGACAGCAGGTAAATCTACCGTCATTAAACACCTGCGTCCAGTGGGGGATCACTGCTCTCAATCTGCACACAATGGCCATTTAATATGAACTCTTGAGTGAATAACCAAGGTTAGAAAAGTAGTCCAAATCCCCAGCACTGGCACATTTTTAAGCACCAGAGCAAAGCAGCACTTGGAATTTTTCCATCTCTCTAGGTAACTTTGCACATGTAGGTCAAAACTTGCAGCATCCAAATATTCAGTGCCAGAACTCACTTGAGTGTTTAAGTACATTTAAAAATAATTTAAGCATTTGAAGTAAAGCAAAACAGTACAATTCTGGTCCCTACTGGCAACAATAGTAAGTGCCTTTAACAGTTTTGAATACCATTCAATAAGTAAAGCTCCCACATAGGTAATGGTGACTAAGAAAAGCATCATCTCTGTAGCGTTGCCATGTTGATAAGAATCCCTTCCCCAGCATGGCATTGTTTGCCAGGTCTCATCATGGTATGGTTCATGGGCGTAGCCAGGGGTAGCAGCTGCCCCCCCTAAATCAAGTCAATAAATAAAAAAACTAAGAGTAGAAATTGGAGAAAGATTTTGACAGATTTATCTGAGCAGCTGGGATCAAAAGAAAATAATTTAAAACAACTGTTGAGACATTTCAGCCCGAATCTGCTAAACAGAGCCAGACAAGAGGATGACAGGTCCTGCCCCCTCATAATGCTGACTACCTTCCACCCTCAATCCTAAGCCCATGGTATTTTTTTAGATGCTAGGTTAAGACCGCCTTATTCTTCTGGGCATGCGAAGGTCAGTCCCACTGCATGCACATCAAACAGTTTTATTGAACGGCTGCTTGATTAAATTTTATACATGTTCTGCCATGAGCTCCAGTATTACTTGCTGCACGGCATTACTGTGGGATGGGATTTAAAGCCACAGTGCGACTAAGCAGCAAACTCGTTCCTTTGGCAGAAGCCACGTCAGGACGTCAGGTTCCCTTAGGGCAATTCACCGGTTCGACGCAAGCCTCAAATGAAACTCCTTCCCCGCCCTGCCTTCGGCCCCACAGCTCTCGGAGCGGCCGTCCCCAGCACCGAGGCTGGGGGAGGAGCAGCGGGAGTCGGGCAAAGCAAAGGGCCGCCCCCTGCCAAGAGAGGCGACGGCTCGTCGCCCGCCCCCTAACTGGAGGCAGGCTCCGTGGCCGGCGCCGCCTGCCCTTCCTCTTCCAGCGCGGACGTGAAAGCGGTAGCAGCCGCGCGATTGAGAAGCGCTTCTTCTTCAGCTGTCCCTGAAGGAAACTCGCCCCCACCCCTGACTGACCAGAAACAAGCTTGGGCCCTTGGGTGGTGATGGCCGTCACCAGCTTCTGCGCAGCCTGCGCCATCCCGGGAGCGAGCAGCGGACGGAGGAGGACCGGAGAGGAATGAGGAGGAGGAACAGCGGACAAGCAGGAGCCGCTCGAAAGAAGCCCCCTGAAGGTCACAGCCAGGCGGAGTGTAAGGACCCCGCCGCAGCTGCCCCAGCTATGCCGGTCTCGCTCGCGCCGCCCACGCACTTAGCCCGGAGGAAGCCGCCGAGCTGCTGGGAGGGCGGACGTGCCTGCCGGCCTTTCTCAGTGGCTGCTGTCTTCGCTGCCTTACCCGCGATTTTTAAAATTATTTTTTCCTCTTTTCTTTCCAGCAGGCGTTTATCGAAGACAACTGTCTATGGGGGTGGAGAGAATGCTTGTGCGCGTGCGCCCTCCGCAGGCGCTGACGGAAGGAGGGTGAACGAAGTCCGTGAAAAAAGGCAAGGAGCCGCTTCCAGCGAAGCGCATGCGCAGAAGCGGAACGCGGCCCCAGGCTGGCTTCCCCGGAGAGGTAGCAGCGGGCTTTTCCTTTTTGTCCGCAGCCTGGACAGGGAAAGCCGAAAAGGAAAAAAAAGAGCCCGTGGCAGGCAGCGAGGGCACCCTTAGAAGGCAGCCGTCATAACACACGTTCCTAATACATAGATATTTGCGTGCTGGTTATGGGTTGGGGGCGTTACAGTTGAATAACAGCTGGTGCCCGTGAAAGAGTTTTTGAAACCATCATAGTCACTTGACTGTACAGATAAAGGTGGATCCAAGAGCACTTTTTGCATGCAGAAGGCCCCAAATTCAGTGCTTAACCTTTCCAGGCAAGTCTTAGATCCCTGCCTCAAACCATGGAAAGTTGCCACCAATGTAGACAACTCTGAGCTAGGTGGACTTTATAAACCCGACATCATAATAAATCTGACTTTATTTAAGGCAGCTTCTGACATTCCTAAATCTGAGCTTTCACAGCAGAGTACAGCCCCATCCATCACTGGCGGAACACTCCCCAGGCCAGGGTTTCCCAAACTTGGGTCTCTAGCTGTCTTTGGACTACAATTTCCATCATTCCATTGTCTTGCCAGCTAGGGATGATGGGAGTTGTAGTCCAACAACAGAGACACAAATTTGGGAAACCGTATCCTAGACAAAGCACCCACAGTGCCCCACTTCAATGTAGTGGGAGTAGCAGCATGCTTTTCACCCCCCCCCCCGAATACCTGCTTCTTCAAATTCAGGTCTTCTTCCATGGGGAGTGGTTCAAAAAAACAGATTGTGTAGGGGGAGATACTGTGGGACACATTTAGACAGACCCTGTCATGGAGCCCTATCCAATTAAATTTCTCCAAGCCAATGCACTCCTGAATACAGGCAAGTTGTGGAAGGAAGGGGAGGTGGTTATGGAAGCTATGGATAGGAGGAAGAAAGTGTCACAGGGTATAAAAAGACGGGCCTGTGACAAGCATGTTGCCTGCTTTGGGGGTTTTTGGATACCACACACTGCGAAAGGGGGTGAGAAGAAGCACTTTTGGTGCACCACTGATATTGGGAAACAAGTCGCGCAACCCTAAAAAGAAAGAAAAGAAAAATTAGGAAGCCCAAGGACCTCAGGAAAGCAGTTTCATAATTGCTCTTTATCTCCTTACACAGGACCAGCTAGACAGCTCAAAGTGTAGGATCTCCACTGGGAAGATTTAAATGTGTTTAGGCCCTGAGGAAGGATTGTGGAGTCTTCTATAGGGTTAGGGTTTTCTACACCAGGCTGGAGGGGAGGAAAGCCAACAAGAATATACGAAAAGCGTCTACTTCTGGAGAGCTGATCAAGTATATGCTCTACCTCATTTAAATGGAGCAGGATAGAATATTTAAAACAAAAATACATAATTGTTTTGAAATGGAAATACTGAAGAGTTAAACAAAGAGCAGCCAAGGGGCATGTTCAGCACACCAACTCCAATGAGGTTGCAGCAGTGACCCTGGTAGAGAGGAAGTGGTTGAAGGTAGGTGGCTACAGGATCAACGGGCATACAACACCAAAGAAACATGGACACCTGACACTTTTATTGGTCTAAAGTGAATGTCATACTATATACACACTGCATACATATTGACATGCAACAGGCACAGTATAAATGCAGGCAGGATTTATAGGGCACCTGCATGAACATGTACACAGTGCTTTGGGCGCAGGCCCACCAGCCCAGAAGACTTAAGTCATTGCCAGCAAAAGCAACAACGGGGGCTCATCACCACAGTATGATATGTCAAGCTCGGGGAGTGGGCAAATGCTACAGCAAACATTCACCCAGCCTCTTGGCATCAGCTTCCTCTAACCAAAGGCTGTTGGTGGATAATAGTCCCCCTGTGTGGACCAAAGTGAGTTGCAGATCTCCACCAATAGTGTCAGGATTGCATAAAGAAAGGTCTGTCCAATGGGGAGAGTGCAGCTTTTGCCTTCACATTAAAACAGAAAAAAAGTTTCTGGCACAAGAAATGCTGCTGCAACAGAAGGGAAACCTATCTGGGCAGGGATACGGGGAAGGGCAGTTGCTGTGGAAACCGGACAGCAGGTGAACCAAAAAGGCAGGGAGCAGCTAAAGATTCCTGACAAAAGTCCTAATGGCAAAAAACCCAAAACCAAAAACAGGCCCATAGAACCCCCACACTTCTCCCCTCACAACTCTGCAGTGGTAGCGCAAAAGAGGGAAGGAGCAGGCAGCTTAAAGGTCCTGGGGGTTGCGGAAGCCCAGCCAGGGCCACAATCCAGGTCACAGAGTCCCTTCCAACTGCTCCTTTTCTTTCTTCCGCTCTGCGAGCCACTGCTGGATCCGCTCCTTGAGTTCAGTATTTGGTCTGATCTGGTCCATGGTGAGGGGGCTCCGGTTGAAAGGATCAGTCTGGTCACTACAAGGAGAAAAAACACCAGGAAGCAGGTAAAGGAGAGACTAGCTAGTAGCACAGATATGTGGGCAGGAGGCAGAGCCACCAACCTTTGGAGATGGACACACAGGCCCACCGCCACCCCACCAGATGGATATCAAATCAAGGAGGAAGTCATCTGGCAGACAAAGACTGCCTTTTATTTGGCCACAGTTGTGGAAGCCCAATATGGTGCTCTGACAGACCCCCAATGTGCAACCATTGCTGTGAGGCAGCCTTTTGTAGTGAAAGGAATTTGCTTATTTTAGAAAATTGGGTATGCCTGGAACAGTAGAGCTAAGTGAGGCAGACTCAGGGATAAATTGGGCTACCTTAACATCAAATGACTTTGGGCAAGGGGAGGTGCTTGGAGCTAAAGCCACCTAATATTTTCCTAGAAGAGATAAGCAATCAGTTGTTCAGCCTTTACCCTGACCCCTCCCCAGCCTTGTGAATACCTTAGGAGGTGCCTTGCAATTGTCGATCTATCTACAGTGACCCGAGAGGAAGGCAGCAGCACCGGGTCCATCATTAAAGTACTCATGATAGGGTCCAGAAACTCATCACAGGCATCCGCATAGGTCTCCTCTTCCTGCAGTTGGCGGTCTGCAAGGGACTAGAAGAAAGCCCAACAATTGTTAGAGAGGTCCCTGCCTGCTCAGGTCAAT
Source organism: Podarcis bocagei (assembly GCF_964188305.1). Taxonomy (NCBI): domain Eukaryota; kingdom Metazoa; phylum Chordata; class Lepidosauria; order Squamata; family Lacertidae; genus Podarcis; species Podarcis bocagei. The sequence continues at coordinate 16,830,645 of NC_138141.1, read as the reverse complement.
GGTGGGATGGATGACAGAAGGGAACTTCTCCCCAACACACCCAAGAAGCTCAGCAGACGACTAGTTGCCGCCGAGCCTTTGTTTAAGGGCAACAAATGAGAGCAAAGTTGTATTCTTGGGCCTGGCTTAGCTCCAGGAAGCGGCAAGGAATGTAATTCTGGCTTATGGAAGGGGCTAATGCTCCCACTACACTCCGTTTTGTTTCCTTGCCTTTCCTTTCATGGAGGGACTTAGTGAAAGCCTATAGCTCAGAGGGTCTGCTCCTTGCACATGCTACTAGGTAGAGAAAGCCTCCTTCTCGCAAGAGCATACACAAGCTGCCCAGCTCAAAATGCCAACAGCAGAGGATGAGGCACCAACATGCAGCTCTCCAAAAAGGAGGGTTCCTTTGTGGAAAGCAGGGAGGAAGCTAGTGCCAGCTCCCCTCCACCACCCCTCACCTTGATCCTCTCTGCCAGGTTGCTAAATGCCACAATCATGTTGCCAGGCTTGTTAATCTTCTTCAGGACTCTGACTGTCTGAGCAAAAAGAGTTGGGGAATACGATCGCCCGTCCTTGGGCACTGTGGCACAAAAGTTCTCCTCGTCCCTGAAAGAGAAGAGGGATGAGACAACAGTGGGAGTGGCAAGGCCCTTCTGCACATTCAAGCAAGGAAGGGTGCTTCTCTGCTCTCTTCCCTAGGCAAGCCCAGTCAGTCTGCCTTACAGCCTTCCACCTTTGGCATTCTCTTGTTCTCTCACACTTCCACAAGCATACCAATGCTCTTGGCTTAGACAGACCAAAGGCTCAGCTGGCCCTGCCCTCTTTTTGCAACAGTGGTCAACGAAATGCTCCAAAAAAGGGAATGATGGGGGAAAGCATTCAGAGGGCTGCTGCCACCACCACCAAGTTGCCCTCTCCTTCCCAATACACATACCCCAGATTTAAGTAGATGGTGCAGATGTCAGAAACCAGCTGTTGGGGTTTGAAGTCAAACTCGCTGAAGTCTTTGACCTTTAAAGCCCCCATTTTGGGGCCCACCAAGTGCTGCAGGAAGTCGTTGAGCATGGAGATAATGCGCTCAGCCAGGAAGGGGTGCACAAAGAGGGACTTGATCTCTGCAATGTAAACCAGGTCTCTGTGAGGTCCCCTGAACAGCCCAGCTCCCCTCCTCACTCCTAGCTGGAGACTGCTGTCTTTACCTGAAGTCAGGAAGGCCAGGGTCCCAATGGTCTCATTGGACATGATGTTGTGGAAGCGAGCCAGCTGCCCAAACATCTGCAGGCTGGCTTCCTTCTCACGCCGCAGCTCTGTAGACAAGGCATCCCACTCACCCCGGTCCTTCTCAATCTGCTGGATCTTGATCTTACTCAGGTACTGCAGAGCGATTTGAGGTGGGGGAGAAAGGGAGAGAAGGAAGAGGGTGTATGAAGCACACGTAACCATAGCTCAGTAGTCTTCTGGCCCATTTTCCACAATCTTCTATTAAGGAGGTGGACAGCAGCTGAGAGGGGCAACAGCAACAGATCAGCCAGACTGAATTTCCGGAATGGGCCTCTTTCCTCAACACAGGCCAGATGCAGTTCTCTCAGGCAGACATGGCAGAACAGAATTCTCCAGCTCACACCAGCAGAGGAAAGGTTGAGAAAGAGCAGTAGAGCAAGTGATGAACACACAACAGTATTCAGTAGAGGCAGAGGGAATGAATCTTACAAGCATGGGTAATGCAAATGAAGTTGGTCTAAAGCAGTGTTTCCCAAAGTGGGTGGTACCACCCCCAGGGGTGAGGGTGGGATTACCTAGGGGGGTGCTAAGAGGCAAGGGGCATTGGTGGGGGGGCACTGAAGGTGTAAATTACTATCAAACTTTGAAAAGTTGGCATCACTGGATCTTGCTCTGAATTTTGTTGCATTAATTAAACTAAACAGTTTTAATTGGGCTCTGAACAAATATGCAATTAATTGCTCCTGCTCTGAATTTTGTTGTGTTGTAATTTTCCTTAGTGGACCACTATTTCGAATAATGCTTTTTAAAGGGTGGTGGGGAGGCACTGGGGATGAGTCCATGGAACCGAAGGGGTGGTGACCCAAAAAAGTTAGGGAACCACTGGTTTAAAGTGTCTCCACGCACACAAACCCTTCAGGGGAACTGGCCTTTGTGGCACAGAGGCCGCCAGAGAAACTTCCTTTCACTCCCTCTCCTGAACTAGTTTACAACGATCAGTTCAGAGACAGATAATCTTCCTAGAACTTTCAAGAACTCTCCTCCCACCCCCTCTCTCACACACAAACAACCTTCCTGGTACTATCAGAGTAACTGCAGGTGGCAATTCCATTCATGGCTATGAGAAATTCTTGTTTCATAGATCTTGGGACCATTTTATTTTCCTCTTTGGTGCTCCTTCCCATCATCAAAAAATAAATAAAATGCTTTACCTGAATGGCTTCATCCAACAGGAAGATGGCATCATTCATGAGCAAGTTTAGGAAGCGCAAAAAGAGGGGGGGATTCATTGCTTCTAGGTTCTTTGAGGCATAGTCGGCAAGTGCCTGCAAGAAGAGGGAGGGGGAGACAGAGATGTTTCCCACCCAGAGATGATTGCTGTCCTGGCTGAAGCAACTCATGTACCTCCCAAGCCTTACCTTGATGCTTTCCCGGTAGGAATCAATGCCCCACATATACCTGAGGATGGGGTACATAGGCCTGCGATAGTTGAACTTCTGCTCGAACTGATGGGGATCTCCTAGGCAGGAGGAAAAGAACAGGCCAAGCCAAAATGAATGCCAAGATCTGGCAGCACCACAAGACCAAGGAAGGGATGTTTTGCTCACAATATGGCAGGTCCTCATGCTTCAAAGCTGCATCTTGGCATGGCAGTGTGCTACTGAATGTCCAGAGGGAACAGCAAAGGCTCTTTCCACCCTCCACTTTCATGGTTTCATGGTTTACACTCAAGAAAAAGCATGGACAGCTCAAAAATGTGCCCTGAGCCATGAATGGTACAGGGAGAGACGTCACCCATGTCTGGTGCAGCACAAGGTGCTCAGAGGACTTGGGAGAAAAGGAAAGCCCCCTCGCCCCTGAGCGCTGCTATCACAGATGCAAAGCATGTGACTGGGAGGATGGCTCTGTTCAGCAGGAATGGAAATGGCAGCAGCTCAAGGAGGAGGAAGATGATGAAAGTGGCACCGCTAGAGCAAGGTCCCTCTCTCCCACCGCCCCCTTACCAGTGAACTCAATGTCCACAAAGACCTTGATGAGTGCCTCGGCAAGGTAGGCAGCATGCCGGTAGGAGCAGAAGACCCTCTTGCGATGGAAGACACTGGAGACAAGGGGATTCTGCACCTGGTCCATGTGAGGCATTACAGCCTCTAACACTTCAGCCAGCTTGGCTCGCAGGTGTGGGTTCTTCATCCTGCAGGAGGGCAAATGAGGATCAACCACCTGGGAGGACATTCAAGGATGACTGTTAGCCCTGCCAACATATCCTGGAAGCTTTGCTTCTTAGTGGCTTCCTCTTTGCCTGCTGTTGACCACAATTCAGAGACACCAACTGGGGCAGAACTTGGAAAATGCCAGAACCATGAGGCAAGTGCCCCAACTTCTGCAAGTGTTACCTGATTTCTTCCTGGCTCAAGTGGAAATGTAGAATTTGATCTCCTAAAACCCCAAAAGCTTGGACACTCAGGACCTTAGAGGATAACCCTATAATCAGCAGGGAAAGCCCTGCTGGTGGTGCCATTGCTGGCGGTGACCCAAAACAAGACCTTCTTAGTGGCAGTTACCCTTTAGTGGAATACCCTCCCTTGTGAGGTTCATTTGTCTTCCTTACGATTAACTTTTATGAAAAAAATTAAAACGTTCCTGTTTGCCCTGGCATTTCATGGCTGAAAGTTTTGTCCCCAGTAACCTTGAAATTATTAGTCTGAGTATAGGTAATTAATTTTAGGCATTTTTAACTGTTCTTAGAAGTTTCAGTTGCGCTGTTTGAGTACGGACATGCTTGCCACCCTGGGCTCCTTTGGAGGAAGGCGCATGATATAAATTGAATAAACAAATAAACAAAAATAAATAGCTATCTCACAATGCAACAGTCAATATAGTTGTTAGAGCGAGGGTGGGGAAGCTCCAACCTACTGACCAAACATGGATCTGTAGGTATCTTTAGGCCTGCCACGCCATTTTCAGAAAGCCACACCTGCCAGGTAAGGATAGGACTTCAAAGCCCCTTGTTGTTCCTTTGGAGAAAGCGGCTCAAGGTGACAGTCTTTGTTCAAGAATACAGAGGGAGGCAGAACAGGAAACCATTACCAGCTGCCTGAATGGCTTAAGCTTTCTACACCGCCGTGCTAAGGTGTAGGAGCTGTAGCATCACTGCTTGGCTCAAAGGGGATTAATTTGATCTGGCCATAACCTCTCTCCCTGCCTTTGTACTCCCAAATATTTACTGGTGACCACCCTTGAAGCCTGGATGAAGGACAATGAGGTGGATAAGTGGCTGGAGAGGCCATTACCTGTCCACATCCCCAGTGAAGATAGTCACAAAATGAAGGATGTGCTCCAGGGAGTCAGCTGACGTTTCCAGAAGATCATCAGCAAAGCGGCGCAAGAATATGAAGAAGTCACCCAAGTTGTCAGCAAAAAATTCTGCAAATACAAAGCGCCAAATGAGGTGCTTGCTGGGAGAATGTTCAGACCCAGCCCTTGACCAGAAATAAAGAACTTACTTAATAGTACAAAGACTCCTCTAGAGCAGGACAGCATTTTAGCTTCTCCAGGGTCAAACTAAGCATACTCCAATACACCACAACCTGGCCTTGCCTAAAGCTCACAGGAAGAGAAACCTATTTGTCAACATGGAAGGTGTTGGAAATGGATGCACACTTGCAGCTATTTCACATCTAAGGATAGAGACAGATGTGTTTGTGTGTCCCCATCCACTTCACTGTCTCTCTAACTTTAGCTTTTTAGGTAGCATACACCATCACTGCCAGCAAGACAGACTCCTCTTCTGGAATTGTACATCTTTCTGGCACCAAGGGAGAAGGTCCCTAAGATGTAGCAGGGGAATCTTTTAGAGCAATGTGGAATCTGTACAGCAAGTGATGTCCAATTCAGGTATTTTGTGTGGTGTCCTGGGAAGCACAGCTGGTTTGTTTTTTTTGGAAAAAGATACATTTGTCCTTAATTGCAAAGTCAAGCCTAAAACTACCTGGGCCTTCAGTACCTGCTCGTGTGGGCTTCCATGTCTGGTGTTTCTGCTGCCAGCATAATTCTCAGGTCCTCTTATACATCAGCATCTCTTCCCTTCAGAACTCCAGAAGCCTCAACCTTCCATCTCTAGACTGGAACTATAGACTGCACACAAGCACAGCCAATGCAATGTTTTGCCCCGATTAATTCAGTGATGGTGCGTGGATGTTTTTTGGGTTGCCAGACTTAAGAATCCTAGACCATGGTCACCACTGCCACCTACCTACCTACCCACCCAGGGATGCTGCAATAAACCAGCTAGGCCTGCTCCAGAGAGAGCAGAACTATAGGCCCCTGCTTGTAAACTATTTCGCTCCATCCCAGAACTTTTCTAGGTCAACTAAACCCCGATGAGAACTACACAAGGGTATATTTTATAATTCTTTAGATGCCCATCAGTCAGACTAGAACAGCAAGGGTGCTCTTAACTTTCAGGAAACAGCTGGAGGAAAAGAAGTGTTCAAAATCTTTTGATGCCAATATAGGCCAAAGAGATAAGCCCAACATTTCTGAAGGGGAAACCCCTTGCTGGTCACCTGGGACATAGGCCAGAGCATTCTTCTCCACTTCAGACAGAGGGAATGTCAGGTCTACTAGCTCGGTCCCTTGGTTTCCAATGGCCAGCTGGACCAGGAGAACAGCCATGGAGACCTGCAGGTGAAGACAGTTCTGCAACATCTGCGGCTCTGTCATAGCTGTTTTGGTGGAGAGATAGATGGTCATGAGACGCTCAAACTGCTCCCGAAGGTTGTCTGCTGAAGGGCTGGAGCTCTGCTGAGCCTCTCGCCAGGCCACCTGCAGCCGGTGAAGGCTTTGGTTTAGTTTGATCATCTGGTCATGCAACCTGTACAAGCAACAGAAATACATACATTAACCAGAAGGACAGAAGCAAAGTGGGGTGTACAAGATAGCCTCTGTGAGTATCGGGAGGAAGAGTCCAAGGCTCCCCCATTGAACTAGAGATGCAACAAACTCAGGTTCCCCAGGAACAGAACCAATTCTCTCTTCTGGATCACACAAGCAGCAAACTGGAACAAACTACTGCATCCAGAGGCTTTTTGCAATCATTTATTTGATAGCTGCTTTGATTTGAGGGGGTTTCCACATCAAGGAGGGGGGCTTCAAGGGGACAGCTGGAAATCACGTGCATTGGCTTTACTGGTTTAGCTTCTTCATTATACCAGTAAAATCCCCTTTCCCCAAACCAATATCTGCTTAAACAAATTTGATTGGGGTGCTCTCATATCACTGTTCTCATTACAGGCTTTGCCTGTCAGTAGGATATCTCAGGTCACCTCAGCTTGCAAAGGCTGCCAACCAGGCTTTTACAGCCCAATCCTGCTGTAGGCAAATTTTCAGTGTCTAAGGAAGAGGCACTTGCAAGGCCTTGCCATTCCCACACACCCATATACCCTCTGGAGGCAGTACCTGTGAAATCCTAAATGGAGGGTATACTGGGTCAACACCAAGTTCTCCGTCACGAGGTTGTAGCTGGGGGCAAACTCTGGCTCCTGCTCAGTTGTGGCTGGGATCAAGCAGGTTTCTTTCTCCAAACCTTGAAGGAAGTTAACAGGAATTGCTTCCCCACCAAGCAACATCTACCAGGAGGATGCCAGAGCCAATGGGAGCACTCTGGTTTCCTCCAGCTCTTCCTCTGCCCTTGGCCAGCAGCCTCCTCCCTTACAGGCTGCCTTGCCAAGAGTATGAGGACAAGATTTGGGCACCTGCCAAGTCGTGGCTCACCTTTCATATGCACATTCTTGCTCCGCTGCTCTTCCTCATTCAGCTCTTTCAGTGCACAGTAGGTAGGGTCAAATGTGAGGAGCCGGGGCGATCTGGGCTTACAAAAGGGCTGGCATAGCCTGAGGAGGGCGGCCCCCAAGTTCAGGAAGAAGGCATCCGAGGCATACATCTGGAAGAAAATCTCTGGCATCTGGTTGGCCCATATCTTCGTGCGGCCTGCATTAGCATGGAGACAGTTTCCCAGCCAGGACAGGATTCGGTGCTTTGTTTGTGGTGATAGCTGCAGCAGGTTCTTGAGCATCTGGTAGATCTTCTCATGGAACTGAGCCATGAACTGTTACCAAAACATCAGAAGTCTTAAGATGTGTACAACACACATACTTGCTCAGTCAACTTAAACTGGGAACTTCCACATGCAGTATCTGTGCTCTACCCACTGAGCTATGCCTCCTCTCTCCTAAATGCCTTAACTTTCAGCAGTTAATGGGTCTTGGTCTTCTCAAATACCCCAAGCATCATGAATTTCCTGCAGAGGTTTTCACTATACTTTGATGTTGACAATCTGTGACTTAAGGAACAACCAAGAACCCACCAAATCACACTAGGGAGATAAATTTAAGAGACAGAAGTTGTCATTTTCCGCCGCTGTCCCCTCTACTCTGCCTGGTTAAGCTACACTGGTATGAAATGTGCACCTCCACACACCTGATGGATGTTGGATTCCTGCACCTTGATCTCCTGAGGACTGGACCGAGAGGGATTCAAGAAGTAATCATGGTTCTCTACCACACCTGGGGTCTTCAACAAGCATGAGATGCTCAAGATAGCTCCCAGCAAAGTCTTCTGGTAGAGCTGCCCATTGGCTGGGTCCTTTGGCTGGATGTACTCTACAAAAACCTGAACAAACAGAAATAGAAGGTACTGCTGGTCAGCCAGTACAGGTAAAGCCCCGACGTAAGTAGTGGAATGAAGGACACCCTTTTATGGAATGATGGCTCTGCCATATTGGCCAGCCCATCATTGATGCATGTTGCAACCGCAGCACAGAATCAGGAAGGCCATGCTTCCTTCACAGTGAAGAGAACAAGCAACTACCCCTCTGCCCAGGAGGGAAGCTGAAAATGGCCATGGCTGATTGCTTTGCTGCTCCCTGGCACTCTGAAGAGGCTAGCCAAATGCTCACTTTTGCTATATCTTTCTGCCTAGTGAAGTACAGGAGCATGTCCAGGTAGGAGTAGAGCAGGATCTGGCAAAGGTGCAGCTCTCGGATCCGTCCCAAGAGGATATCAAAGACAGGCACCATTACTTCCTCAAAGGTCTTCACTTCCTCATCCATAGTGAGGCCTTCTATGACTTCCTCCAGGAACTCAGTTACATCTTCAAAGCCTACAGTAAGAGAGTAGGAGAGAAGTGAACACCAATCCTTTATGCATTCTCATAGAAGGATACAGACACCCCAACACATTCACAACTATAATAAAAAGGTGGGGTATCTTTGAGGGACCTCCTGCAGTTGTAGCCCATTATCTTCTTCTAGGGTGCCCAGCTCTGCCTCTGTAACTTACGGGCTCCTCTAAGGGACTCCAGCATCAAGTCCACTAGCTGCTCGTAGACATTTTGGTTGATATAGATCTCCGGGGTGAGGAGGACCGTGCGAGTGTTGGACACAGAAAGGTTTCGGCAGCGCATGGCAAAGGGCAACAGGTTCTCTGGCACTTTGGTAATCTAGGAGAACAGAGGAGAGCACTTTGTCTCTGGTCTGCTGGGCTGCTCTGCTCAGGCAGTCAGACTTGCTGACAGGGATGTGGGGCGTTGACCCACCTCCTCCTTTGCCCTCTGGAAGCTGGCAAAGAGGTAGCGAAATATGTGCTTCTCCCCTGCATCTCTTTCAGCTGATAGATTCTGTATGCCAGCCGAGGTCATGTGAATCAGGTGATTCCCTGGTTCAGGGAGGAGTAGCCGGGTAAAGAGAGCCTGGAGAGACATGCCAAGCCAGACATAAATGGTCAGTACACAACCCTGCCCACCCACCAGCCACAGAGAGCAAGTGCCCAACTATGTATCAAAAACAAACAGTAAGACCAGAAGGTCATCCAAGACAACTTCTGTGTCTAAGGCCAGATCCTTCACCCACTTGATCATGAGCTGTAAGCAAATGGGTGATAGGATTCAGGCACCCAGGTCAGACAAGTCTGCTTGATTAAACAAAAAGTCCAAAATGCAACATTGGTGGCTCTAGAACAGGGGTGGCTAACTTGTGCCCCTCCAGATGTTGTTGGACTATAACTCCCATCAGCCCCAAACCAGTATGGCTAGTGGTTGAGGATTATTCAAGCTAAAGTCTAACAACATTTGCAGGTCCATAGGTTAGTCAGCCTTGCTCTATAAAGTGAGCACTACAAAAGGAAAGAAGGCAAATGTCTTCCATTCACAAGACTGATCCAGCTGAAGGGTCCTTCAAGAACATCAGCACAGAGAACAGTGTGTCCTGAAGGGCAAAGCCTGCATCCTTCACCAAGGCTCACGGACGCTCTGCCAAGCCCTCAGTCGGGCAGAAAAATCAACTGCATTTGCATATGCACAGATACCTGCTCCACATTCTCCATGTCAAGCCAATCCTGATCCTCCAAGTCTGTTGCCATTTCCTCCAAGTACACACAGCGTGCAGGAATCCCATTGCCACTTTTGAGATTGGGGTCACCTGCAGGTTGGGAATCATCAAACCAGCAACATCAGTAACACCACAAGCATGAATCTGTGTCCCTACAAGCCCAAGCCCCCAACCCATACATCATCCTCCCGCCCCATCTATCTATCTATCTATCTATCTATCTATCTATCTATTTATTTATTTATTTATTTATTTATTTATTTATTTATTTATTGGATTTATATACCGCCCTGTACCCAGAAGTCTCAGGGTGGTTCATAGAACAAAATCAACATATAAAACCACAAAATATATAATCAAAATAAAAACAACAACCCAATAACACCCCCCCCCTAGTTTGGAAGACGTTAACTTCATTTTTCCTAAAGGCAGAATTTATTTTTATCAGTTCACTGGGGAAGAGGAAGGGAGAGATTTAAGCTTTATTTTATTGAGTGCCAGTGGCACAGAACATGCCTGGAGGGACACAGCCATTCCAGCATTTTGGAACTCTTGAGAGACTTTTAAGGCAACTGATGCACATAGGGATCCAAGCTTGAGGGGTTTTCTTGCCCCACACAAATCATTGTGCAGCAGAATAGAGCAGCACTATTACAGGAAACACTACTCCCTGCCACCACACTTGATGTGTCAGGAAAGCATTTATACAGTGACAAGCATAGTGTAAGAGAAACCACACACGGCCAAGTTCTTTAGGAGATTCTGCAGCACATAGTACAGCAAAAGGAACTACAAGTGGAAGATTATCTGTGTTGAGTCTACAGCCACCATAGAATACTGCAGCCCTACTCTCAGGAAGCTGCAAAAATCCTAGTATAACTGAGAGTTCCTCCTAGTCTGGATCCCAGGAACTAACTCCCCATACTCACTGTTGTCAAGTGTGATCAGGAAGATTCTCTGGATCATGTGGTTGATGTTGAGCTGCTCACAGAGCTCCTGCTGGGAACGGAATGAGCGGCTGATCTCAGCCACGGAGTAGTCACAATCATCCAGGCTTTCAGACACACTGTTGTCAGAATCATCTTGGCTGGCCGAGGTTTCCTCCACTGGAGAAGTAGAACTAGTTAAGAAGCAGCCTAACTTGGCCCCACCAGGCACCAGCCACGCACCCTGGCCTTTTGCCCTGGAGGGCTCTGCGTCAAGAAGAAGGAGGGACCAGCATGGCCTTTGCCTCAGATTTGGCTTCTTGATAAGGTGTCAGGCATCAGGTAAATATAGATAAGGTGTCAGGCATCAGGCAAATATAGCTACCAGCCACAAAGTCAGCTTACCACAAATCACAAACATGTTGTTGTCGCCTCTAGAAAACGCATGGAGACTGGTTGCCAGCCCCACATGGGCACCACTTATACCTTATCACCCAAACACAATTTGTTTGGCTAGCTGGGCCAGTCAAGACACAGAAAGACTGCCTCAGTGACTATCCCACCACCACGAACTCTCTCTGCTCTTCCAAAGATTTGCACAACTTGAAGCAGAGGAAAAACCCTTCCATTTGGGAGCCTGGGGTTAAACCAGTGAAAAACTGAGGATTTCAGCACCTACTAGTTTTTATCCATTTTAATTCAATTCTTCTTCGCACCAATTCCTTAAAATCCAGATTAGTTTTTGCAATCTATGGTTACTGATGCCCAGCTTTTGGGGGTGGTGGTAAAATGGTCTGTCGTTTAAAATAAGGACAGGGAGGGGTGGGGGTACAGATAAGATCAGCCAAGTGCTTTCAGCAATGCCTCCACGTGGGATTCAACCTTCGATCTGACCCAATGTTTCCTAGGCCAGGGGCGTCAACCCCCCCCCCCGCAAAAGAGAGGCCACCTCTCCCCCTCTCACCAACGGGCGGCGTCAGTTGCTGCTGCTTCTGGATCTCGGCGAAGTGCTTGGCGTCGGCGACGGAGCCGAAGAGGGCGGCGAAGGGGTTACTGGAGATACTGTTGTTGTTCTCCTGGTCGGTCATTTCCCCGCCAGGCGAACTCCATCCAGGGCTGGGGACCAAAGCGAGAGAAGGGCCTCAGAGGCCGCCTCAGAAGCCCTCTTTCCAGGGCCCGAGGAGGGAGCCTAGGAAGGCCCGACGCTGGTGACCCGCAGCTGCGGCAGAAGCGCCGGGCCAGGAGGCGACGGTGACGACGGCTCCCGCGCACGGAGGGCCTGCCGGCTGGGCCGAGCGACCCGCACCGCACCAAGGCTCCCCCAAACCAGGGCAACCCCACCGGCCTGGCCTGGCCCTTCCAGCCCAAGGCTCGCAGCGACGGGACCCGCCGCTTCTTCGCCTGCTTACCGGTCCGCGACCGCTTCGAGACCACTTCCCAGTCAGTAAACTTGACAACGCGTGACGCCACTGGATCGCGCCAACACGTCATCCTACAGGGTCGGAAGCGGGCCCCACCAATGGAAGAAGGGGAGGCGGAAACGCATGGGGCGGGGCGGGGCGGGGGAGAGAGAGAAATTAGAGCCACAGAGATAGGAAAAAGTAAAAGAGGACTACGTGGTTGTGTTCTTAGCTCGCTTCCTATTTCCCGTTTTGAGATGTGTAAACTCCAAGCTTTTTAATACAGCTGTTGGCTGGGCAGCAGCCATCCGTTGCACTGCGCCCCGAAGGTAGCAGAAGACCCGAGTGTCGCCTCGTAGGAAACGTTTGCTTCTCCCACAACCTGCCACCCGTAAGCGCCAGTATTTGCAAAATTAGCCAACACCAGTTCCAAAACAAATACAGTGGTACCTCGGGTTACATACGCTTCAGGTTACACACTCCGCTAATCCAGAAATAGTGCTTCAGGTTAAGAACTTTGCTTCAGGATGAGAACAAAATCGTGCAGCGGCAGCAGGAGGCCCCATTAGCTAAAGTGGTGCTTCAGGTTAAGAACAGTTTCAGGTTAAGTACGGACCTCCGGAACGAATTGAGTATTTACCTGAGGTACCACTGTACTGTACATTCTGCCGTCCTCATGCCGCAAGTTGTAGAGAGGGGGCTGTGGCCGAAGGATCACATCTCGTGAAAGGCTTGCAGGGCCGTTTGCTCTGAATAGGGACAGCTGGGAGGGAGAAATCGCCCCCTCTGACTCGCAACAGCTCTCCTAAGAATGGCAGCTTCCCTGGACACAAGTCGTCCCCCGCCTCCGCTTACAGCCATGATGATGTGTGTTTCAGACAGGATTGATGGAAGTCAAAAATTTGAATAAGATGTAAAAGTATGTTTAATTACTGTTGAAAATGATATGTTAAAAAAATAAAAATTTATATATATGATGATGTGTGTTTCATATCCCTGCAATTGCAACTGAGGGTGATGCATCCGAGGAAGTGGCCTCTTGCCCCCGAAAGATTATAGCATAAGGATATTTGTTGGAACACGAGGAGCCACGGGCCTCTTCGTTGCTTTTTGCTTGCAACCGATGCTACAGAAGCTCAATAACTGCTCTTAAGGTTCTTTAAACTGAAAACACTTTGAAATCGTAGCTCTGTAATAGGATCAGACTGACCGTTCACGTTTCTGAAGGCGGGACTTCCTGGCTGTATTTGAAGCCTTGCTTTCCCACTTTGTCCACCAAGGTAAAAGTGACAGCTGTTCATATGAAACAATGGCTAGAGATCCAGTTTTGCTTTGCTTTTGTGTAGCTCTGTTTGGACAGCAGCATATCCATCCTTACCCGCTGCCCACACATATAGAAGTGGTGGTGGAAGTTCATACACACTCTTTCTATATCTGTATATCTGTTCTAGCATTGCAGCCGAGTTCATTCTGTTTCATACTCAGATATTCTTGTGAAAAATCAATGCAGTTTTAAATGGTTCTTTAAAATATTTCAGAAATGAAAATCAAATCCACAAGTATTATCTCCATGTTGCAGTATGAGAGCTGTGGCCAAACTTAAGTAGAGCTGTGTCGCTGGTCCAGCCCCAATGGGGATCCATCTTATTCAGCCTCCTGTTTTCCACAGTCATCAACCAGATGCCTTCTTGGGAAGCCTACACACAGGACATGGAGAAAACCGCCCTATCCAATGGAGAGGAGAGGGGGAATTATACAACAACCCTGCGATGCAATCTATCTTTCTCATATACTAGACAGTGCTTTGTAATGCCACAGTGGAAGTTATATCCCGCCCAGCCCCGGCCCACAATTGTCATTTTCTGCCAGCGGCTGTTTCAGGTTTCCAGGATTCACCTCACCATTGGCCCCACCAAAATACCCACCCTCTGATGGTGTGATGGCTGCATGCCACCCCTAGCAAGTACACAATTTCTCTAGACAACAGTTCATGAAGTTGGCAGATCTGGTAGTGGGGGGGAAATAGTGTGTGGTGAGGAATCAGTTAAATTTCCATGTTCTGCAGGCTATTTCCTTCCATTTAAGAACATAAGAAGAGGCTGCTGGATTAGATCAATGGCCTTTCAAGTCCAGCATCCTATTCACATACAATCCTACCTGCCTGTGAGAAACCCTCAAGCAGGACTCAAACACAAGAGCACCCCCCCTCCCCTGTAATTCTCTTCGGAAATTGTACTCTTTCTTAACATCTATTCACTCATTCATTTCCATGCACAGTGGGGACAGAGAGGCCTCCCACCCACAGGTTTCCTGTTCCTGGCTGACTACAGAGATGTTTTCTTCTACTTTCATATCCAGCTCAGCACAGCACTGAGCAAAGGGCACTTCTTTGTGGGTGTCTTTTTGCAAAGTGAGCAATTTCATTTCAAGGGAAAGAATAAGCGGGTTATCAACACACACTCTGAAGAAGGGTCATGGGACGCAGCCAGCATCTCTTGTGTGCAACCTTCCTCTTTGGATTGCTCTTCTCCAAAGGTAGGACCTCGCTCAAAGGCCCTTGAGTCCAGCCTCAGGAAAGGACCTGACATTTGTGGAGGTGGGGGAACAAAGACAGAAAAGTGAAGAAGTTGGGTCCTTGAGTGGGAAGACAAAGAGAGGCAACTAACCAATTCACCTTAAAATGTTCATTGACAGATCCTTTCCCATATTATTTTTGCCTGTAATTGTGCTCTTAAACGCTTCCCAAAACCTGTATGTATCAAATGCTTGAAAAGAAGATGCTCGCCACATTTACCTTCTGTGTCCCACCCTGAAAGGCATCAGGTCTTACTGGCTGGACTCTTATTGTTGGACCCTATGAAATGTCAGTGCCTTGTTCAGAGGATAAAGCAGAACCACCAACCACAGGAGACAGCTTCCATTTGGCCATCAGGATCAATCGCCAATCTACGTTAATAATAGCTGTCATCACCACATCTTGTACCAGAGAATTCCACAAGAAATATATTCATCTGCGTCTCTCTCCCTCTCCCTCTCTGATGAATGTCCCACTCTTCCACTTCATTGTACGACTCTGGGTTGTAGTAGTGTGTGTGTGTGTGTGTGTGTGTGTGTGTGTGAGAGAGAGAGAGAGAGAGAGAGAGAGAGAGAGAGAGAGTATGTGTGAGTGTCTGTGTGTGTTTGTATGAGAGAGAGGAGCAGAAGCAGACTTTTCTCTGTCCAATGTGCATAATTTCATAAACCTCAATCATGTCCCTTCTCCCCATCATCATTTTTTTAAAACTAAGACACCACAAACACATTAGCTTTTCCTTGTGACAGAGGGGGTTCTGGTCTCTTACTCATTTTGGCTGCCCCACTTTTTTTTTTAGCTCTTTGGTGTTCTTATCGAGATGTGGCAGCCAGTAGTTCAAATGCAGCCACACTGTAGATTTACACAATGCTGTGTCCATCTTATTGTCAGTCCCTTTCCTAGCTGTCCCTAGTGTGGTATTTGTCCTTTTCATTCTGCCACTGCTGCTGAACACCGAGTGATTGCTTCCATTGTTTTGCAGTGGGAAGATGCAGTTGTTTGTGTCTGGGTTGCAGACATTGTCCTGACGTCTGTGTCCAGATGTGGGCATCGTTACCACTCCTTGACACCAATAAGCCCCTTCCCACAAAACATTTAAAAGGTCGTGTTTCTGTTTCAGAAGTGGGTGAAGTAGCGCAATGTTGTGGCTGACTATTGGCACAACTTAACGTAATTCCCTCCCTCTTTTATTGGATAGTGGAATGACTTACCTTTCTTCATAGCTCAGTTGGTTAGAGCATGGTGCTGATAACGCCAGGGTTGCAGGTTTGATCCCCATATGGGACAGCTGTATATTCCTGCATTGCAGGAGGGAGTCAGCTTAGTGCTGTGGTACCTCAGGTTAAGAACTTAATTTGTTCTGGAGGTCTGTTCTTAACCTGAAACTGTTCTTACCTGAAGCACCACTTTAGCTAATGGGGCCTCCCGCTGCCGCCGCGCTGCTGCTACACAATTTCTGTTCTCATCCTGAAGTAAAGTTCTTTAGCCGAGGTAATATTTCTGGGTTAGCAGAGTCTGTAACCTGAAGCGTATGTAACCCGAGGTACCACTGTAGCTTCCTCCTCTTCCAGCACAAGCAATATGGTCCATGTTTTTCATCACTTATGAGTGTTCCTGTGAAAGGGCCTTTACCTTACGGTTGTGGTCTTCCTTCGTGCATCCCAGCTGTGGCTGATCTTGGGTCCTTCTGAGTGCTAGATGGACCCAAGGGCTCTGTTCGGGTGTTTTCCTCCACCTTGTCATTCCTTCCTCATAGGTATTGCTGAGGATTCCATCACGGTGAAGCAGCAAAAGAATAACATTGTCCTCTACTGCGAAGCGGAGGATAAAAACCTCCCAATAAGCTGGAAGAAAGATGGGAATGCATTAAACCACGGAAACTCTAGCCTGTCTTTGGGTGACATCCTGGATGACCCGAGAGGTGTCTTCGAGTGCAATAGCACACGTCTTCAGGTGTTCGTCCGAAGTGCGTGAGCCCTTCCTCCCCCATGTGAAGGGACAGGAAATAAGTTTCTTATTACACACGTTAACCTTGACAGTTCAAAATAATCCATTAATTTAATTAGCCACTTTTCCAGGGTTGGTACTACAGCTTCTTTCCCTCTCTGGGCAAAAACCATTCTAGCTGCAGTCGTAGCATACATAAACAATTTTGGGGGGGTCTTTTGGTATCTCACTATCTACTATCCCTAAAAGAAAAGCTTCTGTTTTTTTGTTAAAATTCGTTATAAATCATTTCCCATAAAGCTTTTACTCTCTTACAAGATCACCGCATATGGTAGAGAGTACTATCTTTTTCTGGGGCTTGTTTCCTAATTACCGTAATTGGTTAAATTAAATGAACAATCTTATTTCAAAAGCAAACATCTTACTACCTGCTGTTGCATGGAAGATCTCAGACGCCATTGGCAGCATTCATGGGAGCTGTCAAATACTAAATGCCTTTGCTCACATCAGATCTGACTGTGATTTCATTTTTTAAAGAAGCTGAAATCAAATATCAAATATCATTGGATGTCACACAATGACATCAAACTTAGAATACTTTTCAGATGAGAATTTTGAGTGACAAAATTTGTTTCTGTTCCACTTTTAAGCCTCTCGGCTGGCTTGTTCTTTTGTTAGTGGTAAGTATCCTGCTAAGCATATTGCGCAGGTCTCTCTGCTGGTTGTGGTGCAGCAACAGTCCCTGGGCTCCGGGGTTTGTTTTGTTGGGTTGATGGGCTGTTTGGATGTTAGAAGTTGTGTTTAGCTAGAAAACCCACCCTACAAGCAGAAGTGCTTTTCATCTAGTCCCAGATGGCAAATGGCTGTTTCCAGTGCTTTTTTTCAAAACAAACAAACAAAAAATGTTTAGGGTTACTCTCATTTTGACTCCAGAAAATCACCATTTTATAGTTCAAATCGGGGGAAATAAATACAGTAAATGGACAAAAGTACAAAGATTCACAAAATGTTTAGGGGTATACATACCCCTGCATTCACCACCCCACAAAAGTGCTGGTTGTTTCTAGTCACTCAGTGGCGAGGGACCATCCATTTACAGTGGTACCTGAAGTTAAGAACTTAATTTGTTCTAGAGGTCCGTTCTTAACCTGAAACTATTCTTAACCTGAAGCACCACTTTAGCTAATGGGGCCTCCCGCTGCGCCGCTGCTGCACGATTTCTGTTCTCATCCTGAAGCAAAGTTCTTAACCCGAGGTACTATTTCTGGGTTAGCAGAGTCTGTAACCTGAAGCGTCTGTAACCTGGAGCATCTGCAACCCGATGTACCACTGTATTGATTATTCTTGTCGTTTATTAAATTTCTATCCTGCCCGTTCCCCCCAAAGGAGCCCAGGGTGGCAAACATCAAAATTAGTACAGTTTCCATGTGCTCAGAGGCATATTCTATTCAAATCAAGCCACATGTGGACAAAACTCAGGTGTGCTTGTGAGCATAGGATGCATGTTGAGTTCTCTCCCTCTTGACACAGTGTGCCAGAATTGTATTCGTCTGGACGTTGCCGCGATCATGGGGATTCTGCTGGCCAGCATCGTGGCTACATTTTTCCTGGCTGTTGGCGTGTACTGCATTGCCGCGGGGGAGCCGGGCCGACGGTCTCAGGGTGAGCATTGGGGGACAGGCAGTTCCTGGGAGATGGGGAAACAGCCTTGAAACAGGGAGCAATGTCCATGTTGGCATCCACGCTCCCATACCTGGTATATTTAATTTTTAATTGTGTTAATCACCCATTTGGAGTCATCCTGAAATTTCCTGTTTTGACTTTGCAGCTTCTGACAAGCAGACCCTATTAGCCAATGAGCAGCTCTACCAGGTGAGTGGGTGCCTGTGGTCAGTCCCTTCCTCTCCTCCATGGTGGTGTTTTCCTGGACAGCTCCTCCCAAGCTGTGAAATGAGGGGCATCCAAGAATTCCTTGACTTCTGCAAAGCTTCTTCTGCCTCAGCCTAGGGTGCTGCTTTGCAGAGGCAATATATTCTCCTGGGAATCATGATTCTGTCTGTGTGTTTTTTTAAAAAGCTAGTTTCTAGCCCTCGTGGCCAGAGATTAGCCTCCCAATGGGGTAAAATGAAGAGACTGTGGTGGCAGAAAATCCCCAAAGCAACTTCATTTGAAAAAAAAATATATTAAAGGAAGAATAAATGGATGATGAGAACACCTGCAGTTCTTTCTGGACAACTGAAGTTTGCTGTGATGTGGGGCTTGTAGCAGGAAGCAGGGAGAGTCCTTAACTCTTGAAACAGAAGCTGCAGCTGTTTCCAAATATGAGGTGTGTTGGTGCTCCCAGCCCTTTCCTCTCTGGCTTGGAGTCAAAGGCCATTCTTAAGCCTCCATTCTTAAGTGGAAGAAGCACTCAGCCTACACCTATCCTTCAACAGGAAACAGCAGCTTTCTTTTCTTCCCTAGATAGCAGCCTCCTCGGACACAAATGCGTAGGCTGAATCCAAGAGGTCTAGGCCAGTGTTTCCCAACCACTGTTCCGCGGCACACTAGTGTGCCGCGAGATGTTGCCTGGTGTGCCGCGAGATGTTGCCTGGAGGGAGGCGGGCGAGTCGGGCGGCGAGAGGCGGGGCGGCGGCGAGGAGAGGCCGCCCAGCGCGGGGCTCTCGCGGTCTGCCTGCCTGGCTGCCTGCGAGCTCGGCGGGCAGCGCCTCCGTCCGCAGCGCCCGCCTCGCGGCTCTCATTCCCTGCCCATGCCAAAGCTCACCCAGCCAAGCCGCGCTCTCCTTCCTGCCTCGCTTTGCTGCCTCCTCCCCCCCCCACCCCCAAAGCTTGGAGGTTCCCCGGCAAGGGGGAGGGGAAAAAATTGAAACTTACACTTTCGTGCGTCCCTCCCGGCGTGACGCTGCGCGCTGACGTCACGGGGCTGTAATGGTGGTGTGCCTCGAGATTTTTTTCATCAAACAAGTGTGCCTTTGCCCAAAAAAGGTTGGGAAACACTGGTCTAGGCACACAATCTCTCCCATGACTAAGCAGCACTAGATTTAGGGTGGTGGCACTGAGTCAAGGGGGCGCATGATAGTGTTGTTGTTAATACCTATATTTATATAGGTAACTACAGTGGTACCTCGGGTTAAGTACTTAATTCATTCCGGAGGTCCGTTCTTAACCTGAAACTGTTCTTAACCTGAAGCACCACTTTAGCTAATGGGGCCTCCTGCTGCCGCTGTGCTGCCGGAGCCCAATTTCTGTTCTCACCCTGAAGCAAAGTTCTTAACCTGAAGCACTATTTCTGGGTTAGCAGAGTGTGTAACCTGAAGTGTATGTAACCTGAAGAATATGTAACCTGAGGTACCACTGTACTAAGAAGATTCACGAAAAATCAGCTGCACCAAAATAAATTGTTGGGAAAATAAGATGGGGGGGGGCGCCAAATTTTGTCCTTGCTCAGGGCACCATATTACCAAAGTTCGCCCCCGGAGTGAGCAGTTGCAAACGGACATCAAACTCCAGTGGCACAATTTTAAGAGAGTTTATTTTGAATGAGGCTTACGAAAATAAGCATTTCAAGTCTATTGACGTTCTTCAGCTTACAAGCAAGTTTCCACACTATTCAGCAGTAACGTGGCATCATCCTGCGTGGTCTGAAAGATCATGAGGGGAAAAGGAATGTTGGCAATGTTCTGTTTTTAAGAGCTCTTGGTTCAGGTGGGTTCTGATTGATGGCTGGCTCTGGTTAGCTGATAGGAAGAGAAGCATAGTGCCACCTTTTGGAAGTGGGTAGACTGGGCTTTCATGACTTCATCACTGCAGGAGTTGCCCAACTTCCCTCTGCTTGTGCATTGGAGGGGAGACTAGGGTGGGGTGGGGTGCAGGCTCCCCAGTTAACATGACAGAGGATCAGAGCAGCTGTGGGGAACCTTTGGTACTCTAATAGGGCTGAACTAAAACTCCCACCATCCCTGTCCGCTAGCCAGGCTTGCTGGGGCTGATGGGAGTTGTAGTTCAGCAAAGGCAGGGGAGGGGTGAGATTCCCAGCTCCTGGTCTAGAAAAACTGGGTACTCTTAAAGGGACAGGCTAGGTCAGAACCAGGTTAGCCCAGCATTGAGACATTTCAAGTGGTCAGGGGACTACAGGGTGAGCAGCCCTTGCAGCAACTCTTTCATACAGAGCCTGCTGTAAGGTCTGTGCATGTTTGTTTCTACTCTGGGAGTTCATTGGGATAGCTGCTGGATTTTCTGGTCTTTTTTAAAAAACAAGTAGACAGAGAAAGTGAATCTAGAGCGTCTGCTCTAGTAAACCTGCTAAATCTTTAACGTGCCATGAAAAGGCAGGCAGTAGTAAGGTGCTAAAAAAGAAGTGATTGTGCTGCCGGTTCAACAAACTGTCAGATTTTTTGTGAGATGGAAGAAATATTGGGAAAACTCTGATCTGTCACGGGCAGGTCATGACACCACGCAACCTCTTGCCATAAAAAAATGAATAAACAAAGGGCAAGGGACTCCAGGCTGGGCAGCTGAAATGGATCCAGCCTTTGCTGGTTTTGCTGCAGCAGACTAACCCAGCTGCCCCCCTGGAAATCCCTGCAGCCTCCAGATAGCTAACGGGAACCCCATCTCCAGTGGCGCCAGGATGGGTCAAGTGCAGCCGGGGGTGGGGGGGCTTTCAATGCAGACGCGGTCCACTAGCAGTCCCATGCACCAGACCAGTCTTGCCCAAATCCTCCTCAGTCAACCTGCAAGTTCCTAGGGCAGGTTAAGAAAAGTACAGACCCCTGTTCTAACTGCAGGCCTCTCTTCCCCTCCAGCCTCTCGGAGAACGCAACAATGGGCAGTACAGCCACATCGGAGTGGCCAAGACCCGCCACCGGTGAGAAGGGGACAAAGTGTTCTTCCTCTGATGTGGCAGCGAAGAGTGAATTGCTGATGGCTTTGGCCATGGGGAGCTCAAAAGGGAAGGTTGCTTCAAGCTAGAGTTAAGGGTGTAGAAATAGTCTGACTCTTGCTGTGCTTTCATTTCAAAATGTAACTCCTGTCCCTACTATTGAGCTGGTATCCCTTTGTTCTTCCTTCCCCACAACTTTCCCCTCTGATTTGAAGGGGCTCCAATAACTAAGAAAGCCAAAAGGGCTTTTGTTGTTTCTGCAGCGATCCACTTTGAACATGGTCTGTTCGCTCTCAGCTGTTTTATAGCAAGCAATGCATCAGTAGAATGAAATCAATAATAATAAAGGAAATGCAGCTCTAGTTTCCAACGAAACTGCATCTCAACTGTCTGCGGCGGATACCTTTCTAAATTACTTATTTTACTGAAAACAAATTGCAGTCTTTCGAGTGGTGTGTGGCTGAATGTGTTTTGAAGGAAGATCGGTAGTTTGCTCTGAGAGTTTAAGCTCCACATGAAGTCAACAACTTGCACAAAGGCGCAGACACACATTGGACGTTGACTCACATGCCTTTTGCACGTGGGAGCTGTTTTTCGCCTTTCTTGAAAACGCAGCTGCGCTTGCCTTGACCACATCCTGCGGAACAAGTGCCATAGTAGCTGAGTGCTGAGCACTCTTACGTGGGACCACAGCTCTTCCCGCAACTGCCACTTCCTTTGGGGCGAGGGAATGAGTGTTTGCTACTTGCCCTTCCCCATCAAGCAGTCCCTGGGCAGCAGAGAGAATTGAGGCGCTCCCGAGAGGGTGCTGAGGGGCTACTCAGCCAGAGTATCTGGCCCATGGCGTTAATGCAGTCCTGCCTTCTGCTGCCGCCGCTCTGACTAGCGTATCTTCCTCACCTGTCTTCCTGACAGCTTTAAAGTCTTCCCACCCTGGGCATAACCAGTAATCCCTGCCTTTTCTGCCCTGCCTTTTCCCATTATGCTACATCCGTAAATTTTCTTGAGTCCCCTATTAGTTACAAAGTCATCAGGAGTTCCCAGCAAAGAACATAAAAAGGTAAAGGGACCTCTGACCATTAGGTCCAGTCGAGGACGACTCTGTGGTTGCCGCCTCATCTTGCTTTATTGGCCAAGCGAGCCGGCGTACAGCTTCCGGGTCCTGTGGCCAGCATGACTAAGCCACTTCTGGCAAACCAGAGCAGCGCACGGAAACGCCGTTTACCTTCCAGCCGGAGCGGTACCTATTTATCTACTTGCACTTTGATGTGCTTTCAAACTGCTAGGTTGGCAGGAGCAGGGACCGAGCAATGGGAACTCACCCCATTGTGGGGATTCGCACCGCCGACCTTTTGATCCCCCTTAGCAAAGAACATACCGACCCATTAAAGAATGACGTGCAAAGAGAGCCAGTGTGATGCAGCACGCTGGCCTGGAAGGCACTTTATTAGAATTCCTTGCAAACACAACCACAACAAAATACATACAATTCTGTCCCCCAAGAGGTCAGCGCATCTGCTGTGGTGCCCAAACACAGCATGGCTGGGTGAGAGAAGGGCAGCCGAGAAGTCAGCTGAGATTATTTAATCAGGACCGACCATTTTCCCTGGGTCACAGGAGCACTTTTTGGGGTGGGGTGGGGACCAAACCACAGAGGGGCTTAAAGGTGGGCTGATGTGGTGGAGAAGGCCCAGGACTGATGAATGAACAAAGGGGAGATGCCTTAGAACAGGGCTTGACTTCTATCAGCCCCCATAGTTAAGGTTCCAGAAATGGGACAAGACTCTCTGCCCAGCATTTCTCCCCCCACCTGCATAACCCAGCAACCAGCTCCTGCCCAGGTGTGTGGCTGGAGAAGAGGAATTGGGAGAATCTGAGCTGGCTTAGGGTTGGAACACCATTCACAGTGCAAGCCCAGGTGGGCCTATGACCCTAAGCCCATAGCACCCTTCCCAGTCCCTGTGACTTGTCCCAGGTCTCCGTGCCCGACATCCCTCTCTGCAGTGCAGGGCTGAAGTTGCTCCAGGCATGACTTGGATACGATGCTTATCTGACCCAGAAGGAGGCTCTTCTACTGGGCCATCGAGGAGCTGGGAAGGACCCCATCGGAGGCACACGTGGACCCATTGAAGGGAGTGGACTAAGCTGCAGAGAAGGAGGATGGTTTTCCAGGCTGTGAGACTCAGGGAGGGTGTGAGGCTACCCATCAGCCACCAAGGGAAGCTGCTCATGGCAAAGGGAGATGGTGGTGCCACCAGCAGTCAGCAACAATGAGGTTTCGTGGCCAGAGACTGTGGTATGTCTCAGAAGGCCCTGGGCTCCAGCCCAGCATACACCTCCCGCTGGCCTTTCCGGATGGGCTGTTGGAATAAAGAGGAGAGGTTACTCACCAAGGGTCCTTCTGTGATGGGGCCATTTCTGTCTCCCCCTGGAGAGGCCATGGGGATCACCAGCAAGCAGGGCCTGATTGCCTCAGGTGAGCAAGCAGCTGCCCCCAGAGGGCTGCAGGGCCTTCCTGCCAGGTGTGCCCAGTCTAGCCCTTGGCCCTCCCAGTGCCGATGGTGATCAGGTTCTTTGGCCGCCCTCCATAGACTCTCCCTCCCGGTCCCTGGCAGCCACCCTCTGCTGTGCTTACCTCATAGTCTGGGTTTGGGACAGGTGGGGGGCGGTCCACCTTTTGGCCTGGAAGACAATGCAAAGTGGGTATTTGTTAGCACAGCCAAGAATTGGAGGTGGTTATTGCAGGGTGGTTAAGCGTGGGGCATCAGCCCCTGTCCGCACATATAAGGAACTCCTGGGTGCTTTAGCTGAAATACTTTGTGTCAGAATGATGGGGCTGTAAAGTCCCCCCACCCCACCCCAGAGCAACTGCTGCTGCTATGACCTCTGGGCTGGGCCAATCAGGATCCCTGCTAGGGTCTAGCCAGCCAACCAGCTGGTTTCTCCTCCAGTTCACCCCTTGAAGCAAGCCCTGAACCAGCTGATCCCATCCCAGCAACACCCAGAGGAGCCTTCAGGTCTCCCAAATTCTTAAGCTGTGGACGTACCAGAACCCACCCTTGGCACCAGATCTGCAACCCTCCCCACCTCCAGCTCCAGATGGGAGCCGTATATGCTTGGCATTCATTTACCAATCCAACCCCAGCTTAGATGACTTCCAATTTTCTCTGTGGGACAACGGAGGAAGCTGAAGTCACCCCTGTGGAGAGTCCAGGTGTACCACAAGAGTACTCACCTCGTGTCCGTCCGCGGGCGCCTCCCCCTGCGGCCCCCCCACCAAAGCTGGTGGCAGGCTTCTTGCTGCTGCAGTAGTAGACCAGGAACATGATCCCCAGGGTAATGAGCAGGTCAGCAACGACGATGCCGGCCACCAGCCCGATGCTCAGGTCCACGCAGTCATCACAGGCTGCCCAGGAGAGCAAGAGAGTCAAGCCATGGAAACTGGGGCAGCCCTACAATTAGGCAGCATGGGGCAAGGAAGGGGTTGGTGCACAGAGCCAGTGGCATAGCATAGGTTGCTGGCACCTGGTGGGTAAAATGTTGCATCCCCTGGTGGATTGGGCAGCCTGGTAGTGCTGAGCCATCATGCGAGGAAGCTCTCTTGTGCGCCGGAGTCCAGCAGAGGAGCCTCTGCACAGAGCTGCCCTCCAGCCTGTAGATGCTCCTACACATACAAGGGGGTGGGTGGGATTTGTCTTGTCCTTCACTGCAGACAGCAAAATGTATTGGGATGTTCTGGAACAATCTGGCTCTGGAGAAAGATCTCACTGGGGTGGGGCGGCTGTCTCCTCCAGTTTTATCTGAGTCTGCTAGGGCCGGGCAGGCTTTGTTTGCAAGGTCAGGGAATGGATACCCCAGACTTGGCTTCTGGCACAGGAGGAGAAGAAGCTCTTTCCATCTCCCTTGGATCCCTCCAGCTCCCACATCAGAGGAGCCCTGCAGCTGGGTCAAGCCAAAGGTGGCCCAGCTGGCCCAGTGTCACAGCAGCCAATGAGATGCCCCAAAACAAAGCCTGCAAGCAGGAGAAGAGCGGGACGGCACTCTTCTCTCCGCCCCCCCTTTCGATTCCACTGACTGGTATTATTCAGAGGCATACTGGGGTTGGAGCATAGTCAACCCTCACAGTAGCTCTTGCCTGAAGAACGCAGAGGATTTCTAGCACCAGAACCTCAACCTTGAGCACTGACCTTTGATTTGCAGATAAATCTTGCGGGATGCCGTGCCATTCTGACAGGTGAAGTCACCCTTGACCACTTCCATGTTGTTCATGGCTTCAATGGTCAAGATTTCATTTTCTTCGGTGACATTATAATTTCCATTCTTTTTATTGACCAGTTTCCAATTGGCATTTTCTAGAGGGCAGGTGACAGTCACGCGGCGCCCAGAGATGCCCACTTTGTGCGATTCAGAAGATGAGGCTAGAGAACAGAAGAAAAGACAGGTGACCACAAGGCTAGGGCAAAAGGGTCTCCACTCTGCCCTTTCCTTGGTGCCTCTGGCTGAGAAAGAGCTCTGATTTCATTCACCAGCCCCTCAGAAAAGCCTTGTCCAAGGCCTTTAGAAACCTTTGGTTCTCTCTGTTTCAGGACCTCTCATGCCAAGGGCAGTGGGGGGGGGGGGAGCTCTCCATGTGGAACGTAGTGGGGGAGCAGAGCTGAGGGGAAAGTAACAACAGCTTCTCCCATCTGTGACAGTTCTCTCTCTACCAGGGCATTTAAGAGATGCTAAGACTCATGCTTTTAAATCAGAGGAGCTTTTATTTGAACCGACCACAGCTGTTTTAGTCAGGAACATCAGTTAAGATGTTTTGTTTCATATAGTTTTGAATTAGAACATTTAGCAGCAGAAATTATCTTGAAGCTGCGGGATATAAATTATGGAAACAAGCACAATGCCCCCTCCCCTCTAGTTAGCATACCTTCCAACATTTCTCCAGTGAAAAAAGGGACATCTATTCTATTATTGTTATTATCTCTACCCTGCCCATTTGACTGGGTTGCACTAGCCACTCTGGGCAGCTTCCAACATATATCAAACATAATAAAACATTAAACCTTTTTTAAAAAAACCCTTCCCTATACAGGGCTACCTTCACATGTCTTCTAAAGGTTGTATAATTATGTATCTCCTTGGCTTGCTGGTCGCATAACTCCATACCCTCCAACATTTCTCCAATAAAAATAGGGGCGTCACGGGTGACGCTGTGGTCTAAACCACAGAGCCTAGGGCTTGCCGATCAGAAGGTTGGCGGTTTGAATCCCCACAACGGGGTGAGCTCCCGTTGCTCAGTCCCTGCTCCTGCCAACCTAGCAGTTCAAAAGCACGTCAAAGTGCAAGTAGATAAATAGGTACCGCTCCAGCGGGAAGGTAAACGGCATTTCCGTGTGCTTCTCTGGTTTGCCAGAAGCGGCTTAGTCATGCTGGCCACATGACCCGGAAGCTGTACGCTGGCTCCCGCGGCCAGTAAAGCGAGATGAGCGCTGCAACCGCAGAGTTGTCCGCGACTGGACTTCACAGGGGTCCCTTTACCTTTACCTTTAAGGGGAAAGCTGGACATTCCGGGATCAAATCAGAAACTGGAATGGCTTCTGTAAATCTGGGCCTGTCCCTGGAAAATAGGGACAAGTACTTGGAGGGTGGGGTCTGTGTTAGGTATGTGGGCGGGGGACTAGCCCCAATCTGCAGCAGGGCCAAGATGTGGGGCAAGCTATGCAAGAGAAATGTGGAAGTTAAGATCCCCAGGATTAGTGTCTGCAAGGAAGCTGTGAGGAATCCAGCTCTGCTGCTACTGCTGGGTTGATTTTCAAAGGACTGAGGGGCTCACCTGCCCAGGGATAGCCTGATCCATGTAAACATGCTCTTGAGCTTGATGGGGGTGGGGACATTTCCCAGTTCACCCAGTGCCTGTGTCCTTTTCCTGGCATATTTTAAGCCCCAGTGCCCCAAACCACCTATGGCTAGAAACACTTGGAAGCCGCCTGCAGACAGCCCTGGCACCGTCTACGAGGGCCCCTCCCTAGTGCCCCAATCATCTCTCCCTCAACAGAGCTGGCTGAAGCATGGAGGAGGAGAGGATGTCATCCCCAAACCTGTGATCCTCCTGCTCAGCCCCTTAAAAGTGCTTCCTGGGTGGAATTTTAGCAAGGACCATTCTTTAAGGCCCTTTGGCACAATGGCTCCTGCAGCATCTGCAGAGGTGCTACCAAACCCTCACTTTAAATGAGTTCCAGGTTACCTGCCTGTCCCTACAGCCCCCTGGTTGCATGCAATCATAGAACTGTAGAGCAGGATGGGACCCCTACAGTCATCTAGTTCAACCCTCTGCAATGCAGGAATCCTGCCCACAGCCATTCTTGGGTGGGCTCGAACCACCAATGTTCTGGTTGATAGCCAGATGCACTGATCCACTGCACCACAGCAATGGTCTGGGAGTTTCCTGCGGTGTTCGGAGAGCCTGTTTCAGCATCATCAGCGAGGGGCAAACTCTTGGATTGGCTGCTCTGATGTAACCCAAATGGGCCACCATGGTAGCAGAGGAGGGCATTGCCTTCGTGCCCAGTTTGTGGGCTTCCAGGTTGCCTTTGGTGGCCAACCGAGGCCTAGATGGACCTTGGAGGGCCCTTTTGACCCAGCAAGGTGATGTGTGTCCTTCTGATGTCCTCCCATCCAATCCAGCCCTCCCACCACAACAAGCCAGGTATACTTACACAAAGGGAGGACAAGACCCAAGGCTGCGAGACAGACTCCCAGGTGCATCCTTCTCCGTTTCCAGCTATCTCCTGGCTCTTGCTGAATTAGACTTCTCCCATCCAATTCGTGCCACCTTGTTTACTCCTGTAAAGGGAAAGGGAAGGTCTGCTTTTGGGGTGTCCTGGAATCGCTGAGTAGGAGTCTTGGCAAGTCTTTCAGCAAAGAGAGACTGAAGACACTCAAAGTTTCCACTGCAACATCCTCGGAGCAGCTTGAAGTGTCTGCGACACACAAGCCCTGCCAGGAAGTGCAGAAGCGTAAAGGGCGGGTGGTGGTGGTGCAGCAAAGGCTTGCCTACTACAGCTCTCCTGACATGGAGCTGAAATAAAAAAATAAGGTCTTATATATATAATAAATGTTCATAAATGTACCAAGCAAACATGTACAAAAATATATAAACCACATGTCTGAAGCAGCACAGGAAAACAGCCCTGGAACCATTTTGGCTCCCAGACTGACCAAATGTTTGCTCTGCAAGGTCAAAGGAAAATGGAAAAGCCTCCCCATTGTCTTTTCATTCACAAAACCTGTCTTAAGGGTATATCTGTGTATGAATAGGGTGAGCCTGTGACCTGGCTCAGGAAGTATTTATCATTACAAAAGATTGGCCAGGCTCCCCAGGGTATCCAACAAGTAAGCATTAACAGGTAACCTGCCAGGCAGGAGGTAAACAACGTACTCAGCTTGCTCTTGAGCTACACCCCTTCTGTGATGTAGGCATGTTTCTGGGGCTGGTCTTGGACTCCAAGGCGGGCAATTGAAAATGTCTATATAAGGGCTGACACACTTTTGTTCTGGGTCCTCCTCTTTCTCCTGCGTGTGAAGGGGGCACCCTGTTGCAACAGTTCAGTAAAGATCAGGCTTACTAGCTGCTTTGCTTCTCAATATTCTCTGGTTGGCCTCTGTTATTTTCTTCGACCGATGGAGAACCTGCAAAGGACTCTGAAACGGCTCTTGTGTCCCCCATAAGGGAATAAGGGCAGATTTTTGTTTATTACAGAGCCCAAAAGGCTGACGACTGTGGAGGAAAGGAGGACTTTGGGACAAGGACAGAAAAGAAAGCAGCCCAAACGAACTCTGGCCCAAGTTCTCTGTTATGTACTGATGTTCTCACCCTGGGCCAACAGGGGGATACTGTAGATAGTTATGCAAATGAAGGATCGAAAGTGACGTTCTGTGATTGGATAGTTTGTATGCAAATGAAGGATCGAAAAGTGACGTTCTGTGATTGGATAGTTTTAGAAAGTGGCAACAGTTGCAATTGTTCTGGAGCTCTATATAAGCAGGCTGACTGAGCTCCTCAGTTAGTTCTGTTCTGGCATCTGAATAAAGAAGAGCTGTTTGAAGAATCGCTGTGTCGTCTGATATGTTCACCCACAACTTAACATTCTCCTCTGAGGCTAGTGCAAGCCTTGCCTCAGTTTCCTCAAGTCAGCCTGCTGCATTGTGCCAGAAATATTGGGACGTCGCCAACGACGCAGAGCAGACGCAGGGAAATGTATAAGCCCAAGCCAGCCTTTCCAATTAATTCCAATGGGTCTCCTCTTGAGTAGGATTGTATCAGAGGCCACCCACTGAGTATCTGTGGGCTCTCCAGATACATGCCAATTTCCTCATTTGAGCTCCTATCAAACCACAGAGCCCTTGGACTCTGATTTATAGGAAGGCTTGTGAACACAAGTGGGGATAGGAAGGCAGAGCGCACAAAATGCTATCCCTCACCAATAGCTGCAATACCCCTGGGCCTGAGCCCTTTCCCCAGGAGACCCTTTGGTGGGGGGTTTCCCTGTTACATGGCTGGAATTGTGATTGTAGGACCTGCCACTTCTGTGGCAATGGGAGATCCCCTTTTGACAGCCCCTTATAGGTTTGGCACCCACTCTGTGGCAACGCCTCCCTGTTACCCATATTGTGTCCAGCTGTCCTCCTTGCCCCCTGGGTTGGGTGCTCCTTGCTCCCACCCCAAGGTTTCTGCTGGGGGCCTCCCTGCCCTGGGCTGAGCCCATCTGTTTCAGTAGCTGTTGGCCTCTGTGTTAGTTTGGAGTCCCTTAGCTGTGGCTGGATTGCATTTCTAATCCTGCAGGGCAATACCTGCTGCAAGGGATGCTGGGAGTTGTAGTCCAGCAGCCGAGCCTGTTGGGGCTGTTGCTGAGAGGGCTGCAGGAGGACCTCTGGTGGTGTGTGATCTTGCAAAAAAGAGAACAAAACATAAGATAAAACTGTTCAGAGTGTGGGGATTTTTTGCCAGTGCTTTTTTTTCTGGAAAAAAGTTGAGGGAACTCACCCCAAGGTTTGTTTATTTATTGCAGGTGTTATAGAAAAAACAGGGGGTTTGGCTTTTGCTTCCCAACTCCCCAAGGGACTGATCAGTCCATGATCAGTCAGAGATGAATGGATGGAGGCAAGATCCATAGAAAGCAAGGCAGATCTTTATTTTTCTGTTGCAACAGTTCCTTCCCCTCCTTGCAAGAAGGTAGGAGAGACCCAGAACAATGGTGTGCAAGCCCCAATAAACTTTTGAAATTGCCCACCCTGTAGCCCAAGACCACCCCCCAAAACATCATATATACACCATCACAGAAGAAGGTGGTCTCCAGCAGAAATCTGAGAAGATTGCTTCTCTCCTGCCAGGATACCTGATAATGACTTACTTGATTGCCTTTTCTGGGTGGCCTGGCCATTCCTTTGAGATGGAAAATGCTTTAGTTCCTGAATCTCTTACGCATATTGATAGTTTGCTCAGCTTAACAGACTGTATTTGCAGGGAGGTGTAAAAAGACAACTGGAAAGTCCAAAGACAATTGGAAAGCTTTGCCCATTTCCTTCCTCCTCGCAGAGAAATATTTGAGGTCAATTTG
The DNA here is from genome assembly GCF_964188305.1 of Podarcis bocagei. Lineage (NCBI taxonomy): Eukaryota > Metazoa > Chordata > Lepidosauria > Squamata > Lacertidae > Podarcis > Podarcis bocagei. The sequence goes on along the minus strand of NC_138141.1, from coordinate 16,799,724 downwards.
GGAGAGCCAAAATGGTTTCAGGATTGCTCTCCTGTACTATTTCAGACACATGGTTTTAACACGGGTCAGCAAACCTTTTCAGCAGGGGGCTGGTCTCTCAGACCTTGTGGGGGGCCAGACTATATTTTTTTGGGGGGAAACAAATAAATTCCTATGCCCCACAAATAACCCAGAGATGCATTTTAAATAAAAGCACACATTCTACTCATGTAAAAACACGCTGATTCCCAGACTGTCTGCGGGCCGGATGGAGAAGGTGATTGGGCCGGATCCGGACCCCGGGCCTTAATTTGCGTACCCATGGTTTATATGCTTATGTATGTGTTTGCCTGGTACATTTATGAACATCTATTCTATATTTGATTCCTTAGAATTCTTATACCGCAGGCCCACTCACAGTGCCCCCCACCCCTGTCCCTGGCTAAATGTAAGGTGTGATTAATAAATTCAAGCACACAGTGATCTGGATTAGAAATATCCACAACTTTATTGATTACAGATGTAGGTGAATTTTTGGCTCAGGCATTGGGTGTACAGTGGTACCTCTGGTTACGTACTTAATTCGTTCTGGAGGTCTGTACTTAACCTGAAACTGTTCTTAACCTGAAGCACCACTTTAGCTATTGGGGCCTCTTGCCGCCGCTGGAGCATGATTTCTGTTCTCATCCTGAAGCAAAGTTCTTAACCTGAGGTAATATTTTTGGGTTAGCGGAGTCTGTAACCTGAAGTGTATGTAACCTGAAGTGTATGTAAGCTGAGGTACCACTGTATATCCATTCCAGCTGCTACTCCCCTACCCTGGACAAAAAAACCAATTATTTGTTTTATTATATGTTAATGACAGGAGTTCTGAAATGGGAGGCATGTGGGGGGGTGCTCCTTGTTGGGGAGGCATTGATCCCCCATGTCCCCCTTCTGGGGAGATGTCTATGTATGGGATGTCTGGCACCTCTTCCAGGGCAGCATGTGAATACATGGGGATGGAGGTGAAGCAACTGCATTGTTGTGAATCACCCTCAAACACAGGCACCAGATTTTGCAATGGTATCCTGTTCCTAAGAAGGAAAGTTTGGTTTTGGCTTCAAGAGGCTGAAGAAGAGCCTCCATCACTGGAAGGCCAGCTGGCATGTTCAAGCAAGCTTCATTGCAACACCTCTTGGCAAGTCCGTTGACCGCTGTCTCCTCAATGTAAATCTCTGCCAGCCTCCCTTATCATTTGTAAATTTAAAAACAAAATAACACAGCCAACAGTGTGACGCGGCAGCTAAAAAAGCCAATGCAATTCTGGGCTGCATCAATAGGAGTATAGCATCTAGATCAAGGGAAGTAATAGTGCCACTGTATTCTGCTCTGGTCAGACCTCACCTGGAGTACTGTGTCCAGTTCTGGGCACCACAGTTCAAGAAGGACACTGACAAACTGGAACGTGCCCAGAGGAGGGCAACCAAAATGGTCAAAGGCCTGGAAACGATGCCTTATGAGGAACGGCTAAGGGAGCTGGGCATGTTTAGCCTGGAGAAGAGGAGGTTAAGGGGTGATATGATAGCCATGTTCAAATATATAAAAGGATGTCACATAGAGGAGGGAGAAAAGTTGTTTTCTGCTGCTCCAGAGAAGCGGACACGGAGCAATGGATCCAAACTACAAGAAAGAAGATTCCACCTAAACATTAGGAAGAACTTCCTGACAGTAAAAGCTGTTGGACAGTGGAATTTGCTGCCAAGGAGTGTGGTGGAGTCTCCTACTTTGGAGGTCTTTAAGCAGAGGCTTGACAACCATATGTCAGGAGTGCTCTGATGGTGTTTCCTGCTTGGCAGGGGGTTGGACTCGATGGCCCTTGTGGTCTCTTCCAACTCTATGATTCTATGATTCTTTCTGGAAGTTTTAAACCAAGATGGGTTAAACGAATGCGAGTTCTTTCCCTTTCCCTCTCCTTCCCCCCATCTACTAATCAAGTAGTTTTTTTAAAAAAAAATTATTGAAAATTTAAACAAAACATATTATCCAAAAACATATCATCCTTAATTCCCCCCCCCCATTTTTCCTCCCTCCCCCCCTCCCTGACTTCCCTCAGTTCCAGTCTTTGGTTTCTCTGCAAATGCTGTTCTCTGCATGTTGCAAAGTTGTATAGATCCTTAAATTGTTTAACTGATTATTGTCAATAAAAAGTTTGTGAATGTTTATTCAAAACCTGCCAAGGAGTCCAGTTAGCTTTGTTGCGTCTTCAAATACTTTGTAAAGGGTTCCCATTCATATTTAAAGTCACAGTTATCCCTTATGTGTCAATTTTGCCAGCTTTGCATAGTCCATCAATTTTTCTTGCCATGATTCTTTAGTTGGGATTTCTTTAGTCTTCCATCCTTGTGCTTTTAGAACTCTTGTGGCCATTGTCGCCTACATGAAAATGTTTTTCAGGTTTTTTTGGCAGGTCTTTCCCAACAATCCCTAACAAAAATGCTTCAGGTTTTTTAACAAATGTTAAATGGAACTTTTTCTTTAATTCATTGTATATCATTTCCCAAATTTTTTAAATTACATTACAATCCCACCACATATGATAAAATGTCCCCTCCTTTTCCTTACACTTCCAACATATATTTGAACTAGTTTTGTACATTTTCCCTAACTGCACTGGTGTAATATACCATCTGTACATCATCTTCATATAATTCTCCTTCAACAGGGAACAATCTGTAAATTTTAAATCAGTTTTCCATCTAACCAAGTAGTTTTAATCGCCTGAGGCTCTTTCCAGTAGATCTCCCCAAATATACCAATTTATTTCCCTTTAAGTACTCAGCTGAAAAGAGGAACGGAGATGCACTTTTAGAATCCATTTCTCAAACTCTTCCTGGTTGTTACCATTTGAAAACTTTTAAACACCCATACACCATACCTTCCAACATTGCTCCAATGAAAATAGGGATGTCCCATTCCATAACAAGAATTTTACTATTTATACCCCACACATCTTACTGGAATGCCCCAGCCACTCTGGGCAGCTTCCAGCATGTATATAAGAACATAATAGAACATTGAACAATAAAAAACCTTCCCTATACGGGGATTGCCTTCAGATGGTTCAGGGGTTGGATAACTCCATACCCTCCAACATTTCTCCAATTAAAAATAGAGTCATCCTATCATACCCTCCAACATTTCTTCAATGAAAATAGGGGCATCCTAAGGAAAAGTGGGGCACTCCAGGATCAAATCAGAAATGGGGAAGTCTTCTCTAAATCAGGGATGTCCCTGGAAAATAGGGACACTTGGAGAGTCTGCATACACTGCCGGAAAGACATAAGTATTCCTATTATTTTGAGCTCAACTTGGGCATAAAAGCTGGTGCCTTTCCCAGCTAGGAATCTTTTGATGAACAAATACTGAAAATCCTCAAATAAATACTTGCAGGTGTTCAGGCTCGCTCCCCTCTCTCTTCCCTGGCAAGCCCATCAGCGGGCAAACTCCTCACTCTCTCCCTTCTTCCCCTGTATTCAGGTTTCAGTCCCATCGGGTGGGACACCCATGGATCATTTAGTCCAACCCCCTGCGGTGCAGGGATCTCAGCTAAAGCATCCATGACAGATGGCCATCCAAACCTCTGCTTAAAAACCTCCATGCCCCAAACTCTTCCAGTTGCTTTCTTCCGATTCTTGCCCCCAAACCTTCCCTAGACCCCTTACCCAACCCCTCTTCCTCCTCTGCAAACCTCCCCTTCTCTTCCTAGAGCAAGTAACCCTTTCAGCACTCTAGCCAAATTTCCCCCTCCTAGCCAACAAGCACACCCCCCCCCCTTTTTTTTTGCCTGGCCACATCTCCTAGTTTTCCTTTGTGTTCCTCCTGGGAATGCTTTAGAATGAGCGGTAACTCTTTGCAGTGGTTGGACTTCCGGGAAAGATGGCGAATTAGGGGGAGCCACCCAGGGCTGATCCAGACGCAGGAGTTCGGAACCAGACGGAGGAGACCCTAAACCTTCGGGTTGGAGAAAAGGTGAGGCTCCGTCCAATCTTTAAAGGCAGAAGGGGAGGTAGGGGAGCAGCTGAACGCCGGGAGAAGCGGGGAGGGAGCCCTGCCATGCGCTCTGCTTTAGAGCAGACCCCGAAGCAAAACACAGGAGGAGAGGAGAAGCGGGGAGATCATCCCCACGTTTCGCTCTGTCCCCGGATCTTCCCCCTTCCCGCCGCCCAACAAAGGGGAGACCCAGGTTCAGACCCGGGTCCCGAGTCGCCAGCGACTCTAGCCGCATTTTGGAGAGAGGGACGCAGCGATTGCGCCACCGGAGAGCCGGGACCGCGAGGCGCAGGAGAAGGAGCGCGGCGGCTTCTGGCGCTGCCTCCCTGTCGCTTTGACCCTCGGCCAGTTGGGTCCGCGGAGCCCGCTACCGCGGGTCGGGACCCCGCAAGCCCAGCCGCTCCGCTTTGGACTGGGTGAACGTGGAGGAGACGGAGAATGGTGGCGTCCACGGAGGAGGCCTGAGCCGACAAAGGCTCCCACCTGCGGACGCTACCGATCTCCAAGCCTCGTGAGTTTCCAAACGCTGCGAAAACCACCCTCAGGTTGGTGCGCTCCAACGGAGACTTTCAGAAATAAACGAACAGATAATTTTTATAAAAAATGTTTTCTTTAGGGGGGCAATTCCCCCTTTCCTTTTTATCAGTTTTCCTTATTTTTACTCTAGTCTTACGTTTATTCCTTAATCATTACCCCTCCCCGCTTTTTAAATTTTTAAAAATATTGCTACTACTACTACTATCATTGCTTTCTCCTTTCCCCCTTTTTCTTCTTTTCTTATTAATTTTATCACAAATAATAATAATAATAATAATAATAATAATAATAATAATAATAATATTTGAATTCCCCACCCTTCCCACCACACCAGGGAGACGGAAGAAAGATATGTTAGCTACGCAGCAGAATAAACCAGGACTCTGAGCCAGGGAGGCCAAACAGTTCTTAAATTTGTAACTTTCGCTCCCCCCTCCATTCTTTTGGGTGGGTATATGTGTTTTTTATTTCACATTTTACCTTGAATCTTCATTCTGATTTTTGATTTTCGACTTTAAATTTTTAACTTCACCTTCCATTTTTAAACTTAACTCTCTACCTTGATTTTTGACCTTCATCTTTAAATTCTTATCCTTATCCTTATACTTTTTATTTGCACATCTTAATTTTTCTTCTTACTTCAATATTTTACACACACACAATCCCCTACCACCACCCATCTCTTTCCCTTTTCCTTTCCCCCTGTACCAGGGCCATAGCTAGGGGGTAGTGAAGTGAGCCCCTGCGAGTGGTGCAGGCGAGGGGTGTGTGTGCAAAACTGGCTTAAAATATGTCCATAGATATGTCTGTAAATAAAAATATCATTTATTGCATCATAAGAAAAGGTTTTTAATAGAGGGTGAATTGAATGGGAGGAGGAGAGGCGGAAAGAAGAGCTAATTTGTCCGTGGATAGGGGGCACAATCTGGACGGTTCTGCCAGGGGCGCAAGATCACCCAGCTATGGCTCTGCCCTGTACATTTTTACTTGTCTCTTGTATGCTTGCATGTTTGTCCTTCTGTCTGATTGTTTGTCTGTCCATCATTCTGCCTCCAGGACATTCAGTCAGCCACTGCGGTCCGAGAGAAGCCCTTCAACCAACCAACCTTTTCCTGGGAGGTCAGCTGTCCTTAGGGAAGCAAGAGCGAAACAAGGGCATAGTAAAAGGAAAGAGGCTCACCAAAATCATCGACTGCAACATTTAAGACTCACAGCCCAGACGCAACAGAGAGGGGTATGTAAGGTGAAAGCAAGACACAACGGCAAGAGACCTGCAGAACCCCTACCACCCAAAGCCACACCACACAACCCGAAAGAGAGATCGACGGGAAAGCCAAAATGGCCACAACCAAGGGGGATACCGAAACCACAGAGACCGCCATGGCCCCAGGAAACAGTCACACAATGCAACCACACCAGGACCCAGAAGACGTTGACCAGAAAGTTAACGAAACCACCAAAGAAATGGCTAAACTGATGAAACAATTAGAAGAGATGGTGGCCAAGGTCGATACTCTCCGAGGCAGCATTACCTCTTTGGAGAGGAAGAACCAGATACAAGGAAAGCATTTACAACAAGTACATAAAGAAAACAGGGAGCTCAAAAGCAAGCTAGCGGACCTTGAGAAACGCATAACAGTGGTTTCAGACTCTTCCAGTGCAGCCTTGTGTTAGTCTGTTGTTTACAATAGAATAAAACTTGCTAACTGTTTGTCTCTCTGTTTCGTCTGTGCAAATTCTTGGGGTGACCAGCTTGAGAGGGCACCTGGGCCTCAACATCAAGCGATCATTGTGAGTGTCAGGATTGCATGTGAGAATCACAGGCTTCTGTGCGTACTGCATGTTTCATACTAGCATGGAAGCATTGCAGCCCTGTGCATGAGCCATGCCTGGGTGCAGCAGTAGTTGTGGGGAGCCAGAACCAAGGGTTGGGGTTCCAAGTGCCAGAAAAGCAGCCCAATGCAGTTCTCCCCCTTTGCGGTGATATTCATACAGTAGCCAAGAGCTCTCTATAACAACATGCAGATGAGTGTTTGCTTCTTGTGACTCTGGCATGTTCACAAGCTCACTGAATGTCAGAGCTGGGACTTTGTCTTGACTGGGTGGGTCGGTGTTGAGGGCCAGGATGGTTACACCTTATGGGGAATAGGGCTGCGGATTTTCCTGGGATTTCAAAGGGGGAAGTGACTTCTGGGGGGAATTTCTGGCAGGTGGCTGTTTGTCCCGGATCAACAAATTTGGGGGTGTCCTGGGTGTGTTTACTGCTGCCACCAGCCAGCCAGCCACGTGAGGGATAGGAGATGGCTTGGGTTTTCCTAGGAGAACTGTCTCTCTTTCCTAAACTGAGCAGTGGGTGCAGAGTTAGGATTGCATACAGTAGTACCTCAGGTTACATACGCTTCAGGTTACATATGCTTCAGGTTACAGACTCCGCTAACCCAGAAATAGTGCTTCAGGTTAAGAACTTTGCTTCAGTATGAGAACAGAAATCGGGCTCTGGCAGCGCGGCAGCAACAGGAGGCCCCATTAGCTAAAGTGGTGCTTCAGGTTAAGAACAGTTTCAGGTTAAGTACGGACCTCCGGAATGAATTAAGTACTTAACCTGAGGTACCACTGTATTAAGGCCACAAATGACTCTTAGTCATGATGGCTACGTGCTACCCCCTGAGGCAGTAAATGCCTCTGAATAATACCAGTTGCCAGGAATCACAATTGTAGAGTGAGCTTCATTAACTATGAACCCCAAGATTTGGGATCTCCAAACTATTGCCAAAGTTTTGTAATAGTTTTGCAGAATCTTGTAGTGCAAAACCCCCACATTTTGCAGTAAATTGGACCGTGTTGGGTTTCGGGGTGTTAAATATTAACCCTGCTTTGAAGTATCAATTCCTCAGTTTGGGGGGTCCTACAAAATATGTGGAAGTGAGAGCTGGACCATCAAGAAGGCTGATCGCTGAAGAATTGATGCTTTTGAATTATGGTGCTGGAGGAGACTCTTGAGAGTCCCATGGACTGCAAGAAGATCAAACCTCTCCATTCTTAAGGAAATCAGCCCTGAGTGCTCACTGGAAGGACAGATTGTGAAGCTGAGGCTCCAATACTTTGGCCACCTCATGAGAAGAGAAGACTCCCTGGAAAAGACCCTGATGTTGGGAAAGATTGAGGGCAGAAAGAGAAGGGGACGACAGAGGACGAGATGGTTGGACAGTGTTCTCGAAGCTACCAGCATGAGTTTGACCAAACTGCGGGAGGCAGTGGAAGACAGAAGTGCCTGGCGTGCTCTGGTCCATGGGGTCACGAAGAGTCGGACACGACTAAATGACTAAACTACAACAACAACAAAATATGGGGTTTGCACTACAAAACAATACAAAACTTTGGCACCGGTTTGAAGTGAACCAGACTACGTTGGGTTTTGGGGTGATACCTATGACCCCCCCAGTTTGAGCTCGGTTGCTGCAAAACACGGGGTTTGCTCTGCAGAACGCTACAAAACTATTACAAAACTTTGGCACTGCAAATTTTGGGGTTCACAGTCAATGAAGCTGAGAGTGGCTTTGGCACTCAGTTTCTCCTTGTGGGCCTCGTCCCTTGGGGCAGGGGTCAGCAAACTTTTTCAGCAGGGGGCTGGTCCACTGTCCCTCAGACCTTGTGGAGGGCCGGACTATTTTTTTTTGGGGGGGAATGAATGCCTCACAAATAACCCGGAGATGCATTTTAAATAAAAGGACACATTCTACTCATGTAAAAACATGCTGATTCCCGGACTGTCCGTGAGCCAGATTTAGAAGGCGATTGGGCTGGATCCGGCCCCTGGGCCTTAGTTTGCCTACTCATGCTTTGGGGCATCTGGTTGGCAGCTGTGAGAATAGGATGCCGTACTTTGTGAGTTCTGTTTTGCCTGCTGCATCTGGTGCAGAATTATTCTGATGCCCCTGTCAGTGGCTTCCTCTTGCCTTTGAATCCAGCTCATTTGGGATGTGTGCATTCTTCTCTGTTGTAAAGGATCCGCAGGACAAGAGAGGACAACCTGGGGAGGAGGGCAGAGGCAGAGAGGATATTAAATTATCTGGGGGGAGGGTTAATAAGATCTCCCTGGGGAAAGCTCTCCCAGCAGCCAAGTGACATCAATATAACATGAATGGAAGATATTTTGTTCCCAAGTAGTCTTGCTGCACACACTGCATGGTCATATTTAGAGGATATTTAGAGAATGTTTAGAAGGGAGTGCAGAGCACTGAAGTCCGGAGAAGTAGCTGCTGTGGTTCTCTGAGCTGACTGCCCAATCCAGGTTGTGATGGCTGACTCCTGATGGCTGCTTCTCAGACCAGACAAAGGGAAAACTGGCTCAAATGCAATCCATCCTTTTCTGTCAGATCAGCTTTCGGCCAGGCCAGAAAGCACAAAGTGCCTTTGTGGAGCCAGCCCAGCTCCCTCCCATCCTCCCATCACCAGAGTAGGAACCTGTTCAGCAATCCTTGCTGCTGTTGCTACATGTTGAGACCTGACCCCAGCTGTATGCCCTTCCCACAGCCCCAGAGAAGCAGGCCTCGCTGTGCCACGATCCATGCTCAAGAGTTCTCTGCTGCACTCTTGGAAGGCACAACAGCCGGACTGGCAGGGAAGCTTTGCTGGGAGTGGGGAAGGGCTTCCAGGCCAGATGTGGGGGGCTTTGCCCTAAACAACCCTGCTGTATGCTGCTTCAGCCGCCCCTGTGCTCATGGTAATGTCACCTGTTATTTGGACCTGGCCTAAGGTGCAGAAGACATCAACAGGTGTCTGCTCCAGAACCTGCTTGCAAGGCAGGTCTCGGCTCATCAACAGAAGAGAGAGCCTCTAAGCATGTGTGAAATGACCCTGTAACCCCCTCCCCCACCTCAATACACACATGCATGCATCTCAGGCCTCAGAGTTTGTCATTGTGAAGGCTTCCCTGTTGTCTCTGCCTACCCCGCCAGCAAAGATCTCCCTGCCTCTGTCTTTCATTTTGACATCTGCACTGGAGCTCCTTGAAATCCTTATTCTTACTGATCACTTGCAATAAATCATTTAAAATTCTTATCCCAGCAGCATTAAGGTTGCAAGGTATTCACTAGGGCTGAGCTGAAATTCCTCAGAAGACATTTTTCTTCTGACTGAGTGCCCAATATCTATTTCCCCCCTCACACCCTTCGGAAAAAAAGGAAGCCACTTTTCAGAACGTTCACATATTTTCCACCATCCCTGCGCCCTGGAACAAGGTTTGATCTGGGGCACATTAAACTAAAAAGTCCCGAATGCTGCAACTTTCACTGCCATTTCTCTCTGAAGAAATTCAGGGAAATGGTAACTCCTCTGAGTAAGAGGAAACATGATAGATGTGTTGAAATTATGGATGGCATAGAGAAAGTGGTCAGAGATTCCCTCCCCCTCCATCTCATAACATGAGAACTTCAGGACAGAAAAAATAAAGGATTTCTTCGTGCAGGGCAAAGTTAAACTATGGAATCCTCTCCCACAGCAGGTAGTGATGGCTACCAATCTAGGCGGCTTTAAAAGGTAAAAGGTAAAGGTAAAGGGACCCCTGACCATTAGGTCCAGTCGTGGCCGACTCTGGGGTTGCAGTGCTCATCTCGCTTTATTGGCCGAGGGAGCCGGCGTACAGCTTCTGGGTCATGTGGCCAGCATGACTAAGCCGCTTCTGGTGAACCAGAGCAGCGCACGGAAACGCTGTTTACCTTCCCACCGGAGCGGTACCTATTTATCTACTTGCACTTTGACGTGCTTTCAAACTGCTAGGTTGGCAGGAGCAGGGACCGAGCAACGGGAGCTCACCCCATCGCGGGGATTCGAACCGTCGATCTTCCGATTGGCAAGTCCTAGGCTCTGTGGTTTAACCCACAGCACCAACTGGGTCCCTGGCTTTAAAAGAGGAGTAGATAAATTCATGGAGGATAAAGCTACCAGTGGCTACTAGCCAGGATGGGTAGTTTGTATATCCTCTGCTAAGAGGCATCATGCCTCTGAATACCAGTTGCTGGAAAACACAGGAGAAGAAAGCGCTGCTGCACTCAAGTCCTGCTTGTGGCTTCCCATAATGGGCATCTGGTTGGCCACTGTGAGAACAGGACGCTGGACTGGATGGGCCGCTGCCTTGATCCCACAGCTGGGCTCTTATGTTCTCCCAGTTCCTCTGACCACAAATAGGGTGGAGAACTTTGCAAAGCCATTGACACAGAGCACCAGCATTCGCCTCTTGCTTCTGCCATGACTTAACGAGGTGCTCCTGGTCTGATCATCAGGTAGATGCCAAAATGGAGAATGGCAATCTCTCCTCCCCCTCTCTTCGCTGGAGCTAAGCACCCCCTGCTCAGCTATGGAAGAATTGAAGTTAGCAGAAAGAGAGAGCTCCTGAGCATGTGGGGAGGGCCTCCCCTGACGAATCACAACCAGCCCTACACATTGAGGAGTGCTACGTGCAGTCGAGCTACAGCCCCAGTTCCTCCCTGGAAACTACTGCCTGCCCCAGGGAAGTCAGGGTGGACGCAGCCTCAGCTGTAGCAGCAGCAAGACTGGGAGAGGCTTCCTGGTTTGGCCTGTGGGAGGGAGAGGGGAGGGGAGGAGGAGAAGCAGAGAGCCCTCTTGGCTCCACCTTGTTTAGTCCCGAGCCAGAAGGGCACCTGAGAGGAGTGGCTGTACTCTGCTGCAGCAGTCTGCCTCCTCTCCACCGTCCCAGCGGCTGGCACTGCCTGTGGAGTGTGGACATGGCACCTCGTTCCCAGGGGCTGTCTGGCCCCAGCTGGGTGGGTTTCCTGCTGCTAGGTAAGGACTACAGCCCTGCTCTTCTCTCCCTTTGCTTGTCATTCCCTGCCCTGGGCTCTGCTCTTAGGGGCAAGAGCTCCAAAGCAAGCTGGCAGGTAGGCTGGCTGGGCGGCAAGCCAGCCACTTTCTGGGCTGTGTGGACAGTGGAGAGCTCACAGGCGCTCTTGGACAAACAGGTTTGAGGTGTCTTCCAGGCACAGAGAAAAACTCCCCTCCACTGTCATTTCCTTGGCCTCCTATGGGAATGACCATGTGAGGGTGCCCAGCAGAGGGCCCAGGGCCAGGAGGGGATGGCCAGTAGTGGTCTCATTCTGTTCAGGCCAGCTGCGCCGCTATTGCCTGCCTGTACCTGTGCAATGTGGCCTCAACTCTGCTTTTCTCCAGCTGTCAAAATCCAGCTGATTGTGGACGGTTTACCCTGGTGTGATTGAACAGGGGCTGTGGTGAAAATATTGTCCTGAGCTCCTGTTTATTCTGTGTGTATTTTTTCCTCTCCTGCCAACCTTCCCCTCCCTCTGGAGGGCTCTGCCAAAAAGAAGGAATGTTTGTGCTCTGCTCCGCTGAGAGATAAAGGGAGGCCAATGCGGGAATGCGGGATCAGTTTCCTCTCCCGCAAGGGCTTGGCTTCTCTGGAGACCCTCCTTCCCTCCCTTGAGAAAACAGACCTTCACACCTTTCCCTAATGCAGCACTTTTAAGAAGAGACACTTGGCAGGTTTTGTTTTTTCACTGTTTCGTTTTCCGCGCCATTCCCCTTTTCCATGCCGGAAACCGAGGCCAGAAGGCAGCCGCGTTTTATGCAAGACCAGCCTGGCAATGCCTGTGTCCTAGCATGCCCAAGCCCAGCGCTCTACCCGTTGCATCACACGGCCAGAGTTCATTCGCTGTGGACGCAGAATCAACTCACGTGTTTTGTAAGCCGGATGTAGGAATCAAACATCTCTATCATAAGGAGTTACTTTACCATGAATCACTTAGAGGAGAAGCAGAGCCAAGGTCCTGGCAGTTCTTCCTTCTTCTGCAGAGGCAGCTCTTGGCTTTTCCTCCAACCTGACTAGGGGGGTGGTGGTAGCCTAGGGATTTATGGATCAGGTGGTCCAGCTGCTGCCCAAGGGCAGAGAGACCACTTTGGGGACCTTGCCACCTTCCACCCATGAGTACTGGCTTTGCCCAACTTCTAAAAGAGAGCTGCTTTATTTATTTTACTGTTTTATTTTGTGCATCGATACCCTGCCTTTGTTGCATCATGGTCAATGGGAAGGGAGTGGTAATTCCCATGTGTCCTTTCACCTGTGCCCTAAGCAGATACAGAGTGCCTTAGCATCCAAACAGAGGCTGCAACCTTTGGCATCTGGGTAAGGGCAGAGACCCTTTCCCTGAAGACTGAAATTAAGGAGCTTCTCAGGGTGAGCAGGAGAAAGAGATGGGCAGCTAGCAGCCCAGGGACTAACACAAGCCAGCGTTGGGAGATTTTAGGCATGGGAATCCTTTACTCTAGAGCAGCCAGTCTCCAAAGCGACTGCTCAGTTTTATTTACTTAATTTATGAATTGCTTTCCCTATAACATCCCCATGTGACTTAACAATAAAAATAACAACCATGAAAACATAGATACAATCTCAACCTAGTACACATAAAAATGGGGGTGAAAATCTCCATTTAAAAGGCTTTTTGGAAAAGGAACTTATTCCCAAGGCACCAAAAAGTCAGTGAATATGGTGCCTGTCTGTTATGTACAGGAGGGGTTTCCAAAGAGTAGGTGCTACACTGGAAGAAGCTCATTTTATTTTGGGGTAGCCTTTTCTGCCTGACAGCTGCAGGTAAGGTAAAGGTAAAGGTAAAGGGACCCCTGACCATTAGGTCCAGTCGTGGCTGACTCTGGGGTTGTGGTGCTCATCTCGCTTTACTGGCCGAGTGAACTGGCGTAGAGTTTCCAGGTCATGTGGCCAGCATGACTAAGCCGCTTCTGGCGAACCAGAGCAGCACACGGAAACTCCGTTTACCTTCCCGCCGAAGCGGTACCTATTTATCTACTTCGTGCTTTCGAACTGCTAGGTTGGCAGGAGCTGGGACCGAGCAACGGGAGCTCACCCCATCGTGGGGATTCGAACTGCTGACCTTCTGATCAGCAAATCCTAGGCTCTGTGGTTTAACCCACAGCACCACCCGCGTTCCCTGGAGAGACCAAAGTTTCTCCCCATGCTTATAGTGTGTAGCAGGAGCCCATCTTCTTCATGCTTCTTCCCCATGCTTATAGTGTGTAGCAGGAGCCCATCTTCTTCATGCTTCTTCCCCATGCTTATAGTGTGTAGCAGGAGCCCATCTTCTTCAGGAGCTGAAGCCAGTCAGGGCATTGAGTCCAGCAATCTTTCAGGGCAGTTGAGAAGCCCTCCCCTTCCAGGCTGCCCGAAGCACCCCAGGCTGCCTGAAAATCATCCAAGGAAGGTTTAGCCAGGGCATCACCAACCCTCTCTCTTGGCTCTGGGGGATTATTGGTGCTAAGCTGGAATGCTGACACTCGTGTGTGTGTGTGTGTGTGTGTGTGTGTGCGCTCCTCCCCCCTGTAGGGGCTCATTTTCTATGCTTCTTTCCCCTCCAGTGCTGTGGCCTGTGTCAGCTGTGGACATTTACACCCCTAAGTCCCTGGAAGTCCTGAACGGGACAGAAGTGCGCTTGAAATGCACCTTCCGCAGCTATTCCGCAGTCGGGTCAAAGTTGACAGTGTCCTGGTACTTCCAGCCTGAGGAACCTGGCAGCTCTGAGTTTGTAAGTTCATCTCTGCAGCCTTTTTGTGGAACATGACCTGGGCTCTTCCCCAGGGTTGTGGCCCCAGTTTGGTGCTTGGCCTCCAGAGGATCCTGAGCAGCTGGTATACCTCCCTGTGAAGTTGGGAGTTTTGCAGCAATCCGCTCACCACCTGCCTATACCCATGTCCAATATGCTCTGAATAAGCACCCTGCACCCTTGTGGAGCAAAGGGGAGTGGGTGTCACCTTGTACCATGGCTATGAAGCTCCAGAGACCAATCACGCCCAATAAAGCAGGACTTGTAAGGGGCTCTTGCTGATCAAATGTTTACAGATCCTGAAAACGGCTTGTATTATAATGTCTCTGCTCTGAATAGCTGCAGCTGACATCCATGCAACAAAAACCAGTCCCTGATGGGAAGATGGTTCAGATTCCTCTTTGGAGATTGGCTTAATCAAGGGCAGCTCACCACTGTTGGCAGGGCTGGCCCAAGGCATTTTGCTGCCTAAGGCAGAGAGCTAAAAAGGTGTTCACCCTCCCTAGCCAGGACCCACACTTTGAAAAGTCTTGCTGTCCCACTCAGACACAAATCCTCTCCCACTCTTTGGTGCTGCCTGAAGGAAGTTGCTTCACCCTGCTGCACGGCCGGGCCAGGCCTGACTAGTCAATCTCACCCATTCCCAGGGAGTATATTCATTTAGAGAACCTTCTGATCCTCCTCCAGGCCATTTTCAGTTTCAAAATCTCCTGCAGAAGTGGGAGGTGCTATCCACAGAGGACCGAGGTCACTGAAAAGTGGCTGTCATTTAATACCAGCAGTGGCAGGCATGATAGCTGGGCTTCTCCTTGCAACTTCCTAGGTTTTCTACTACAGTGGGGAGCCTTTTCCGTCGACATCAGGCCGCTTCAAAGGCAGAGTCACATGGGATGGCAACATCCACAAGAACGACGGCTCCATTATCCTTTGGGACACCAAGCCCAGTGACAACGGGACCTTCCAGTGCCACGTGAGGAACCCACCCGATGTGGACGGTCCGACTGGCGAGATCCAGCTACGAGTGGTGACAAAAGGTTTGTGACTTCGGGGGGAGGGTGCAGGTGGGTTTGCTGGGGGGGGAGGGGCTGCTCAGTAGCCAGTGCTGCTGGGGTACAGGGGCTACTATATCCCTCTTGCACACCCAACATGACTTTCATCCCTGCACAGTGACTTTCTCAGAGATCCACATCCTAGCGTTCATCATTGGCGCTGTTTGTTTTCTGATGATTGTCATCGTCGTCGTGGTTGTCATCTGCCGCTACCGGAAGAGAAGGCATGGAGATATGGAGTCAGAGGTGGAGGAGACAGAACTGTAAGTGTGTGTGTGTGTGTGTGTGTGTGTGTGTGTGTGTGTAAGCTGGCTAGAGGCAATTTGCCTGGCCTTGTGGGAACCACAACTGGTCTCTTGGCCGTCACAGAAAATGGACACCAACTGTTCATTGATACAGGTAAATCACTCTCTTCAAAAAAAGATGAAGACGATAACCACACAGCCTTGAGAGACAGAGCAAGGGATGGTTTGGGGCTGGGATCAGTAGGTAATGGCTGCAACAAGGAACCAGGAGTGCCAGAATTCACTTGCCTGGATCCCATGAAGCTTTAATGGGTCACAGGCGAGTGCCAATGGGCCGGGTTGTTGACAGGCTCTGGTGAACCAGAGAAGTTAAAATGAAAAAGGCCGAGTCTCTACACATGTGGCAGAATGACGTGGGCCTGAGGTGGGAACCATGGAAGCATCCAACTGATATTTATCACTTCTAAACAGACTGCATTTTAAAAATCCTCCTAAACATCTTAGGATCCAAACTCCTGAAGGGGGATTGGTCTGCCTGTGTCTTGAGGTCTTCAGCCAAAACCTTTACTCAGGTGTCTCCTTTATCTGGTATTCACCAATGAAAGTGGTGGCTTCCCAGCTGGGGAACATACTCCCAAGATAGGTTCGCCTAGTGCCAACAGTGAACTCTTTTCAGCCCCAGGCAAAAGTGTTTGATGTAAATTAGTTTTATGAACTGTGTTTATTGCTTTGTGGTTGAAATTGATTGCATACCACCCAAGTCCCAAAAGGATGAAAAGCTGTATAAATATGTTTTGTAACAGATAAATAAAACCTCCTTTCCAATGGAAGTTTAGCCCACTTGGGGAGAAAAGTTCTACACCACTCTACTAACAGCTGTGCTAGTTTCCCATCGCAAGCAGTTTTCATTGTAGGGCCATTCAAAGTTGGGACCCACACCCTGCAGCTACAGTTTTCAGTGTGGTGCAGACCATTCTGCTATCTCGTTCTTCTGCTACGTATACAAGGTGAAGGAAATTCATTGCAAAACATTTTGATGGCTTTTTGTCGAAGTGGAGGAAAAGTCGGGCCAGAAACTGAACTGCGTTGCTCCACAACTGCCTGCAAGTGGGGCACATTTGCTGTGTTACTAGCAGACTTGTGACCTACACAGTGAGCGCTCCACCGAGTGGATCAGGACAGTGACTTTGGCAGGACCCAGGACAGCTGAGCTTCACTAGCTTCTAGGTTGGGGTTGGACCTCCTGCTGCTCCTCACTGCGTCCCAAATCCAGGAGTGACTCCTGCCTTTCATTTTACACAACAGCCTCTTTTTTGCTCCCTGACCCCGAGGCCAGAGAACTTGGCTGGCTTCCTAACTACTGCCTTTGTTGTATTTGATAACAGGCCAGAGAAGGAGAATTTGAAAGAGACAGAGAAGCACCTGCTGGAAGAGGGAGCCTAATGTGCCCGGTAGGTACCTTTGGCCTTGCCCCTTTCTCCAGAAGGCATTTCTGTCACCAGGTGGGTGGGAGAGTCCAAGGTGGGTCAGCGAAAGCCCAGTGGAAGGCGTCTCCATCTAGCCGTTCCAAATGTTTGGGGAAAGGGCCACAGCTCAATAGCAGAGCACCTGTTTTGCAAGCAGAAGGTCCCAGTTCAATCCCTAGCACTATTTCCTGGTGGGACTCGAAAAAGACCCCTTGTCTGAACCCCTGGAGAGCTGCAACTAGCCAGTGCAAGCCGTATTGACCTAGATGGACCCAGTGCTCTGACTCTCTATAAGGCAGCTTCCTGTGTTCCCCTATCCCTGCAAGAAAGAGCACTTATAGGAGCTTTTAAGTAAGATCTAGTGCTTGAGTTTGGCTTTTTCCTTTTTCCTCCACTCCCCTTTTCCTTTAGTGTTGTGCCATTTTTATTCTAAACCTGAGGGTAGGGACTATCTTATTATTGAGCATTGTAAACAACTCTGGTAGCATTTTTTTTTGGCTGGACAGCAAGATCCAAATACTTTAAATGAATAAAATAAAATTGGAGGGAACTGAGAACGTTGTCACATACCTTGCAGATAGAGGAATTGAAACCTTTTTATGCAACTTGTTGGCACACCCCTGCAGTGTTGCCTTTGCTGGCCTAGGTTGAACCCATCACCCTTTCCAGCATTGCCCTCAGGCTCAGGGACAAAGCCTAAGAGTAACCTGTCTACCTGTCTGTCCTCCTCACAGGTCTACTGCCCACCCCCATAGGAGCTGGAGGCTGGTTCTTCAGAGTTCTGGATCAGAGGTGGCGGATGCCACAAGACAGCTGTCCCTGATTCCCTTTGCCTTAGAGAAGTGCATCATCACTGTTATCTTCAAAGGCCCTCTGAGGCTGCAGCTCTTGGTGGAAAGACCTTAAGGCTTGGTCTATAGAAGAGTTTGGCAGTTCCTAGTGATGCTATAGTATGTGTGTGTGTGGGGGGGGGTCATGGGTGCATCCCCAGCCCTGGCCTGGTGCATATCTGTGGGGAATTATTCCAAGCAAACTGCTGAAAGGGGGGCCCCTCCATGTACGACTGTCAGAAAAGGCAAAGACTCCAACACACAGCCTTTTTCTCAACTAGGACTATGCCACTCTTGCACAAATACAGTCCATCTTTCTAAGTTTCTGGGGAGCTCAGCCTGGCTAGACTCCTGAGGCTTAAAGGATAATAATAATAAATTATTATTTGTACCCATAGAAGCCCTCCCTACCCCTACACAGCTAAATTTGCTGTTAAACGGAGAATAGAAACATAGAGTTGAAAAGAACCATCAGGGCAACCCCTTGCAATGCAGGAATCTTTTTGACCAAGGTGGGGCTCAAACCCACAACCCTGAGATTCTCCTGCTCTGCCAGCTGAGGTGTTGCTCAGAGTCACAGCCCACAGTGCTCCAATCATCCTATAACCAGCAGTTCAGTATCCACAGTAGCTCCAATATCTGTAGGGTTGGTCAACATTTTGAGCCCAGGAAGAAAGAAGCTGATGATGGGTGGGGCGTCTGGGTTTCTGTTTCTTCACAGTGAGCCATCACCATTCCTTTCCCTGCGCACACTGCTCCCCATGCGCAAGCCAGGATTCTCTTCCTCCTCCTCCTCCTGGATTTCTTCAGCCGCTGTGGTATCTGGAGATGCAAACGGACTTGTCCAAATGCTGGGACAAACCCCTCTTCCCGCAGAACTTGCACCCAGGGCCATTTGCAATTCAACAGCTTTCAGGACTGGAGGCTTTTCAGGAAGCCTCAGCCAGCCTTTCTCTGCGCTATATATTTATTGCTCAGAAACTGCCTTTCAGCCCTCCAAACCAGGCCAGTTCAGCCTCTGCTTGCCCCACTATTTGGGGAGGGGGCGAGGTCACATCTGTAGAGCCCCTTCCTCCTCTGCTAGAGGACATGCCCTTCCCCCGCCAGCCTGCCTTGCAGGGGAGCAGGGGGTCGTCCTGGGCCCCCGAGTCAACTGCCAAGCGGGCCCGGTCTGCTTCTGGATATGGAAAGTGGTCGGGGGCGGGGGCACCTTGGGGGCGCGGGTTTGTCCTTTGCCCTGAAGTTTAGTTGTCCGTAAGAGTCTGGTTACGCAATTGTATGTAAATAAGTTGTATTTCACAATAAAAACCGTAGACCTTTGGAAGTCAAGCGAACTTTCAGCCTGCTTTGTAAGTTTTTTTCCGGGCTTCTCGTGGGGAAGCCGGCCAGCCGGGAGGCCCCTCTTCCCGCGGCAGAGGGAGGCAACGCGGGCCGGCAGCGCCCTAGAGAGAGAGGTGGCCTGGCGAGGGCGGCAATATCATTGCTCCGTATCCCGCTTGTGGAACCGGTGACGCCGCAGAGCGCTTGGGTGACTCAGTCGCGACTGGCGTCTTTTCGGCGCCTCTGAGCATGTGCAGAGTGCCGGCTGCTGGGCAGGGAGTGTCTCTGGGCGGCCATTTTGAGCCTCTCCCCTCCCTTTCCGGCCTCACCTGGGCGGACAGGTGTCGTCCGAGGAAGTGGCGAGGAAAATGGGGCTCTCGCGGAAGAAGCCTGGCGGTGGGGTCCTCCTGCTTCTATGGGGTGAGTGAGGGCCGGAGGCGGGAGCGGGGCCCTTGCCTTCCCAAGCGCTGTGCTGGATCTCGGGCTTGGCTCTGGTCCTGAGGCCGGCCTGACCGAGAACAGCCGCCCGGGCCTGGTGCCAAACAGCGAGAAGCGCAGCCAGGTCTCCTCCGGAGCAAGACGACTCGGGGTCCAGCTGGCTGCCTGCCTGTCGGCGGTACGGGGTCAAGGGAGACATTGGGGCGCGGCGAGGGCTCCCCTCGTGGTTTCCAGCCGGGAGCGAATCGGGGCCAGAAGCCTCGTGCCCCTTTGCCTGCTGCCCGGGGAAGAGGTGCACGGCCAGCCCGGCTAAGGGAATTTTCTTCCCGGAGACGCGACTCCGCCAAGTGGCGGAGCGAGGCGACGGGGCTCGCTCCTCCCGGCTCCTGTAGGGATGGTGGACCACGAGACTGAGCTACCTTGCGGGGTTGTTGTCAAAAGAGCAGCTGGCCCAGGCCCTCGAAGTGCGCTGAACAGGGGGGAAAGCCAAACAAATGCCCAGAAGTCGTTGTCGTAGGCTGAAAGTATCACTGATGGGTTGTATTGAGTGCTTTTCTTACTCCGAGTAGACCCATTGAAACGAGTGACCCATTGAATAAAATTAGATCTGCAGCGTTGGATACAGTGAAAAATAAAAATGCGTCCCAACAAGAAAGAAAATGGGAGGTGGAGTCTATAAAGCACTGAGACTGGCACTTCTAATGGAACCCACCCCAATCCTCCCCACCCCAGACTAAATGCAGTGGCGTAGCGTGGGTTGTCAGCACCCGGGGCAAGGCAAGTAATTTGCGCCCCCTAACCCATGGATTTGCGCCCCCTAACCCTAACCCCCAGATGTTGCGCCCGGTGCGGCCGGCCCCCCCTGCACCCCCCATGCTACGCCACTGACTAAATGTTTAGGTCCCTGCCTCTGGGGCTGGTGTTAGACATTGTGCTGCCATAGGCAAAGAATAACCTCCGCTTCCAGAGCACAGCAGCCTGTATGGGGGGGGGGGAGATCATGGGGGGCACAGCACCATCCTTCCAAGATATTGCTACTGCTCCCCCGTGTCATCTGCTCAAGGCAGTTTCTTCCTTTTGTTTAATGATGGGGCCCCTTCTCGCCACCTCCTGGTAGTTGCTATGTCTGGAGGCTGCAGAGCACCAGAAGGTGCTGTTTTTTAGAGTCCTTTGTGGCTGGTTCTGCTGAGTTCCTGATCTCTGCCTGGCCAAGGGAAAAAACGGTGGGCGGTTCCTTTGCTGAGCTAAGCACTTCCTGCAAAGTGGGTCTGGTGGAAGAGGGAGCAGCAGGAACTCTTCCTGCCAACACCTCTGCACTCCTGCTCAGGTGACTAACCCACCTCTTGGGGTTATATTTTGCAGCAGCCCTTGCCAGAGTCCACTCCCTGGAGATCCAGGCTGACTCAGACGTCCAGGCCTTTGTGGGTGAGGCCGTGATCTTGAAGTGCTGGTTCAAGTCTTCCTTCCCAGTCACAGAGAAGCTCACCATCGATTGGACATACCGACCTCTTGCAGGGGGCAGTTTGGAGCCGGTGAGTGGTGCTTTCACTGTCTGCCCGCTGGCTCTTGGCAGAGTGGCGCATGTGCCTGCCACTTCTGCTGTGGTGGGTGCCACTGGTGCACAAGGTGTATATGGTGGCAGGTATGCAGCAGAGCCTTTGTCTTGCTGCTCTGGGGGTGCCAATCGAATGGCTTTCAGTATCGCTGAGATCATCATCCTTCCTGCAGAAGCATGAGCCTGCCTTGCTGGAATGTTGCTGTGCATCTCTGCAGTGAGATTGGCTCATGAAAGGCCTTGAGTCATTGGCTCTTGGCTGTCATGGGATGTGATACTCACCATCTCTCTATATTTTTTTAAAAAATAATTTTGTATTTGATTTTACAATACAATACAATACATAACAATACAAAATACATATCCATATTTAGAGACTTCTCCGAATCTCTGGACTTCCCATCTCCCCCTCCATGGGTCCAGTTGCCAACCTTTTCGACTGCATGTTGTTCCATAATTGAGGAAACCAGGCAGTTACAGGGAACCAGGCAGAGAGCCTTCTCGGTAGTGGCACCCGCCCTGTGGAACGCCCTCCCACCAGATGTCAAAGAGAAGACCAGACTTTTAGAAGACATCTGAAGGCAGCCTTCTTTAGGGAAGCTTTTAATGTTTAACAGACTACTGTATTTTAATATTTTGTTGGAATCCGCCCAGATGGACTGGGTATAAATAATAAATTTATTATTATTAATAATTTATTATTATATTTTATATCACTCCATATTGTCCATAGTATCTGCTACATTACAAGTGTTATTGCAATCCTGCTAATGTTTTCATCTGCTTACAGTGGCCTCCCAGATAAATTATATTTTTTTCCCATTCTTTATTAAAGTTTTGGTTCCTGAGCTTTCCGGTCAGTTTTGCCATTTCGGCACAGCCCAACATCTTAGCTTGCCATTCTTCTCTGGTAGGGACTTTTTCTTTTTTCCATCTCTGGGCTAGTAGCATCCGTGCGGCTGTCAGTGCTCACCATCTCTTAACTCCTCTAGATCTTCCACTACCAGTCAGATGCCTATCCAGCTAAGAAGGGCACCTTCCGTGACCGGGTATCCTGGGTTGGAAACGTGGCCAAGCGGGATGCTTCCATTAGGATCAACAACCCAACGATGGATGACAATGGGACGTTCACCTGCGCTGTGAAAAATCCCCCGGATGTGCAGCATAACATCCCCCAGACTATGCTGACTGTCACTCAGAGAGGTAAAGCAATGTTTCTAGTCCCTGTGGCCATGGTGGTTCTGCCTCCCCGCCTCTCCCAAGCCTTTCCTGTCAAGAGCATTAAAACCTTGTTGCTGTTTCCTGAAAATCCCAGCCTCTTAGTGTTATCTCCCCCCCCTGCCATCCTCTACCAGTTGCATTTTCTAGCATGCACTATTTCAGGAGAATGGTAAGGCCCTCATTCTACCCTGGGGGCTGCTGGGTTGAGCGTCAGATCTGCTCACTTCCTGCCTTAGTCCCCAGAGGCTGGTGAGTACAAAGTGAAAAGAGAAGGGGTGGGGCTCAGTCACTGTATCTGTGTGAGCCTGCAATTAGGACCTGTTTTTTTTGCCATGGAGAGAGGCAAGTTCTTTGGGGTGTCTCTTCCCTTTCCCCCTTTTGGAGATTTCAAAGCCTGCTAGGCCTACAGAACCAAAAGTTTATTTTGAGTCGTTCTTATTTTAATGTAGAACCATGGCTAAGGACATAGACTGCCACCTCAGTTTTATTTGGACTGGTATCAAGTGACCATTGCTGAAGAAGAATGGCCTGATGTGACCGAGAAACAAATAACTCAAGACAAAAGCAACATACCTAAAACAAAGAACTTTAATGATGTATAGAAGTTCAGAGTCTGTGTTTCTCTGATTCTTTCTCAGTTCTACAATTGGTATTTGCAATTAGTTCATGCTAATTACAGTGGACCCTTGGGTTACGTTACCTTCAGGTAACATAAGTTTTGGGTTGCGAACGTGGCAAACCTGGAAGTTTCGCCGCGTGCACATGCGCAGAAGTGCTCTGTGCGCCTTGCGTGTGCGCAGAAGCAGCGTCTCTGCTTATGAAATTTTCAGGATGCGCACAGACCCCTGGAATGAATTAAATTCATATCCAGAGGGTCCTCTGTATAAAACATTCATAAGTTTATTCAGTTTATATTGTATTCCTGCTTTAATTTTCATCATAAGCAATTTGCTTTATTTTCTGTAAGTTACTTTCTTTTCCTTAAATTCCTTAATACTATTGAGCTTTAATAAGCTGATGGATTTGTTCCAGTCACACAAAACTGAATCTGCTGCGGATATCCTTAGTTAAGCTTTCATGTTTCACCATGTTTCTGCTGAAAAATTCAAACCCCGATGGGAAGACTCAGTTAGCATTTGTGCATTGGCCTGGGATTAGCATGGTATGTGCTTACCTCCCATCTTCTGTTCTGGGGACTGGCTGTGATGCCTCCTTAATTTAGCGTTTTGCCTTCTTTTCTCACGTGGGTTGGAAACTCAGTTGTGGTTTGATCTTGGGTGTTCCCCTTGGAGCCTCTGTTCCCCAGAGGCCCAGCCTGCCCTTCTGGTGTGCCTGTGGCCTGATTCCTGCCTCTTTCTCCAGGGGCCTCCTTCCAGCTGACGTCAGCTGGGCTTCTCTCCATCCTGGTCTTCCTCCCCTCAGCCATTGTGGTGGCCTTGCTCCTGGTTCGAATGGGCAAGAAGCTCGGGGTGCTGAAAAGCAAGAAGAAGTGCAGCTACAAGAAGTCCTCCATCGAAGTCTCTGAAGAGTGAGCACTTTGTGTTCTGTGCTTAACCAGGGAGAAGCAGAGAGAAGTAGCGTTTGGGGAGGGGAGGGCTGCCCTGAGGGTTCTTGTTGGGCTCCCAGGGCTTGTACTCAAGGTCACTTAATGGAGATTAATGACACCACCCCATACAACCCTCACCATGCCCATGATCTCAGACCAAGGGGAATATAATGAGCAGAATATGTGGTTATTGTGGAGCAGCTGATTCAGACTGTGAACCCTCCATAGGGCATCAGCAGGTGTTTTGATGATTGACATACCTGGTGCCTCAAAGGCATACCCCACCTACTGCCAGCTCCTGCATAAATCTTGGGAGCTTGGTGGTCTGCAGCTGTTGCTCCACCTCAGGAGCAGGTAGTGGTGGACTTGCCTTCATTGGAGGTTGGGTGGCCTCCTGTCAGGGATTATTTAACTGTGATTCCTGCATTGCAGAGGGTTGAGCTAGATGGCTTTGGAAGTCCCTTCCAACTCCACAATTCTGTGAACAGCAACACCATGGAAGCTTTGCGGCAGATGCAGGGGGCAGGGTAGGGCGAGTCTGGTCAAGCCTCACCAGTGAGGAGCTGCTTGTCAGGATAACTGGGTTTCTTTTGGAGGGGATGGGCAGAGGTGGAGCAAGCTGACTGGCACAGGTGTGCAGCTGGCTGCCCTGGGGGTTTTGAGGGGGCGGGTGCCAGACAGGCAAAGGAGACACATGCTGGACTCACCTCTGTGCTCTTCCTGTAGACCTGAGCGACCTAAGTGCAAGGAGAGGCTGGCCGCCTGGTGTCTGCGATGTCTGGTAAGCAAAAGTGCCATCCTTACTCACAGCCAGTTTGACGCTGGCAAGATAGCAGGGAGGGCAAAGCATCTTGGGCCTGCCATCAAATTCCCATTCATGCCTGACCCAATCCAGAGGCCAAGATTGAAGTCTTCTACCTTTGCCGCTGTAGGTGTCAGAAGGGTGGAGCCGTTTGTGAACAGGGCTGGCCTGGGGGAGTGGGTTGGGGGGCATAGGAACAAACCCACTCGCAGATACCACCCATTGTTTCCATTTGCCCTTCAGTCATGAGAGGTAGGGTGGAGGCATGCTAGTCATCTGGCCCTAGAGAACCTCTCTCTTTCCCTCCTGCCATTGCTAGCAGGTGCACCATTTTGGGCAGGGGCTGCAAGGGGGATAGGAGAGCTAGGTGAGCACCATTTCCTGTTGCAGCTGGCGTCCAGGGTGGGGTATACTACAGCTTCATCTGAAGTACTCTCCCACCCTTTCATAGGGCTGGTCATTAGGCTTGAGTGAAGCAGCTGGCTGAGGCAAATGATTTAGGGCAGGGCTTCCCAAACTTGGGTCTCCAGCTGGTTTTGGACTACATTTTCTATCATCCCTCACCACTGGGATGATGGGAGTTGTAGTCCAAAAACAGCTGAAGACCCAGGTTTGGGAAACCCTGGTTTAGGGTCTTGTGAAAGGGCAACAAATGGCCAGCGATTTAATCCATTATTGTATTTTTAGTCCCAGAGAGAGGCCCTTTCAGGTTTTTCTCATTCAGGTGCCAAAATGACTTGCTCTATGTACCTTGACTTGGGGGAGGAGACATTTACTGTTCCACTACAGGTAGCAAAATGTCTTTTTGGGCCAGCCCTGTTTGCCAATGAAGCAAAGACCAAACATTGGATGGGTGGGAGAGTTGACTGTCCCTTTTGTTTCTGAACATGGATGTTTGTGTGGCTGGCACGTGGACATTTTACTGTGTGATAATGTTGTGAAGTCCACAATTGCACATGCAAACTGTAGGTTCTTGGGCCTGAGCTGCTGATGAATTTAGAGTCTCTGTGCTGGTGTTCAGCCAGAGTATACAAGGAGGTTGTCAGCAAGAGTACAAAATAAGACTGAGTTGAAGGATTCTGTTGGTTACGCAAGGAAGTGGCATTGCAAGTGTGTGCCCTGGTCCATGAATCTAGTATTGTGTCTTAGTCCATTTCCCATAGTGGTCTCATCCTCATATGGAGGTTTCTGAAGAAGACCAGGGTGTACACTCTGGCATGCTGGGCCTGTGTGTGAGAGAAGAGAGGGGCGGAATCTATCTGAGCTTCCTTGCAGACATTTCCAGATCTGGGTTCAGTGAGTTGCTTAGCACAAAATCCTCCAACTCATTTCTCCAGCAGTAAATTTCTGCTAGGTGAGGCATTTGGGGGGGGGGGTCTTGTTGGCTCTGTTGCTTGACCTTTTCTTCTTGCATTCTTTTCAGGATTCAGATGATGAGGATCCTTACTGACTTGAGGACAAAGGTATTTTTTCTGAATGTCATCTGAAGGCCAGCAGGATACATCCCAGTGATTCTTCAATGAATGGAACTTTGGCGCTGGACTTCATGGTGTCAGGAGGGCTCTGATGGTGTGTGTGGGATCAGGTTCTACCTCATGTTGCGGATCATCAAGATGTTACAGCTTCTCATTGGTTGGTGTGGCTCTTGCCCTGTTTCTCTGGATGGAGAATGCAGCCTGTGGGGAGTACATCTGTCTGTTTGGACTGTTGGGTTCTGGGTAAGATGACCTGTGCTGATTGACACTCTTGAGCTGCTGCTTCTCCACACACTGCGTTGAACTCAGCCACCCTTTAGCACTTGACTCATGAAGGTATTACTTGGTCCTCCTCCTCCTTGCCATATTTTTCCACAAACCTCCTGTCTATTTCCAACTCCCACAGTAGCAGCAACAGTAGCAACAGCAGCAACAACAAGAACAAAATGTTTGGAAATGGTGTGGGCACCTTGTGTCTGGTGGCCAGTTACCACTGACATGGAGAAAGGGCTGGGCTATATCTGAAGCAGGCAGATGTTAGCGCCTGCGGTGGCTTGAAGAGAGTTGGGCAGGTATTCCATGGCTCAAGGTACCAGAGAGGTTCACTGTGCTTTTCTTTCCAGGGAGAGAGAAGGGCCACTGTGTGATCTTCTCCTATGGCTGCTGCCCTTGGCTGCTGGTTCAAAGCCAAGCTGGCTGTAGGCAGTGGAACCAGAGCAGGTAATAGTGGGGGGACTGGGCTTCCTTGTAATGAAAGCCAAGTGTGGCAGCTGGTCTTGTGCCGCATGCCTGGGGCTGGTATTACGTTCCTACGTTCAAGCAACTTGGAGCTAAAATGTAAGAAGAGCCTTCATTTGGAGATCCATGCACACCTCAGGATGTCCCCCAAAGGTATAGGCATTTGGGAGGCCCTGGGACAAGACTCTAGAGCAGTGGTTCCCAATTAGCTAAGTACCGTTGACCCCCTGGGTGGGTTACACTGCCTCACTGGGGTCTGCGGGCCACCGGTTGGGAGCCCCTACTCTAGCGGACTGTTCCGCGTTTACTTACAGAAGAATTTCCTCTTTGTCAGCCTGCCTTTCCTCTCCAGAATTGCTGCTTGTGTCTGTGCAGATGCCAATATGTGCACTGTCTCCTCCTCTTTCACAGACATTTATTCCTCAGTGGGGCCTTTCTGTGGATAGGGGCTGTGGGAGGAGGATTCCCATCTCTCCTGTAGCCAATAAATATCTTTTACCAACCCTGTCTAATGGTCTTTTTTGTTCTGGCCAGGAGTGGGCGGCAGGCAAGCTGTTGAAAGAAAAGGGTTTTGCCCAAAGTGGGCAGGGCCAAAGCTAGCATGCATGCATGCATGCATGCATCAATCAATCAATCAATCAATCAATCAATCAATGAATCACACAGTAATGTCTATGCTGATTGGCAGCTGCTAAATTTTCTCCCTGGTGCTGCAAGGAGTTGAACTTGAGAGTATGCCTCTCACAGTAGGCAGTAGACTTCTGATTGCCATTTGCTGGGAATCAGAAGTGGGGAATGCAATTGCATTCGGGTCCTGCTTGCTGGCTTCCCATAAGAGGCATGTGGGTGTCCTCTGGGAGAGCAAGATCCTGGATAACACAGGACCCCTTTGGCCCGATCCAGTAGGCTCTTCTTATTACCTTCTGCAAGCAAACAGAGGTTCTACCACTGAGCTGCAGCCCATACATTAGGGTTACCAGGGTTTCCCGGGGACAGTCCCTGGATTTGCAAATAAGTCCCTGGACAAATTCCATCCCCTGAATATCCCCAGATTTCATCTAATGTCTCTGGGAAACGCAGCAGCGGCAATCTCAGCAGCCTGGAGCAGTTGGCTCTGGCTGGCTTCAGGAGCTGCTCGGAAGTCCCCAAATAATGGTGGTGCAGGGACTCTAAGATGCAGCTTCCGGGCTGCCTCCACCTTCCCTGACCCCAGCAACTAAGCTGTGAAGGGAGGCTTCGTGCTGCCTATTGGAGCAGCCTCCCAACTCCTCCTTGTGTGCAGACAGGAGCGGGACAGAGATCTGTCAGCTGTGAAGGGAGGCTTCAATGCGTGCAAGCAGGAGGGGGTAGGGATCTCTCAGTTAGGCAATGGGAAGCCTTCCCAGCTTAGGGCTCTCCGCCCCCTTCTGTTTGCACGCAAGTAGGAATGGGATTGGGGCTGCTCTGATGGGAAGGGAGGCATTGTGCTGCCCGAGCCTCGCCGCCGCCACCGCTCTCGGCCCTCCTTCTCCGCCTTCCATGCCTGACCCACCTTGCACCACTTCCCCACCACCACCACCACTGAAGAACCAACAACTCAGGGGCTGCCCAGGCTCATGGAGAAAAGAGATAGAAGCCTCGGAGGAAGGGGAAACGTGGCGGTTGAGGTCAAGGTGGCAGCCATCTGCCACCGCCATCGCTGCAGCATCAACGTCCCAAAAGTGTAGTATTTATTTTTTTATTTATTTAAAGTATCCCTGGATTCATTGAAAAAAATCTGGTAACCTTGCCATACATGCGCCCATAAGATGCACACATACGCAATCAGGCTCTACCCATTCCAGCAACAGGGCATTGCTTTGAATTGAGGGAAGGGGGGTTGTAAGGCATGGGAGGGTTAACACTTTCCCCAACTACACCCCCTCCTTCCCCCAAATGCTCCCTGGTGCATCTGCTAGGCTTGAAAGAAGTCTTTTATAGGAACCATGAGGTCAAAAACTTTTTTAAAAAATGGGGGAAAAATTATATTTTATTTAAGAGAGCACTGCAAGCACATGAAAACTTTAGCAGGATTTTAATCTCACTAATGTAATGTGACAAACATCATGGACAATATGGATTGATATAAAATATAGACTATGGAATAATATGCAGTTGTAAATGTTGACAATAGAATCCATGAAGGGGATGGGGGGAAATCTTGAGATTCAGCGTAATCTCTGTACTGTATATGGATATGTATTTGGATTGTTATAAAATAAAAATGATTTCAAAAAGAAAAAAAGGGCAACTTGTACATGCAATTATAGTTAAAATATATGATTTATTTTAAAAATAAAAAAACAGATGATATATGGAAAGAAAGAAAGGAAAAAGGAAAAGGAATGATGGGAGGTCAGGTCAGGGCAGGCAAAAACTCCCTGATTTTGTCTCTAGCATCTGTTTCTTAAGGGGTTACTGGTTTGAGGACATGGGGGTTCTGAAAGGCTTTTAGTGTTGATGGACCCATGAAGCCCTATTGCGCCATCATCTACCCCTCCTCTTTTGGGTATTCCGTTAAAGGAATCCGGCGGCGCGTGGATCTTGTCCGATACCCTGCTAGTGGCTAGGGCCATGGTAGGACCCCCGGTGACGTCATGGGGGAGCTTCCAGTTGTATTTGCATCAACAAGCTCCTCCTATTGGTTGTTAACCTTGATATGACTCCTGGCTGTGTGGGGTGGAGTCTTGTACTGCTGTTTCATCCAATGCCTAAGCCAATACTACTCACATGTTGTAACCAATAAAAATTGTGGCCTAATTTTGCCCATTAACCTAAAATAATGTGTCTGTGTGTCTTATTATAATCCTATGCCGGTGGAGGGTCCTCGACTCACAACTACAGATTGGCAAGGAAGTGAGGCTTCCCACGGTGGTCTACATGGTCCCTACGAGTGTTACCAAAGTGATCTGGCTGAAGCCTGGATGCCTTTCCTTAGACTCCCTTTGGGCCTGTCATCACCCCTGTCATCACTCCCAGCCCTATTGCTGGGAGGGCTCCTTCGGCCATAGCCCTGGTCACATGTGGCTGGCTCTTTTCCAGCCCCGTCCCTGCCATCTGTTCCAGCTGGGGCCTCTGATCTGTTTTAATTTGTGGAAAGGCAATGCCTTGACAGCGCTGGAGAGCTTTACCTTAAAAGCAGCCAGGTCAAGTTCCTGTCCAGCAACTATCAAGTTTCTT
Source organism: Podarcis bocagei (assembly GCF_964188305.1). Taxonomy (NCBI): domain Eukaryota; kingdom Metazoa; phylum Chordata; class Lepidosauria; order Squamata; family Lacertidae; genus Podarcis; species Podarcis bocagei. The sequence continues at coordinate 16,769,709 of NC_138141.1, read as the reverse complement.
TGAAACATGAAACCCACCCTTCTCTGTTTCTCCCTCCTTCAGATGTATAAGAGAGAAAGTCCTTGGCTGAAGTTTATTGAGTGCCACAGAGTGACTCCTTCCTTGCCATCACCCTGAAAATGGAAGCCTCCCCTTTCCACCAGCATCCAGCACTGCCCAAAATGAAAAGCATTTAGATAAAGCAAGAGACATGTCTCTTGCTTCCCCAGGCAGCACTGGTTTAATGCAGGGGGGCTGGGGACATTTTTCAACCTGAGAACTTTTCCTGCTTGGCAGGGGGTTGGACTCGATGGCCCTTGTGGTCTCTTCCAACTCTATGATTCTATGATTCTATGATTCTATGAACTCTGTGGGTCATTCTTAGCAGGTGAGAGGGGGCGCCCACTTGTCAGTCACCCCATATCTTCTGATGCCAGGTAGCTCAAAGTTCAAGCCAGGAGCAGGCAGAGCCTTAGCTTTGATCCTAGCTTGTAGTCCCACAATGATAAGATTGGAGATTAGCCTCTGCCTGTCACCTTTTGCAATCACAGAGCAAGCAGAGACTAGTTGTCTGGCGGGATTGTTGTTATTTCTGTTGTTTAACCTGGTTGCCTTTCTCAAAAACCACTCAATGCGCCTTACAGAAGCAAAAAATATTTGCTTGCTTCGTCAGTTCGTATGTTAACATTGGAATGATACCGAGAAGCTTAGCACGAATTCAGGAAATTTTCCATATTTTGTTGCCATTATGCAGCCAACATTGTTATGTGCAAGTGGAACTTCAGAGGAGATTGGGGCAGGCTTGTCTGTGGGTGGGAGGTTGCTGTCATTTATTATACTAATGAGGAGTTTAGTTGTTAATCACATTTAAACAAAAAATCCTACAAAGTTTGCATTACACACACACGAAAATATATGACTATATATATCTATATGGATACACACACACAAAATCGTTGCTAATCATTAACCAATTATCAACATCAAACAGTTCTTAATGGAAGTTAAAATTCAATGTCAGCTAGTGGTTCCCCCTTAGATTTGAATTGGAATGAGTCCTAGGACTCAGCTACATTAGTAAAAATAAAACGTCATAAATGCATTATAAAACTGTGACACCAGATGTCGCTGTAGAGCTGAAATAGGAACTCACTGAAATTGTTCATTGTGAGTTTTAAAATGGCTTTTTTTTGCAGAGCATTTTCAGAGTGTTTTTTTTTTATAGCTGTGTAGATTCAACCCTAGAAGGTATGCATTCACCATGGTGTTTCCTAATTCTGGACAGGACAAACACAGCTTAACTTCTGTTGTCAATGCTCTGGTAACCTCTATGTTGAATTAGTGCAACATAGGGCTACATAGAGCTAGTGCAGAATTCAGCAGCTAGGTTGCTCAATAGGGCAAGACAGGTTGAGCACATAACACTAATCCAGACCTGACTACTGGCTACCAATTAATTTCTAGGCCCAGTTCAAAGTGTTGGCTTTGACCTATAAAGCCTTATGTGACTTAGGACACAAATATCTCAAGGACTGCCTCTCCCCACATGAACCAACCCAGACCCTGCAAATGTCACCTGAGACCCTTCTCCATGAGCCTACTTCATGGGAGTTCCAGAGGGTGGCAACATGAGAACAGGCCTTTTCAGTGGTGGCTCCCTCTTTGTGAAATGCTCTCTTCAGGGAAACTCAGCTGGTATCATCTGTATCTATTTTTAGGCACCAAGCAAAAACCTTTATTTTTACCCAGGCTTTTAGTTTGAAGGGTTTTTAAAGTATTTGTGGCCGCTTTTGGTGGGGCAGGATCGGCTAGTCATGTGTTTTATTTATATAGGTGTGGTTTTTTAGTTTAGTTTTTTTTAAAAAAAGATTTTTAATTGTGTTTATTGTAGTTGGTTTTAGTATTTCTATTGTGCTTGTAAAATTGCTTTGAGTCATTGCCATGAGTAAAGTGGCAAATAACCCATCAACAACATAATATGTCCTGTCTTCAACCTTCTGATAGAAACCAGATCTCTGCATGCTTATGGGATAACATGATTCACACCTTAAGAATTTACAGTCGGTTTCAATTACAAGCAGAAGTTTGCTTTCTCAAAAACAGAATTCCTTGTGAAATAGTTGTAATTACATAATGCCCAGTTCAAGTTGCATCATGTTTGATGGAAATTTATTATAACTATGGGGAAGTTACAAACTTTTGACCCATGGTCCTGGAAGGAGGAAGTCAGTTAATTAAGTTCTTTTAGCATAACAATTTATTTTGGCTGCAGTCCTGTGTGTGTTTACTTGGGAGTAGGCCCTACTGAACTTGATGGAACTTGCCTCTGAGTATATATGCATGGGATTGCAGTGTTAGACTTCAGTCCCATTTACACATTTTTATTATGTTACTTCTCCCACTTCACATTTCTTTTTAAACTTCTGTTTTAGACAAGGAATGTCACTTTTGCTATGTACTGCCATGTAAATTTTGTATATTCCCAGATTAAATGTGATTTAGCCTCGTAGCATTTGATTGCTGGTATTGTAGTATGTCTTTGTGGATGTACTGAGAGTTTTATGAAATCTGTAACTGCCAAGAGTTTGGACTCAGCCTCATTAGTAAAGAAACAGTTATTTGAATGTGCTATAAATGTGCAACACCAGATGGCGGCAGAGAGCAGTAAATTTTAAAATGCGGTTTTCCATAGGGATTTCTTTCTTTTGTTATGATTGAGTAGAATTCTATGTTAGGAGTTTGATGTTTTCTATATTGTATTTATAGATTTTGAGGTTTTCTATATTGCATTTAATTTTAATTTTTGGTAAATTGCTTGGTGATTCTTTCTGATGAAAAGTGGCATAGTCATACCTGAAATGATAAATAAGTCTATAAAATATACAGGGTTTAGGCCCAAACAATGAGAATTCACAGAAAACAAAAAGCACACCACACAAAAACTAACAAAATCAAAACTAGCAGAATATTACTGTACTTTTCCATGTGTAAGACTAGGTTGTATTTTTTTTTTTACCAAAAATAATGTTTAAAAGGGGGGGTTAGTCTTATACACAGGGGCAATCTCCCCCCATTTTCTTAATTTTGAGTCTCCCAAATACATGAGGGCATGTTATACATGGGAAAATACGGTATTTTACCTTTTACAAGACTCTGTGATTGTTGTTTTGGAGGGGAGAAAAGGGTGAAATACCAGGAGAATCCAGTTTGCCTTAAAGCACCCTGGATTAAATAATAATAATAATAATAATAATAATAATAATAATAATAATAATAATAAATAAATAAATAAATAAATAAATAAATAAATAAATTTTATTTATACCCCGCCCTCCCCAGCCAAGGCCGGGCTCAGGGTGGCTAACAAGCAATAATAAAAACAAATTGAATGAATACAACTTAAAAACAAGATTAAAATGCAACATTAAAACATTAAAATGTTAAAATGCAGCCTCATCACAGTAGGAGAAAGGAAAAAGAAAGAGGGGGAGGGAATCAAATTGGCTCCAAGCCAAAGGCCAGGCGGAACAACTCTGTTTTACAGGCCCTGTATAAAGAAATAAGATCCTGCAGGGCCCTGGTCTCATGAGGCAGAGCGTTCCACCAGGCCGGAGCCAGTGTTGAAAAGGCCCTGGCTCTGGTTGAGGCTAATCTAACTTCCTTAGGGCCCGGGACCTCTAGAGTGTTGCTATTTATGGACCTTAAGGTCCTCCGTGGGGCATACCGGGAGAGGCGTCCCCGTAGGTACAAGGGTCCTAGGCCGTGAAGGGCTTTAAAGGTCAAAACCAGCACCTTAAATCTAAACTAAACTAAACTAAACTAAACTAAACTAAACTAAACTAAACTAAACTTTACTTAAACTAAAAAGATTAAAACTAACCTATCTAAGCTTCCCTTTTAAGCTGCAAAGGGATGCACTCTGAAATTTAACAATTGTGAGGAAGGATAACATATAATAACTATACCCTCTCCTAGCATCCATTCACATCCCTACAGAAATGGCCTTAAGAGTGAAAATGGCCAAAGCTTGCTAGTCCACCAAGGGTAATCTCAGCAGGTAATATTACAACTGGATCAGGCCAATGGGGGCCCATCTGGTCAACCGGGTGCCTCAATGGGAAACACACAAGCGGGACATGGGAGAAATAGCACTCTGCCCTCTTGTCATCCCGGCGGTTGTTATCATGCAGAGGGATACTGCGTCTTTCAGGGTGGGACTACGGTGGACCTAGCAAACCCATTAAGCCACATTTCCCTGTCCTTTGGAAGGCAGTGCCAAACTTCTGGGAGTGGGGCTGGTTCTGCCCCTTGGGACTCCGGGCCTCTGCCAATTGCCTTTTAGGATGAAGGACTCCTTTCGCGAGCATAAGGGACTGACTCAGCTGCAAGTCTGCTGACTTTGCAGAATTGGGCTGTGCAGGTTGTCCCGGTAAAGGAGAGTGCCTTGAAATATTAATGAAGTGCTCCTTAAATTTAAGGAGGAGGAAGTGCAGTGGGATCTACTTCAGAGGGGGCCAGTTGGAACCTGCCCAGGATGGTAGTGATGGGCAGCCTCTGTGAGCGCAAAACACCCTAGAAGTCAGAGAGCTGTACTGTCACTGTTGTCAAATTAATGGAGGATAGGGCTATCAGTGACTACTAGATATGACTTATATACAGTGGTACCTCGGGTTACATACACTTCAGGTTACAGACTCCGCTAACCCAGAAATAGTACCTCGGGTTAAGAACTTTGCTTCAGGATGAGAACAGAAATCGTGCTCCGACGGAGCAGCAGCCCTACTAGCGAAAGTGGTGCTTCAGGTTAAGAACAGTTTCAGGGTAAGAACGGACCTCCGGAACGAATTAAGTACTTAACCTCAGATACCACTGTACTAGCCCTGTGCATCGGATTTGGCTGAGCCCAACAGGGTAAATTTGAAGGGCCTCAGACAAGACAGGTACACACAGCCAACAGAGCTAGACCGTTCTCCAGCTTCCTCAGCCCTCCTTGCCTAGCCCAGTGCATAAGGAGCATGAGTGATAGACCCAAAATTCTCCTCTTTCTAGTAGGTGTATGAACACCTCCACCTGGGGTTAATAGCCACTGAAACCATCTGGACTCAGAAGCCACTGGGGTATGATGCCCATTAGGACTGGCAGGGTGGAAGATTGGAAGGATAACAGTTTGCAGAACCAAAGACAACTAATTCTGTGTTTGGTCTCCATCCCCCCTGAAAAGACAAAACCGGATAGATGTCAAGAAGGAGGCAGGCAGGTGCAGACTGAGGTTGGTGGCTCGGTGCCCTCTCCTCCCTGCGCAGGATGAGCCCAGCTCACCATTACTTTCTATCAGGAAGGCGAGAGTGACGGGAGGCCGCTTGCATCAGGACTATGGATAGCGCCCCAGTAGAAAGACGTGGCTCTGGGATAGGCCGGCGCTGGCGCTTGGAGCGGCTCAATAGTCCCTTCCTCGCTCCCCTTCCCCACAGTAGCCAAGTCTCTTCCTTCACCCCTAAGCAGCCCCAGCAGATGCGAGACCAGTCCAAAGCGTACCCATAACACTGCCAGAGCCCTCTCTGCGCGGGCTCTTTCTGAGCGGACCCGGGAGACGCCACCCAGAGCCTGTGCAGAAGCGCAGCCGGCTGTATTCTTTGGTTTCGCGTTGCCGCCCTCCGACATTTCCCAGCAGCTGCAGCAAGGCGCGCTTGGAGCGTCCAGAAAGCGGAGAAGTTAAGGGAGCTCTTTCTCCGCACCCGACACTTCAGCCAGTGCCCAAGGAAGGGAGCAGGATAACCAAGGCAGCTCCGGGGGAGCCTCGCCCGGCCCACATTCACTTGTGGGCGGGGAGGCCTTCGGAGCCTGCAGTGTGTTTGTATGGGGAGCGGGGCGTTTGATTCGCCGCTGGCTCCCTGTCCCGACTGGTCCCCAGCAGCTCCCACTGGCAACGCAGACTGGGCAGCTCAGGGCCAACTGGGAGGGGGAGGAAGCAGCCGTGGCAAACAGCGCTTGGTGGAGGGGAGGGGAGAGGGTGGCGTGGGGTCTGTCTTGTTTGCTTGCCGTGGAAGAGGCGCGAGAGCATCCATCCATTCCCTGCCACCTACTCGCCTGGAGCATGCTGCCGCGCCACTTCCTGTCCTCCTGGACCATTGCGCGCGGTGGGGGGTGGGGAAGGGCTGCTGGATTACCTAATGCACACTGGGATGCCTAAATTGATACTCTTGACCCTTCTCGCCCTCCCTGCCCAGTCGCTGGGGTAGTTGCTGCGAAAGAGGAAAGGGTGTGCGCGCGCGCAAGAGTCCCATAGCCAGTCGGAGGAGCTGCTCTGCTCTCTCTCTTGCTCGGGGTAGTGTTGCTTTAGCTGGGAATATGAAATGCATTTGGTTCCCCAAGGACCAAATTGAGGGGTCAGGCAATAAATCATTTGCAGAGCAGGGAATTCTTCCCCCACCCTCGCGCGAAGGTCCCCTACTAGCCTTCTCCTCCTGCTCAGCATGTTTTGGGGAGGCAGCCCTTGAAATGGGCATTTGCTCCAGGAGGCACCCCGTGCATAGTTTGGGCTGGAGGACAAGAAGACGTCCCTCTGAAGCGGGTGGCTGAGAAGCTGACTTCGGCCGCCGGCTCTGCTCTTTGGGAAAGGGCAGCAGCCCAAGAACGTAGCAACAGTGGCAACTGCTTTCTCCGGGTCCAGGTCCAGTCAGCTCTGGCGGGAAAATGCTCTCCAGGTCTTTAGACAGGTGCCTTTCCTCAGCCCTACCTGGAGATGCTGCTGTGGGTTGAATCTGGGACCTTCTGCGTCCAAATGCGGTGCTTTGCCCCTGAGCTATGACCCTTCCCTGACCAGAACCCGGGGAGGGCAGGCAGGGGGTGTCGAGATTAATCCTCCGCTCTCCCCCAGCCCGCCGCCCCCGCGGAAGCTGGGAGCATCTCTCATTCCCGGCACATAAGGGTTTCCTGCCCTCCCACTTCCTTTGCTGAGATTCGCCAACCACAGAAATGATGTGTCCCCCCGTTTTTTAACCGCGGCTGCAGGGGAAGCACCAAACCCTCCAGCCGGCCATCTTGGAGCCCTCGCCATAAAGCTTCCAGAACATGATGTATGCCTCCGAGTCCAAACCCCGCATTTGACACTCCCCTCCACCCAAGCCAAGCCAAGCCAAGCAGCGCACCGCCCGGCCCCCTCCCCCTCTCCCCGCTAGGCCCGGAGGATGAGCCGAGAAGCCCCCCGGCCCCCGAAGACGCACGCCCTGGCGCTCCTCATCCTCTGCCTCGCGCTGGGTAAGTGGCTTCTGGGGTCCCGGCATGGGGAGCTGAGGAAGGAGGGGAGCAGCGGGGAGGGGGCTGCTGCTGCAATCTGGCGAGGGCCGCTGCGGACCTGCCCGGCTTCGCAACCCCACTGACAGCTGCGCTCCAGGGTGGAGGAGAAGGAAGCGCCGCTTTGCCTTGGCTCCAGGGCGGGCGGGGAGCGTCTTTGGGGGGCGCCTTCGGGGAGGGCCCTTTCCTGGCCAGCGCACCTCAGTGCATTTGCTGGAAGAACCGGCCAGAGCCTGTGCTTCGCCAGAGCTACACAATTTTTGGCCGGATCAGTCGCCAGCAACGGAGAATATCAATGCCGAGGAAAGCGCTCTGGGCCTGGATCTTTGGAAAGTGGCCTCGGGGGGCAGCGGCTGAGGGCAGTGTGCATGTGGTCACTCTCTCTCTCTCACAGCTGTGCCGGGGTTGCCAGATGCTGCTCCGCCTCCTATCCTGGGGACCAGAGTTGCTCCCTCCCACGCCTGCTTGGGTCCTCCCAAAATGAGGCACAGGTTCTTCCCTCGCTTAGACTGTGGGGTGTGGCGAGGGGGGGGGATTTGCAGCTGCCACCAGGCGACTCCGCAGGAAAAGAACCCCCTCTTGGTTCAGCAGGGGCCAACCACTGCCTCCCACCCCCTAGGATACTGCGCCAGCGCCCACTCCCCAGCATTCATAGGGGCTTCTCTCAGAAGCCTTGTGGGAGCCTTCGAGGGTTTCCTGGCCACCGCTGGCGATGCCCAGCAGTGGCTCCTCCTGCTCTCACCTTCCAAAGGGCCTCTGTAAAGGCCGACTTAGCCACCAGTGGCTCCCTGCTGCCAGGCGCGACCTTTCTACAGCAGTCCGTGATCACCAGTTCCATGTGGGAGAGAAGAGAGGAGGAGGGTGCGCCTAGGACCCCGGGGCCAGATCTGGATCTGGGCCTTCGCTACTCCCCACTCCCAGCCCCTTCTTACTCGGCCCCCTCCGTTACAAGGCTTGTGTCCCGCTGGTCGAGCACACAGCCCGGTTTGCCTCTCCAAACAGGAGCGCGAAGGGTCTGCAAAAAGCGCGCAGGCGACCGTTTTGGAAAGGATGAGGGGGAGAAAGGCCAGGCTTTCTGCGGCTGGGCTTGTGGGGAGAAGGGGGCGCAGCCAAGAAGCTGCTCTGGGTAGCCAGCTCGGCGAGGAGCCCCCTGATCTCAGCTGCAGATCCCAGCTGAACTAAGGGCGCACCGTCTTCCCCTCGGGGCTCCCGGGGTACGGCAAGGGGGAGGTGTGTGTTGAATGTGTTCCAGTTTTGCAGTAGCATCTGACGAGCCAGGAACTGCCTCAGCAATTGCTGCATTCAAGGCACTGCAGAGGCTGCAGCTTCTGCAGCACTCGGGGCTCCTCGGAATAGCCAGGAGTCAGCAAAAGGGACTGACAGAATCAAGCTGACCTTGGACTGCCTGCCTCAGGCGTCTCCTTAAAGCCCCAGGGCTGCCACCCAGCTGCAGCAGAGATCGGGAAGAATGACGCCCATACCCGTGTGGGGCAGCAGAAATCCCTCTACTCCTGAGCATGCGCCCAGGGTGGAGAGTCGGGCACGCACGCTGCCATGATTATCCCTTCGGGGGTGACTCAGGCGGGGTCTTAGGGCCACGAGGAAGGAGCTTTGGTTCGGAGCAGTGGTGCAGCCTGGGAATGTCAGACCCCAGACGCGGTGGCAGGTATTGCTAGTTCAGTCCTGGAACAGGTAATCCAGGCATCTCCCCGCTCTCCCCAGCCGCCGTTTCGTCCTCTGCAATTCCTTCTACGTTCCTGATCTGTTAAAGCCAAAACAAAGAGACTATAGTGTGGCAGCCCTGATCAGAAACTGAACTATTCTGAGCATCTGCAGTTTCACGCTTTAAACTCGCCTTGAGCCCCCGCGTGGCTGATCGATAAAGAAGGTGAGGGTGAGGGGAGACCCTTTGGGGGCTCTGCCTTCAAAGCCAGGGGGACCTGGGAGGAACTGCTGAGATGAGCGCGAAGAAACAGAGAGGGAGAACGGAAGCGGCGGGGCTCTTGGCCGGCTTTCTGCCATCCGTAGCAGGGACGGAACAGCGGCGGACGCAGGAGCTCAGCGCGCGTCCTTCCGTAGCCAAAGCCTCGCCAGCAACGCGCGCAAGAGAGGGAGCGCTCTGCCATCAGGCTGGCGGGGAAGTTTTCAGACGCCCCCTCCCCCCAAAAAACTCGTTTAGAAAAAAAGAATAATCCCAAATAACTGGGCCAGAATGCTGGCGGGAGGGGGAGAAAAACAAGGGGAGAGGGGAGGTCTGGAAAGGGCATGTGCGCTGCATGCAGATGGTCCCAGGAGCAACCCAAGGTTGGAATCTCCAGGTAGGGCCAGGAGGAGACGCCTCTGCCTCAAATCCTGGAGAGCTGTTGCTGCCAGTCAGTGTTGACAATACTGGCCTATATGGACCAATGGTCTGACTCGGTATAAATGCAGTTTCTTAAGTTCCTAATGGAGTGCTGATGAAAGGGGCAGGACTGACTGCCTGGCGCCTTGAATAGGAGCGGTCCACATTGCAACCAGGAGTCGCTCGTCCCACTTGTCTGGCCATCAAAGAATTGTCAAGTTGGAAGGGACCCCAAGGGTCATCTAGTCCAACCCCTTGCAATGCAGGGATCTTTTGCCCAAAGTGGGGCTCGAACCCACATCCCTGAGGTGCAGAGTTTTATGCTCTACTGACTGAGCTATCCCGTCAGGCTTGTTCTATGAAATTCTCCAGCTACGTTTTTCCGGTACAGTTGGGATCCCGTTTTAAATGATCACTTAATATAGAACTGTCTTGAGCACTTTCCCCTTTGGAAACAAACAAACAAACAAACAAACAAACAAACAAACAAACAAACAAACAAACTCCCAGAGGGTCCTTTGTCAAGAGCCCGCCTTCCTCCAAAAAGGGGGGGGGGTTGCCGACCCAACGTTGCTGCCCTTCGTGTGTAATGGGTGGGTGGGGTGGGAGAGCAAGCGAGGGTGGGTCTGCACTGATCTGTATAAATGCTATGAAATAAAGGCTATTAGAAAAAACAACAACCCTATATAACTCTCAATGCAATTTCTCATGGCGGACTGATTGCTGCTCTGCAGCGCCCTCTGGTGCCACATTTTTATAACACATTTTAAAAGCTATAACTGACCGGTGTAGTTTCGCCTCTCCTGTCTTACCCTATTCTCCTCTTCTTCCGGCAGTGCCAAGCAGCCTGGGCATGGAGGTCACGGCGCCTTTCACCATCATGGCACTGAATGGCTCCTCCGTCCGCCTCACCTGCACCTTCAACTCATGCTACCGGGTGGAGAAGAAGCAGTTCTCCCTTAACTGGACATACCAGGAATGCGACAATTGCACCGAAGAGATGGTGAGTCTGCAGCCCGCAGCTGAGCTGGGCGGGTCACTTCCTCGAAGCATGCTGCGGCGCAGAGGCAGATTGAGGGGCGTGCAAAACTGGGTGCCCAGCTGAGAGGGCGCTGCAACAACAACTTAGCGGCAGAGCCTGGACTTTGGAAGTCCTTTCAACCCGTCCCCAAATGCGGTTCCTGTGAATGTCTGTGTGTGGCGGAGGGAGAGGGTTGTAGCACTTATTCCACGCGAAGCTGCCAAGCGTCTACTGTGGCTTAAGTTTCTTGTTGACACAATAAATGTGCTAGTCTTTAAGGTTCCAGAACTCTGTTCGTTGTGTTTGCTGTAACAGATGAGCTCTGCAGCCCCTTTTAAGCCACGATCAAGCGGAATGCACTCGTGCATGTGCTCAGAGGCACCCGTTTTATTGCAACCACATGTCCCAGGGTTAGTCTTTGCTACTAAAGCCTGTTTATTTTATTTTATTTTAAAAGGGTGTGTGATACATAGGAGCCCAAGTCCTAGGGGCCAAGGGGTCTTTGCCCCCTCAATAGCTGTTCCACCAGGCCTTTGGCCAAGGTAATTCCTCACAGAACTCTAGCCCAATGGTTGCCATTAATTTGATTTGAACTGATTGTATAATGAACTGATTTTAGAATGCTGTATTATTTTACTGTTGTTAGCCGCTCTGAGCCCAGCTTCAGCTGGGGAGGGATATAAATAAAATATAAATAAATAAAAGTTTATTATTATTAATAAAATATTTGAGGGCTCCCCCCAACCAAAGTTAATGGGCATTGCTATTCAAATGGTGCGCGTGGATCCCTTCATCAGTTATGTGGGACGGGGCTTTCCTGGGTACCCCCAATTCAAGATGGCTCCCCTGGTGTGATATATCGCCCAGACATAGTTCATAAACGGTTTGTCGCAGCTCTCCAGAGCGTCCTGCGTGGACTGCGGCAGTCTCTGCTCCTTAACGCCACCCCCCCGTCTCCAGTTTCTACAGTTTAGGTTGAAGATTGTTCCTATGGAGCAGACCCGCTTTGGGGATCGCGTGGAGTTCACCGGGAATCCCATCAAGAACGACGTCTCCTTCACCCTCCACAACGTGCAGCTGGACGACGAAGGGACCTACCACTGCTACGTCATGAACCCCCCTGACCGGCAGAAGGGACACGGCAAGATCAGCCTGATAGTGATCACCGAAGGTCAGTCAGCCTTCGGGAGGCCTGCCGTATAGGATCTCCCTCTCCCCCTAGGACCCACCACACAACAACACGCTTTTCTTACCTGCTATGCTGCAGCGTCCTAGAAAGGCCACGCCCACCCCAGAAGCCCACCTTCCTGCAAAGCCTGGGCGGGGAACACCCCTGCCCCCCTAGCCCCTCTCTCCAAGCCCCCTCGGGGGGCGGATCAAGCCTGCTGCGCGTGCCCTTCCTCAGCCCCGCCCCCCACTAGTCTCGGCTGTGTCTCCTCCGCAGAACCTCCCGAGCGGGACTCGACGGTGGCCGTGATCGTGGGCGCCACGGTGGGAGGGTTCCTGGCCGTGGTCATCTTGGTGCTGGTGGCGGTCAAGTGCGTGCGGCGCAAGAAGCAGCAGAGGTTGAACACGGACGACCAGAAGACGGAGGAGGAGGGCAAGACGGACGGCGAAGGGAACCCCGATGAAGGCACCAAGTAGACCGGTGCCCGGCGGCCCGGGATGGTCCCCTCCTGCACTCTGCCCCTCCGTCCTCCCGCATCCATGAGCTTCCTCTAAAGACTCTCCACTGGTGTCAGAAGTGTCGAGGTCCCTCCCTCCCTCCCCCACTTAAGCCTCTCCATTGAGACCTTGCACGCATAGCTGGGCAGGGCGCTGCAGAGCAGGTCTTCCTCACGCCCCTCTGTGGAAGAATTCCAGGGCTAAAAAGTTGGGGGGGTTGCAAAGGGAGGATTTGGGGGGGGGTGAGAGCGAGGGCTCGCCTCCCAACTTGCCACAGGGAAGGTCTTGACCTGTTCCTCCTGCCCCTGCTGTTGGTCCTCTCTGCCCGCCGCCTCCAAGTATGGAAACGCTTCTTCCTGGCCCGCCCCCACCCTCCAGGTCACCTGGGGCACCCCGTGAGAAACTCCGCCCGCTGGAGGGGATCTTCTCCCTTCCTGAGGGAGTGTTTGTGTGTGTTGTTGCTGAAGGGGAGCATTGGCCCCAGGAAGAGAAGGGGGGTGGGGTGGGGGGAAAGAGGTTCCCCCTTCCGATGCAGAAACTGCCACTTATCGTCTTCCTTCTACAGAAGCCACAAGCACAACCCACTACTGCCAAACGCAACTCACTGCCAGCGGGGCGGGAGGGGGAGGTCGAAAGGGCGGCGCATTCTGCACTCCCTCCCAGAACCGGCATTTGCAAGCTCACGCGTGTCAGCTATTCCCTGATCCCCTTCCAAACTCACACGACCCCCTGATGTTTCCTATGCCCAGCATAATTGGGGGGGGAAGGGTCTTTCTGGGAATAGGCTTTTTGGGGGGATGGCGGGTGGGAGACTGCTTGTTTATTTCCTGAGAGCATGCTGCCTTTGCCCCGCGCCGTGCTTTTTCTTCTTGGGTGGGCGACTATGCTTTCTGCTGGGAGGAGCGCTCCTGAAGGGCCCTGGCGGAGGAGATGTCTGGATCTCATGGAGGGGCAAGATCCTGCGCTTGTCTGCTTTGTCCTCCCCACTCCACGCTCCGGCTTTCCTTTCGGTAGAGCGCACATACCTGGAAGCGCCCGTCAGCCTCTTGCTGTAAACTTCACCAGGGCTCTAGGGGAGCAGAGCTGGATCAGGTCCCTCGGTGCTTGCTGCGTCCTTGGCTCCGAAGCAGGCAATTCCTGGGTGCCTCTTCCTCTCAGCCACAGCTGGGCTCCAGGCCCGGTCATCGTCCACCAACCCTGGGCCCCGTGCATGACTCTGCCGTCCTTCAAGGGGCTCTCGGTTTTCTCTCACTGTCGCACCTGGGGGCAAAAAGGCAGGGCAGTGAATGTGGGGAGGAGGCGCCCCCTAAGTCCTCTTGCTTCTCCCATCTGGCCGAGCCAAGGCTCTGCTCCGTTCCTTGCTGCCTTGCTGCGATTGGCTCGTTCTCTGCTAAGCAGGCCACAAGGTGGTGCTCTCGCCTCCCCTGACAACGGAGACAGCTTTTTTGCGGGGGGGAGGTCACCACTTGTGGGAATGTTTAGGAAGGTAGGAGAGGATATATTGTTTTGATATTATCCCTCCTCACTCACGCTAGTGAACTAAACAGCAGGACACAGTCCCTTTGCAACTTATTGGAAGCAAGTTGATGACTCGCGAGACTCTTTTAATTAAGCAATCCAGTCTGGCTTGTTCCTGGTAAATTTCCCCTTTATTTCCCTTTTAAAATAAGAATAACGCAGCACAGTCTTCTTGAAAAATAACAGGTTTTTCTCACGTCCAGCTCACAGCAGTAATCTGAAGGCAGGCTTTATATTGTGGCTGTAGAGAAAAGTTAAGTCCGAGTTAGGTCTCCATCCTCTGTAAGGATGTGCCATGTGCTGGCTAAGAGCCAGGAGCAGTAGGGATCCAGAAGTGAAGATCCAAAAGAGGAAAAGGGAAGATGGCTGCATGCCTAGCCCTTTTACATGGACAGCTAGGGTCACGCCCATCCACCTGGTCACCCACAGGGAGAGGCAGTGGCGTAGCGTGGGGGGTGCAGGGGGGCCCGGCCGCACCGGGTGCAACACCTGGGGGTTAGGGTTAGGGGGCGCAAATCCACGGGTTAGGGGGCGCAAATTACTTGCCTTGCCCCGGGTGCTGACAACCCACGCTACGCCACTGGGGAGAGGAGGCTCCAGAGTAGATATGACAGGAAGCCCTCCCTGTCTGGCGCCACTTCCCCCTGTGTGTCCATTCTGGGCAACAGGAAAATGTTGTACTTGCTGCTCTATCAATACATCCCACACCCCTAATATCCCTTCTGGAGAAGGGAGTGATGGTTCTTCTCCCCGGAGTCCCACGACTGAAACGCGGGTGGGGGAGAGTGCAGGGCAGGCCGGCCAAGGGCACCTCGTCGGCTGGTTCCGGGGCCTGGAGCTGCCTTTGGTTCTTGCTTGACTTTCCCCGGACCCGACGCTCGATATTTGCCCCACACCCACACCCAGGGGAGTCGCAGATGCCTCTTGGTCTCGCTACCCGGCAGCTCGACGGCGCCCCCTGCCGCCCCCTTCCTGTTCTTTATTGTTTTGCCAAATTTTGCCGTTTGGTTCTCAACCAAAGCCACATTATGGAATGTTTTATTGCTCTTTTCGTGCGTACGCAGGAAAACAAATATACAGATAATGCATACCTATACACATGTACATAGTCAGGAAACGATTTCGTTGACCATACTTTGCACATTGGCTGTTTGTATTTTCGCTTTGCCGCTGCTGCTATGTTGGGAGTAAGCATTTTTCCTACCTGGGTCTGTCCCGGGGAATCAGAGTCCAGGGAAATAAAACAGAGCGCGCAGCTCAGAACAGGCGTAGCTCCGCCTCTTTCCCGGGACAGCTGGGCAGTGGGGAGACCTCAGCTTCACGAGCATAGACCGGGCAACTCTGCCGGGTCCTGGTTTGCAGGACCCTAGGATCCTGAAGGCCGCCTAGTCCGCCTCACCCCAACACAAAGCCTAGGGCAGGGCTTACATCCAGAGCATATTAAATAATAAAGATGATCGTGCCTCTGAACATGTGCAGAGTGCCTTTCCTTTGCAACCGAATAATCATCGCCTGCCCTAAGTGGTTTTCTTACGGTGGTGCCTGAAGGTTCATGCCGCAGCCCATCCTTGTCGGAACCAGTCTCCTCCTCTTGAGCCAAAGCGGGCGGAGGATGGTCTGCGTCTTGGCGTCGGAACAAGCGGAACACCTGGCGAAGAGCAAGCTTCTTCTCTGTGGACTCAGGGAAGTGGGCGTAAAGAGGAGCGCGCTGGGGGCGTGGCAGGCACCGGGTGGCAGGAGTCTGCTCTCAGCTGGGGAAGCGGGTTTTGCGTCTGGAGCAGCTGCTTGCAAAATTCTTAAGGACAGGCGTTGGCAGGGATGGGGAGGGCGGGGCGGCGGGAACATTATTCCCTCGAATCCCTCCAGTCAAAGGACACACCTACACACACCCCGCCAATGCCTGACTTCAGCTGAGATAGTTTGTAGTACTTCTGAAATTACAGTGGTACCACGGGTTAAGTACTTAATTCGTTCCGGAGGTTCGTACTTAACCTGAAACTGTTCTTAACCTGAAGCACCACTTTAGCTAATGGTGCCGCCGCGCCGCCGGAGCGTATGTAACCTGAAGCGTATGTAACCCGAGGTACCACTGTATTAGACAACACCGGTGGATACTGTGCCGAGGGGAGGGAACACAATTTTAAGCACCGAAGGTGGAGGGGGAAATGAGAAAGAAATCATGCTAACCTGACCGCTGGCTCCCTTCTGTCTATGACAACCGCGTGTGTTCCATAGAGCGCCGCACAAGTTAACCATTAGGCAACGCAGCCCGGGGGTGGGGTGGCCAGGCCATCCCTATCCGTGCCAGGGAGCTGCCTCCAGCTTCCAGTCCTCTCAGCGAGCTCACTTTTCCAGACACTTTCGCGAACGTGGGGATGAAGGCGAGGCGAGCCAGAGAGTCTGCTGTTCTCGAGAGGGCGCACAGCGAAAAGCGCCAAGTTCGACAGTCCTACTCCTGCTGGCGGCTTATCTCGCAGTTCCCGGGTCCTGGGCCTGGCCTGGCCAACAATTCCCGAGTGAGGGGGAGCCTCCTCCTCTCCTTATCGCTGGGAAACCGCGAGACCCCCGCGGAAGGTGGGGCACCGGCGCGCTGATCCGCGATCTCGCTGGCCTCCGACGGGGTGGTCCTGGACGGACGCCGCACTTTCCGCCCCGGGACGCAGAGTGGGACCAAAGCCGGCTGGACAGCACCCTCTACCGCCCGCCGCCGTCCAGTTTTGGCTCGGCTCAGGCATGGTCGGCTTCTTCCCTTCCGCCCGCTCCGTCGGTGAGCGCTTCCCGCCCCTTTGCCCGGAGCTTGCAGAGTCACCATCTGTCTTTGGCCAGTTTCTCTGGGAAAAGACAGCTCGAGGGCGCGTTGCAGCGCCCTAGCAGCAACGCTCTGAGGTGGCTTTGCACTCTTCCTTTGCTCTGCTTGCACTTTCATTCGTCCCGTCCACAGAAGGAAAGTCAGAGAGAGAGAGAAAGAAGCCAGGAAAGTTCCTGGGCGGAGAATAACGCCCCCCCTGCTCCGTCCCTGAATTTCTGGGTTGGAGGAAGGAGCGTGGGAAGATTAAGTCCTCTGAAGGTGCAGCGCCCGCCTGGGTCCGCACACAGGCGCAGCTTGGCCTACAGCCTCCTTGCCCGGGACCTTTTCTGCCATATCAGCACTTGGGCGCGCGGGGGGGGGGGGGAGAGGCCACAACCCATCCAGCCTGCCGAGGGATGGCAACTGCCACGGCTCTTGATGCGCAGGACAAAACTGCTAAATGGCCTTGAATTCACCCTCAGCTGTTCAGTGGAGAGGGTGACCCAGCCTTTATCATCAGATAAGTGTCTTCCTCCGCCCCCGCCTGCACTTGAAAGGGCCGAAGTGCTGCCTCCCGCAGACCCCACCGCACCAGACCGACCACCTAGATGGGAGGTGGGCAGGTCTTTCCTTAGAGCGTGGGGCTGGTAACACCAAGGTCGCAAGTTCGATTCCCATTTGGGACAGCTGCATATTCCTGCGTTGCAAGGACCCTCAGGGTAACTTCCAACTTTCCAATTCTATGAAGGCCTGTCTTCTTGCTCTGGGCTTCGGCCCTTCTCTTTTCACACACCTATGCTTATGAATTAGGAAAGCTGTTTCCCATTATACCTAGGTGGTGAAAAGTACTCTGCACATGGTCAGAGGCATTTCGTTACCTGGGTCTTAGCCATGGCGCTCAAAGAAGTCTGCTGTGGCAGACCCTGAATCAAATTCAAGCCCATCTCTTTGTGGCAAAAACAGTTCAATTTTTCTGTTTTGGGGTAGGAAGCATTCTGTTTTTAAGAGGTCAATGAAGGACTTTTATTGGGGGGCGGGGTTGAAAAAAGAACTTTGGACATTTAAAACGTCTTGAGGCTATTGTTTTGGAGCTTGGCAACGCAGTGTATGTGTGTGTGTGTGTGTGTGTGTGTGTGTGTGCACCCCACCCCAAAGTTCTATATTGCTGATAGGGTGGGGAATTGGGGAGAGCTGTTTCTTCTGTATGGCTAGGGCATTCCATCTTCTGATTCAAAGCATGTTTGCAGAGAAAGGCCTCCCTGCTGAGGAGATCTGAGTCCAGCAGTTTACCCAAGTGAGCCCAGGGTGGAGCAGGGACCTGAACCCCCCAGTGGGGGCATTTCTGACTGGCCCATGACTCCCCAGGGAAGTTCACCTGGCACCTTCATTGTACACCTTTAGGCACCAGGCAAAAATGTTCCTTTTTAACCGGGCCTTTGCTTGATCCCATTTACATCCTATGCCCTTTTAAAATGTTTTTTTTTTGGGGGGGCTATTGGGTTATTGTTTTTATTTTTATTAGGTATTTTATGTATTTATATCTTGATTTTATTCTGTGAACTGCCCTGAGAACCCTGGGTATAGAGTGGTACATTAATAATAATAATAATAATAATAATAATAATAATAATAATAATAATAATTTCTTTGAGACAAGGTGAGATCATGCAACTTTGAGTTCCTCTGAGTCAAGACACCCATTTTCATTTACACCTGTAGGATGATTTGTGCTGGTCATACACGACCCTGCTTTCAGTATTGTCCTAGATTGCTGGTTAGTGAATATAAGGAATTAATATAAGAATTTAGCTAATACTGGGAATGTTAAAGGGGGATGCCAAGCACTGTTGCAATAAAGCAGGCATAGGCAAACTCCGGCCCTCCAGATGTTTTTGAGACTACAATTTCCATCATCCCTGACCATTGGTCCTGTTAACTAGGGATGATGGGAATTGTAGTTCCAAAACATCTGGAGGGCCAGAGTTTGCCTATGCCTGCAATAAAGTTTAGGATCACAAGCTAAGCCAGCCTAAGGTAGCTCGCTGGGGATAACCCTTTAACATGACAACAGGTGTGAATGTCCTATATATCAAAGAAGGTGCTCAGGTCTGTGGTTGCCACAGGTGGCGGGGAGGGGTATGAGGTGGCAGGGAAATGCGCATTCTTTTTTGTAGGAGTTTGGGTTTTTCCGCAAGGTGTTCTGGGAAGAACAGGAACCAAGGGCAGACCTCCACGAGTTGCTGGCAGACCAGAATTCCATGTTGGTGCTGGCTGGAGGAGGCTGCACTGAGAGACCAGAGCCATGCCTGACTGCTGCTTTAAAACCCAAGCTTGCTGAAGCTATGAGAGGAGCAATGAGAGACACTTCGGATATAATGTTCTGTAGCCCCTCCATGGAAGACTTTAGGTGTACATACGTAGGTGTAAAATAAACCAAATATCTGAAAACATTGCAGTCTCTGCCATGCCCTGAATTCACAATGGAAATATGAGCCTAGAACCTCTGAAATCGTGCTACTGCTTGGCAGATATTGGGGTGGTGTGCAACAATATTATTTCTGTGTGCAAAAGTTCTGAGGCTTCATATCCACTCAGTGCATATCCTGTCACAATCCTACAACTTTTCATACCGCAAATGCTTGGGTTTGTTCTTGTTCTGCTTCTGGTATCCTATAGCCGCTCCAGATAGCAATAATGTGGTAATTTCAGGGAAACATCACAAAACACTTAATACTGTAAAGCAGAACAAATTCACCACTAATTACACCACTGAGTCTCTTGGGCTTGCTGATCAGAAGGTCAGCGGTTCGAATCCCCACGATGGGGTGAGCTCCCAATACTCTGTCCCAGCTCCTGCCAACCTAGCAGTTCGAAAGCACGCCAGTGCAAGTAGATAAATAGGTACCACTGCGGCGGGAAGGTAAACAGTGTTTCCGTGCACTCTGGTTTCCATCACGGTGTTCCGTCATGCCAGAAGCTGTTTAGTCATGCTGGCCACATGACCCAGAAAGCTGTCTGTGGACAAATGCCAGCTCCCTTGACCTTAAAGCGAGATGAGTGCCACAACCCCAAAGTCACCTTTGACTGGACTTAACCGCCCAGGGGTCCTTCACCTTTACCTTTTTACCCACAATAAAATGCCCACCTGACGGCCCCCAAAGCTCTGCCTGTGGGGGGGGCACTGCTGGAGGCTACAGCCACCTTCGGGTGAAGAGCTGTGTGACCTCACTTGCATCCTCAGCAGCAATGGAGGCTTTTGGGAGTCCACACTCACGCAGCCCTTTCCATTCTGTCCACAAAGGAGAGGCTCAGGTGAGGTGATGGGGAGCCACTCCAGTCTCTGCAGAAGGGGGTCATTTCTTGGCAAGAGAAAACTCTAAGTGAAAGGGGGAGGAGGCAGTGGTCAAGGTGTCTCAAAGCCACCAAGGGCAGGCAGAGGGTAAGGAGCAGCCTGGTTTGACTCTGATGCTTGTCTGCCTACCCCATGGTCTCAGAATAGCCCTGGAAACATGAGTCTCCCACCACCCTCTGGCCTACCTACTCCAGCCGGAAGAAGCCCGGATCTCTGGTTTCCTGCTACTCTGGGAAGGTGACACCTGTCTGCAGAAGCTGACAGCTCCAGATCTAGGGATGTTTGGATTTTCCTGAAACCAAACCCTCCACCTTATGTGCAACTCGGCAGAAAGGAGACACTCCAAAGCCTTCTGCATTTCAACATCACCTCGGAAGGGGTGCCAAACTTGTTGGAGGTGGGGGACTGCTCTGGGAGGGTAGGGGAGGGGGGAGGACCTGTGATGCGACTCTGTGCATGTTGGGCAGTTGGTGGAGGAGGGGAGCCTGGAGTGGGAAGAAGCTCACATCATGGTCGGCCCACCTACAGAATGTCATCTAAGTCAGGCATAGCTCTGTGCTGGAACCCAGAGTGCTAAAGACAACAGTTTTGTCGAGCATGTACAGAGGAGCTTTCCAATTCCTTTGAAACAACCACAGCATCTGGAATTAATGTCTTTTGGAGGTTAGAGATTTATCCCTGTCCAAGGAAAACTTTATCTGCACCAATGTGGGAAAATTCCCAGCCCCCACTCCTGGACCAAAACATCTTCTGGGATGTCCTGATTTCCACTCTCCTGGAGGACGTAGCTAAGTCAGCACTTTTCTGAACACCTGCTGGGCTTACTCCTTGGCCCACTTCTATTTTTGCACCTTGTGATCAATCAGAGAGAGCACACAGAGAGGGCACCGTGATGGCTCATGTCAGGCAAAGTCAGCCTTCGCACCTGGCATGGATGAGGCATAAACAGCCCCCACCTTCCCATCAAGGTGCAAATTGTTTTCTAAAAAGGGAGATAGAAGAGAAGGGCAGTCTGCCTAGGCGAGGAGCTCCTCTTCCCAAAGAGAGGGGCAGACCTGAAAAGGAATAACCCGCTCTGCTCAAGCGAAGGGCACTTTCACATAGATCAGTCATGACTACTACGTAGTGGCAAAAAGCAGATGGCTTTTTAAGGACTTCATGGAGGCTTGATTCAGCTGTGGCTATCAACCATGTTAGCAAAATGGAAGCTGAATGTCCAGAGGGAACATACCTCTGATGACAAAGTCTTCCTGGGTACAAGGAAGAGAGGGAAGGGCTATCTCCAACCTGTGAGATTCCCAGGTCGTGGTCCAAGTGCTGAGCAAGGCAGACCATGCTAGAGTGTGCCAAAGGCAAGAACAGGTGGGGGGAAAGAGCAAATATTTGCAGGTCCAATGGCTCATCCTTCAGTGCTGAACATGCCTCCCCATCTTCTCTACATGAAATAATGCTTGAGCCAAGCAGGCCAGTACCTATTAGGGAGGCCTTGTGGGTATCTGGTCTGTGCTGTATTGGGTTCCCTTGACAGCAATGCAGCTGTGCATGTTCCTGGATGGAGTGGCTTTCCCTAATCTGGTACATTCCAGATGGTTTGGACTACAACTCCGATCAGCCCTAGCCAGGGAGTGTTAGGCATTTCATCCAAAACCACGTGGAGGGCACCAGGTTGGGAAAGGCTGCTGTGGGGTTTCACCTTTTCACATCTCCCTGCTTAACCATTGCATCAGAAGCACACACCATGCCCCTTAGTGCATCTCAAGGAGGACTCTTGCTGGCAACAAACACCAACGCAGAAGCAGCCTTGAATGTGATATGCTGGGGCATTTTGATGCAAACCGGCCAGCCCTCTGGTTAGGCAGAGGGACTGTAAAACGCTAGACCTTTTGCTGACTCTGGGGTCATTGCCCTGGCTGCTCTTCAGAGGAGTCCCACCTGAGCTGGCTCTCTGCAGTGGAAATCCTGCACCACCACCAGGATGGATTCAGCTCCCTCCCCTCCCCATGCAGAGCTGGTGCCCAAAGTGCTTGCAGTGAGTTTCTGGCAGCTTTACAGCTCTTTATTTCACAGCACAATCCCTGAGTCACGGTTCCTTGCAGGTTTGGGAGCCACTACTGCAGCAGCAGCAGCAGCAGCAGCAGCACTCCAACCTCCCTCAGACCTACCCTGTCTATCACTTCCCTTAAGCCAGCAGAAGACTCACCAGTTAAGGGTTCTGCCTGCTGACTCTCTGCCCAGAAATTACCCCAACTTCAATAGCCATTGCAACTGTGCTTTCAACTGCTGCCTCTCTTTGGGGGTCTTCCTCCTTCCCTTTTGAATGGTCCTCTTCTTTTGAGATCATTTACTGAAAGGAATGCCCACTGCAGATGTGAGATTGCTGCTGAAAATTGCTAGATCAGCATTTGCACATTTAAATGCTCTCTCTCTCTCATAATTTACTTTCCTTTCTGCCCCACCCCCTTCCTGAATTCTAGCCTCTGTTAGTGGGGGGGGGGGCAAGATGGCTTGGAGGGGGACCAATTTGTGCAGGCTTACTGGAATGGGGACACGGGTGGCGCTGTGGGTAAAACCTCAGTTCCTAGGACTTGCTGATCGTAAGGTCGGCGGTTCGAATCCCCGTGGCGGGGTGAGCTCCTGTCGTTCAGTCCCAGCTCCTGCCCACCTAGCAGTTCGAAAGCACCCCTAAGTGCAAGTAGATAAATAGGTACTGCTTTATAGCGGGAAGGTAAACGGCGTTTCCGTGTGCGGCACTGGTGCTGGCTCGACAGTTGCAGCTTCGTCACACTGGCCACATGACCCGGAAGTGTCTTCGGATGGTGCCGGCTCCCGGCCTCTTGAGCGAGATGAGAGCGCAACCCTAGAGTCAGTCACGACTGGCCCGTACGGGCAGGGGTACCTTTACCTTTACCTTTACTGGAATGGCTGGAGGTGTCCTGCCGTCACTAGAAGCTGCAGCAACTCAGGGTTGCATGCCTTGTGCCACGTTTGTCGTCCCTAAAAAGGAACCCAAATTTGGCTGCCTCCCGTGCATGCTGAACTTTTAAATCTGTTACAAGCTGGCTTTATTAGTATGCAAAAGGCTATAGCTCAGTGGTAGCACACCTGCTTTGCATGCAGAAGTTTCAAGGTTCAATCCCCAGTGGCATCACCAGGCAGGGCTGGGAGATAACCCCAGCTGAAACCCTGGAGAGCCTCTGCCTGCGGGCAGTAGTAGGTAGGCCAATGGCAGTTTCCTATGTTCCTATGCATTGTGAGCAGCTCACAGCCTTGGCACTCCTTCCTTGCACGCCACTGCATCAGAATGCCTTCTGATCAGGCAGGGATCCTGAGATGCAGATATTTGGGCTAAGCCAGCCATGTGCCCCTGTCAGGTTGCTGCTGAGCCAGGTGACGATTCTACGATGCCTGTGCTTCTGGTCTTCATGATCAAGCGGTGAACTGGTCCAGCCTCACATCAAAGAGCCACAAAAAACATTGGAGATAACCAAAAAGGGTTTTTTGTATCACTCACGACCTGCTGTTGTTTGTAAAGTATTATATTAAAACTGCAGTACATGCACAGGCATGAATGGCCTCTGCTGCTCTCCTGGTGATTCAGGGAGATGCAGCAGTGAATTCCTTTGTGGTGCGATGTGGCATACAATAGTTTTTAAGGCGTCACAAGACTCTGTGTTGGTTTTGCTGCAATGGATCAATGCCCTGCCTCAAGAAACTGTCATCTCCTGCAGCATCGTGTGTTTCTGGGCTTCTGTTTACCTGACTCCTGTGCTATAATGCTTGTCCTGCTCCCCAACATTAGATGGGCTCTCCTTGGCCAGTCATCTCCCACTTTTCAGCTCAGGATATGGGTTACTGCATCAGGGAGGCAGGGAAGCAAGCCGGCCTGGCCTAGGATCTGTGCTTTAAGGGGTCTAGAAGCCTGGGTGGGTGGGGAAATAGAATCTTCTCAGCTAAAATATAGACTGCAAATCAGAAACAGCACAACCAAGGCTAAAAGAATGTCAGTGTGGTTAACAAGCAGAATCAAGAGAGCTGTCAAATGTGGAGAGACGAATAATATGATTAAACTTTATTGTAACATGTGATACAAGTCTGTACGTTTGCCAGGGCACTTTTTGTTGTTTGAAGTTGTAAAATTCTGCTTGATTTCCAATTTGGTTTTGTAGCAATCTGAAAAATGAAAAAGGCATGTAAAGAAAAAGAAAAAGGAAAAGGAAAAGGAAAAGTTGCCAATGTGGTTTCCTTCCGAAAATGGAAGTTATGCCCAAATACATTAGAATTGGGAGACAGGCTAGGGAGATGGTTAGACCTCTGGGTAATAAGGGAGTCACAGGTGTGCTGAAGGTGGAAAATGAGATTACAGAGAAGCTGAATGAATTATTTGCCTCTGTTTTAACATAAGAAGGTAAGGAAATATGCTGTTTGATCAGACCAAAGGGGACCCAACTAGTCCGGCAACCTGTTCTCACAATAGCCAATGAGATGTCCCTTCTGGACAGTCTGCAAAGCAGACCCTGAATGCAACAGTAGCACTCTTCCTGCTTGTCATTCCCAAAAGCCAATATTCAGAAACACACTTCCTCTGACAGTGGAGGTAGTATAGAGCCATTGTGGTTAGTTGCCACTAATGGTATTTTTGTCCTTGTGACACAACAGTCCCTCACCAACCACTCTCAACTAAGCTTAGCAGTCTTGGGATGATTGGAGAGCTCCTACTTGATGGATTGTGGATTAAATATGTAAATTCAATTTAAACCACCTATCCCATGTGTGTGGGAGAAATATGACAGTAAATAGCCCTTTGAGAAGAGTAAAAACACTTCTGCACTTTTGCTGCTTACTGGAAGCTAGGAATTAGGCAATCACATCTTTTATTCCTGTTTATTTGTGGTCTGCTGACCTTCCCTTCTTTGTCCCCTTTGCGAAGAATGAACTACACGTTTTAGTAGGGTGAACAAAAAGGTTTCCTTACATTTCAGTGCAGGCAGCAAATACCTAAGAGTAGTATGTGGGGGAAAATATTTCTTAGCTACAAAAATAGTTTCCAAAATGGAGTTTGGGCTCTAAGCAGAGCCCAGGCATGTATGTCTGCTCACATCACTGGTTTGAAAGAAGAGAGAGAGAGAGACAGCGCTTAGACAGGGAGGATATATATATGATTATCTCCTTTGTTAGAAATTCCCACCAAAGCATTAAGGAAGTGACCTCACATAGTCCCTTCTATAATGATTCAGGAACTCTATGTCTGTAAGCCCCTCAACTGCCTGTCTGGGCAATCACGCATTTGTGATTTTGACTGGAAATCCCACACTCCTCTCATGGGTCAGTAACTGGAAAGCAGAGAGCAGGAATAGGAGGACAGTTCTCTGGGGAGCAGAATCTGGGAGAGTGCTGCTGCACTCATGTCCTGCTTATGAGAACAGGACGTGGTCTGATCCAGCTGTGGGGCTCTGCTCCTGTTCTTAATGTGCTGCTGAGGCGGCACAATTGCAAAGTCCTTGAGGGCCTCCATCCATTAATGGATGCCCATCCCCATTACTCTTCTGCTGATGGCATCTGCAACTGGATGCCACACCCTGGAGGGAAGTGATCATGTAGGACAAGCTGGAGTCTCTCTTTAGCCTTAACAGCCTTTTATGCTTCTGAAAATCAGTTGCTAGAAAACGCAGGCGGAGAGTGCTCTTGCACAGGTCCTGCTGGCAGGCTGCCCAGGGGCAGCTGGATTGCCACTGTGAGAACAGGATGCTGGACCAGTTCCTGCAGGGCTCTTAAGGTAAAGGTAAAGGGACCCCTGACCATTAGGTCCAGTCGTGACTGACTCTGGGGTTGTGGCGCTCATCTTGCTTTATTGTCTGAGGGAGCCGGCGTACAGCTTCAGGGTCATGTGGCCAGCATGACTAAGCCGCTTCTGGGGAACCAGAGCAGCGCACGGAAATGCTGTTTACCTTCCTGCCAGAGTGGTACCTATTTATCTACTTGCACTTTGACATGCTTTCGAACTGCTAGGTTGGCAGGAGCAGGGACCAAGCAACGGGAGCTCACCCCATCGCGGGGATTTGAACCGCTGACCTTCTGATCCGCAAGTCCTGGCTCTGTGGTTTAACCCACAGCACTTAGTGTGTTCTTTATGTTATGTTCTTAAGCTATTTGGCCAATGGTCCAGAGAAGCATGTGGGGGCAAGACAGGCTTGGCCAGCTGCACCACAAGGCCTGTGGCAGCTGCTCCACCACGATCTCATGATGATCATCCCTGTTGTTTGGTAGCTGCTTCACCCTGCCTAATGGTGGTGCTCATCCTGAAGTGGACAGCACCACCCACCCGGTTGGTCACAAAAACGACTGCCTATACTATATATTAAGGGACGCGGGTGGCGCTGTGGGTTAAACCACAGAGCCTAGGATTTGCCGATCAGAAGGTTGGCGGTTTGAATCTCTGCAATGGGGTGAGCTCCCGTTGCTCGGTCCCTGTTCCTGCCAACCTAGCAGTTCGAAAGCACGTCAAAGTGCAAGTAGATAAATAGGTACCACGCCGGTGGGAAGGTAAACGCCATTTCCGTGTGCTGCTCTGGTTCCCCAGAAGCGGCTTAGTCATGCTGGCCACATGACCCGGAAGCTGTACGCCGGCTCCTTCGGCCAATAAAGCGAGATGAGCACCGCAACCCCAGAGTCAGTCACGACTGGACCTAATGGTCAGGGGTCCCTTTACCTTTATACAGTATATTGTGCAGCTTGTTCTCACCCAGGCCAGGTGATAAGAAAGAGAGAGCTGCGGGATGAGGCCAGGTGGGCTTCAGGTGTGGATGGGCACATTGCAGTGAGAAAGAAGGGCTAGAATACTCGTGTCATGATCAATGCTGAGTGGGTGGGACCCACTAACTGGGATGCCCAAGGGCATTTGGGATGGGGGTCGACTAAGGACATCGCCCTGATAAAGGACTTTCACCCACTCTGATGCTTCCTGCAGACATGGCTGCAGAGACTGGCTTGGGAGCCCCTGGCATCAAGGGCGAGGAAGCGAGCTTCTCGTCCTTTTTACTGGTCCCGACCCAGATTTTAGGGTCCTCATTCCGGCGGAGGCACTCTGCCTTTCTAAAAAGTGACGCACGCAAACAGCCTTCCCTGCCTGCTTGCAGACAGGGCTCCAGTCGACGTGCCCTGTCGGCGCTGCCTACCGGCCGGCCCCTCAACTTTCGCCTGCCTCGCGGGCCGGGCAAAGAGGCTTTCTGCTCGCTCGGTCCGGTCCTGGGCTCGCTGCGGAGGAGGCGGTCCCGCCAAGCCGAGCTCGGAGCCGGCTGCCTCCGCCCCTCGGAGCCTCCCAGGCGCGGCTGCTCGAGGGGGCGGGTCGCGCGCGCGGCAACTTTTGGAGCCCGAGAGAGCCGCGGAGGCTGGCAGCGAGGGCAGGCAGCGGCGGAGCGAGAGCCACGCTTGGGACGCCGCTTGCTCGCTCACTCGGGCCGGCGGAAGAGGCCACTGCGGCGCTGCAGCTGGCGAGGAGATGGCCGGGGGCGCGGGCGGCGGGGCCAGGGGCTGGCTGGGGGTCGCCCTGGTGGGTAAGTAGCGGGGCCGGCAGGCGGGGAAGGGAACGGCGGAGACGAGTGGAGAGCGGGGACCCGGCGCGGGTCCTGCCGCAGGCGGCGCGCCCGGGCTGGGCAGGGAGAGGCGAAGCTGCTGCGGGTCAGCTGCGCAGAGTGGGGTGGAGGGAGCCGGGAGGGCGGGCGGGCGGTGTGCCACACCGCAAAGCAGGGGCGCCTCCCACCCCGAAGAGGACCGCGCCGCATCTGGGCGGCTGGAGCGAAGTGGGCGCCTGCCAGCAACTTGGCTGCGGGAGCCTGGCTACGAAACACCGCCCCCCTCCCCACGCCAACACACCGGCTTTCTCCGGGCCAGGAGGACTAGCCCCCTCCCCGGGAGCAACTGCAGCAGCTCGGGGCCCCCGCAGGACATCCTGGCCACCCGCACCCGCAGTGCCGCTGGGGCTCCCTTGCAAGGAAGAAACTGCTGCTGTCCAAACTGCAGCTCCGTATCCTCCGACTCCTGAGTGCGGCGGCAGGGCGGGGGGAGGCAACATTTGCTTCTGCTCTGCTCTGTTGGGACAGGCTCCTGTCTCCTCCCCGTTGGAGCTCCAGTCTGCCTGGAAGCCCATCTCGTCATCTTTTTTAAAAAATCATTATTATTTCTTCTTCTATTTTTATTTAAAATCGTACTGGAATAGGTATATTAAATAGTGTATAGGTTCAAGACAACACACACCAGTGCCTAAGGACAAAGAACTCTGATAAAGGGTGCCTTTAGTTCAAAGCAAAGGGAAACTGGCTCTAGCGCTCTCCCATCTTGTGGTTGTGGGGCAAACGCGCACCTGCTCCTTATCTGAGCTTCCTGCTATTTGACCCATTGGGACCTGGGAACAGCGAAGTCCCCAGACCCAAGACCAGGCCACTGGTCATGAATTTAAGCACAATGGCCCTACTCTGCACCCACTTTCAGAGTCAGTGTCAGAACGTTAAAAATGCTCTCTGCTGCTGGAGCTGGCCAAGGGGGACCCATCTAGTTCAGACCACGTTGGCCAACCAGATGTCTCTTCTGAGAAGCCCACAAGCAGGACTGGAGCTTAACTGGTATTCAGAGGTGGAGGTGGAACATAGCCACCACCAAGCCTACTGATGGCTCTCCAGGGGGAGGTCAACAGGCAGTACTTGACTCCCTGTGCATTCTGCTCCAAGGCAGCACAAGTCTGTGGGTGGGCAAGTCAATGGAAATGCAATCCAGAGATGGCAAAAGTCTTCCATGCTCTTGGTCAAGTTGAATGGCCAGTCCAGGTAGCAGAGTGCGACCTGTCTTGAATGGGGTGCTCTCACACGTTAGCCATGCTCCCAGACTCGGTTTTAAACCTGGATGCTCAGGTGGTTGCTGCAGCTAGGAGTGCTTCTGAGCAAGTTAGGCTGGTGTGCCCATTGCATCTGCCCCTTGAAATGGCGGATCTGGCCATGTGTGCCTAAGTGATGCCATGTTTGGATGACTATACCGTGCTCAACAAGGGATTGAAACTGCTAAGTGTTTGGCATGCTGCAGCCAGGCTATTGATGGGAGCCGGGACTGTGTGCGTTGGCTTCCAGTCATAGGGAACAGCTGCACTGCCTTCCTGTTCATTTCTAAGCCCAGTTAAAAATTAAGTTTTAAAGCCCTAGATGGCTTAGGCCCAGGTAACTTGGATGACCTCAGACCCTCCAAGTGTCCCTGTTTTCCAGGGACATCCCTGATTTAGAGAAGCCGTCCCAGTTTCCAATTTGATCCTGGAATGTCCCACTTTTCCTTAGGATGTCCCTGTTTTCATTGGAGAAATGTTGGAGGGTAGGGAGTTATCTGACCCATCTGAATAGGGGATATAGGGTATAGGGAAGGGTTTTTTAATGTTTAATGTTTTATTATGTTTTCATATATGTTGGAAGCTGCCCAGAGTGGCTGGGGCAACCCAGGAAGATGTGTGGGGTATAAATAGTAAAATTATAATTATGGAATGGGACGTCCCTATTTTCATCAGAGAAATGCTGGAGGGTATGTAACCTGACTCAGCTCTGCTGCCCAGGCATTTAGTGCAGCACCAACCCAGGTGGGAGGGTTTTTTGGAGGGAGGGGGTGGGGCAAGTTTGTCATGGTCCTTTGAGCATCCATCTCCTGCACCGCAAAACTGCTCTGTCCTGAATCTGGCTTAGAGGGCCTGCTTCTGGTACTGGGCCATAGAGACAGCTGGCACATAATGCTGGTGTGCAACTCACTCAGCTGCCCAGAGATGTCCGAGGCAGTCTCAAAAGCCCAGAATGGTGGTCCTGTGTGACTTCAGCAGTCACATCAAGGATACCTCTTGCCCTACTTAGGACTTCATGGCCTCTTTAGCAACCATGGGGCTGGCCCAAAATATCACTGGTCCAATGCATAATGCAAGGCATACCCTCAGTTTGGTCCATGTGAGAAAATGGGTTATCTGAAGGTAAGGGATCCTACTCCCTGGTAAAGTTTGGGCTTATGGCATCTGTCTATCCTTGCAGGGGTGGGGACCTCTTAGAATGGTCCTTCTACACAGGCTAATGGATTCCTGAATGCTCTGGGGGGATTTCCCAGTGGGTAGAGTTGGTTATTCTATCAAGACCCTGCTTTCCCTATGGAATAGCGAAATGTTACGGGGCATTGCTATGATTTCTTCCAAATATCTTCTGTGATCCTGCAGCCTTTTGGGCTGTGGGCAATAAAACAAGCTGGCCAGTTTGGCAATGGCGGGTGCCTCTTAGAGGGTGCCCACCCCGTGATCAGGAGGAGCAGGGCATTTACAGCACTGCTTCATCTCCTGCCTTGTGGAAGGAATTCCATCCCTGCTATTATCAGGCAAGCGCCAGCTGTATCAGTCCTGTGATGCTGGCTCCAAACCTATTTTTCACACATGCTTTTTCCGAAATGTGACCTAGCAATGCTTACCATTGATCAATATGATTTGAGTTTTTTAAATGGAGTTAGATAGATATACATGGTTCATTGTGGTTTTACACACCTTCAGTATTTTCCTATGGAAAGTGCTATATCATTTGTCTAATAAAATAAATAGCATTTAATCCTTGCCTATGCTGAGCAGAGTAGATGTTGACTGACTTGGCCACCCCAGAGCTTCACGGTAGGCAAGTGGGGAGTCACTCCAGTTAGCCTCCCTTGGTCTACCTTGGTCGCTGTATGATTAATTGCACCACCTTTGTCTGTGGTGTTTTACAGTGTGAGATTGGCTACCTCCCTGTTTAAACATTATCACCAAGTTGCAAAAAAAGAAATGGAGGGAGAGGGGCCAAGGAAGGGCCACAATGGAATGATCTGATTTCTGTTTGCTTTACTAATCTCAGCACTGGGCTTTTTGGGGATCCAGAGAGCAGACCTTGCATCAATGAGCTGCAGGGACTACGCATGTGTCCTGTGATTGTGTCTCTGCTATTTGGGGGCTGGCCCCGGCTCTGAGGCTCCCTAGCTCTTCTGGGGTGGCTCATGGCCCCAGGATGACTTGCTACGCTCTTTGAGAGTCTTTCTGGTAGGAGCTGCAGTGAGATGATGAGGCCCCAGGAGGCCCCCATCCATTCCGTTTGCAGGAGGAGGCCTGGGCAGGTTGTTGCTCCTAATGGAACTGGTTGCTCAGCAGCCCTTTCCTGGAAGAAGGGAGGCCTCCTGTGGCCCTCCTGGAAACTTTGGAAGCTGCTAGCTTCAGAAAGGCAGCTCACACCAAGCAGGTGGCAGCTGCAGGCTCCTAGCCCTGTCTGGAGAACATTGGAAGCTGCCTTTATACAGACTCAGGCTCTTGGTCCATCTAGCTCAGTATTGTGTCTCTCTGCATTGAGTGGCTCTCCAGGATTTCAGGCAAAGGAGCCTCTTGGCCCTACCTGGAGATGCTAGAGATTAAACCTCAGACTTTCAGTTTGAAGTGCAGTTGCTCTGCCACTGAGATCTTCCTGATGCTCCTGAAGGTACCACTTAATCCTTGACCCAAGGAGCCCCAAAATCTGCTCCCTTTTAGCTCCCTTTTAGCTTTTTATCCTTTTGTTTATTTAAGAGATTTTCATACCACCTTTCATCATTGATTCCATTGGTAGGCTGGAGTCAATGGCTGGCTGGCTGGCTGCTGCTGCTGCTGGTTAGAGATGCAGAAAGGAGCTGTCACAAAGTGCTGGTAATGGCTGGATTGATGCCCAAAGTAGTGGAGCAGGCCAGGGAATTGGCAGGGGTCATCGGACTGGGTTTCCAGCTCCCGGGCCTGGCCTGGGATCCTTCTGCAGTCTTCCAGAAGCACCAAGCCAGATTCATCTGGATGCATTCTCTTCCACAACAGGCAAGCTCCCAACTCTCTTAGCCTTGGCTTGTTCTGCAGCTGCCTTGCTCTCCAGTCAGTTCCCTCAAAGCCATAGCAAACGGGCAAAAGCATTGAGGCCCACTGTGCTCAGCCAAGGGGATTCCTGCAGTTAGGGTTATGATGCTGTAGGTGGTGCCCTTCCTTTGGGCTCCTTGCACTGAGCCCTGAGGGCAGAAGAGCCTTTGTAGGTGCTGACGTGCTGGCTGGAGTGTGGTGAGATACTTCAGAGGGTAGTTGCTCTGCTGGCCCCCAAAGAGCACACAGTTGTACAGCCAGAGGGTTTGCAGGACAATTATTTGGCTCTGGCCACAGGAACTCTCCAAATCTATAGTCTTGCTGGGCTGGCCTTTGGTCTGTTCTTGGACAAAGGGAGTCCACTTTTCCAGGCTCTGTGAGGAGGCAAGTTGGATAGAGAGCACTCCAGCATGGAGGTTGAGGCACGTGCAGCAGAGGATGTGATGGCGCACAGCTTAGCAACCGCATCAATCCCAGTTCCTGATACTTGTTTGCACTGAAGATCTGGGGTCTCTGGAATCTCTTCATCAGCCGGGTCCCTCTTGAGTGGGTGCCCAGGACCAAAGCTGTGGGGGAACCAGCGAGAGAGAACCTTAGGCGTTCCCGGTGCTTCCTTTCTCTTTCTGCTTTGTTAATATATATGAGAAGATGCGGGGAGAGAGAGATGCAAGTTGCCTGATGCAGCAGCTCTGAAGCTGGCAGTCTGAAGGTCATCTGTCAGCTGTAGCACCAAAGGCAAAGCTATCTTCCAAAGAGACTAGGCTGCCCAGATATCTTTGGTGGGGACAAACAGCACATAAGAGATGGAGCCTGTCTGGCTGGGCTAACTAGCAAATACTGAGGGTGGGTAGCATGCAGGTGTGCAAAAGACTCTGAGAGAGGGGTTTTTTTTGGGGGGGAGGAGGTGTCTTCAGGAGCATCTTGCAGTTTCATGCTCCCATTTCCACATCTCTTGCAGAGGTGGACCTCATTTCTGGTTATCGACAAGGCAGGATGCTCAGATCTTGGGAGATTCCCCAATCCTTTACCTTGTCCAGTCTTAAGCATCAGCCACTGATTTCCCCATATGTGACAACCGCAGATCCCCCTTGCAGGCCTATCAAGAGGTGGTCAGAGCTGTGCTCATTTTACAGAGCTTAGAAGAAGCTCCTGATGTAGGAGGACAGGCTAAGGATGAGCCATGCCCGCTCCTCTGCAGAGGACCCCTGGTGAAGGGAAGGGCTGTAGCTCAGGAGCAGAGCCCCTGCTTTGCATGCAGAAGGCTCAAGGCTCAATCTCCAATGGCCTCTCCAGGTAGGGAAGACCTGAAACCCTGGAGAACCCTGGGCATCTGGTTGGCCACTGTGAGGACCGGATGCTGGGCTAGATGAGCCATTGGGATGATGATTCATAGAATTGCAGAGTTGGAAGGGACCCTGGAGAGCCATTGAATCCAGCCCCCAGGAATCATCAGGCTCTTCTTGCATTCTCATGCTGTGTGGTGTGACCCCTCTCTTGAAGGTTCTAAATTAGGGCCCCAAAGAAGGATTGCAACCTTTTCAATGAGAATGGACCTTGAGCTGACACTGTACGTTTGGAACTCTTAAGTGCTGGAGGGAAGAAGGGGGGGGGGGGAAATAGCACTAAGAGGCAGCTTGAAAGTTTAAGCAGCCAGCTTTTTATTTATCCTAATAGCGCATATGACAGCTTATAGAGTTCTAGACTTTGCGGTTTACAGTGCTTTCACTTTGAACACAGCCTATAGACTGATTTAACAATTATGAGATTAACACTTCCCTGAATGTTCCTAAGCATATCATCTTCAACTCTTAAGTCTCTTAAGTATTTTAGTGGCACCTTTCCCCAGAAGAATTTGGGTACTTGAGCTGTAAGGGGCAGTCAGGCAGGACTCAGAGGGCAGGTAGCTAAAGGGTCCTTGGCCTGGGTGGAGCTTCTGCCCATTGGCCTCAGTTCCGGTATTCTTCATTAATGCCATTTGTTGAACAAGCGTTCAGTCTTCTGGTTGTTTTAGATAACATTCCAGTGAACAAGTTTCTAATGGACATATGGCCTTTTTTTTTTTTTGCCTTGCTGGACAGCTGTCAACAGGCTTTTTATTTCTATTTTCTTAGCATTCATACCCTGCCTCTCTTCCATTATGGAACCCATGAGCTGCCCAGGAGGTCACCCATCCACGGCACTGACCAGACCCAAACATGCTTAGCTTCAGCAAGGTGGTGGCCTCATATCCCTTCAGAACATACCCTGGTATGTCCACATTTGTGGGAGTGCCTTTGATACTGTGATCAAGTCTTAGGCTGGCATCTGCCTAGCTTAGGGTGACCAGCACATACTTGGCACAAGGGTGTGTTCTTGGCCAAAGAAAAATATGTTCTTCATCTGTGTGTGTGTGTTCACTTTCTTTGTGAAGGAAACATTACATCATTTCAATGAAAATCCAGTTCTTCTGGTCAACATGTTCTTTGTCTAGAAAACATCTTCTGAGACACTCTGTCATGTGGCCTCCCTGACTATTTCTGGTGACTTTATGCTAGTGTTAAACACCCTCTGTGGTGGCTGTAAACCTCTTCATTTAAGGCATGCCAGTTTGTTGTAAGAGACCTGGGGCAGGTTGAACTCTGTGGTAGGCAGTGCCCCTTGGGCAGAGTGGCCACTTCCTGCCACTAACCCCACTTGCGCTGGTTGCAGAGTCCCGATTTCACCCACTAATACTGGTGCATTGGCAATTGCCAAATACTGGGTGAAAACTGTTTGGGTGTGTGTACTTATCACCATGGATGTACTCTGGGTTAGTATCTGGCATAACTCAATGATAGACCTTATGCTTTACATGCAGAAGGCCCCAGGAGGAAACCCTGGACATCTCTAGCTAAAAGGATGGCAGTTAGCAAGTGATGAAATAAATCATTTTCTGCCTGAGGTCGTAAGAACATTGGAAGCTGCTTTGTGTTGAGTCAGACCCTTTGGTCTATCTAGCTCAGTATTGTCGACACAACTAGATGGACAAATAGCCGCTTCCCTGGTGGAAGGCAGCTCCTTCTGCTCACCTGATGGAGATGGATCGAGGACATAATTAGTAAGTTAAAATTTAAACTTCCTGTCCCAAATGTGTGGGAGAAATATGAGAGTAAACAGGCTGCAACGCTTATTCACTTTTGCAGCTTACTAGAAGCTAGGAATTAGGCAATTACACTTTTTATCCCCATTTATTTGTGGTCTGCTGACTTTCCTTTCTTTGTCCCCACTACTAAGAATGAACCACAAGTTTTAGCAAGATGAACAAAGAGGTTTCCTTACATTTCAGTGCAGGCAGCAAATACATCAATATTGTATGCAGTTAAAAAATCAGCTACAAAATACAAAATTAGTTTCTATAATGGCATCTGGGCTTTGAGCAGAGCTCAGGCATGTATGTCTACTCACATCACCGGCTTGAAAGAAGAGAGAGAGGTCAGACAGGGAGGAAATACATCAGATTGTCTCCTTTGTTAGAAATTCCCACCAAAGCATTAAAGAAATGACTTCATACAGTCCCTTCTATATTAATTCTGGAACTCTATGCATGTCAGTTGCTCGTGTGCCTGTCTGGCAATCATGCATTTGTGTTCTTGACTGGAAATCCCACATCACCTACGTCCATCATTGGGGAGGGCTTCCTGCTTGGTGGTGATGGATGTCAGCTGCTCTGCTTTCCTCTCTGGAGGTGTGTGGAGGAAAAGAGGGCACTTCCAGACAGCCTGTTTACTGAGCATTCATTCTGATTGATTTGCAGGAAGATCAGATGACACTGGCAATTTAATGAGTGCCCACTCTGATTTGTTCCTGGGGAGGTTAGATGACATTTATTTCATCAAAGCAAGTGTTAGCCCATACTGTCCAATGCATCTTCCAATCAATTTCCCTATGGCAAAAAGTCTGATCTTTGGGGCAAGTGGGTTTCTTGCATAAGAACTCCCAAGCAACTATAGCAGCGACAGCTGTGCTGTTGAATTTCACCCCAAAACAGCTACAGTCTGGAAGTGCCCAGAGTCTTCCCCAGCGGAACCACATTACAGTCAACGTGCCTCTGCTTTCTCCTCCTTAGGCCTTCAGCTCTGCTCTGTGACACTTGCCTTGGAGGTTTCGGTGGGCAAGGCGGCTGTTATCTATGTAAAGAATGGCACGGATGTCCTCTTGCCCTGCACATTCACCTCTTGCATCGGAATCGAGAGAGCCAACTTCTCGTGGATCAGCAATAGCACTGAAGTGTGTGGTTTACTACACTTTGCAGGCGAGGGGTTGGATAGCAAAGTGGAAAGGCACCATGATGAGTCTCATTAATAGCCAATGGTGTAACTTTACTGCTTTTATGATTTGCTGATTTGAAGGACACAAAGGCAAAATACACTTGTCTTAATAAGTAATGAGTGAAGGTCTAATTCCTTCCATGTATAACAGCTCACACACAGAACTGTGACCATCTGCTGCCCACCCCCTCCTGTCTCAGCCATGGTCACAAGGGAGGTGGAAAAAGGTTGGTTCCCACCTGGTAAGTCTCTTATCCCCAGAACATCCTTCAGGAGCTTCCAAACGGAGGCAGTCTCTCCTTGGCAGTTTTAGCTGTCCTGAGAAACCGGCCCCCTTTCAGCTGTGCACTTTGAGCTGATGTATAACATGGAGCAGGGCTCTTGAGTGTGGCTGCCCCGCTCTGTGGAACAGCTTCCCTTTTGAGACAGGACATCTGCCCATCTTCTGGAAACCCTGCAAGATACTTTTGTTCCAGCAGGCTTTCCCAGCTGGGTAAATGGGTCTTTGTTCTAACTCTTATTGCTGTTTCTAAGTGTTCCTGCTGGGTTGTTTTTTATATATATATCACCATGAGACACATGTATAGAGGGTGATTAAATGATGATGATAATTAATGCATCAGGCAGCTCTTTCCCCACCCCAACCCTGACTGTTTGACCCATCAGGGGAAGCTTCTTCTGGACCACCAGACCCTTTGCTCTTTGGTTTTTCCTTGCTGCAGATATTCAAAGGAATCATCAAGAACAAAGACTCCAAGCCAGAGCCCTATCCAGAGTACAGGTCTCTCATCAAGTACGAGATGCCAACTGATATGGCCCTCAGCAAGGATAACCGGGAGTTCAACGTCTCCCTCCTGCTCCTCTTTGCAGAGTTCAGTGACTCTGGGAAATACACTTGCTTTGTTAAGAACCCAAAAGAGAAGAATGCCAACCATAGTGCCACCATCACGCTCAAAGTGGTCGTGGAAAGTAAGTACCAGTTGCCACCAGGGCAGCTGTTGGGGGCCACAGGGGACCAGCTGCTCCTTTTGTCCAGGGGTTGTGTTGGGGCTCCTTTCCCAGCCCTGGCATTGGGTGGCGAGACAAGCTGGGTCTTCCTCACATGTATAAGGTGTGGAGGCTGCATCTCACCCAACAGCTGCCATATTGGGGAGGAAGAGAGGGAGAGAAGGGGGTGCTTGAAGCCCCTTCCTTGGCTCATGGCACAGCCTGGCATGGATGTGCAGGCAGGGGGCACCCTACCACCCAGGGCCCCTCTTGCCTCACCCTTCCCTATCTGCTCCCTTCCCCAGTGGAGAAGAAGGACAACACGCTAACGCTGATCATTGTGTCAGTCGTCGGGGGCGTCATTGGACTCCTGGTCCTCATCATGTTGATCAAGAAACTCGTCCTCTTCATTCTCAAGAAGACACGGGAGAAGTGAGTGTGGTTGGTTTCCCATTCCCTGCCCACTTCCCCTTGGGAGCAGAGACTGGGTCTCCTGAGAGGCTCCCTTTCACCAGAGGGGCTGGAAGGCTCTGAGCATACTGGGGCCCAGTATGGCACACAGCATGTGGGCTCCAGCACGGTGTAGGCAACTTGTGTGGTTTCTTTCTTTGGAGTATCACTGGGGTGAAGGGATTCCTTGCCTTCCTGGAGGCCATCTCGTCCCTGTCCCACCCTGGGCTGCTGTTGCAAGCCCTGTTGAGCCCCAGACCTCCTGAGAGTGGTTTATGTCTCTGGGAGGCCTGCTTGCTGAATGGGAAGACTTCCCCACCTTGGGGCTGCCATTGCATAGAAGAAGGGTGAAGCAGGCTGTGGTGGTGGTGGTGCTGGTGGTGGTGGAGAGGACGTGCTGCTGGGAGCAGTGATAGTTAGCCTCTTTCTTGTTCTCCGCAGAGAGTGTCTTGTGACTTCTTCAGCAAATGACAACACAGAGAATGGGCTAGCCGGCTCCAAAACAGAACAGAAATCCGCCCCAAAGGCCTGAGGCCGCTGTGGAACTGGTGACCTGTGAGGCCCTGAAATCCAGGCCCAGGAAGAAGAGGAGGAGAGTCGACCATTTCCAAATGATTGATGCTTGAGACACATGACTATATTACACAGTTGGCTGCAACCAGCACTGCTTCTCAGATAAGACTGCAGGCATTGGACAGGCAGGCCGGGGGGAGGAGGGGCTGTGTGCTCAGGTAGTTCTTAAGCCACCAGGAGGATGCTGCCAGATGGGATTTGGTAGGTGTGAGCTTGGGCATCTTCAGTGCAAGAGCCTGGGCTGGCAGGTGGGCATGGTGCCCGGGACTTGGTTCTCATCCTGGGCAGAGGGCAACCAGCTGATACAGATGGGCTGTGATCCAGGGGAAATGCTTGGCGCCCTCTTCCCTGCCAGCCTCTCACAGGAGCTGAGGCTCATTTCTAAAGGATGGGAGGGCCAACACTGCTGGGACAGAACTTGCACAGGTAATAGGAGTTTGAACCAATGGGAGCCAGACGCCATTTTGCTTGTACTGCTGCTGGACCTTGTCATCTTTCCTGTATCCTGGAGTGGGTGGGAGAGTGGATGAGCTGCAAATTGCACCTGGAGCCTGCTGCTCTGTCACCACTACTGCCCGCCCACCCGCCCACCCACCCTTCACCCCCCACAACAGCTTCACAATATTTTTTGTTTGTTTTGTTTAAAGCTTGTGTGATTGTGAGGCTGAGGGGGATAGAAGAAGCAGCCTGGCTCTCACTGCTCATGCTGCACCCCTCTGGGGTTGGGGTTCCTGAAATGGCGCTCCCCACCTGCAGACCCCAGGGCTCTTGCAACACCCAGCACGGTGGTTCCCTTGCTCTGCTCTCAGCTGCCACATTGTAGTGAGGAATTGCACCTTTTCCTAGGCAGCCTCTTTTCAAGCCAACTGGTGAGCCTGGGGCTCCTGAAGTCACAGTCCTGGTCCCAACTTACTTGCATTGGCTCCTTCTCCTGATCTCCTGGTGAGAGAGGAGGAGATGACGAGAGCCAGGAGATTCGCTTCTTGTTTCAGGCCTTTGGACCACCTTGGAGATGTCAAGGCCTTAAGTGTGAAGCAAGCCAATTCCCTGGCACTCCCCTCCCCTCCTAGCGGGCCTGCCTCTTTGCCCTACATCCGTCCCCCTCTCCTGGGCTTCCTGCCGGGAGAAGAGGAAGGGGAGCTCTTCTGTCTGGCCATGTTCAGGAGCAACTCTGATGGGAACCTTGCAAGGCTTGCATCCATCTGCAGGTTACATTGTCTTGCCAGGATCATGACCAAAATACTTGGTCCAAAAGGCCTTGTCTTCTCTGCTACCCAGCAGCCCTAAAGCCCCCACTGCAGGAAGCTCCCCTCTCCCAGGGCAGCTTGGTCCCTCTTTGCTGGCAAAGGGTGGAGGGAGGCCTGGAACCCCTAACCCCCTGACATCACCCGTTCTGTATTTTATTTATTGGTCATTTGCATTTATATCCCATCTTTTTCTCCAAGAAGCACAACGTGGTATGTATGGTTTTCCTGCTCCTCATTTAATCCCCATAAGTACCCTGTGACGGTAGGATGAAAGGAATTCAATGACCAGAGGATTTTAACCCTAGTCTCCTAGGTCCTCATCAGACACTCTAACCACCACCACCACCATTATTATTATTATTATTATTATTATTATTATTATTATTAATATACCGCCCTAAACCCAGAGGTCTCACTCTACCACACTGGCTTGCTAGAGCCACTAATATCTCCTCTGTGATATATATATATATATATATATATATATATATATATATATATATATCCCTGTAGCCAGGCCAAATGGGGATCCTACAAAATGACACAGATAGAGAAGCATGGCAACCTCACAGCTGCATCCCCATTGTTGTGTGTTTGGTTCAGTTGGGCATTTTCAGAATTGGAACATTGTCTTCCCCTGTTTAAACTGGGGGAAGAAATCAAAGCTTGTCACTCTGTAGGATAGTGGACCCAGATCCATGCTGATTTTTTAGCTTATGGCAGAAATTTACAGGCTTTTTTTGTTTACCATGAGGACTAGCATCAATAACACTAATAACTAATAATAATAATAATAATAATGAAAGCTATGCGTTTGCAAATCCTGCGCAATGTTGTCCTGCAACCCACAAGAGGCCACTTCCTCCGCATTGTGGTCTGGGAGAATTTGGCCAAGGGCAGCGTCCAAATCTCCTGACCTCCCAAGGGCTTGGGGAGGAGGGAGGCAGTTCTGGGTGGTACTCCCCACTCCCCTTTCTCATTGAAGAGATACATTTCCTGTGCGTGACAGAACAGTGGCCGAGCAGATGCCATTTATTCTGGGGAGTAGGAGAAATGGCCAGCTCCTACCACAGCAGAGTTCTCTCTCTCGCTTTTTGGGTGCCTTTGAAATAGTCACATCCTTCATCCATGCCTCAGTCTCCCATACGATGTGTAATAATATCAACCTACCCTGTGTGGTGGTGGTGTAAGGAGGCTTGATTCATGACCGTTGTCAGATACTTTGTAAGTGTGTGTGTGGGTGAGAGGAAGGCCGGCAAAGTGAGTGCAAGAGGTTTAGCAGCTGTGACAGCAAACATGGATGGCCTCAGCTCTCTCAAGTGACTTCCTGGCTGTCTTGCACTCTTCCCCCCCCCCCACCCCACAAGCTTTGGAAAGACGCCATCCCCCCATTTCTGGATCCTGCTGTGATTTCTGCTCCTATGTCTGCTTCCTTTCCTCCTCCCCCCTGACCCCCATCCCCAATGCAAGGAGGTGTGAACAGCAATAACAGTGCAACCCAGCCTGAGCCAGCAGCCGGCAGGGCGGGCTGGTGTTGGACAAATTAACCAGATTCCTCAGGTTAATGAATTCTCTTCACTGGGTGTAACAGCAAATCCAAAGAAAAAGAAACTATCACCTGCCCCCACCTGCACTCCTCTGAACCATCTGCCTAAGCAGGCTGGTGGAGGTGGGTGAAGTCACAGTCTGTGAAATTATTTGGCAATAATTTCAGAAGGTGGGAGCCTGGAAGGGCCAAGGAAGGGCTCCAATTGAAAGCCAGGCTTGCAGGCAGAGCT
The DNA here is from genome assembly GCF_964188305.1 of Podarcis bocagei. Taxonomy (NCBI): domain Eukaryota; kingdom Metazoa; phylum Chordata; class Lepidosauria; order Squamata; family Lacertidae; genus Podarcis; species Podarcis bocagei. The sequence goes on along the minus strand of NC_138141.1, from coordinate 16,728,541 downwards.
CCCATGGGAGTCCCGGAGCCGCCCAGCAGGGGGCACCAGCTGCTTAGGGTGGAGGAAGAAGTTGAGGGGCAGCATTGGCCAGGGAACCTCCTGTCCAGGAGGCCTTCCGGGCTGGGCTAACACTGAGGCCCCTCCCCTCCCATGTTCCTCCCAGCTCTGCTTTTATTTCAAGCCGAGCCTTTGCCCCAGGGCAGGGGCAAGTTGCCACCAGGAGCAGTGGCCAGCTAGACTCTGGTGCAACTGTGAGAGTAGCTGGTGGGACACTGGTCCTGTGCTGGCTCTTGGGAGGCCTGTTCATCTCCCCTGGTGGCTCTTCCCCTGGCAGTAGGACCCTGAGGTTGACCCTGCCTGCAGCTTTCCTCAAGGCCCTGCCTTCCTCACCAAGGGCTTTCCATCACCAAGCTGTCTTGCGCTGATGCGTGCCCCCTCGCCCCCGGCCACCTTGCTCCCTCTGCGGATACAAGAGACTGTCTGAGCAGAGCTCTTTCTCCCTCCTGATCCAGCTGCTTCTGCCACAAGGCCTCCCCACTCTGCCCTCCTTCCCTTTCCAAAGAGGCTGGCAGCCTCTGCTGGAGCAAGCCCGGCGCTGCCTGCATGCGCTCACGCCAGGAGGAGGAGGCGGCAGGCTAGCATAGAGGCTGGGCCAAGCGCAGGTGCACCTTCGGCAACCGGTGTTGCCTTTGAGACTTCTCTTTTGCACTCTCGAGCTGTAATTGGCTTCATTGCCGTGAATGAAATAAAACCTTTATATTTACTACAGAGGCTCCTTGGGGCTGCTTTCGTTTTGTTCTTTGGAGTGTGCACAAGTGTCTCGATGACACTGGGTTTCCATGTGTGTTAAAACGCACGCAGAGGCAGAGATCCACTTGATCCTTTTTTCTCTGACCTGAGCCAAGACATGCATGCCGTCCTCCATGGCTGAGAGCCAAGGCCTTCCTGATCCCACACTGAAAAATAAGTAACTTGTAAGGGCAAGGATTAAAAGGGACACGGGTGGCGCTGTGGGTTAAACCACAGAGCCTAGGGCTTGCTGATCAGAAGGTCGGCGGTTTGAATCCCCACGATGGGGTGAGCTCCCGTTTCTTGGTCCCTGCTCCTGCCAACCTAGCAGTTCGAAAGCACGTCAACGTGCAAGTAGATAAATAGGTACTGCTCCGGCGGGAAGGTAAACAGTGTTTCCATGTGCTGCTCTGGTTCGCCAGAAGCAGCTTAGTCATGCTGGCCACATGACCCGGAAACTGTACGCCAGCTCCCTCGGCCAATAAAGTGAGATGAGTGCCACAACCCCAGAGTCGGCCACGACTGGACCTAATGGTCAGGGGTCCCTTTACCTTTATCTTTAAGGGCAAGGATTACCAGAGGCACCAAACCCTTTCTCCCAGTGCTGTATGCTCTGGGGCAGGATTTGTACTGGGAAATTTCCAAGAGCTGGTCCTCTCTCCTGCACTTGGGGAAGGGTTTGCTGCATTTTCTTACCCTCTGTGCTGCTCCTGCTCTGGCACAGAAGAGAACAGTTGCTGGGGACAATGGCTATTTTATGGGACAAGCAATCAGCCACCCGGGGCTGCTGAACTTCGGGGTCCAAAACTCAACCTACGAGACCAGCTATGTTCTCTTTGGGCTTTCTGCACTTTCAACTGGTAGCCAGGGCTGGCTGCCTCCTTTGCTGTGCACTCTTAAGTTTCACTTCTGCCACTTCTCTGTGGTGGTGGAGGGTATACAGGGCAGATCCCTGTGCCTGAAGTTCTAACATTTGCAGTAAGGGAATTTCTAACATTTGCAGGAAGGGAACAAAGGCTGGTAGTGGTGACAAAGAGACAAAGTTCCAGGTCTTATTGACAAATTAATAAACTGAGAAGTCACCAGGCCCGGAGGGCATCCACTGCAGAGTTCTTAAAAGAACTCAACTATGAAATTGCTTGTGTTCCAGCAAAGATTTGCTACTTGTCTCTAAGATCAGCTTCTCTACCCGAGGACAGGAATTGGCCAACGCAAGACCAATTCTTAAAGAGAGATCGAAGAAGTCACAGGGGTGTGATTAGGGCGACATTTAGGAGGCCTGAGTATGTGAAGCATCGATCTGGTCCCTTCTAGCTGCTGGAAACAAGACAGGCCTCTGGATCCTAGCTCCTACTTCTTGTGCCCCCCTCTTCCCCTGTGATATTGACCTTGAACAGTTCATTGAGCTTGTTTCTGAACCATGTTTGGACCTAGACTGATTCTCTGTGCTTGGCCTGGGCTTGTGGAGACCATGCTGTTGCTGGAGCCCTGCTCTCTTAGGTACGTTTGTTGTTAAAATAATTTACCCTCCTTAGACTGAGAGCCTCACTCCTGCTGGAGCATGGATAGCTTGCTGAAGTTGTTGATCCAGTGTACAGCAACTGTGAAAAAGGCAAATGCCATACTAGGGATCATTAAGAAGGGAACCAAAAATAAAACTGTCAACATCCTAGGCAAATCTGTTATAGAAATCTGTGACATAATTGCACTTGGAACACTGTGTACAGTTCTAGTCATCTCATCTCAAAAGGGATATTGCAGAGCTGGAGAAGGTCCAGAGAAGGGCAACCAAAACGATCAAGGAAGACTTACAGCATTTGGGACCTTTTGGCTTAGAGGGAAGCCAGGTACGGGGGTGGATATGACAGATGTGTATACAATTATGGACACAGCTACATTAGTAAAGAAACAATTTGAATGCGCTACAAACATGCAACACCAGATGGTGCCAGAGAGCAGGAAATTTTATATGTGATTTTCCATAGGGTTTTTTTTTTAGTTTGTTATAATGATCTAATTTCTGACTTATTTATAGTGGGGTTTTTTCCTGTGTGTAGACCCACCCTACTAGAATTCAGAGCTGTCCAATGAAGCTGAAAGATTCTGGAGAGGAAATAACTTCTTAACAAGGCACATGCTTAAACTATTCAATTTGAAATTTGGTGTAGGGATGTTGGGTGGCTTTAAAAGATTAGGCAAATTTGTGGGGGAGGATAAGACTATCAATAGCTACTAGCCACAATGGCTCTTATCTCCCCCCACTCTCATAGGTCATATGCCTCTGAAGACCCTATCTAGGAATCTCAAGTAGGGAGAGCACTGCTGTTGTACTCATGGCCTGCTTGTGGGCTTCCTATTGGAGCAGCTGGTTGGTCACTGTGAGAATAGGATGCTGGCCTTGATGGGTCTCCCTTGGCCTGATCCAGCACGCAGGCTCCTCAGGGAGGCAGTGTTTTTGTGAAGGCACGGAAAGTGGTAGGCCCCCCACCCCCGTTCCCTGTCAAGATGGACTGAGCTCCCAGTTTTTCCTGATGCCAAAATGAATGCATGACTCCAACAGCTGTTGGTGCGGCAAACCTTGTACTGGACTCAGTCCGGCCACAAACACAGGTTCAAAAGTCTTTTGGTATAAAACATTCCTTGATTTATTCCAAGCGGGGGAGGAAGAGGGATTTGTACAGGGTGCAATAAATAGGAGGAGGAAGAGCTGCTGGGTCTGACTACCCCTTTGGCAGGCCTGGTCAGAGGAGGGACAGCCTCAAGGCCACAGGATGCCCAGGTGAGGGCTCCTGCCAGACTGAGAAAAAAGATGGAAAGCTAGACAGAGAGCTGTCTTTATCCTAGGTCTGGACCCAGCCTTTCTCTTCAATTGCTCCCTTTGTCAGTGCCAGGTCACGGGGAAACAAACTGCCTCTCCTGGGTTGCAAGAGCTTCCCCAAGCTCTGCCAAGAAAGATAGCAGGAAATGGAAAGGAACAGAGTAGCTGGCAAAGTGGATCTCAGGTGGATTTCAGCAGCAGCAGCAGCAGCAGCCATAAATTAACATCTTCCCCAGGGAGCCTTGTCCAACACTTTCTTGAGGGCCCCATCCTGTGGCTGTCCTCTTGCCTTTCCCATGTCCTCAGTGGAAGCTGCAGCAGGACTGGAAGGACGCCCTACACGCACGTTGCTCCAAGGGCGTGCATGTGTGCAGGACAGTTGCAGCCAGTCTGTTCTCAGGACTCTGTCTGGATGAAGAAAACCCACAGAGGAACCGCCTGGTGACCATCTGAGGCAGAGGCACCTCCATGATGGATCCCATTCCCCTGCTGGTGGGCAGCCTAACTCTGCCCACCCACTTCCATCCTGCCAGGACAGAAAATGGGTCCTACCCCAGAGAAAAGCAACACTGACCCTGAGGATGGTGTAGATCCAGTTGAGGTAGGCTTGCACTTTGGTGTAGACGCCGGGTGTGCTCGGGCTTCCGCAGCCGTGGCCCCAGCTGACAATGCCCACAATGTGCCACGGGCCCCGTTTGTGCACCAGTGGCCCTCCGCTGTCTCCCTGGGTGAGAAGGAAGACACAGGCTGCATAAATGTGGTCAGCACTCAGCTGAATCCCAAATGGAAACACTAGGGATCAAGAGCTCTGCATGTCGCGTCCTGCTCCTAGTTTGTCTCCCATGAAGGGCAACCAGCCATGCCTTGCCCTCTATAACCCACATCTGTCCCCTCTCCAAATGAAGCTCAGCTTCAGCGTCATCGTTCTTAGAAAAAAGGAACTGATGATTCCCTGCTCTGCCCTCCCTCCTGCTTGGAGTGCCGAGCTGGAGGAGGAGAGTTGCGGCCTTTGATCTTTCTGTGCCACTTACCTGGCAGGTGTCGGCTCTACCCCGATCACGGCCTGCGCAGAGCATCTTTTCGGTCACCTCCCCATGGTAGGCATCAGGTGCATTGCAGATGCGGCTGTCAATCAACTCCACCTGTGCCTCCTGTAGCTCCTTGGACAGTGTACCTAGCAAAAAGCATGGTGGAGATGACTTCAAATTATGGGAGAGGCTGCAGTGGCCCAAAAGTATTCCCAGCCTATCTATATGTAAGGCTGGAGGGTTTGTTCCAAGCCAATTTCACGCTTGGAGTCCTCATTCCAGTTGTTTGCTTTGCAGGTCCTTTCCCACCTGGCCTGGGAAGGCAGGGCTCTGACTCCAGCTACAAAAGCTGAGGCTGCTGAAGAGACTCTTGGGGTTTTGTTGGGGTTGTTTGCTATTGGTTTTTTGTATCTTTATTATAGATTTTGTTGTGATTTATGTGGAAATTGTTCCGTTAGGCTGTGTATTTTTTAAGGTTTTATTTATTGCTCAGAGGGACGCGGGTGGCGCTGTGGGTTAAACCACAGAGCCTAGGACTTGCCGATCAGAAGGTTGGTGGTTCGAATCCCCGCGACGGGGTGAGCTCCCGTTGCTCGGTCCCTGCTCCTGCCAACCTAGCAGTTCGAAAGCACGTCAAAGTGCAAGTAGATAAATAGGTACCGCTCCGGCGGGAAGGTAAATGGCGTTTCTGTGTGCTGCTCTGGCTCGCCAGAAGCGGCTTAGTCATGCTGGCCACATGACCCGGAAGCTGTACGCCGGCTCCCTCGACCAATAAAGCGAGATGAGCGTCGCAACCCCAGAGTCAGTCACGACTGGACCTAATGGTCAGGGGTCCCTTTACCTTTACTTATTTATTGCTTATGACTAATTTTGCTATTTTGCAGCTATTTCCCCCCCTTCATGTTGTAAGCCGCCTTGATCATGGTTTGAAAGGTGGCATGCAAATAAAATCAGAAAGCTGCTTGATATCGAGTCAGACCACTGGTCCATCTTGCTCAGTATTGTCAACACTGACTGGCAGCAGCTCTCCTGGATTTCAAGCAGGGGAACATTCCCTCCCTATTGGAGATGCCACCAGGGACTGAACTTGGCACCTTCTGTATGCAAAGCAGATACTTTACCACTGAGCTATGGCCTGTCCCCAAGGCTGGCAGGCACTCTTTGCTCTTTTAATGAAGGTATGTTCAGGGCTGCCCAAGCCAGACTTTTGTTTGGGTATGGGTACCTGTACCCACTTGCCTGCTCTTGGTTGGTCTCTGTAGGCTCCTGGGCTCTATCTGCTGTCCTCAGGAGCTGCACCTTGTGGGAACAGCTTGGGAGTTCAAAGGCACAGCAGGTACGGTAATCTCCCCATCTAGAGTGTGGCATCCTTGCTCAGTCCTAAGCAGGCTGCAGCAGAGACCAGAAGGCAGCTGGCCCGGCACTTGCAGGGCCATGGTGGGGAAGAAGATGAAAATGCCAAGGGGAAACTCACCATCTTGCTTGGTGGATCCCCAGCCTGTCACCCACAAGGGAGTTCCTGGGACCATTTCGTCATCAAAGAAAGGCAGGCAGATGGGCTTCACTGACCCTGCAGCAGAAGAGGGAAGGAAGGCAGTTGGGCAATGTCTTGCCAAAGGCAAGGTGGTTCTTTTTATGAGATTCAGAAGCAATACAAACACAAGTGAGGCAGAAGATTAAAGATTTGATTCTAAACAGCAAGCAAAATATACATCACCAAGAAAGCACTTCGATCTGCCATTGGGAAGCCCCCAAGAAGTGGCAAAGTGACCCCCAGGTAGTCTCAGGTTGCACAAGCTTCTGAGAGCTATGCCCCCAAACCATTCAATTTATAGATAGCTAAATTGTTAGCCTACGTGCCTTGCCCGACTAGCTAGTGCAGATTATTAATTAGCTAGCCCCCCTCTTCCAATACTGCACGTTCCTCCAAACAATGTCTAACATCAAAGAAGGTCAGAAGGTACCCTGCTTTATCACTTCTTCCTTCCACCAGATTATACATTAAAGGCTGCTCTCAGCCATCAAAGAACTTTAACAAGAGATAGAGAAGGGAAGTAAACAGAAGTAGGAAGAGATGACCATGTCAGATCACTAAACTTGAAATTACAAATATCTCCCAGAAAAGGTTGCCCATACAGGCAAGCAGCAAGTCCAGCATCTCAGCTGTGAACTCCAACCCATTTCTGCAATGGGCTTGGTTTGCCAGGAGCTATGAGTCCCTGGTCCAGCTAGAGGTCCCTAATCCCCCCCAGCTGGCAGTCTGAGAAGCCTCTCACCTGGGAGGTTCAAGGGGGTTTGCAGCTTGACCAATGCAATGTCCTCATCTTTGGGGAACATGTACTTGACGTCGATGACGAAGACCTTCTCCACAGGGACAGCAGTGGCATTTGAGAAGAATTCTGAGCCACCTTTCACCTGCCAGTACTTTGTCACCAGGTTGGTCCTGAGAACGGAAAGAGGCTCACCTGTTTGCTCTTCCACTTCAGTGGCAAGACATATGCATGCCACAAAGGGGCCCAACTGGCCAGAAAAGTAGCCCAAACTGGCTCAACCTACTGATGAGCCTCTATGCTGACAATGATGAGCCTGACTGCTCTCCAATGTCTTCAGTCCAAGCTCCTGTTAAAGGCACAGGAGCATGAGCTAATAAAAAAGATGGCAACCCTAGTCTTGAACCAGGCCTGGTGAAAGTGGGCCTGGTGGTATTTCTGGTTGAAGTCTGCATGCAGGTCCTGCTTTGAGAGAGCAGAGGACCTTTGCTCCTCCCTGGGGCTGCCTTGCAGCCTCTGTTGTGTCTAGATGCATTTCCCTCCAGCATTGATGGGAAACAGATCAATTCTTGCTAGGCCCTAATCTGGCACTCACTGACTCACCGGAAACAGTGTGCTGCTGTCAGAACCCACTGGGGGTCGATGATGCTCCCTCCACAGACATGCTGCCCCTTGTGCTGCAAGCTGGCCTGCCATGGCCATGTCTTGATGGAAGCTGGACCACCACCCACAACGCGCGGTGACTTCGAGTTATGGCCACAACCTACATCCAAAGGGTAGGCAAATCAGGTTCTCAGTTCAGCATATGATGTTACCTTAGGAGTCTGGTTCAAAGGGACAAGCAGGGTGTGGAGCGGGACAGAAGATAATGTTGCAGTCGCGAGTCCTTCTCTGCAAAGTCAACTGCTAAGGATAACTGCAGGCTCACAGAAAGCCCAGCACTGCCAGTTGTCTTTTTAAGAGACAGGTTTAAAAGGTCTAAGGGTTGTGGGCTGAGTGCTGGCCTGTCCCCCACCCAACAGCCCAGGCTACAGAAATTAATCTGTTTAAGTTCTTCCTTCATGCATGGTGCTGAGCCCAGACATACAACACTTGGCAAAACACTTGAACCTTCTTGCCAGAAGACAGGATTTGGGCTCCTGACTCACTCAAGGGGGGACCTGCACCCTCAAAGGGCAACAGGTGGGTTTTAAAAAAAATAAAATTATTTATGAATTTTCCAAAAATACAATACAGTCAACCAAACAGCTCCAAAATATAGTCTCTTCTTGATCGACGTCCCTTCCACTCTTCCATGGTTTCGTCAAGTTATCAATTGCTGTTGCATATGATAATTATTCTAATCCTTCTTTCATCCATTTTATTCTAAAAGTAGCTTTCAGTGCTGAGCTGATGGAAAACCAGCTAGCATTTTAATGTATTTACAATATGTTTTTTAAAAAATAATCTACAAAAGGTTTCCAATCCTCTTTAAAGGCTGTCTCATCTTGTTCCCTAATTTTACTAGTTAATCTTGCTAATTTAGCATACTCCATCAATTTCATCTGCCACTCCTTTCTTGTAGGTGATGCATCATCCTGCCAGTTTGGGGCACATAGTACACTCGCCACAATAGTTACACACAAAAATAAGTTTCTTTGGTTCTTGAAAGGGTAACAGGTTAAGCCACAAGGCAGGTGCTTGCTTGGAGGTGGAAGTTCAGCACCAACATTCACACCAGTCAAGTCACTAACAAGCACGTGCCCTGTCTTGCTGGGGTGAAAGTTGCTCCAGCCCCAACCTCATGGACCCAACCCCCTGCTCCCAGGCCTTCAGATGGGTTTGCTCTGCTGGCAACAGCCCAAGTCCAGGCAGGTCAGTGTTACTGCTGCTCTGTAGTCAGCACTATGAGCACGCACATACTCACTTGAGCAGGAGAGAGAGATGATGGAGCCAGAGGGGCACTGCCTGTAAGAGAGAGACCTGGTCAGAAACTGCTGCCAAGTGGTCATGGGTTAGGAGACAGGCATGAGAAAAACACGGCCTGCTTTACTCACCCTAGGAGTCAACGTGGGCATGGCTCAGGCTTCGCAGTGGGTCTTGCATAGGATTCAGTGGGAACAGAGGTGTATGTAGGCTCCCTTGCACCCTTGGTGCCCTCCCTCCCTTGCACAAAGAGCTGGGTGCTCCAGTCACACTTCACATAGTGGCTGGCTAGGGAGGAGGCCCCACATGGCTGCTGCAACGGCCCACGCCAACAAGCAGATTCCTCTGTTGAGGTGCCCATAGCCTGTGCACCTTGACTAGCCACAGAGAACAGTGAAGGAGCAGGCCAGGAAGCATACAGGTGGGCGGGCAGGCTCCTAGCCACTCAAACACAGAGTTGAGAAGCACAATTTTTGCACCTCCTTGGGCCTGCCTCCTTGGTCATCCAACCTGGCCAACCCCATGGTAGATATTGTTAGTTTCTGCTTGCCACTGTGCAGTGATTTGGAGTCACAAGACTCTGTTTACGTTCCAGAGACATTCCAGGCTGTTGGAAGTCTCACAGGAGACAGGAGACGGATGTGACGTTACTGGTTTCCTGTTCCTTTGTTTTTTTGGTTGTTCTCTGCTCTCACAGAGAGAGCATGAATATTTCTTTTCTGCCTGCATAGTAAGAAATAAAGCATAGCGATGTAGCCATAAATCTCATCACTTCCGCGTGCTGCTTTGAGTCTCTGCTGAATGGGAATGTGCCTGGAGCCTCATCAAAGGCTCAGGTCGTTAATCACGTCGGAGGGCGATTCCGGAAGATGAGCTTTATCAGCTCCGTCGCAACGGAGATTCCAACACATATGCCCATCACTCCTCCTTCTGACTTTATCAGACAAAATTGGCCAGTTTGGGACTCTTCTGTGGGATGTACCATCACTGAAGCAGTCAAACACAACATTTCCTGATTCCTAGAGTGGACACACAGGGGACTTCCTGTCATACCTGCTCTGGAGGCTCCTCCCCTGTGTGTGACTAGGTAGATGGGCATGACCCTAGTAGTCCCTACAAAAGGGTGAGCCATGCAGCCATCTTCCCCTCTCTTTTGGTCTCTTTTGCTCTTTTGCCATCTTCCTCTATTCTGGCACTTAGCCAGCAGCACATAGCTCATCCTTAAAGAGGATGGAAGCCACAAGGTAGAAAGTCTGAGGCCTAGCTCAGATTTCTTTTCTCTACAAATGTAACTGTAACCACAAGATAAAGCCTGCTTTTAGAAAACTATTGTGAACTGAATGTAAGTAAACTTTACTCTTACTTTAAAAGGAGATTGTTGTGTTATTATTTTAAAGAGGGAAATAAAAGGGGAAACTTACCAGGAACAAGCCAGACTGCATTGCTCAACTTAAATGATTCTAACGAATCCACCAACATGTCTCCAGCAATGTGCAAGGGAATGTGCTCTGCTTAATCAATACATCCTCTCCTACTTTCCTCAACATTCCCACATCTTCAAGCCATGTGGATTCCGGAGCCCCCCCCCCCCCCGCTTTCTCAACACATCAATGTTGGGTACCATGCCAGCCCCTACCAGGGGCATCTCCTCCCACCAAATTAGCCTTCAAGAAATCACACCTAAGTTCCATTCAGTGCAAAACAAATGCATTAAAGTGACTGAACTCACAACAGCAGCTTTGGGCTTACCCACGCTTACCTTTCCTTCCACGGTCCTCACTTTAAAGCTCTGTGTTCGAGCATAGGAGGGGTTGGGTTTTTTTTGCCCTGGAGCATTCCCTGTGAAAACCTGCTCTTTAAAGCTGAATCGACACAAATCTATAGAAGACCCAAATTGACATTTGCTCCAAATGAGCTCCAGAAAGCAAGTTTTCACAAGGAAAGCTCTGGGGCAGAAAAAGAGAAAAAACCCACTCAGACACAGAGCTTTAAAGCATGGACCTGTGTCTGGATAGAGCAGGGCAAAAGGTTAAGTATGGATAAACCCTCTTGTCATATTAACAGCAAGGGAGAGAGCCCCATGCAGATGGATCCAGGGGTTGCGGGGAGGGCTCTGAGCAAACTTGTCATTTGTTGGGCCTTCTCTTCCATCTAGTGGCAGGCAGCTGTGCTCCAGTGAGTGCCAAGCAGCTGGATCCGTCCACCACAGTCATTTTGGACAGGGCCCTGGCTTGACGCTGTGTTAGGAGTGTTGTAGGAAATCTAAACTGCCCCTTCCTCATAGCAGGAAAGCAGCAGTCTCCCCACCCCCTCACCTGCTGAGCCTCACTCACCTTTCTGAATCTGTCCAGCGGAGTTCCCCACCCTGTAGAATCACCTGTCTGAGGAGCTGCCCCTGCTGTGTATCACCAGCCGCCACAGGGCTAAAGGTGGGGACACTGCAAAAGAGAGAAGGAGTTTGGCAACAGGGGCATCTGAATGCAGGTATACAACCCCATGCCAAAGTGGAAGCATTTCTTCCATGGGCAAAACAGACACCAAGAGCTGGCCGGCCGGCCCTCTGTCCTGCATTAAAGTCTAATGTGCTGACCCACACTTTGGGGGGCTACAGTCTTGCGAATAAAGCATTGTGCATTTCTAGGAAGGGCCTTAAGGTTCTGCTGCTGTGTCAGAAATCTTTCTCTCCCAAGATACCGAGAAGGATCCTGTGAACCCAGTGGAGAGGAACCACCCTCCTCTCTTGATGGCCTGGCCTGGGACATTGACTTGAAAGATGATCCTTGCCAAACAGTACAAACTTAAAGCTTTTGCAGATGACCTGGTTTTAACACTACAGGAGCCAGAATCTAGTACGAAAAGAGTTTTAGAACTGATTCATGAGTTTGGTCGGGTGGCGGGATTTAAACTAAACAAGCAAAAAACCAAGGTTTTGGGGGAAAAAATGACACCTTTGGAATCAGAAAGGTTTCAGAAGGAGACAGATTTAAATGTGGTTAAAAAGGTGAAATACCTAGAAGTTAATTTGACTGCCAAAAATTTGAATTTATTTAAAGACAATTATGAAAAATGTTGGTCAGAAATTAAAAAGGATTTAGAAATCTGGTCAAGATTGAAACTTTCCTTGTTGGGTTGAATTGCTGCTGTAAAGATGAATGTGTTGCCAAAAATGTTGTTTTTGTTTCAGACCCTACAGATTGTGGACAGAGTGGAATGTTTTGGAAAGTGGCAGAGAGACATCTCTAAGTTTGTCTGGCAGGGCAAAAGCCCAGAATAAAATTTAAAATACTAACTGACGCAAAGGAAAGAGGGGGGTTTGCCCTGCCGGACTTAAGGTTATACTATGAAGCTGCAGCTTTCTGCTGGATGAAAGATTGGTTACTTATTGAGAACACTGATGTCCTGGATCTGGAAGGGTTCAATAATGCTTTTGGATGGCATGCTTATTTGTGGTACGACAAGGTAAAGGTTCATAAAGCTTTCAAGAACCATATTGTCAGGAAAGCAATATTTAATGTCTGGACAAAATACAAAGACTTATTAGAAAACAAGACCCCAAGGTGGTTGTCACCAATGGAAGCTAAGGCTCGGAAAAGACTCAATATGGAGGCCGAATGGCCGAAATATTGGGAAATAATAGAAAAAGTTGGAGATACTTGGAGGCTGCAGAGTTTGGAGAAATTAAAGGATAAAGTGCGAGATTGGTTACACTATGCTCAGATTAAGGAGGTTTTTAATTCGGACAAAAAGATAGGATTCCAGGTGGAAAAATCGAAATTAGAAACAGAATTGTTAGAACCTAAGACTAAGGTACTTTCAAAAATGTACAACTTGCTGTTAAAATGGAATACTCAAGATGAAACAGTTAAATCAGCCATGATAAAATGGGCGCAGGACATTGGGTACAACATCATGTTAGCTGACTGGGAAAGGTTATGGACCACCAGTGTGAAGTTCACGGCTTGTAATGCCTTGAAAGAAAATATCATGAAAATGATATATAGGTGGTACATGACCCCAGTCAAGCTTGCAAAAATATACCATTTGCATGATAATAAATGTTGGAAATGTAAGGAGACTGAAGGAACATTCTTTCACCTCTGGTGGACTTGTCCGAGAGTGAAGGCCTTCTGGGAAATGATCTATAATGAGTTAAAAAAGGTATTTAAGTATACCTTCCCCAAGAAACCAGAGGCCCTCCTTTTAGGCATTGTCGGCCAGAAGGTGTTAAAGAAGGACAGAACTTTTTTATGTACGCAACAACAGCAGCAAGAATACTCATCGCAAAATATTGGAAGACACAAGATTTGCCCACACTGGAAGAATGGCAGACGCAACTGATAGACTACATGGAGCTGGCCGAAATGACTGGCAGAATCCGAGACCTGGGAGAAGAGGCAGTGGAAGAGGGCTGGAAAAAGTTTAAAGACTATTTACAAAAACATTATAAGTTGTATGAGTGTTAAGAAAGTGCACGAAAGGAAATAACATGGCATCAGCAACTTAGCTGAAAGATATATGAGAATAAGTGGAATTTAATGATAAAGATGAAACTTGAAGTAATGTTATGTCTAAACCAAGCAGTTAAGCATTTGATAAAAATACTTAAAGTTTGAGGCATAATATATGAGAACTAGAAAATAAGAATTGAAATAAGGTAATAAATTGCTGTTTATAACTTTATTATGGAGAACGCAGGAAAGGGAGATGTGAGGAAGTCCAGATAGTCATGAAAAAACAATGTATGAAAGGTTATGATCTTTTTTATTCTATGTTTATGTTTCTGTCTACTTATGTTGTCTTCGTTTGTTACTTCTTGGTGAAGGTAGTGTATATGTCTGGTGATTTTCTTTTGTTTAAAACTTGCAATAAAAATATTTTTTGAAAAAAAGAAAAAAAGAAAGCTGATCCTTGAGCCAGGATACTCATACTGGTGAGATAAATGCACCTTGCATGTGCTCAGAAGCACTTTGTCTTCTCCAGGGCTGAAAGAGGTCCTGGGTCTGAGATCTGGGAAGCCACCTCCCCTCCAAAAGTGTCAGGTGCATGACCTGATGACACTCTGCTATTGCAATCAGCTCTAACCTGAGACATCACTTGATCCCTGTCCATATTTCCCAGTTTAGCAAGCGCAATCCTTATTGAATTATTTTCCTGGTTCCTGTTGAATCGTTGTCTCTATTTTGCCATTTTGGGGAGATCTTGGGGTGCCTCTTGATGGGCCTTTATTTAACCCCATAGGACCACTTAAGCAGAGAGCAGCAGCTGCCCCTTGATTCAAGCTGGACCAGGCTTCCGTAAAGGCACCTGATGGGCATCCAGTAGCTGCCAGCTCACCACCAACCACCTGGCAAGCAGGTACCCTTGCACAGCGCAGGCTGTCTGCACTGTCAGCTGGGTGCACCTGAGTTGTGCAATGATTCTCTAAGTTGTGGTTGGAGAACTGTCTATCAACCATGCTGGCAGTGGCTGATGGGAGTTGGAGTACAGAAACAGTTGGAGTTGGCACTTGCTGTAATCCGGGGTTTCCCAAACTTGGGTCTCCAGCTGTTTTTTGGACTGCAACTCACATCATCCCTAGCTAGCTGGAAGAGTGGTCAGGAATGATGGGAACTGCCAACCAAAAAAACCAGGAGACCCAAGTTTGGGAAACCCTGTAATCCTTCCTGGGAGTCTCAGTGCGGGATCCTCTGCAGGAAGACTAGGGAACAGGGATAGTAAACATGGGAGTGACTTCCAGGGAAACCCATCACAAGCCACTTCACAAGCTCCACCCTCGAAGTTCCTGTGGGGGAGGCAGATGCGAGGCCATGAGTGGGTCCCCCGCAAGTGATTCACAAGAGGCAAGTGCAGCCATGGTTGAGGGGGAAGCAGGCCACCCAGGGAGCCGGCGCTGATGCCACCAAGACATAGATGTGCAAGTATTTCAAGGCGACTGGCCCTGCAGGCTGTGGCAATGCAGGCTCCCTCTGCTTTGATATGGGGGTCCCGGCAGCTGCTTTCACCCTGTTTTGGCATCAGACTGCCCCCCCACTTACCTGCTGTAGCCCATCTGCTTGCAGGCAGCCGTGGCCATGGCGAGGTCAAAGGCGTTGTCATGGCAAGCCCAGGCCCAGCGGCCCGACTCTCTGTCGCGCACTTGCAGGCTGGACCTGTCACGGGAGAGACGGACTGTGGAGAGAGAAGCAGAGGCCATGGCAGCCATTGGTTTCCTTCAGTGGCAGACCCTGGCTGGCTGGCTGGCTGGCTGCCTGCCTGCCTCTGGTGTGACCCAAGTGTGACATATGAGAGTGCTGGAGGTGAAATAGTTAAACAGGTTACCCAATCAGAACCCAGGGGGGTGGAGTCAGAGGGACTATAAAACCATCTCTGGGAAGGGTGAAGAGGGGGAGTTCATTGGGAGTTGGGTGGTTGGTTGGAGTGGAGTGGGAGTGAATTGGGATAGAGTCTGTGGGTAGGTTGAGTTAGTGCAGTGAAATAAGCTGAGTCAGGAACAGTTAGGAGCTAGGAAGACTAGTAAATATCTGAGAGGTGGTTTAGTGAGTGAGAGCAGGTAGCGGAAGTTATAGGCTGGGTAGGCACCCTATGATTGTAATTGACTGAGACCGTTTATGAAACCACACGCTTGTTAAACTGCAATAAATAAACAGAAGTTTATGTTCCAATCTAACCCTGACTGGACTCAGTATTTTACCAGGTGGGGCCTGGGTGGTGGCAGCAAGAAATAAAGTGGTGGCACAGGGTGAAACGTCCGGGGACCCTGTGTGATCGCCACACCAAGGACTCACCTCCCACGATGGTGCTATCGGGCATCTGCTGCACGCAGCCGATCTCGTCTTCCCCCCAGGCACAGTCCACACTCCCGTCACACTGGAGGTGGAGGGGGATAAACTTGTAGGTTTGGCTGCAGAAAAAGTAGTAGGATTCCACCACTATCTTAACTAGGAGAGAGAGAGAGAGCCAGGGTCACTTTTGGGGTTCTCTGGATGGCCCAGCCCAGGCAAGCCCCCAGCTGTAGCCACGTGAGATTCTTGTGAACATCAGGCCTGGTGAAGCTGCCTGGCTTCCTTTGGGTTGCCCCTGGCATGCCATAGAATCATAGAATTCTAGAGTTGGGAGCCCAACGGTCATCTAGCCCAACCCCGCCTCAAAGCATCAATGGGGCTGGAGTGGGAATGCTTCTTCTTATGCACCTTGTGGAACAGGAAAACAAGTGGGAAGGGGGGGCAGGAGGACGGTATGAGCTGGCAGTACCGCTGCACCCTCACAGAATGAGGGTCTCTTACTGAGGAAGATGGCAGTGATGAGAATCCCGATGCACAGGATGGCGGCAATGACAGGGATGCCAATGCGTATGAAGGCTTCCTTCCTGGTCAAAGCCTTGTCCGTGAGTGAAGACTCTGTGAACATAGAGAGAGCTGGTTGGTGGGGTGGGCATGCTGTGAGTCTCCTTCATAGGCCGTTTCCAGAGCTTAGTTTGTGCAGGAAATGAGCAGCCAAATCATTACAAATCAGAGGTTCTGCGCCTCCCCCCACTAACAAAAGCATGTCCCTTCCTTACAAAAATCCTGACTGCACCCATGAGCCAGTCCTAACAAATGCATAGTCTTGCTAATAATAATAATAATAATAATAATAATAATAATAATAATAATAATTTATTTGCACCCCGCCCATCTGGCTGGGTTTCCCCAGCCACTCTGGGTGGCTTCCAACAAAGATTAAAAATACATCATGAGAAGGGGCCATCACCACAGAGCTGTATTGCTGATAGGCAGATGATCAAGCCACAGAAACATAATTGGTAGAGAGGCCTCTGTGTGATGTCATTTCCCATCTTCTCCTGAAGAGGAAGTAGTTGTACTTCCTGCCCCCCCCCCCAATAGCCACGAAGGTAGACATGCCTCTGTTCACTCTGGTTCAGGCATATGCTTGAAGCTGGTTATACTGTAAATATAAACATTTTTCCTGAATAGTTTTTATTGCTACTTTTGCTGGACCAATACATGATTGCTTCCAGAGGGCTCTAGTATCATGAGAGAGGGAGAAAAAGTTCTGTCCAGCCATTTTACCCACACAATATAATTTTATGCATCCTCATGTTCCCCCCCCGCCCCCCCGCCCAACTTACTTATCTTTTTTCTAAATCAAAAAGCCCCAAATGTTGTAGTCTTTCCTTACTGGATGGCTTTAAAAGAGGATTAGACAAATTCAGAGGAAGGAGGCTATCAATAGTTACTAGCCATAATGGCTATTCTCTGCCTTCACTGTCGTAATTACCAATCACATAAAGCTGAATGTTGGAAGATTCAAGACTGCCACCAACTTGCTATGCTGGATAAAGTGGGTCTTTACCACAAGTGTCTGCTTTGTATAGTTTTTAGTTGCTGTTTTTGTGCTTTTAACTATTTTTGGCATGCATCGCCTTGAGACAGTTGTTCAGAAGGCAATGAATAAATCAGGGATTGTCGCCATCCTAGTTCTAGTGCTGCCTTCACATCCAGAAGCAGTCTGCCTTAGAATTACCCACTCTTGGGGGGGGGCACATTGGGGCAGGGCTCTTGTGTGCATGTTCTGTCCTGCTTGAAGGCTTCCCAGAGGCATCCAGGTCGACTCCTGTGTGAAAGAGGGTGCTGGTCCGATTCAGTGGGTCTCCTCTGTTCTTACCTCTGCTGTTGAGTGGCTGTTCAGTGTCCTTATCCTAAAAGGCAAAAGGAGATGTTATCATCAGGATGGGGAAGGCAGCAAAGCCCTGGGAGCAAAACAGGGAGGACCCCTCCCCCCCCTGCCACACTGGCACACCTTCCATCGTGGAAGTATGGCTCACTGATGAGAAGCATTCCAAGGTACTTATTTAGATAGAGAGGCAGTGCGGTGTGGTGGTCAGAGTCAGCGTTCGAAATTAACCAGGTGCCAGGCGCATTTTGCACCTGGCTTTCGACCACTTGTGACCAAGTGACCAAATGCCTGAGCCCCAGGATGGCACCTGACACCTCCACCATCTGGAGGTGCATGCCTGGACTTGATGGATTCTGGACTGTTTTTACACACTAATACCCCATCCTGTAGAATTCTATTAGTTATATTTTATTTGTACAATTGGAGTGAATTTCTGGAACCAAAATGCTTTTTCTGTGCAGCCTAAGCAAGAGCAGTCACTGTTAAGAAAAGAAGGTAGGAACTGGCCGATATATATGTGAGCTGCCCCTGGATCAAGTGATTTGTCTTCTTTAAGTTCTCAAAGCTCTTAATCTAGCTCAAGGTTGCCATCTGATCTAGCCAGATGTTTAACCAGATGTTAAATCTATCTAGCCAGATCCTTAATCCATCATTTGAAAAATAAGACATTAGAGCCGTCTTGCCCAAAAATGGGAACTGGACATTCCGTTTTGGCAAATGTAACCTTCATTTAAGGAGCCATTTGGTGCCTAACTTAAATATGTGAGTTTCTAACACTGGTTAGAGCGACAGACAAGAACTGGGAAGACCTAGGGAGCGATATCCTACCCACCTCTGAAGCTCACTGATTGAACTTGGTCAAATCACTCAGGCTAGCCTACCACACAGGGTTGTTAAGCTAAAATAGGTGATGTGGGGGTAGAGAACAGTGCACAGGGCCTTGTCCTTGAACTCTCTGGAGGAAGATCTTTATTATACAACTGTAATAAATAAATAAACGGCACACTGGAAGAAGTAGCTTGGTTTGCTCTAAGTTTGGTAGGAATGCATTATATCTCTAACACTGACATACATAAGCTGTGCAGTGCATGTTCCCTGGAAACAGACTAAATCTCAGCTAAGGAAACATTACTCCAGGGAAAGCCCTCAATTTTCCACCTTGGAACCCAAGCCCACATCGGTTCAGCAGGCAATTCCTTTGCGACAGCCACACTCTGACGTTGTTTTGGCCTGGGAGGTTGAGTCTTCTGCTTCTTTCCACCATGTCCTTTTGTTGCCTGAGCAGCAGGGAGGAAGAGGAGGGAGGGAGGGAGCGGGGAGTCTCAGGAGGCAAAAGTCCTCCTGAGGAAAGCAGGATGGGTTGCTGCTAGGAGACTGCCAACTTACTCTCGGCAGCCTGCACCGAGACAGAAAGCACCTGAGCTCTACATGAAGAAACTGGAAGGAAGCCCTCTGCTTTCTGAGAAGCCAGCCCCTCTGCTTCTAACCAAGGGCCCAGCCAGATCCTGCTTGGTTTTGCCTTAAGTTGGCATCTTTGACAGTGATGCCAAGAGACTCTCCATTGCTGCTGCAGTGGAAACCATCACCAGATCAGTTGCTTTAATGCCTCTTTTGCTCCTGAGCAAGAGCATTTATTTACCTGCAGGGGCAACTCTTGGATCTTGCAATGACAGGTAAGGCCTGGGTTGATATGAAATGGGCATTGGAGGTGCAACCCTCCCCTCCCCCCAGTATCTGAAAACAATCTAGGTCCAGTTCAATGTGACTTTTCACCTGGGGTTGCCACCAAAACCACCTTGGTTGCTCTGGTGAACCAACGGCTGCTGGGAGCAAGGGGCTATGTGGTCCAGTGACTTCTCTTGGCCCTTTCATTGACTTTCAATACTACCTCTCTTAGTCTCCTTCTGAGCCAGCTGACAGGGCTGGGGACTGGGGATGCTGAAACCCAGTAAGGCTGGCTGTTGCAGTGGTTCAAGGAGGTTGAACCAATGGGCTGAATGAGGGCTAATAAACTGAGTGCCAGTCCAGCAGGATGGGGATGCTGTTGTGGGTAGGTAGTTCAGCTGATGGGAGGTGGTAGTGAGTGTTCTGGATGGGTTTGCATTCCCTCTTAAAGATCAAGGTCAGAGCCTATGGATGATATTAGATCTGGCCTCAGTGTTATTAGATCTGTGGCCACAGTGGCATGAAGCACCTTTTGCTACCTGTCACCCTCCCAGGTGGAGAAAACTTTCCTACAGCAATCTTTGCCTTGGTCATTTCCACTAACTACAACCATGGGGCTGCCCATGAACACTCCACAGAAACTTCATCTGCTTCAGAATAAGAAGTCAGAATATTGATTTGAACTGAGAAGCTAAGATATATATTTTTTAAAATGGCAATTTATTGATTTTCAGGCATCATAAAGCCAGACAAAAGAACACATTAACTTTTAAACAAATGAACTGACCAGCTAGGATATATTTTGCCAGCACAGAACTTTCCCCCCTTGGCTCCTTTGTTTCTCAACACAGTTCAAAGAGCTGGCTGACTAGTGACTATATAGCATAGGATCAGGGCATCTCAAGGGGCTTCTGCACCAAATGAACCTGCCCACTTTCACTGGTAGGCAGGTTAGAGCAGGGCCTTTTTGGTGATGTCACCCCTGGCTGTTTAATGCTCTCCTCAGGGGCCCCTGTTGGCATCAGAGCTCCACTAGCCTTGAGGTGCAGAGTGGTGACTTCTTGCTTGGTTTTGTTTTTTATTGCTTTATTGTGTCTTTGAATTGAGATAGTTTTAAAATGTTTTTGGCCATCTTGGAAGATTCATCTTGAAAGGTCTCCCTTTGGTATTGGGCAAATGGAACAATTAAGCAATCTGTTGGTGCTTGGCTTACATTGCTCCCAGCAGCCTCCCTTCCTGAAATGACAGAGGTGATATTGGATGTGGGCTGTTGTGATTCTCAGGACTACTAGTACAAGAGGTTTCCAGTGTCCACTCTGAACCTTCTAATTTCAGGATTGCAGTTCAGGACTGCATGGTCTCCATGGCAGTCATGGGGCTGTCCAGTGATGCCTTTGGCTTGACACATATGGCTGGTCACCCACCAGTTCTGATAGCTTGAGGGTACTCTTGGATCCAATATTACCATTGGAGGCCGGGGGGGGGGGGAGAGTGCCTTCTAACAAATTTGACTGGTGGCACAGCTGCAACCTTGTCTGGACACAGATAGCTTTGCTTCAGTTGCCTAGTTGCCAGTGTGGTGTAGTGGTTAAGAGCAGTGGACTCGTAATCTGGGGAACCGGGTTTGATTCCCCGCTCCTCCACATGCAGCTGCTGGATGACCTTGGGCTAGTCACACTTCTCTGAAGTCTCTCAGCCTCACTCACCTCACAGAGTGCTTTTTGTGGGGGAGGAAGGGAAAGGAGATTGTTGGTCGCTTTGAGACTCCTTAGGGTAGTGATAAAGCGGGATATCAAATCCAAACTCTTCTTCCAGGCTCTGTTAACCTATAGGCTGGAATGCGGCAATTTGTTATACGTGGGGCTGCCTTTGAAGATGGTTTGGGAACTTTACTTATGGCAGAATGCAGCTGCCAGAATGTTACTGGAAACAGGAAAGTATGAACTTGTACAGTGGTACCTCGGTTTAAGAACAGTCCTGTTTACAAACGATTTGGTTTACGAACTCCGCAAAACCGGAAGTAGTGTCCCAGTTTGCGAACTTTACCTCAGTCTAAGAACATAATCTGAACGGTGGAAGGGCACCAGTGGCAGGATGCCTCATTAGGGAAAGCGCGCCTCGGTTTAAGAACGGTTTTGGTTTAAGAATGGACTTCTGGAACAGATTAAGTTCGTAAACCGAGGTACCACTGATTCTCACTCAGTTGCATTGGCAGTCATTGGGTTTTGGGTTAAATGGCAAGTGCTGTTTCTGACCTTTAAAGCCCTATACAGCTCAGGGCCTCAATTCCTCAAGGGCTGCCCCATATGAGACTGCCTGCTGTGCTCATCATCTGAGGCACTTTTCCATACACCTCTAAAACAAGCACTAATGGGGGGGGGGGTGGAACTAGTGAATGGTCCTTATTTATAATTGTGCCCCATCTGTGGAACACTCTCCTCAGGGAGGCACACCTGGCGCAAACCTTACTATTAGTTCAGCACCAGGTAAAAACATTTTAATCTCCTAGGCAAATTAACAGATATAATGATATTATAACAGCCACTTAAATTGGGCTTTAGTGTGTGTTTTTATTATTGCTCATATGTTGATAGTGTGCATTTTAATACACTTTATTATGCTTTACTGTATCAGGTAAGCAAACACAGAATATCCTATATAAAAATTTGTTTGGGACTTCTTTTTAGTATAAGATGATATACAGGTTTAATAAATCTATAGTCATCTTTAAACAAACAACAGAAAATAGCTGTGGTGAGATCTTAGTTTACATGAGAGCTACTAACCAGGAGAGTGGCTTAGCTCCTTCTAGCAATTAATTAGCTGTTAACAAGTTCACGAGACAGATTTGCATATGCAAATATCTATTTGTCGTTGCAATTTTTCAGGGCAAAATTAATTCTTCAAAATTAATTCTTGTCAGGGCTTATTCTGATGCCAATAGGGTCTTCTGGGCCCAATGTATTAATTTCCTCTGGGCAAGTGAAGATGCCAGGTGGCTTAGAGGGGGAGTTTCATTGGCACCGCCACCAGCAGGACATCAAGTCCCCCTGTAAGCGAAGTTTTAAAACATTAGATAATGCATTTTAAAAATTGGGAGAGGGGCAAGGGGTCTGTGGCCAAGTGTGAAAACACCCTGGCCCATACCTGAATGCATCTGTTTTGCTGTTGGGCTTACCAAGGTGAGTATTTGTTTGGTTGTTGGACTAGATGGGGCTCCTCTGGTTTGGTCCAGCTGCAGCCAGGCTGTCTTCTGATGTTCTTTTACAGAGAGGCAAAAGTCAACTCAAAATCTGAAGCTCCATGGAATCTGAACTTCTCCCTTCTGGTCTATGGAATAGGCTAACCCAATGAGAACATGTGTGTTTGTGTTCTGGCTGACTTTTTGCAGAGGAAGGACTCCACTGCTGGGCTCCAAATTAGCATCTCATCTCCGCCGATATTTGGGGAGAAAAGAGAGGGTGGGGAAGAAATATTAAAGTGCGCCCTCTGATAGAAACACTGTCCAGCTTTCTTAATCGGTAGTTGCCACACAAGTTGAGCGACACCCAGACGGGGGAGAGAGAGGAGAAGAGATCTCCTCCCCTGTCTTCCCACCAGAGCAGATGTTGTAAAAGGAGAAGGCTTTTGCTACCATCTGCTGGCTGCCTGGTGTGGCATTCCTTTGCACAAGGGATGACTCCGTTAGCATGGAGTGCATGGAGACAGGTGGAAAGTGAAAAAAAGGTACAACTCTTGGTGAGGAGGAAAGAGACTGGCTCACCTCTTTGGCTGCTTAGATGGTGCCAGGTGGAATGGCTTCTAGTGGAAGGAAGTATGAATGATTAACTTAGAGAAAGCTGCAAAAATAGTAGGGCAAGAGGGCCCATTGCCAGTTGTTGTTGTTGCTGCTGCTGCTGGTGCAGGCTGCCTAGAGGGGTGACTTGGGTCAGGCTGTCTGCCTTGAAAGTCTCTGTTCACTCTTGTCGGAGCAGCACTCAAATGGTGGAATATGTCATTGATCCATCCCTGCAGTAATACCAGTGCCTGGATTGCTGTAAATCAGCCTGCTTTGATTGTGCCATGTTTGATGCACAGTATAAAGCAAGCTGGACCATAAAGAAGACTGATTGCCGAAGAATTGATGCTTTTGAATTATGGTGCTGGAGGAGACTCTTGAGAGTCCCATGGACTGCAAGAAGATCAAACCTCTCCATTCTGAAGGAAATCAGCCCTGAGTGCTCACTGGAAGGACAGATCCTGAAGCTGAGGCTCCAATACTTTGGCCACCTCATGAGAAGACTCCCTGGAAAAGACCCTGATGCTGGAAAAGATTGAGGGCACAAGGAGAAGGGGACGACAGAGGACGAGATGGTTGGACAGTGTTCTCGAAGCTACCAGCATGAGTTTGACCAAACTGCGGGAGGCAGTGGAAGACAGAAGTGCCTGGCATGCTCTGGTCCAGGGGGTCACGAAGAGTCGGACACGACTAAACAACTAAACAACAACAACAACATAAAGCAAGCAGCACATAAGCGGCACACAAAATGCTAACAAACCATTCCACATTCTAAATCTTATATTAATAATCCAATAATTGAGAGATTATTAATATAAAATTTGGATCATTAATATAAGATTTAGAACGTAGAATGGTTTGTTAGCATTTTGTGTTCCGCTTATGTACTGCTTGCTTTATACTGGTCTACTATGAGAATTGGCAGCATAGGTTCATTTTTTCAATGTTTGATGCACAGGCAGTGGTGGGAGCAGGTTGGCCTAATTCAGTTGTCTTGTGCTGCTAAGCGATGCTGCTTCTGGACCAGAAATTAGAAGCATCTGCTGGGGGAGGGAAGATGCCTAGCCATCTCCTACCCTCCGAGAGGCACCCGTGAGCTGTCTGGGTGGCCACATGGCCCTAGATGGCAGTTTTGGTGCAGCTGGTTGACTGTGTGCATCATTGCCCTCCTCCTTGGGGACCTGCTGCCTGTGGGCACCTGCCTTACCTGCTTCCTCATACCTGTGTTTACATCAATAGTTTCTGATTTCACACAGGGCAGAGGCATAGCATGGAGGGTGCTGTGGCCCTGGGTACAATTTTGAGAGGGAGTGCAAGCAGGCACCCCCACAGCAGGCTCCTTCATTGGAACCTGGCTCTGCGCCAGAAGGAGCTGTGCCCTGGCTATGGTGTTTGTGCCTGGCACAGCTCTGACCCAGAGGAGGAGAGCAGGACGGCAGTGGGCAGCAGCTTCCCTGCCCCTCTCCTACCCTGAACTGTGGTGTGTGGGAGGGTGCCCTACACACCCAGCACCCTTTGGGGGTGCACCCCATGCGCCCACCCCAGGCAGCGCGGGCACATACTCTGCAGCTGACATAGGGCCAACCAAGCCACATTTACCTTCTCTTTTCTCTGCCATCACCCCACACAGGAGGGATTTATCCTCCTACAGCTGTCTGGGTGTTGTGAAGCTGTTGGGGTTTGCAGCCAAATCACAAATGCATGTTTTGCTAGACAAGCACAGGGCTAGTAGACAGAGAGTTCTCGAACTTCCTAGAGAGGAGCCTCTGTACGTGGTCCTTCCATTGCCTCATTAGGACATGAACTTTGTAACAAATGAGACAATCCTTTATATTCCCTCTTGCCTGTGAGGAGACTCTCTCTTTCCACCATGCCTCCAAGCTGACCAGACGCACATGGCTAAAGCTCCTGCTTTCAAACATGTTAGCTAAAACTACCAACTTTTATTTTACTATAACATAGAAATATTTTTCCGTACACTATTTTGTTGTATATGCTGCCTGCATTGAAATGTAAGTAAACCTGTTTTTAGTTTATCTTACTAAAAAACTGTGGTTCATTCTCCGTAACAGAGGAACGTCAGCATACCACAAATGAAAGGGATAAAAAGGTATAACTGTGCAATTCCTAAGTTTTAATAAGCTATTAAACTTATAAGTGTTTTAATAAGCTATTAAATTTATAAGTGTTTTTCTCATAGCCAGTTTTCATTTTGTATTTCCCCAACACACATGGGATAAAGGTTCAGATCTAAATCTAAGATTTAATCCTCAGTCCATTTCCCATGGAGCCCTGCTTGGGTTAAGTATGGTTGGAGGCCTCTTGAGGTCTCTAATGTCCAGGGGAAAGGAAGCAGAGGAAATGGGGGCTTGCCAACTGCTTTAGGGTTGCTCTGAAGGAGCAAGTAAATCTAGAGATGGCATGAGCCCTGGGAGATGAACACCTGCTCTTCTTCACACCTCTGCATGTCCATTGCAAGACCAATTGATGGGCCCACAAAGTATGTCATGCAAATTGTGACAGACCTCTCGATTAGGCTAAATCTGGGCAATGCTAAGTCAGGTTTTGCGTGGTACAAAGCCACTCATTAGCCACAGGAGAGTTGGTTTTAAAAGATCCTTTTACAAATATATGAAAAATAAGATCAAGTACCCAACCTAGCAGTATAGGCACCCGGACTGATTCCTTGCTTTGGCTCAAAATCTGGGGAGGTCCTTTGGAAGGAAGGCAGTGCTCTCTGACATGCCTGGTTCCTTCTCTCTGCCTTCCAGGGTGACAAAGCTTGCTTCAGCTGGTGTAGTTGAAGCCCTCCCTCTCTTTGGGCCCAGATGTCTCTTCTTCCCATTCACAGAAAATCCCTCCTGCAGGGTGACATCTAATGTGGATCCTGGAAGCGATTATGGCTGCTGCTCTTTCTGTCTGAGTGGTGCCAGTTGGCTTATACAAAGAGCTGCTGGTGATTAGCAGCTGGGGAAGAGGTGTCCTGTCGGTTCACGGAAAGGCATGCTCCCTGGCAGGGCATTAATAGTGCCATTGTCACTGGGGAGCCCCAGGGTGCAACTGGGCAGGACTGCTCAAAGCAGTGTCTGGTTCCCAGCTGAACTTCTCAACTGCAGCAGCAGGGCAACTGAAGGCAGTGAAGTCTCCTTGTCACCCTCTGCCTGCCACTTCCTGGTTCCTTTGCTGCCTGCATATTTGTAGGCTCTGTTATCAGGGTACCACTCATTTTACCACCACAACTACTTTGCATTTATGTAGTGTAGCCTTTTAGACTTTGAGCACATCAGAATATTCAGGGTAATCCATGTGCACATTATCCGTTTCTAAACCTCACAATTGGGAGTGCTTTCAGACATAGGATTTTGGGGCGGGGGGGGGGGGCAGAACGGACGTGATTGGTCAATTAGTTAAGTATTTTTATTTTGTACTTGATGGGGGGGGAGCTGCTCCCGCCTGCCCCCTATTGGCTACACCTATGCTTTCAGCTGAGATTTCAGAAGGCCACTTTGCAGCTCACACTCGTCACAGACACAAAGCAGTGTAGAAGGAATTACCAAGTCCACCTGCTAGGCAAAGCACAGTGGAACTTCTATGTCCAGAGGCAGTCTACCTCTGAATACCAGATGGCGGACGCAAACAACAGGCAAACAGTGTCCCACTCTCCCTCTTGTGAGGTGTATGGCTGGCAATTGGTTTTCCAGCAGGAAAAGGCTTTTCCTATGTTCTTTTGCTTTAAGAATTTGCCCTTAAGAACAGAAGGCCCCTCATTTTTGCCCATGGGACTTAATCTGACTTTCATTTGGCTCAGTCTGTTTCAACAGACACCAACTCTGATCCATCTGCTTCAACTCTGACCATTGGCAGACTAGCTTTCCTTTGCTGCCACAACTCCCCCCCCCCCAAAAAAATCTGGAAATAGGGAAGGGGCTTCCTGGTTACTGTGTATGTAAGCTCCAAAACCTCTCAGTGGAAAACTAATGCCTAGTCTTGTGGCCAACTCAGGATACACAGAGAAACCCCCCTTTTGTCTTTCATTCAACATAAGCACACGAACTGGGGGTGGGGTATTAATTAGTAACTGGCTGTTCACAGTGCAGGTTGTTGCTGCCATTAGTTCCTGTCTGTGTGCCCAAAGGTCTTGCCAGCTTCCCTATTGCCCAGTTACCAGGAGGTGCTGTGGTTTCTTCTAAAAAGGTTGAAAGGCACCCCACCCTGGTAACTGGGTCAGAAGAAAGCAAATTTAGTACACAACACTTACCATGTTTATTGCAACCGGGGCTCCTCTCTCTCCGGTCACCTTCACAGAGGGGCAGGAGGTGTTGCCCTTGTCGTCACCAGGGATGCCCAGAGGGCTCCGATGTGCTGCTCTCCAGGTCGCCGAGGTCCTTTCCAGGTCTGGAGCGGGTCCGTTCCCTTCTCCTTACTTGCCCCTTCGTGCCAGCTGTGAGTGTGAGGTCAGGCAAGCAGCGCTGTGCCGCCGCCGCGCCTGCTTAAGACTTGGCTCAGCTGGAGTCGTCAGACGGGACTGATGATCTGGGTTGTAACCTGACGCTCACCTGTCAGTGGCAACATCATCACCTCCTCCTGCCTCTAACTTGTGAAGCCTGAGTGAGTCACCCCCACCGCAGTTATCACGAATGGGAAGTCCTGGCAAGGAGGATGGATAGGGCGTCGGGGAAGACTGGCTCCCTTTCCTCCTAAAGCACAAAAGACAGGCGCGCACACCCTCCATCGCTAAGGGACCTTGGATACCTGGCGTCTAGGTGGTCCATAAAGTGAACCCCCCCCCGGGGTGGGGTGGGTAAGATGGGAGGAAAAGTATTTCAAGGTGGATGGTGAAAATTGGGAAACCAAGGACACAGGAGACGCTTGCAACTCAGGCCAGTCTGCAGAATCACAGAGGTGATAGATTAGATAGATAGATAGATAGATAGATAGATAGATAAATAGATAGATGATAGATAGATAGATGATAGATAGATAGATAGATAGATAGATAGATATAGATAATTTATTACTGTCTGAGACCAGCTTACAAAGCACACTTGGGGGCACAGTCCCAGAAGGAGACCAAAGAGTCTTTGCGGAACTGATGCGATCAAACAGACATTGAAGACGGCAGATCTGGAGATGCTGAGCTCTGACCTGGAGAGGTGCTGGGCTCCGGGGACCTCTTGCTCCTCTCTAAACCGGACCCTGCCAATTCCTGCCGCCTGCTTGTCTGGCTTGTGGGTGGGTAGCTGAGCCTTTGTCAAAACGTCGAGGGGCTGGCCAGATCTCGAAGAGGAAGAAAGGAAGCTCCCTCTTCCAGGGGGGACACCCGGGTGGGTGAAATGGCAGTGGTTCCACTTGCCCAGGTTGTAAGCCGGCCTGCATTGGCAGACGTGAGCGAGGCGAAGGGCGCTTCCAGGTGCAAAGCATAATTTCATCGACAGGTGAAAAAGGAGAGATCAGGCAAAGCGATGAAGCCCCGCCACTACCACCCACCGCTTGGGCTTGGAGAGAGGAAGGTAGCTTTCAGTCTGGGGTTTTCGGGGGTGGGAAGCGAATAGAATCATGGAGTTGGAAGGGACCCTGAGGATCATCTAGTCCAACGCCCTGCAATGCAGGAATATGCAGCTGTCCCTCACGGGGATCGAACCGGCAACCTTGGCATTATCAACACCGCGCTCCAACCAACTGAGTTTTACATCTGGCGTTAGCCAGAGCAGAAATGACTGGCAAGCCCTCCGCCTCTCCAGTGGATAGTTCCCATCCTACAAAGTCCGATGGGGGTGGGGGCCAACAAGCTCTCCGCCCTTTCTCCCAAATGCGCCCAAAGCCCCATAGTAAGCCTGTTTTCCAAGCCCCGCCCGCTCTGGGCGACTCCTTGCCGTCAGTGTGAGATGCCCTCCTGGTGCCCTCGGCTGCCCCACCCTGCTCCGCCTGCTTGCCTGCCAGTCACTCTCTGCCTCTCTGTGCTGGAGCTAGAAGGGCCGGGCTCTGCCCGCTGCCTTGGCACCTTCCCAGTGCGCCCTGCCGGCCTGTTAAGTTACCGAAGAACGGGCGGGATCAGGCAGGGCGGAGAGACACCTGGAAAAGACAAGGTGCCGGGCGGCGTCATCCACCACCGCCAGCGGACTGCCTAGGAGGGGGTTGGCGTGGGCACCAGGAGCAAGGGCGAGTCCACGACCTCAACTCCCTCTCTTTGTGCACCCAAATGTAGGGACGCGGGTGGAAGAGCTGCAGGACGCGGCTGTCTCTTGCAAGGAGGCTGTCAGTGCGCCAGACAGACAGCGGGGAACCCGGGAGCCTGGTGGGTCACTCAGGTCAGCAGAAAGGCTGCTCCGTTTGGGCTGCTGCTGCGCTCTCGCCGAGAAGGAAAAACAGCTTGCTGTCAAAACAGAGAAGACCTCTAGGTGCCCCAAGAGCCGATTACTCAGCCAGGTTGACTCAGGTGAAGGAGGCGTAGTTCTTCCTCCAGCGCTATCTCCTCACCTGCCCACAGGCCTCCTCAGCAAGCTCTTCTGAAAGACTGGTCAGAGATGCTAGTCCCTGAGGTGTCCTCAACCCAGCTGGGACTGCATTCAACTCTCAGGGCACAATCCAGAGGTTAGGGGCAGGGGTGGGAGGCATTGGAGCACCCCTTGCTTTCAGGCACAGGCTCAACTGCTCCCATGTGGCTCAACTTGAATAAGATATTGGGGGTGCCCAGGGAAGCCCGACCCCGTGTAACTGATCACATGATGCAGTGCACACACACCATTTGAATGCCAATGACCATCAACTTTTAGGGACGGCCCCCTCAATTTTTTTTTGGGGGGGGGGAGGATGGCAGCCCCATCAGCCCCTAGGAGTTGGCTCCTATGCTGGGACTTGTAGGGAGCTAATCTGGGCTGGGCCATGAAGGGAGTGAGGGAAAGAGTTGTGGTGGATTACTCCCAGTTCCTTGATCCTAATCTCTTGCAGACGGTCTAGGTTTGGGAGGCTACTGAGGTTGTATCCAGAATAGGCGTGGCAGCACATCCATACACCGCCCCCACCCTGCCTTTCCAGCCTTTGCAATGCAAATGATAGTAGACATTGTTCTATCAGTGATTTGAACATTCATACGCATGGAGGCAGGGCAGAAGTGCAGTTCCTGCTTCCTTCTAAATGAAAATTGGGTGTGATCTGTACATTTTTCGCCTGGGCACAGCTGAGGTGAGTCAGGGGCCTTGGATGTTTTGTGCACACAACAAATGTTGTGAAGAGGAAATATGTGCTCTTGTGTACGTGAATCCTGATGTTCCTCTAGACCAAAACACAGCCCTACGTCAGGCCTGCAAGAGTCAGGGATTAAGGCCTGTTTCACAAACAGTGCTTAAATCAGAACTTGTCGTTCCTCTGCCCGTCACTCAGATCTATTATGTATTTGTTTTTATTTCACATATTTATAACCTGCCCTTCACCCTAAAAAAATTATCAATAGTCAAATCAAATGGCAGCTGCAAGATAAGAATACAGCCATCAGAAACAATGGAACCTCTGGTCTAAAAATAGAACAGGAGGTATATCATTTGTCAAACTAAACAGTGACAGGTGGAATTATCAAACAGGGTTATACATGCCTTCCTGACCGGACTCCAAACACAAGCCTGCAGCAGGGTTTGTATCCTAGTTCAAGAGAAGAGAGGAGGAGGGGTCTAGGCTTTGGGCTGCGCTTAAGCGACAGTGCAGTTAATTCATTCTGCCTGAATGCAACAGACTCACATTGTGTCTGGTTTGCAGTGTAACTGAGAACTTTTGACTGGGTCAGACACCACTCAAACGTCCTCCCAACCTTCTGCCAGCCTGTCAATGTGCAGCCACTTGGTGCTGAGCTACCTGAAGGAGCTTTTTAATGGGGGGGGGGAGTCAGTGAGGTTGGAAGACTCCAAGATTCAATAGGTGCAGCTGGAGTGCAGAGACCTTGCCAGTTCCTGTGTTTTTGCTGCCCATCTGAGTCTAAAGGCAAAGCGAATGATGGCGGCTTCCTTGGATGAAGGACTCATGTGAAACTTGGTGGTGAGTTCTTTCCTCTTATTTATCCCAGCAGCCAGGGGACCATGTACGGCACAGTGGTACCTCGGGTTAAGAACTTAATTCGTTCCTGAGGTCCGTTCTTAACCTGAAATTGTTCTTAACCTGAAGCACCACTTTAGCTAATGGGGCCTACCACTGCTGCTGCGCCACTGCTGCGTGATTTCTGTTCTCATCCTGAAGCAAAGTTCTTAAACCGAGGTACTATTTCTGGGTTAGCAGAGTCTGTAACCTGAAGTGTCTGTAACCTGAAGCGTCTGTAACCCGAGGTACCACTGTATACCTAATTTGAGTGTGGGAACCAACTGACTCAACTCCTGCAGCCCTCCATTCTGTGATAAGGACCATGGAAGAGAGAGTCATGCGCCATGACTAACAGCCTTCGGAGGCAAGCAAACTCCACAAGAAGAGCCTTGGGCAGTTTCAGGAGAGGCTGCAGGAATCTAGAGCTGGGCACACACTGGCTGGGCAATCAGATATATTTTCTGAGCTTCTCTGACTCAGAGACAGGCGTGCTTCCGTGCTAGAGCAACTTGTGGTGGTGCAGGCGGAAGACAGAAACTTACAGAAGCATGAAGGTCTCTCACCACCCCCTGCCTTAGTGTATGTGGTGAGGTTGCACAAGCACTGTCCAGGGTGGGAGGCCCCTGAAACTAGAGACGCAGACCTGAACAACTCTTGTGTTTGGTGAGAAGGGCCAGAAAGATTGAAAGTGGTGATTAGCCTCTGGTTCAGAGAGAAGCACCTCAGCTGCTGGGTGATGGGTGCTGGCCTCAATTTGGGTCAGGTTTCACCCATGCTGTTTGGCGTCCTTCTCACCAGCAAGGCCCAGGGAGTTGGAGCTGTGGAGGATTCTCATTGTGTGCCAGAGTTTGCTTAGGAACGGGTTTGTCTAGCAGGACCCTTCCTGCGGGCCCTGCCAGCCTCTGTTAGCTCAGTCCTTGAATGGGCTAAGATTTCATCTAATGAGCAGCAATTCGTCATGCAGGGCTGTTTTCATGGGCAGAGGTGGTGGGGAGGTGTGTGGGAAAGTGCATGCCCCCTCTGGTCCCCAGCTGTACAAACATGGCTTGGAAAAGCCCTTTCCTGGGGTGTAGCTGATGCCAAAAGCTCTGCTGGTTGCATAAATGGAAAGGTTGCAGGACGCTCAATTCTGGCCACTGGGCAGCCAGAGCACATGATTGTGGAGGGGGTTGTGCTTTGGTTCCCTCCCCCAGGCTGGAGTTGACAAGGGAGAAGGGCCAAAGAGACTGGGATAAGGAGGAACTGCCTGCCTAATCCAACCGCAAGCTGAGAGGCCAGAACTCAGTGGCCCATTCCTGTGAGTAGTCAGGCTGGAAAAGATATTTGTCTGGGACCCAGGTGTGGAGGGGGGTTGCTGCCACTCAAAGCTGCAAGTACCAAGCTGTGTGTCCTAAGAAGCATCACATAAGATGGGGCAGACCGTAGCACTGGAGCATGTGAAATTATGGAGGCAGATAGATAAGAGTGACCCCCCATGCATGTACATAGTGTATCTTGTGCCAAATAGATACAGTTTAACCCTACCTCCACATATCCTTGTTAAGTGATAGGTGCCAGATGAAAAGGATCTTATTTCAGGAGGCCTTTGCTCTATGAAGGTTGACCCAATGGTTGTTGGGGTTTTGCCCCCCGATTTTCAGATACGTTCACTTATATTTCAAATTGCATATGCTGTATGTTTTACTCCTTCCTGTAAGTCGCTTTGAGACAAATAGCAAAAAGCAGGGTACAGAAGCCTTAAGGAAATTAAAGAAATAATAGAGGTGGGAGGCCAAAATTTGCGCCTACCCTGTCCTCACATTGCCTTCCTAAAGGTGGCTGCATTGGACTGGAGCTGAGCAGGAGATAAGCAGGCAGACGTTCTTATTTGCTCCTCTCCATATCAGATAAGTGGTTCTGAGCTCCCTCTAGGGTTTTATTGGTGCTGAGGAGCTTTCAGCTGGACTATGCTATTCTTTGGGTATGGTATCTTTTTTTCCAGAGTCTCTCCCCCACCTCATTGCATTTTAATTATAGTGTTTGATGACTCTTGGTTGCTTTGGGTGATTATTATTCTTAGGTGCCAGAAGATTCAGTTGCATGCAACAATGGCCAGGTGATTATTTTTGATGGATGTTTGCAGACATGAGGTTTGCATGGATTATGACTAGGGACCTCCAGATTCCCAGACCCTCCCCGTACCTTTAACCTCTTGAGCTGACCTCTCTGTCTCTTGGATGTTAGACTGATATGTCTTAGGTGGCATCCTGTTTATAGCTTCCTCCTCCCCGCACCTCGCTTGGACCTCAAGATGAGAAGTCAATCCTGAATCGTCCTCTAGAAGAACAAAGGAGCAAGTTGGAAGGGACCATGGGGGTCATCTAGTCCAACCCCTGCAATGCAGGAATCCTTTGCCCAATGTGGGACTCAAACCCACAACCCTGAGATCAAGAGTCTCATGCTCTACCAACTGAGCTATCCTCAGGCATGGGTGCCTTGTTGTTCTCCAGATTAGCTGGCTAGGTTAGAACTAGAAACTTTTATATCCAAGTTATATGCTACAATAAACTACTTTGTTATTTTTCACCAGGCATAGGCAAACTCGGCCCTCCAGATGTTTTGGGACTATAACTCCCATCATCCCTGACCACTGGTCCTGCTAACTAGGGATGATGGGAGCTGTAGTCCCAAAACATCTGGAGGGCTGAGTTTGCCTATGCCTGTTTTTTACACTCTGCAAGCATCTTTCTGTGTGCGATTGCAACCAATAGCGCCTACTCTTTAACCAAGATTACATGCAAAACTCTGCATACGAAAGGGTTCCAATAGGTAACCGACCCAAGTTAATCCCCATGATTTTCTTGTAGCAGAGGGACATCCTAGAGGTTCTGCGGAGGACTGCAGGGCTGGGAGTTGCCACCCCTGGCCACTCTTGGGCCTGACTTGAGGTCCAGCCTCTGTTGGAGCTGGAGCCAGCTGTGATTCTGTCACCCACAAAGTGGGATGTTTGAAGTAGCTTTGCCTGCAACGTGGAACATTCTGCGTCAACATCTAGGGAGTGGCCACAGCTAAGAGGTGAGAGGCATGCAAAGCAGGGGCAGGCAGGCAGGTTGTTGGCTTGGATGACCGGAGGCAGAGCTCCTGTTTGAAGAGCTGGACTGCAGAGGAAAAGGATGGACCCCAACACAGGTAAATTCAGGGGACACCTATCTCCCCTCCAGGCTTCAGGGCTTTTTCTTAAAAGGGGAGGGTATTCTGGGTGCTCCTCTGAGCACTTCCAATGAACATGGGTGCTGCATGAGTTTCACACTGCATAGAGCACAGCACAGCTCATGGAACCAAACTACCTTCACAGGTGTCTGACCCTAAAGGACCAGGGAGGTGGCACCTTCACAATGTGTTTCCCACTGTTGTGACACTTCTCTGAGTGGCCAGAAGTTTTAGGGCAGAGCAACCAGCTGTGTTATGGATAGGGAACAGCACGGGAGATGCATGGTGTTTTTCTAGTTTTGTAATATTTGCTTTATTTAGAAGTATACAAGGAGACCATAGGTGGAGGTAAGCAGCAACAGACTCACAATCCCATATAACCTCCCTAGACAGGGGTAGCTGTGTGTTGGTTGCATGGGAAAAATATAAGTATGAAAGGCTAATTTCTGATAAGGCCCAAGTTTGGGGCATGCAGTCTTTGGTGAGAGATTTAAAATCACAAAATATTTAGCATAGTAAAGTATGGAAATGCAGGCTGCTAGACCTTTAAAATATGCCCCTGTGAGTTCCAAAACTTTGCTCTTCTCCTAACATAGAAAAAGACCACATGTTGGGTAATTTAAAAATGTTTACTTACAAACTCTCCAAAAGTCAGATTCATGTGTTCTTCCATACAGCATTCAGAAAAAGATGTCACGGGCACTAAAACTTGGCTTAGTGGGGAAAGTTCTTAAATCAAAGTTCCTAAATTAAAGTATAGGAGCGCTAGAGAGGCTTGTTCGAGTCATGCAGCTAAGTTGGAGGAAACTGCTTAGCCTCTTCACATGCTGAGTTCATGTGGTAGACTGGGGGAACAAAGACTTGACCTAATCCTTCCCAAGGTGAGCTGAGTCTGGCAGGACAGTTTACTTTATGTACTTAACCCTTTCATACATTAGATGTAAGAATGTTGGTTATATGAGGCAGGTTTTCTGACACTGTGCTCATATGAAGGTCCCCTCCTTTCACCCAATAGATTGAGAGGGAGCAAAGGCAGATTTTGACTTTGCAGATCTCTCTTTATCCGGGGAAAAGCAGGGAAGCTGATGGGAGGCTTTCCCTAATAGCACAAGCCCTAATTCTCAGGAGATTGGATTGTCCTAGCTGGATGATCTAGACCCAAAGCATTCACCCAACACACATGCATAGAGGCAACCTATCTTGGCATGCTGCTGGGGACCTTGCAGAGAGGGCAGGTAAGAACTCTTTTTAGTTATTAAATAAAATTCAAGGCCATCCTGCTACTCCTGGCATGGCCAGCAGGGTGCTCCCTGAAAACACAGTGAGAAGCTGCCACCATCAGCAAGCACCGGGGATAGTGGCATTTCTCTGCTCAAAGTGCCTCAGCCAGTGCTGACAAAAAGTTTGTTTTTCCAGAAAACTTTGTTCTGGCATCCTTTGTTTTCTCCTGCTACAAGGGGTGGGTCTTGGTTGGGGGGAGGGGTTGTTCTGTATGTGCATTTCTAAATCAATCTCTTTTTCAGTGCCACTGGTCTTTTTTAAATAATCCAAAACAATTTTCAACAACTTCAACACAAAACAACATTAAAACACAATAAAACAACGCTGAAATATAACTTTGTGTTTTTAGCTTTAATTAATTTATTTAAAAGTACATTTCAATTGTTTGTTCTTTTTGCAAACTGAACTGGGAATATGATTAAAGGGTAGTATAAAATGCTCGGCATAAATAAATAAATCACGTTCTTTTTTGGGGGGAGGGGGGGAGCCAGGCACTAAGGATGGCATTCAACACTGGTCCTACTGACAATAGACCTGTTGAAGTTAATTGACATAATTAACTTAGGTTTATTGATTTCAATGGGTCAATTCTGAATTAAATACAGCCCTAAGAGCAAGCACCTACAATCACCCATTATCAGCCTTGGGGGATAAGAAGGCTCTTCCATGTCTTCCTTTGACTGGATTCCATCTGTGGGGCTCTTTGTCTTTTCAGAAGGGGAGCCCGTCAGCATTCTTGGCCTCATCCTTGGCGTCAGTCTCTCCCTCTTGATCCTTGGTGTCCTTAGCTATACCATTGCAAAGTGGTACCAGGAAGGACACTGCTGGAACAGTAAGTATGGGGTGTGGTTTGCAGTTGCAGTTTAGTGTAGTGTAGTGAGAGCCCAGGGCTGGATCTGTAGCAGAGGCTGGGGGCTTCCACACAACTGCTGTAGGCATGACGCTTGCCCGTTGCCCTGCCTATATCTGCTCCCCACACATGACCCATGGACCTTCTTTCCCCACAAAAGGCATGAGGACCTTCCAATACAGAGCAAATGGTTCATTTACTGATGGCTGCTAGAGCTACAATTGCCCAGTTTTGGAGAGACTTGGCAGGTGCTCGGGTCACATATCAGTACAACAAAGTACAGGAAACAGCCCTTTTAGAAAAGTTAATGTATAAACTAAGGGGTTCCAGAGGTCAGAGCAAGAAAGACAGTTCACATCAGTATGGTTTGGTTTTATTATGTATGTTAGCAAAGAGGAACATGGTCAAAATTTGCCTCTTGCATATAAATGCATCTGGCTAATACAATAGGTCTTGTGTAATAATATTGTATGGTTCTTCTTGATGTAACAAGGGATGCTTATTCATGATGCCTATTATTATTATTATTATTATTATTATTATTATTTACTGGTACAGGTATGATTTATTTTTATGAGCCAGCTAACGTTCCGTGAGTTTACGGGCGGGTCTACTGTTATATTTTCTAACAGTTACTACTGTATGTTACTTTATCGCTCAGTTGTGATGTAAACTGAAATGTATTAGTTACATAAACACACATAAGCTTTGTGATCTGCATAATAATTTGTTGTCTGCAGTTACACTGTAAAATTCAAATAAAAATTATCCCATTAAAAAGCAACAACATGAAGACTTTCCAGAAGCATTTCCTGCTGGGGCTAGCTTGGAATGACTCAGGTTAATATGTCCACATAGAGGGGTTTACCAATTTGCATACATTTTTCATATGCTGATTTATATGTCTAGATGAAAATTTAGAAATAATTCATAGAATGATAGGTTCATAGAATCATAGAGTTGGAAGGGAGCCTGAGGGTCATCTAGTCCAACCCCCTGCCAAGCAGGAATATGTAGGTGTCCCTCACGGGGATCGAACCAGCAACCTTGGTGTTTTCTGTACCACGCTCTCACCAACTGAGCAATCAGTCTGCCAAAATACAGCCCTTGTCATTGTTGAGCTACCCCTCAACTGGTGAGGAAGGTCTCATGGACAGCAAACTCCAGATGTTTAATGCCACAGATGTGGAACTTGCGTCAACAGAGCACAGAGGTGCCTGAGCTGTTGAAATTCCAGCTCGTCAGGAGTGAAACTTCACAAAGCGGGTCTTATTGGTGCTGACTCA
Source organism: Podarcis bocagei (assembly GCF_964188305.1). Lineage (NCBI taxonomy): Eukaryota > Metazoa > Chordata > Lepidosauria > Squamata > Lacertidae > Podarcis > Podarcis bocagei. The sequence goes on along the minus strand of NC_138141.1, from coordinate 16,690,951 downwards.
TCCTGAGGGGTTTTGCCAGCATGACAGGGTATTTTTGAAAGCCTGACAAGGGGAGGGCAGAGCAGAAGCAGCTGAGGTGAGCAGAGGAAGGGAGATTTCAACAAGATCCCCAGGACTGCGAAGAGTTTCCAGTTATCCCTGTGGGTTTCACTCTGGACAGTCCAAGTGTTAAAATCCACACTTTTAAAAAAACTATAAGGCCACACTGGGGTGGGGTGGGAAAGCGAGGTCAGACTCTGGGTTTCACATGAATTGCCATGAAGAGGCTGCATCCTAATATTTTAATGTTGTATTTTAATCTTGTTTTTTAAATTGTATTTTAATCAACATGTTTTTATTATTGGTTGTTAGCCGCCCTGAGCCTGCTCTTGGTTGGGGAGGGCGAGGTATAAATAAATTTTATTATTATTTTTATTATTTCCCACACAGTCCCTGTATGTGGCAAGTAGCAGCTCAGGATGTGTGTGATTTGGACTAGGAAAACAATGCAGTGGAGAGGAGAGTTAACCAGGGGTCAGCAACTTTTTCCAGCTGTGGGCCGGTCTGCTGTCCCTCAGACCATGTGGTGGGCCGGACTATGTTTTTTTTGTGGGGGGGGGGATGAATGAATTTCTATGCCCACAAATAACCCAGAGATACATTTTAAATAAAAGCACACATTCTATTCATGTAAAAACACCAGACAGGCCCCACAAATAACCCAGAGGTGCATTTTAAATAAAAGGACACATTCTACAAATATAAAAACATGCTGATTCCCGGATCGTTCGTGGGCCAGATTTAGAAGGCGATTGGGCTGCATCCAGCCCCCGGGCCTTAGGTTGCCTATCCCTGGTTAACATACATAATCCTCCTCAACTGGGACAGCCCAGCTTTGAATTATGGCCTCACACAACTACATGTGTTCTTTTAGGAAAGTTTAGGAGCTCTGCTCAGGGATCTCTGCCACCGTCACCTCTTGTGGGACCCTCAAGCCCACTCTATAACTTGTGGGCTCCATGCTTGTGTTTCCAAGAGCTGCTGTCAAAGACCCTCAAAGTGTCCTTATTTTACCGAGAGAGTCCTGGATTTACAGAAGCCATCTCAGTTTCTGAGTTGATCCCAGAATGTCTCGCTTTCCCTTAGGATGCCCCTATTTTCTGTCAGTATCGCCCTTGAGCCAGTGCCACGAACTGGACTCATTCACTTCAGCCCCTGACTGGGCTAGGCGAGCTGGGGTAGCACTTCCAGAGACCACCTTCTGCACAGGAACAGGTCAAAGTGCTGTGGACTCACAGCTTAGAGTTGTGAGCACCGGATTCACTTCCACAAGAAGACAGTCGTTGCACAGCAGAGTATAGCAGAGCATAAACGACTCGGAGAGCAGCTCTGTAGAATATCTTCTTTAGTCTATCTACAACTACAATATACAACTATATACAACTATATACAGAGCTAAATGAGGTCTAAACGAAAATGCTGAACTGCACTGAGTGTCTGCAGCTGCTCTTAGCAGCAACCTTATCTACACACACGATCTCTCTCTAACACTCAGTCTCTCTCTCTCCCCCCACACTTTGATGTGTCTCCTCTCTGGAGAATCAGCAGATTCTTGGATATGGGAGGGGTGAAATCTCCTCATCTTCATGGGAGGAGTGTTAGAGGGTATGCTGTCAGTCTTGCGGCTCCTAACAGTTTCTTGACTCCCTCTTCTTCTTTTTCTTCCAGGGCCTAATTTTGTCTTCAACCTTTACCATATCCGGTATGTAAAGACACACACCTGCATGCCCATCTGGCCATGAAACTCTGCAAGACCCCAAGCTTTTGGCTCACCTTGGATCCTCTGCAGGGTGATGGTCACTATTAACAGAGGGAGGGAGGAGGGACAGGGGCCCCTCAAGCACAGTGAGCTGACTGCACATGCCAGACCACTGCAGCAACTGCTCACAAGAAAAAACCAGGAGAGGGCCAGCAGAGGGCCAAACAAAGTCCTCTGTGGGGCTTAACATATTGCATATTCCTACACCAATTTCTACTGGTTTGATGAATGACTTCCATTTTGGCTTTGTTTCCATCTTTGCCAACTGGAACCAGCATGCTAAAACTCTCATCTCCTGTTCTCTCGTGTGTCTGTGTTTGCCTGTCTAACGGTACTCTAGGACAGGCTTCCTCAACCTTGGCCCTCCAGATGTTTAGAGACTACAATTCCCATCATCCCTGACAACTGGTCCTGCTAGCTAGGGATCATGGGAGTTGTAGGCCCAAAACATCTGGAGGGCCGAGGCCATAGGCGCCGACTCCATGGGGCTTGAGGGGGCCCGAGCCCCCTCAAAAATTCGTTTGGGGGGCTCCGCCCCCCCAATAATCTCCGGCGCCCCTCCAGCAGAGCGCCATCGCCGCCCCTCCCCCAGCCCAAAATGCACAGGGTCGGGCTGCATGCCTCCTGCCCTCCCTCCCGAGCAAAAGCTCCACCCAATTTCCTTCGGAGCTGATTAATAGGCGCAGCACGCTCTCCCCTATTTGCTCACGAGGAGGCGGCGCCACTTTATTTGCATATTCATGAGCTTATTTATTATTCATGAGCTTTCCCGGCCCCCCCCCCCAATATTTTTTATAAGTCCGCGTCCCTGGCCGAGGCTGAGGAAGCCTGCTCTAGGAGAAAATGAGGGAGTGGGCAACTGTCTGTCTGTCTGTCTTTGTCCCCTTTAGCAACCTGAAATCGGTGGAGGTGGAACTGGCCCCTCCCTTCACCATCAGTGGCTCCATGCGTGAAGCAGGAAGTGGCTACGTGCGGTTCCACGACAGAGGCACCTAAGTCTGAGGAGCTGCCAACTCTGAATCTGGTCTCAGTGACTCTCTTTCCCAGCAAGATCTTGGAGCTCAGGCAACTGCTTCTCCAAGAAGTCTCCCAGGAGTCTTGGACCAGCTGGGCAGCAGTAGCCATTGGGCATATGGCTGCTTGGTCGTGGTGTTGCTCCACCCAGACTACCACTGTTGGTGCCATCTTTTCACACCCTGCACAGCTCAAGGGTCTGGGCAATGTGTGTGCGTAAAATGGGAGAGAGTCTTTTCAGCTCTTCCTGGCTTTCTGTGAGAGAGGTTGCAGGACTTTTGACACAGTCCCTAAACAACCACTTATAGGGAGCAGGGCTGGAGGACGTTGGAATCTCTGGGTAGGTCTCAGGAGCTTGTGCAAGCATCCAGATGAAACCAGAAGTTTGCAGAATATCCCTCCGCTCTGTCAGAAGCTGCCAGGCAGCCTCTGGGTTCTGTGCAGCTGCCCCATGTGGAGAGGCACAGAAGTGCAGGTTGCCATGTGTTTAGTGGTAAATGTACTGCCCTAGCTCTGTCTACCCAGGCTGCCCATTGAACCTCCCTGGACAAGGAGAGGGTCGCCGTTTTGCCTTCCTAGGTATTCTCTAGTTCTGACTCCATCCTAGGATTTCCACTTGCTGGCTCCTTGTTTCTGGCTCCTGGTTGCTGTTCATCGCCAGCTTGCTGGACCAACTCTTGGCTCCCAGCCCCTGCCCTCAGGAAAAATGGGCCCCTGACTTGGAAGACGCCAAGCTGGTTGCCTCTCAGTGCTAAAAAGTTTCCTTCTTTGGGAAAAAGTTCTTTGCTGCTTTGGTCAGCCTTCATCTCACCCCATTCAATGCTCAAAAACAGGACACTCTCCCCTTCTGCGAAGTGTATGAATGGCATGAATTGGAGTTGCCACTTGCAGGGATCTGACTCCTTTCTACCCCAGATGGTGGAACCTACCAAGAAGTCCCTCTGCACCCACGCTTGGCATTGCCCCATTGACCAGGTAGTAGCTCCATGTCACATTGCACTGAGGCCCCATGATTCATGGTTTGGCCGGTCACCAGGGCAGACTAGAGAAAACTCTATGAAGTGTCCTTGGGGCGATGGCAGGCTGTGGTTTGGTGGCTTTGCTTTTTCAAGGCCTCGGTTTAGCTCCTGGCATCTCCCATTAATCCGTGCCTTGGATTGAAGAGCTGAGAAAGACCCTCCACCCATAGAAGCTTGGGGAGCTTCTCCTGGGAAGAAACAATAGTGCTGGGCATTATTTATAGAGCTGGGGGTTTGCAAGAAAATGCCTGCTTGTACCTTCATTGTTTTACTCAAAGAGCCACCCTAGGAAAAATTCAACAGCTCCACCAAAAAAGCACAACTCCTGAGGCCCAAAGACTTGCATCTTGCTCTGCAGCTGCCTAGTGACCACTTCCTGAAACCTCCTTTGCATAACATGCAAACAGACTTCCTCCAACCGTCACACTGTGTGATAATTTGGGGAATGCACAAGGCTGTGGAATTTCTTCTTGGTCATTTGTGAAGCAGCTCCCTGTTTAGAGGAAGTCCAGAACCTCTGAAGGAGAGCTTCAATGTTGTGTGGGCGGAATTTTCCAAGAAATTGTATCTGAAGGTTTTCCAGGCTTTCCAGAGAAACTATCTGTCTTGCACAGCTCAGCTCCAGTCTGCTCCTCTGGGGAGCTAAGAAACCACAGACCCATGAGGAGGTGAAGCTACTGCAATTCCTTTCACTTCCTTGTGCCCCCTAAAACTTTTCTGTTTAAGGAAGTCTCCTCAGACATCTAAAAGTTCATGTGTCTTTTAATCTGTAATTTTAGCTTAACGGCTGCTTTTAATTATATTTTGGACTTTGTAAAAGAACTTGAACTTTTACTGACAATTTACTGTATCTTTTACATTTTTTGTAAACTGCTTAGAGGCTTCACTTACAGTTAAGCAGCATACAAATTTTGTCAAATTAAAAAAATCAAATGCACAAATTATTTATAGTGGTGCAAAGCGGAGTATGAGAACATAGCTAGGCTTTGAAAACGATTGCCTGCTATTGCTGTTAATAGTCTTGCTTGCCAAATACAGCTGTGTCTTATTCTTTAGGGGTGGATTAAGTTTAGAGCCAGCTGCAAAGCACAAATCCCCTGTGGCTCTCTGCCCATGCTAGGGGAGGAGTTTCACCTCCTCGTTGCATCAAAACAAACCCAAGGCTGCCCTTGTGGATTTGGCTCATAGGATGGTTGGCAGGTACAGCTGCAAGTGGCCGTGGGCTGGACTGTGCCACTTCAGAGGGCAGAGGGGTGCTCAACAGTTTGAAATGTTCCCCTAAGTTTAAAAGTTCCTAGCAATAGAAAAGAAGGTGCCATCGCTAGGGCTGGGACAGACCTATTCTTCCAAATGTGCTGCCCACACCCGCTGCAGTCTGAAGTGGTCTGGTGCAGTCATTCTGATGTACATGCAGAGCATCACCTGATCTTTCCACTTGGGGGCAAAAGCTTGCATTTGCAAATGTACCTAAAGGGAGGGTACATTTAGCTACAACTCAGGACATTAGTGTGCTTGCAGTCCACTTGACATCAGTAGGAAAAGGAACCGTCACCAGCTCTGGGAGCTGTGAAGTGCACAGAGCAAGACCATTCGCCAGACCAGGAGCCTCTGCATCTGACCAGCACCTGCCAGGTGAGCAGTTCTGCACAAATGCAAGTACCTGGTCCTTGGGTGCTTCACGGAGGGTTTTCATCCCAAAGCAACGCTTCAAAGTGGCATGGCATTTTAAATAAATAAACACACTGAAATGCATTGATTTTTTTAAAAAAACCTTGTATGCTCCAAATAGATTTACAAAATAAATAAAATAAATAAAGTCAGTTTGTACAAAATATTTTGAACATTTAGTGACCTCCCTATAATCGTTATAATCCTGAAAGAAGCTCACTGAATCCTCTTCCTAAGGAAATGTAGGGCTGGCAAGGTGAGCTTGGGCATGGAAGCCAGTGCCCAGCTGAACAAATATATTTCTTAGCACCCTTCACATCAGTGGCCAAGGCAGGGCATCCTTGGCTGGCCCTGGCATTGCAAAGGGGGCTGAGTCTGGGCTAGTGCAAGTTCCCTCACTAAGGAGGAGGCAAGTCCATCTTCTGAATCGTCTGGAAGGGCCCTTTGCTGCTGCCAAAGGCAGATCCAACTGCTTCCTTCGTCTCTGAGCACCTCTGGCTGACATCAGAGGCTGAAACTGGGCTTTCTGGGCTCAAGGCTTCTCACTGCTGTACAGAGACGGGGAGGGGGTGGCAGGTTGGCTCAGGGCCAGCAAAGGGACCTCCACTTCAGAAAGGCACAGGTCAGTCCTGCTGAGTCTGTGTCTATTGCCTGTGATGGGGTCACCATCCTTTCTGTCTCCAAAGCGAAATGCGAGGGTAATGATGTCTGCCCCAAAATGAATGGTAGGCAGCTGAGGAATCTCTGCGCTCTTTGTAGGAAAGGACACACACACACACACACACACACACTCATCCTGAAGACACTGCAGCTGTTGCCAGCAACAAGCTACCAGTGCTCAGTGTTGCAGAGACAACCCCAATGATGTGTGAAGTGTCCTCTCCTTCCACCGCCCACAGCTACCTTCCTCTAGTTGCTGCAGACCTTTTCAGGCAGACATGCACCACTGCCTTGACCTCCCTTCTTGCATTCGGGTCCCAGAGCTTCTCAGAAACATCTGGCATCAGCAGCCTCCTTCCTGCTGCATGTTTTATGCCTGTGACTAGAATAAAACATGCTGGTTTACACGTATGGGTTTTGGGGACAGAGGAAAAGTGTATCACGGGGAAGGGATGTCAGAACTAGAGTTCTATCTGCCCAACAGAAAGGGACTGTCAGGAGGGTGTCCCCCCCCCCCCCGCCGATCCTGTCCCTTCCACCCTGCAGCCCCCACCTCTCTGTGTGGCTCCATTAGAGCTGTGCTATCTCCCACTGACTCAGCTTATTGGGGGGCAGTCCTTGCACCCAGTATTGTGGGAGGGTCGGGACACCGAGGCTCAGCTGTGGAACAGAGTTCACTTGTGGGGAGATGTGTGAAGAGGGGTTCACCAGCTCTTGCTTAAAGAAGCCCAATGCCAAGAGGGTCTTGGGGAATTCAAGGGGCAATCCCAGCTGCTCCAGGGGGATGCTGGCAGGGTAGGGCTCTTTCTGTTGCTCTGTTCTGCCAAGAAAGTCATTGGTAAGAGTCCCGTCCCTCGCAAGGCCAGAGGGAGCACAGACGGAGGCCTGTTTCAAGTACCCAGTAGCCAAGACGGGCTCCAAAGGGGTCATCTCCTCTGTGCTGAGGGGAGGCTGGGAGCAGCCCGATAGCTCTGAAGGTGTCCCTGACTGGTTCTGATACCCAGAAAATATCTGGGCCTTGGGTGGGTCCTCAGCTTCTGGAGCCACCTGCTCTGCCCCACTGGAAGAAGAGGGAGCCTCCAGCAAGAGCTGCTCCTCCCTGCTGAGGCCACCCATCTCGCCCTCTTGGGTGCCTCCCTCTTCACTGCTTCCCAGAGACAGCCTCCCCAGGCTGCCAGAAGGATCCTGCAGGCAGATGCCACTGTCTGTGCTGCAGCCGCTGCTGTCCATCAGGTCCCTGAGCACTGCACCCTGTGTTAGCAGCGTCGGCAGCCAGAAACAACCTCCCAGTGGTGCTGGTGCTGCTCCCATTCCACACTTTGTGCTGTCAGGATGGACAGGGTCCTTCGGCCCCACGGAGGAGAGCGGCTGGACGGCATCCACCTCTAAGCACGATACCAAGTCTTGCATCCCGAGCGGAGGCATCTCCTTTGGCACCCAGTGCAGACTGTGCTTTACGGGAGATTTCTGGGAGGCAGAAAGAAAAGATTTCAGTTGCGGCTTTCTGGCTTCTGTACACTTCTGCCAACCAGGTGCTGGTCACAGCTGGAAGGGCCTTTCAGAAACCAAAGCCTGTATCTGAGACTCCGCTCAATATTCCTTCCTCTTTGCCAGGTTGGAGGGGCAGGGAGTCCTCCTCACTCACTCACCTGCCAGTCTTGAGCAGCCCAGGCCTGGTGCCAGGCACTAAGTGGGGAGCGGGCAGCACCCCATGAATCCAATGCTAAGGATCCTGCTGAGCCCCTTCCCCCAGCCACACGTCAATACCTGATGAAGGACCCCTGGGACTGTCAGAAGAGGAGGTGGAATTACCCCATCGACCAGTAGGAATGCCAAGAACTTTGGGTCCAGGTCAAAGATTGCTGGCACCATCTACAGACCCAGTTGTTGGTAAGCAATTCCTGAGAATCCTTCACTGGCAACAGCTGTGGTTAGGGCGATGTTTAGGAGGCTGGAGTATGTAAGGCGTCCCTCTGGACCCTCCCAGTTGCTGGAAACAAGGCAGGTCTCTGCTATTTCACTGCTCTGCCTAGCTGCACCTTCTGCAGTATTGACCTTGGACTGTGTCCTGTCCTTGCTTCTGGAGCACGTGTTGGACCTAGACTGATTCTCTGTGCTTGACTTGGACTTGTTGAGGCTACCTTGCACCCTTGGGAAAGTGTGTTGAGAAAAGTCTTTCCCTTCCTTGGACTGAGACCCTCACCCCTGAGGGCACCCCTGGAACATGACACTTTGTTGCCTGAAGCAAAGGACAGGGAGCCTCCCCCCTTCCAGTTATCTAAGCTGACTGGGTTGTCAGTTGAATCCAAGTAAAAAAAAACGAGAGGATGCCAGCCCCTGCCCCAGTTGCAGCTGAAGACAGGAAGGTAGCTTGGGGGAGGGGCAGCAGACAGGCCTGGCTTGTGGAGCACACCAGAGTATCCTCTAAGACCTCACAGCTGATGCCCACTCCACCCCCTGCCACCCTTTGCCTAATGATAGAACCAGCTTCTTGCTCGATAAGGAACTGAATCCACCCAGGGGAAGTAAAGAATCTGGTGGTAGAGAGGCAGCTGTTGTGGGCCTGGAAGATGTGGGTTTGAGTCCCACCCCCCAGTCGTGCACTCAGCGTGGATAGGTCAGTATCTCTCAGCCTCAATCCCTATCTGCAATATAGGAATATTAGCAACTTATTTTCTATGGCTTTGCCCTACATAAACCTGGTTTTCTTTTATAAGCACTCCCTGAAAGACAGCTAGGTGCTCTGAGTAAATAGGTGGGGAGGTGCAGAAGGGACCCTGAATGTGCGGGGTAAGTCCTACGCAGTTGATGAGCTGCTCATCCCCCTCTGGGTTGCCTTCTACAGAAGTGCAGGCAGCGACTCTCTCTTCAAGACTTTTCCATGGCCACAGAAGCACCCCTGGGATTCAGTTTCCTATTTTGCCTGTACAGTTGGACTACCCATAGGGAGAGAGGGCTCTGAACCTCCCTGTGAAGCACTTACCAGTAAGAGAGGTGCCTCTTTGGGTTTCCTCACATAGGCACAGGCTGCTCCCAGTCCCAGGCCACAGAGGACGATCACCGTCAGGAGGGCCAAGCTGGAGATGAGGATGGATCTTACATGGTCTGCAGAGAAGAGAGCAGCGGCCCCTGATTATTCAACCGGAAGGCCTGATGGGGGAGTTCTACAGGCATCTGCAGGAGATTGCTAAGTGCACTGTAGAGACAGGACTACCTGGAGAATCAACTGTGGGACCTGAGTCTGTGTCCCCTCCATTCCTCTCTGTGTGCACTGGCTCTCTTGCCTCCCTCCCCCTGCCCCCCGCAATGAACCAAGCCTCCTTGAGGAGGTGAAGGAAGGGACTGGCGCAGCTAGGTTCCTTACATGAGAATGTGTGCAGATGCAAATGTGTCAGAGACACATGCTACGGAGAGAAAGAAAGGGTTGTAGCTTAAGAGCTCAGTTGGTAGAGCATGAGACTCTCAATCTCAGGATCATGGGTTTGAGCCCCATGCGTTGCATTGCAGGGGGTTGGACTAGATGGCCCTCGTGGTCCCTTCCAACTCTACAATGTTATGATCCTATGAACAGCAACCCCGTGGATTAGCTACCTAGGAGATGCTTCCAGTGTCTCCTGCTGTTGACTCTTCGCCAAGCATTTAACTGGGCTGCTTTATTGGGCCCAGCTTGCCTTTGCAATCCCCTCCAGTGGATCTCTCTTCTTCCCCGCCCCCCCCATTCTCTTTTTGGTACCTGTTGATCTCCATCCTCTCTCTCTCACTCTGCCACACAGAAGAACAGTAAGGGGGGGGGGGCTGAGGAGGAAGGGGTCTGGAGCCTCACCTTCCTCAGTGGGTATTGAGATACACTGCTCCTCTGTCCTCTTGCCAGGACTTGCCTGGGAGACCACCCGTGGCTCCACACTGATGCAGTAGCGCTCTCCCCATGACAGCGATGAGAGGTTAAACTCCAGGTTGGTCTTAACATACTCAAACTGCAGAAAACAATGTGAGAGTTGTCAGTCCAGCTCAGTCCAACTCCAGCCAGAGTTCACCAGGTTGGCCAATGATATCCGGCTCTAGCCAAGTCCCAGTCAGTGCCAAGGGTGTCTCCTCTGCCCCCTGGCATCCTCAAAGAGGCCAGCCCTCCCTATGCCAAAGGGACTGGCCCTGGCCCTTCTCTTCTTTGTGGGAAGCACCTGGAACCTTCAGCAACTGCCTCCCTCCCTAGTATACCACCAGAGGGCTTCCTCTGGGAACAGAAGGGGCCACCTAGGACAGGTTCCCTGCCAGAGTGTGCAATGCCCATCCAGAGAGAGCGCCCCCAGTGGCCAGCAGAGCAGAAGGAGGGACGGCAAAGTGGGTGCTGTAGCTGGGTGCTCTCCCACCCCCACCACAGGCAGACCTTCCCCCTGAACTCTTCCAGTCAGGGTGCCCTGCCATCAACCACAGCCTTACCTGGATATTGTCAGACACCTTCCGGATATGGACATGGTATTCCTTCCACTGGTAGAGGTCCTCATAGGTTATATTGTGCCACCTGCTTGTGGGAGGTTGCAGCTTGACTTGGATCACGTTGTGGGAAAGTGAGAGGCTCACTCCTGCCAGTCGAGGAGTTGCTGGGAAAATGAAACAACCACAAAGACTTAATGGGAATTTCTGCTGGGGGAATTTTAAAAACTGCCTGAGTGTGATGTTCCAAGGTTAGGAAAATACTGTTGTTCTAAATTGGGGAATTTGCCCTCTACCCTTCTCACGACTATTTGTTCACATCTATTGAGCAAGGGAGGTGTGGGTGACAGTCACCCCTTGACAAAGCCTGGACCCAGATCCTGTAAAACAAAGAAGCTGGAAAAACCCTTCAGCCATGCTGGTGAAGAGTTGTTCCCATCCCAAACTCCAATGGCCTTTCATGTTTCCTGGGGTGCGCGGACACCGATGATGCTTGCAATTTTTTAAACAGGCCTGACTTATAATGTTGCGGTTCCGCTTGCTCAGCTCTGCATTATTATTATTGTGCTGCTGGGATTTGTTAAATAGATTTGGATATTTATTAATTTAGTCATTAAAAATAGATATTTCTTTGCAGCTAGGAAAACAAACAACACAAAATAACAAACCAAGAACAGACAGTAAGGTCACAAATTGTATTAACTATGCATGATTGCAGTGATGGCATCTTCAAGTCTTACTAATTTCGTGATTTGAATGTACATTGAAGTTTCTTTTTAGGGATTATGTTTGTTTTATTCCGCTTCTTGTCACAGTCTGTTAGTCACTTTGGAGAAATAGGCTAAGCAGCAATTTTCAACATAAACACAATAGGACACAGACCAGGGAGCTGGGGGGGCAGAGGGCTCTGGGAGGCGGCCACCCACCCAGGATTGCAACGTTAGAAAGCTGCCTTTATGGGTCCATCTAACTCAGCCTTGCCTACACTGACTGGCAGCGGCTCTCTAGGCAGGAGATTCCCTGCCGCCCCTGCTCGGAGATGCCAGTGGAGATTGGGACCTTCTGCACGCACAGCAGGCTCTCCACCTTCGATCCAAAGCCCTTTCCTCGCTGCTGTCGCGCGCATCTCCTTGCCCGACGGCGGGGCTGGTCAAGCGCACCAGTTCCCGATCCGGATTCTCTGGCGCGGTTCACCCACAACTGCCGGTTTCCCAGGGGTGGGGTGGGGTCTATCTGCGGCGGCTACCTGTCTTGGGATCGAAGCGATTCGTCTGGGTCCAGTTGGAAACGCGCGTCCCGGTCACCGTCCGGACTCTGGCGTAGTAGAACTTCGAGGGCTCCCGCGTCTCGTAGGAGAGGTCGCAGGAGTGGCTCCGGACGCGCGTGCAGTTCAGCGCTGGGTTCCAGCCGCCGACCTTGCCGTATCTGCAAGAGAGGACCGGGCAAAGCGGGTGAGGAGAGAGGAGGAGGCTGGGGTGGTGGTGGTGGGGTTGCCTTGGATGTCGACAGAGACCCTTCCACACTTAAGACGGCCGGTGCAGATGCCCCACCAAGACCCCTAGTGCCTCCCGCGACGGCCCTTTCCCTTCTTACCGCATGTACTGGACGTCGTACAGGAAGAGCCCGTGTCCGGTGCTCGGTGGCTCCCAGCGCAGCTCGTGCTGAAAGGTCTCGGCCACGAATCTCACGCGCTCGGGCGGGGCTGGGATCTTCCCTCCTGCAAAGGCAGCGGTTACCGACGGATTGTCCTCGGTTAGCTAGGCACCGCGGTGAGCCCAAGAGGGACCAAGCCAGGGCTCCGGGCGGGCCAGGGCACGGAGAGACCCACACTTGGCACCCTCAGAAGGCAAGGAGAGCCCCGCGGCTGGATCAGAAAGCCAAGCCCCACGCCCCGTCAGGTCCCGCGACCCTCTCCTGCCCGGGATCCTCACCGTGTCCCCGAAGGCAGCGCAGGAGGAGCAGCAGAAGCGCCGCCAAGAGCATTGCCCCGTCCCTCCAGTCCAGGCGGCTGCGGGCCAGCGAGTGAGCGAGGCTGCGAGGTGGGCGGGGAGGGAAGCGCGGGCAACGGTTTTCGCTTCCCTCGGGGCAATCCCCGCCTACGCCAGCTTTCTCGGGGAATGTCCCGCTGCTTCGCTGGGCAGCCCGGCGGCGCGTCCCCCTAAGGAAGCGAGAGAGCACTTCTGGATTGGGGACTGAGCCACGCGAGAACCAGCGGCCCAACATTGCAGTCCACCTGGTCTCCTCTTCCCTATCTGTAGGTGTTTTGTTGTTTTTTTAAAACATTTTTATTAAAAGTTTGAGAAATCAATTAACAAATCATAGCAAAATACAAATTAACGGTTGTTCCATTGAAAGCAGTCCCGGTGAGTTCCAAAGGAGCCTTAACTCATACAGCATAACTTTACTATTTCACGCCAGTAGGCCTTTGCGTGCGATTGTGAGCTTATGCCAGTACGTTTCCGAGCACAATTCAAAGGGTTGGTGCTGACCTTTAAAGCTCTAAGTGGCCTCGGCCCAGTATACCTGAAGGAGCGTCTCCATCCCCATTGTTCAGGCCGGACACTGAGGTCCAGAGCCGAGGGCCTTCTGGCGGTTCCCTCGCTGCGAGAAGTGAAGTTACAGGGAACCCCTGTAGAACACCCTCCCATCAGATGTCAAGGAAATAAACAACTATCTGACTTTTAGAAGACATATGAAGACAGCACTGTCTAGGGAAGTTTTTAATGTTTGATGTTTTATTGTGTTTTTAATATTCTGTTGCGAGCAGTTCAGAGTGGCTGGGGAAACCCAGCCAGATGGGCGGGGTATAAATTATGATGATGATGATGATGATGATGATGATGATGATGATGATGATGGTAGTGGTCTTCATAGATCTGGCAACATGCAGGTGACATGCCAGTTTTTCTGCTAACCCAACAAGCATGAGCCAAGCATCAGACCCTCGCCTAATTTCCAGCATTCAGCCACTATGACTGCTGGCCTGCACAGCTCAGTTGGTTAGAGCGTGGTGCTAATGATGCAAAGGCTGCAGGTTCGATCCCTGGGGCAGCTGCATATTCCTGCATTGCAGGGGGTTAGAATAAAATCATGAGGTTGGAAGGGACCCCGATGGTCATCTAGCCCAACCCCCTGAAATGCAGGACTCTTCTTGCCCAATGTGGGATATGAACCCAGGGCCCTGAGATTAAGAGCCTACTGACTGAGCTATCTCAGAGGGTTGGACTAGAAATCCTAGAAATTCACTAGATTATCCTCAGCAGTTATATGGTTCTCTGCTTCCATCCCTACTGATGCTGTTTGCAGGTGTCTGTTGAGGCTCCTGACCGGCAGCTGCTCAGCCCTTTCTTGGGCGCTGCGGCCGGCATGTCTGTGGGGCGGGATCAGTGCCTGATTTACATATAAGCTAAACAAGCTATAGCTTAGGGCCCTACTCTCTTGGGGCCCCCCCAAAAAATGAAAGGAAAAAAATCTGGATGTATAATTCCAAAATATAAGATAAAAAACAAATAAAATAAAACGTACATACAGCAAGCGTATTGTGTTGTGTAGACTCCTATGGTGTAAGTAATGGGCCCTGCCTGCTATCCTGCTCCCTAAAATATCACTACCACTATCAATATACTGTACTACTTAATTGTATTTCACTATTAATATACTTCTTCTTAATTGTATTTCAGTTCAACAATTACCTTGATAAGATACACATTTTGTTGTGCAAATGGCTTTAGATACCTATTAGGTGCATAAATTAAGGGGACGCAGGCGGTGCTGTGGGTAAAACCTCAGCGCCTAGGACTTGCCGATCGCATGGTCGGCGGTTCGAATCCCCACGGCGGGGTGCACTCCCATCGTTCGGTCCCAGCGCCTGCCAACCTAGCAGTTCGAAAGCACCTCTGGGTGCAAGTAGATAAATAGGGATCGCTTACCAGCGGGAAGGTAAACAGCGTTCCGTGTGCTGCGCTGGCTCGCCAGATGCAGCTTGTCACGCTGGCCACGTGACCCGGAAGTGTCTGCGGACAGCGCTGGCTCCCAGCCTATAGAGTGAGATGAGCGCACAACCCTAGAGTCTGTCAAGACTGGCCCGTACGGGCAGGGGTACCTTTACCTTTACCTTTATAGCATATATTCAGCACAAAAAACAGCGGCAATTTGTTGTTGACTAAGGACAGCTGGACATATAAAGGGCCCCCATTACCTTCAGTAGCTTAGGGCCTCATCAAACATAAATCCGGCCCTGGGCAGAGTGGAGTCCACATGTCAGTTTCCAATGGGGTGTTTGTGTGCAATGTCCTACCCACGCCCCTTGCCGAGCCCTGCCAAAGAGGAAAGTTCACTAGTTGGTGCGCATGCGGAAGCGTTTAGGGGTGTATTATTGATGGGGGCGGCATGGGTGTAGCCAGTATTTATGCTGGGGGGCGTCACGACGCCCACCTGTCACCATCCTCTTGTCTGTCTCTGTCTAGCAGATTCGGAATGAAATGTTTTAAATTACTTTCACTTAAATTACTTAATTCTTATGACCTCAGCAAGCATTTCAGTTTCAAATATCCTGATTATTTCTACATTCAATTTAGCTTTTTCTTTTTTACTTGATTTAGGGGGGCAGCGGCCACCCTGGCTACGCCCATGGGAGTTGGGGAGAGACAATTGAGGTTTAGTATGCTGTGGAAGTGGGGGGGACTTCCTCCCCCCTGCTTACTATACTAGGCCTGGAGTGGGTGTTGTCATCCAACGAAAGAAATTACCAGGGGATTCTGCCCAGAAGAAGGGAGACGGTGTCCCTTTGGGGGCTGTCTTTCCTTCCTCTCCCCCAGCAGGGCTCTTCTTTCGCCAGTCGTCAGGGTCTCTGCGGCTGCCCCTCCTCACAGAAGCACATCCAAGCTCCGAAGGGAAGTAAGTCCACGCGCGCCCCTTGATAATCTTCCGCACGTTCTAATACTGACCCATGACTCAGATTTAGTGCGTGTGCCTGTGTTTGCCTTGTATATTGTTGGGGAAAGCCAAGTGTGTGTGTGTGTGTGTGTGTGTGTGTGGAGGGGCACAGCTAAAGTCCACCTCCCAGCTTCAGTTTCAGGGGCTGGCAAGGATAAGGTGACAACGCACAGGGTCGTAAGGGCGGGTGGGAATAATAATAATAATAATAATAATAATAATAATAATAATTTATTTATACCCCGCCCATCTGGCTGAGTTTCCCCAGCCACTCTGGGCGGCTTCCAATCAAGTGCTAAAAACAATACAGCATTAAATATTAAAAACTTCCCTAAACAGGGCTGCCTTTTAAAGATAAGATAGCTGCTTATTTCCTTCACATCTGAAGGGATGGCGTTCCACAGGGCGGGCGCCACTACTGAGAAGGCCCTCTGTCTGGAAGCGAAATGCCACCTCTCGCGTGCCCTGTGGCTGCCACTGCCGTCTTTCTGACCTTTGGCCGGAGGGAATCCTAACAGTCTCTGTCTCGAGTTTTCAGGATGACGTCACCGGACCATCGGTCACATCATGGGTCTTGATGAAAAGGCTCCACCCCACCCCCAACCGGTCAGAAGCGGCACGTCTCTCCTCAGGCAGTGATTGCCGTCGGGTCGGGGAAGAAGAAAGGGCTCAACTTCCCCTCTGCTTTGGAGCAGCTGGGAGAAACCCAAACTGCAGGCTGAGAGAAGTCTCGGCCGGCTTCTTCCTCCCCGCCCGCCACAGTTCCACAGGAAACCCCAGAACGAAAACAACCGAAATGGGGAAGGGGGAAAAGAGAGAGGCTTAGAAGAAAGAAGCAGCGCATCGAGAAACGAAAGAGGCAGCAGAGCAGAGGGGTACGAACGGGTTGGCAGGGCTGGATTCAAGGGGGGGGGGGCAGGGGGCAGCTGGTCGCCAATCAATACCCTAACAAAAGCCTGCCCCGCCCCCCCCATCCCGGCTACTACACCCATGGCTGGATTAACCATTAAGCAAAATATGCACTTGCTCAGACATCAAGGGAAGGCGGGCACCGCAGAAATATTCAATTGCTGGATTTACCATGGACTTTGCAATTAGAAAAAGGCGCCCCAGGGTGCCATGGTCCACTGGTTGAAAACCACTGCCATAGAGGCTGCGCATGGAGCTCCATTTCTCAGTCCTCCTGCCATATACCCTTAGAGATCACCAGGGGGAGCTCTGGCGATGGGAAACTTTGGAGAAAGCTCCTACAGAACTGCCTGACCTCACCACACACACACACACACACACACACACACACACAGAGAGAGAGAGAGAGAGAAAAACAAACAAACAAACAAACAAACAAACAAACAAACAAACAAACAAACAAACAAACAGGGATTTGAGTACAGTGCATCAATAACACTTAGAAGCCCAACAGGGACATTACCTTAACACTCCAGACACCAACCTGCTTGCCCCAGGTGAGCTCCAGGATGGACAGCAACAGATGAAGGTGTTCCCAATGTGGAACTTGCAGCCCTAAGGAACACCTCACATGCTGCTCTTCTCTCTGCTATGCAGCTGCCAAAAGTACAGGAGCCCCAGCTGGCAACCCCATACGTAAACCTTTGCCATCCTATCCCATAAGTTCTGTGACAAGCAGAATTACCAATACCCTGCCTAGTGCCCTAGCCCTGACCTGAAACCAGAGGACGAATCAGACACTCCACAGGTTGAGGATCTTAAGGAACAGGCAGGGCTCCCTGCATTCCATTCTGAGGGACCCTTTGAACTCCCCCAGCTCCCAGTTTATACTGGACGATGGAACGGTCAGAGGAAGGAGCAGACTCACCCTGTCTTTGAGAGAGCCAGCAACAGCAACTTTGGTTCCAGGCCAAAAAGCAAACCACACAGTATGTGTCCACACAGCCCTGGTTGTTGGTCTTCTTGTGAGTAAGTGATCCCTGTTGCAGCTGTGCTTATGGGGAAGGCCAGAGCAGATAAGGTTCCCCTCTTGCTAACAGCAGCACAAGTCTCTGGGTCTCCTGAGTCTTGACCTCCTGCCTTCAGCTCCCTGTGATATTGACCCTGGAGTTGCTGCCTGACTTTGTCTCTGGGTCGTGTTTGGACTTAGTCTGACTCACTGCACTTGACCTTGGCTTGTTTGGACTGTGCTTCCCTCCTGCCCTCCTTAGTGCATACTTTGGTGAAGGCTTTTACCTTCTGTAACTGAGACCCTAGCCTCCTCCTGTCGGATTCAATGGCTCTGGAACCAGCTCTTTCTGTCGGTGAAACGGTAGCTACCCCCAAAAGTACTCTCTGTCTCTACCCTTGTATCTGCAATATGGGACAATAATGTATCAGCAGCCTGCCTTGCAGGACTGTTGTGAGCAGCTGAAGCGTGCACCACTGGGCATAGCACTTCAAACACTCAAAAGCACTAAGACAAATGCGGAAAATAATTATAGTTGTGTCCAAACTGTAAATACTGTGTGGGAGGGGTTGGGGTGCATATTGAAACTTTAGGTTTTGTGCAATTAAAACGGATTAAAGTGCTGTGCTGCTCTAGCACAACAAGTCCCTGTCTGGGGTGGGGGTGGGGAGATGGAATATAAAATAATAATAATAATAATAATAATAACAACAACAACAACAACAACAACAACAACAACAACAATAATAATATCCTCTTTAAAAAAACCCAATCCAAAGTGATATTTGAAGTTCCTTCAGATGACCTATAGAGGATTTATCCTGAGTTGCTAGCACAAAGCTTACATGGAGGTTAGAATATATCTGGTCTTCACTGAGCATTCATCCTGATCTCCTTGCAGAGTGTTCCTATATCTTCCCATTGGTAATTCATTACCCCACACTTCAAAATGCAGACTCCCATCACTTTCTAAACTGCAAAAAGTCCAGGTTTTTGTGTGTGTGGATTTATTGTGCTTGGGCGATAGATCTCTTTAGTCCTCTTCAGTTGTACGTGCTTTAATCCCTTCTGCGGGGTACATTTTAACTCAGGAAAGTGTTGGGGGAATGCACAGAGAAATATAGGGTGAGTGAGTGATTACTTGGAAGATGTGTCAGCACCCCACAAAGAAATCAGGGCGAGTGCTTATTCTTTTATAACTGCCCTGTAAACAAACTGGAGCAAATGCTCAATATAAACTTGGCACAGGCTGTGCACATATGTGGAGTCACAATAATTAGGGTGTCTCTGAGCATGTGTAGAATGCCATTGCATAACTGTGGTCAGCCCTCACAACTTTGGCGCTGTGAGAGCAAGGACTCCCATGCAGGGCCGGATTTCGGTTTGATGAGGTCCTAAGCTACTGAAGGTAATGGGGCCCTTTATATGTCCAGCTGTCCTTTGTCAACAACAAATTGTCGCTGTCCTTTGTGTTGAATATATGCTTTATGGACCTAATAGGTATCTAAAGCCATTTGCCCATAACAGTCCATGCAGAATGTAGGTACCCTGTGTATAGAAAATGAGCAAACCAGTGATATTTTAGGGAGCAGGCTAGCAGGTGGGGCCCATTACTTACATCATAGGAGCCTACACAACACAAAACACTGTTGCTGTATGTAGGTTTTATTTTATTTGTTTTCTATCTTATATTTTGGAAATGTGCACCCAGTTTTTCCCCCTTTAAATTTTTTTGGGGCTCCCAAGAGAGTAGGACCCTAAGCTATAGCTTGTTTAGCTTATATGTAAATATGTAAATATGCTCCCATGACAACGAGGAGCCTTTCCAAATCTGAACCCTGCTCCTGTTCTTTGTTGCAACTCAGCTCCCAGTGAGAGACAGAGATGGGCTGGAGGCTTGAGGAGGCAGGAACAGCTGCCTACCTCCGCCTGACGTTGCCGTTGCATCTTGCAGAGTAGGCTGGCCGAAACCGTCTTTACCAATGTATCTTCTGTGGGAGCTTGTGACACCAGCCCATCAGTATGATGAGTGAACTGGGAAGCAGCTTTCGTAATGCTTTTGCCACGTAAGAGCAGTAATTGGCTTCCTCGTCCTCAGGTGCTTCCGGCCTCCCTCTGCTCTGCCAGACAAGACGATCAACCGGTTGTGTAAGGCTGGTGCTTGGGAAAGGCACCTCAGCAAAACATCGAACAGTGCTCAAGATGACCAGCTGAGCCTGGCGACAGGCAAGGACAAGACTTAGGGCTCAGACGTCCCCCGCTGGATATAGCCCACATTTGGACTTAGTACAGAAGAGGCCTTTCATCTGCTACTGACTCATCCAAGGACACTTCATTTTATTCCGTGACTCTGCTACATTTACTCAGGACCTTTTGGTCAAAAGCACATCTCTGAGTGTTTAGTCATGGTACCTGGCTGGAGAGATGGGTTGCCTCTATTGTCCAGGCAGCAAGCTCCTCACCAGAGACCCTTCTTTGGGGGTCTCTCCCCATCATATGTACAACAGCTGGCAGCCAAGGAAGAGCCTTGTCAGTAGTGGCCCCACTCATGTGAAACACCATCCTCTTCTGAGATGCCCAACATATTTTTTGGGTGAAATAAGAGCTGCAGAGATGGGTTGTCGGTAACACAAGGCTACCTGAGGTAAATACCCCCTTAGTGGTAATCTTATAATAAATGTAAATAATCTGTCATTTGCTACACTCAGACTTGCTTCAGCGTGCTTAAAGTGTCGGACTGCGATCTGGGAGACCAGGGTTCAAATCTTCACACAACAATGAAGCGCACTCACTTTCAGCCTAACCTACCTCACAGGGTTGTTGTGAGGATAAAATGGGAAGGGGGAGAACTACGTATGCCACCTTGAGCTCCTTGCAATAATAGTAGTAGTAGTAATAATAAATACTCATCTCAGAGAGGCTTGCCTGGCTAATACCTATCCTGATGTCATTTCAGTGCCAGGCAAAGGTGTTTCTTTATTTTATCCTGTCTTTTAGTTCAGTCTGTTTCATTTGGACTTGCCGGGGTTTGCTGTTTTTTTTATGGTGTTTCTAGTGATTTTTCTGGGGTTTTGTATATGTATTTTAATATATAATTAAATTCATTTTGTGGTGTTTTAAGATTTTGAAAGCCATGCAAGGATTTTTTTTAAAAAAAGAGGCAGAGTATATATTCCTCAAATATAACAAATATTAATAAATACATGTGGATACATATGGATCCATGTCCCTCCCTCTTCTAAAGGCTGAGGGTGGGTGACAGTGATCCTTAATCCCCAAGACTCACACAGGAATCGAGTGTGTGCAAACCAGACATCCCTTCTCAACCTCCCAAGCCCAGTTTGCAATCTACGTTTCCATCTCTTTCCCATGGTTTCTTCACCCTGGAGCCAGCTCATCCTGCCCCCTGAACCTCCTTCTCCCTTCCCCAATTGAAGAAGACTGTCTGGCTGAATCAAACTTCTCTGGGGAGCCCAGTGTCTGTCGAAAGGCAGAACTGAATGAGACCAAGGGATCCAAACTCCCAACCTTGGGGGTCGCTGATGACTCACTCTGCCTTAGCACAAACATGGATTCACACACACGTACACACATACAGACATGCACACACCTGTCCTGAAACCAGGGAGGATACTGAGCCTCTGCCTGCTGCTGCCTTTGGATGCTAGCCAGGTGATAGGACAGCAGCCCAGAGACTAAGTGAACAAAAGATGTGGAATGTTGTAAGGGTCTTGCATCTTTGCTGGGGATGCAATGGCTAAAAAGAAGAAGAAGAAGAACCCAAAGGGAAAGAGTATACCATCACTGCAGTTCCTGTGAGAAGTGAGGTTACAGGGAACCAGGCAGAGAGCCTTCTCGGTAGTGGCGCCCTCCCTGCGGAACGCCCTCCCATGTCAATGAAATAAACAACTATCTGACTTTTAGAATACATCTGAAGGCAGCCCTGTTTAGGGAAGTTTTTAATGTTTGAAGTTTTATTCTGTTTTTAGTCCTCTGTTGGGAGCTGCCCAGAGTGGTTTGGGAAACCCTGCCAGATGGGCGGGGTATAAATAAAATAATAATAATAATAATAATAATAATAATAATAATAATAATAATAATAATAATACAGTGGTACCTCGGGTTAAGAACTTAATTTGTTCTGGAGGTCCGTTCTTAACCTGAAACTGTTCTTAACCTGAAGCACCACTTTAGCTAATGGGGCCTCCCGCTGCCACCACGCCGCCAGAGCACGATTTCTGTTCTCATCCTGAAGCAAAGTTCTTAACCCGAGGTACTATTTCTTGGTTAGCGGAGTCTGTAACCTGAAGCATCTGTAACCCGAGGTACCACTGTAATTCTGTGTGCTGTTAATGGCAATTGAGAGGCTTCCAGAGATCAGAAGCAGCTTCCAAAGAAATTCTGCTCCCCAGCAGGACCCAGACCTGGGTGGTTTCCCTGGCCAGGTAATTTGTCTCTCTGCTACTCCTTCCAACTGACATGCTGTTGTCTCTCCTGAGTCAAGGAAAACCATCTCCTCCCCTGCTCCTGATGATGACCTCAAGTGGGTGGGGCTCCCCGATACTGCCTGCCTGCCTGCCTGTGAAGGCTCTTTAAAGGTCTAAGGCTAGGCAGGCTCCAGGCTCAAA
The DNA here is from genome assembly GCF_964188305.1 of Podarcis bocagei. Classification (NCBI taxonomy): domain Eukaryota; kingdom Metazoa; phylum Chordata; class Lepidosauria; order Squamata; family Lacertidae; genus Podarcis; species Podarcis bocagei. The sequence continues at coordinate 16,668,880 of NC_138141.1, read as the reverse complement.
GAGCTAATGGCGCGGTCAGTGTGATGCCTCCCTAGCTGGGTTTCAAGGGCCACTTCTCTGAGCCAGGAGGGAGCTGTCCCAGTGGGAGCCGTCCCAGCACACCTGAAGGGCAACACCTTCCACCTGCCTCCGGGAATCTGGCAGGGAAGGAACAGAGAGCTGAGCAGCAGTGCTTCAGGTTGGTCCAGTTTCTTCCCTGGATTCCATCCGTGGTTGCCACACAGCTAACAGGGAGTGAGCCAGGCAGGCAGGCAGGCCTGACGGACGGACTCCCCATTCGGAACAGTTGCCACTCCGTTGGGTTGGCTGGCATCCACAGCCCAAGAGTGAGCAGGAAGGCCACCCTTGGCAGTTCACCATGGGTACTGGGAGGTGGCAGTGACCCAGAGCACCTGGCAGAGAGAAGAGGCCATGGAAGAGAGACCAGCGAGCCTGGTAAGTCAACAGAGGAGGAGATGCAGGGGCCTTGATGTGGGTCACGGGGTGAGGGGCGGAGACTGATTGAAACAGGGCAACAGGCTGGAGGTGGGGGGAGGTGGACTTGAGCCTTGTCCTGAGAATCCCAGCTGGGCAAAAAGACCTCACTTGTGGGGCTGACAACAGACAAGGCTGCTCTCCCCATCCTGATACTTCCTTGTTTTCCCTTCCTCGCAGCCTCAGCACCACCAGCTGGCATCCTGGGGCAGTTGCTGGTGATAGATCCTGATGTTGAAAACTAGATACCGCCCAGCCCTACTTGTTTTCTTAGCCCAATGCGCAATATTGTTTGCAAGTTCTTCTTCCTAAGTCTGAACCTCAGGCTTCCTTCATTACCAAAGCCCTTTGCTCCTTATAGTATCCTGGGGGAGATGCTGAACAATCTCCCCATCCCCTACTGCTTTCTGGCAACTTTTCAAACCTGCCAGGCCAGGAGCCAAAACATCCTGGTCTTCTCCTCTGCCTCCTTTTCATGTTTGGTCAACAGCCACTGTTTTCCTCTTCCTGGAGCTGAATAATCAGGATTGCTGCTGTGGGTGGTGGTAAAACCGCAGGACTTCAGGGTAGCTGTCCTTTTTTTTATATAAAAAAAGATATTTATTAAGGTTTCAAAGAAAAGAATTACATGAATTAAAAAAAGAAGAAAAAGAAAGACAAAAATAAAAGTAAAAGAAAAATACAAAATACAAAAAAGATAAAAAACACTTTAAAAAATACATCAGTCTTTCCATACCTTACATTCATTTCCTTGTTTCCCTGACCTCCTCACACCTCCCTTTTTGTATTCCAATTCAGTTAGTTAATTCAGCAATTTCTTTCCCTCTTTGTTTTTATCTTAGTCCTTTAACATAATATATTATAACTTTGGATTCTCACCTGTTAACAATCCATTTTTACATACACCTTTATAACATTGCTGCTTAAACCACTTAGCTTCATTCTGACATCATTCTAACATTCATTAATTTTGCAATATTTCTGTAAATAGTCTTTAAATTTCTTCCAATCTTCTTCCACCGACTCTTCTCCCTGGTCTCGGATTCTGCCAGTCATTTCCGCCAATTCCATGTAGTCCATCACTTTCATCTGCCATTCTTCTAGAGTGGGTAGATCTTGTGTCTTCCAATACTTTGCAATAAGTATTCTTGCTGCTGTTGTAGCATACATAAAGAAAGTTCTGTCCTTCTTTGGCACCATTTGGCTGACCATGCCCAGGAGAAAGGCCTCTGGTTTCTTCAGAAAGGTATATTTAAATACAGGGTAGCTGTCCTGAGGCTGGTGGTGCTTGCAGATGGTTTGGGACAGCTGCAAGGAGAACCTCAAGACAAGATCCTGGTGGAAAGATTGGCCCCACAGTGTGCCCATTGTTGTGCTTGCATTGGTAGGTGGGCTTCATGGACGGGGGCTTCTTCCCCCTCCCTCCCAATTAGACCAAAGGATGTGGGTGGGGGTCCATGCCAAATATCTAATTGCCCTCTTTCTGATGTGACCAGGGGTTCAAGCAATTCACACCCATTTTTAGGAGGAGGGAAGCGGTTCATCCTGTGTGTGTGTGTCCATGTCTGCTTATCTATATTTAGCCACACAACTCAGTGGAAGCCTCTGCACACTGACCTCACGCTGCTCAGCACCTTTTAGGATCAGCCCAAAGATCCTAGGCCTGACAAGCCATCAAAACTTCAAGTATTGATGCACGTAGAGGAAACAGGTCTTTGGAAGCTGTGCTGACAGTCAGAAAGCAGTTTCTATCTGGCCCTCTGACAAAAGCTTAGAAATCAGAAAGTTCTGGCTGTGCCTCCTTTGTCTTGAGCAGGAACTATTTCCCCTTGGAGAAACAGCCAGTTCCCTGTTCTTCTGTCTCTTCTTTGACATGAGGGCTGCCTTTCCCTATATGTGGCATTGATGACTGAGAAGCCCTCTTGGAACTTGTCAGGGCCAAACCAAAGCTTGCATTGGGGCCAAAAAGGAGACAGGATGACACAGGAGATCTGTGGCTGGGTCTCTCGGCCGTTTCATGTCCCCTTAAAAGCCGTAATGGGAGGGAAGCCCTGCAAACTGAATTGCAGCAGTGACATGGGAGTGAAACCTTCCCCTCACTCCCATTTCACCACACACAACACCAGGCTTATAAGCCCCACAGCAGGGCTAGCACCAGCTTGTGAAAAAGATGATGGTGATCCAGTTAATAAGGTTGTTAGTGAATCAGAGAGAGAGAATTTTCCACCTGGTTGTGACATGATGGCCCAGCAGCATTCCATGGCCCTGGGAGGCATCCCTGCATTTAGAAAAGCGCCAGGTTGGAACTGGGATCATCATTTCTCAGGCACTGCTGGTCACCTGCTCCCTGCACTACCAGAGTTGCTGCAGGGCAGAGGGGTGGAATTGCTGATAGTTTCAGCTGGGGCACATGTTGGAGTCGTTCAGCAGAATCCCTGATCTGGATAACTGAGCTTCCCGCCCCAAGAATGAGTTTCAAAGCTTTGCTGCGGAACAGTCTTAAAACTAGATACGTATAAACATTACTAAGAACAGAATACAAATTACACATTGCACTCACTACGTACAAACTTTTATATTTCTAACAGCATGTACAAAACAGCCCATAAGCCTCCTGGCCTAGGAAGTCAAATGACAGCAGAGGGCCAGTTGGGTGCCACTGTCTGCTATAAATACTCCCAGATCTGCTTCCTCTCAGTCTTGGCAACTTGGCCTTGAGTGAGCCCATGGGGTCCTCGCCCTGTGTGAGTAGACATTTCTGACTTTGGACTCTTCCAGATGACCTGTACATGGAGCATCTATTTGCCCTGGTTTGTTTGCACAAAGCTAATGCAGTTGTTAGACTACTGTTAGATCCACAGAATCCATTGAAAGCACTCTTACAACACTTTCACAGCCATGGCTTCCCTCAAAGTATCCTGGGAACTGCAGTTTGCTAAGGATGTGGGCTTCGTAGATCCACCATCCTTAACAAACTACAATCCCCAGGATTCTCCACAACTGTAAAAGTGATATAAGAGTATTTTGAATAGATGGTGTGGATATGGACTCAGTCTGGTCTTTATTGAGCCTTCATTCTGATTTGTTATACAACAGCTAACATTTATCCTGAATTCATCCAAATTTGCTCGCAGGGTGTTTCTGCATTCAATCACCCCACATTTCCAGTGCTTTTCACTGTCACTTTCCAAACTTCAAAGTGTTCAATGCTTTCGTGAAGTGGATTTTCTGCGCTAGAGCAACAGAGCCCTTTAATTCACTTTAACTGTGCAAACCTAAAGTTCCCAAACACATTTGAATCCCTCCTGGGAAAGTGGCAGGCTGGAGGCACCCCAGGCTTCTTGCCCAAGAGACTTGCCTGCCTTTGCCCACAAGGAAGACAGTAGCAAGCAGACGCAAATAATCAGTCCTTGGCTATTATAGGTGTGTTCCCAAAGCAGAGGTGGGGGCAGCCACTGCCTTTCCAGGGAAGGAAGTGCCTGAACTGAAGCACCCAATCCCCCCTCCCTTGGTTGCTCAAACAGATACTAATGATTGACTCAACAAGGTGGCCTCATTGAGGGGGAGCCATCTGCAGTAACTAGATGCACACACATAGGTCACACCAGAATTGATCAGGTGACTTCTTTGCAAAGATGCCCTGTGTTCCCATCCCTTGAAGAAGCAGCTTAAGAAAACATTTCTGGAGGTCCCTGCGCAGCCTGGACTCCTGGCAAATAGAACAGGGCTGGTCTGGAACATTTTGCATCTTGGGGCAAAATGCCTCACCCCACTGCCTCCCCCTCCTCCAGAACTGTGCCCTACCCCTGCCTCCATGGGGGGCATGCTCACAGCAAAGAAGGCGGCAGTGGGGGCATGGCAGTGTGGTGCAGCATTGGAGAAGACTGGCGGGATTCTCCTTGGGCCCAGATCTGCCTCAAGAGGGCCAGATTAAGACCTTTAGAGGCCCTAAGCACTTAAAAGATTTTGGCGCCCCCATATATATCTAATTCAAAATATAAACAATAATAAACCATAAAATTAAATTATATTTTTTCAAAATGAAACCTGCAGCGAGATGGAAAATAATGTTTATTTTTGTATACTTCCACTTTATTTATATTTTTTTGGGGGGGGAATTTCTCCTACTTTTTCAAATTGCAAAGTCTTTGATCAGATCCTCAAAACCAATCTTACACAACACATCTGTTTCTATACTTAGTAGAGATAAGGAATCCAGCCTGCCTTGTTGCGTAGTCATTCCGTTGGGATTTTTAATATACTTACAAGTGAGAAAATGAATGGACAATTTATGACCATTAATGCTAAAAATCTGGCAATGGAAAATTTATGTGGTGCCCCACCCTTCCCTTGATGCCCTAAGCATGTGCTTATTTTAAAAAGGTAAAGGGACCCCTGACCATTAGGTCCAGTCGTGGCTGACCCTGGGGTTGTGGCGCTCATCTCGCTTTATTGGCTGAGGGAGCCGGTGTACAACGGTGTACATGTGGCCCGCATGACTAAGCTGCTTCTGGCGAACCAGAGCAGTGCACGGAAATGCCGTTTATCTTCCTGCCGGAGCGGTACCTATTTATCTACTTGCACTTTGACGTGCTTTCAAACTGCTAGGTTGGCAGGAGCAGGGACCAAGCAACGGGAGTTCACCCCGTCGCGGGGATTCGAACCACCGATCTTTTGATCGGCCAGTCCTAGGCTCTGTGGTCTAACCCATAGCACTACCCGCGTCCCTTGTGCTTATTTTGCTTATTGGTTAATCCAGCCCTGCCCCTCACCTCACTTTGTGGGCAGGCAGGGCCTGCAGTGGAGGCATCTCTGCTTTGATGCTTCTATAGCCTTCAAGGACAGACCTACTAAAAATGGTGGGATTTCTCCAGGGCTACTGATGAACACTAAGAGCTGAGCATAGGAAGCTGAGTATATGTCAGAACATTCAGTATTCTATACATTGACTGGCACTCCAGAATTCCAGGCAGTGGACAATCCTAGCCCCACCTGGAGATGCCAGGGATTGAAGCTGCGACCTTCTCCAACATGAGTGAGGGTTTTTTTAAGGCCTCAGTCATGTTGACCTTTGGCTCCATAAGAGAAATAGCTATTACTGGAGACCCTTTTCAGAACCCTTTATTCAGTCTGAACCCTTTTTACCTGCAGGAAACTCCAACCGTGCATCATGCCAACCTGAATCCCAGCTCTTGTGCCTCATCATCTGTCCTGCCCATCGTGGCCCAACCTCCCCCACCAGAAGAGACCATTCGAGGAGTTGCCTTCAGACCCTACCCTACAGACTCCAGACTGGCTCCTGTGCCCTGCGTGGCTCGCGAGACCTCAAGGGGTAAGATGGAGGGTGGGGTGGGGGAAAATGAAGCCACCTGATGGAAGCTCCTCCTGCTGCTGGATGTATATTGAGGTGGGAGAATCTGGATGGTATATCCCAGGCAGGACTGGCAGAGTCAAGAACATCTGCACCTTTCAAGGGGCTAATGGAGAAAGGCAAAGTGTTAACTCATCCCTTCCTCTTCTTGACTTCTGAGATTTCAGGGTAACACAACAGAGAAGGAAGAAATGAGCACAGTCAGGGGATGGAAGGAAGCAGGTCTCCCCAAGAATGAGGAACCCAATTGACCTTCAGAAATTAATACAGAAACAAAGACTGTAAATCCTGTTTTCCTGACAGCGGATGGGTGTAAAGATTTTAAAACGGTGCTAGTCAAGATGAGTTTGTCTTTAAGAAAAAGCTTGCAAAATGTCTTCTCGGAAAACCTTCTTCTGTTGTCCAGGAGAGATGGGTGAAAAGCTTAACATACATTTTGGGCTCTGCTTGAGCCTTGGACTATTGAAATTTCTTGATTAGTAATTGTGGGTAGAAGGAGGGACCCCATATCTTGGTTGAATATTGTCAAAGCAGTTCTACATTTAAATGTACAAATGATAAGGGAGGAATGGTCCAGACTTTAGCAAAAGGAGACAAATTAATTTAGCCAGATGCTCCTTGCAACTCAGTTTTGCTTGGACATGTGAGTCTGGTTTGCTGTAATAGAGTCTCTCTCCAAAATTTCCTTCTATGGTGTGGACTTAACCATAGCAAAGCTGGATGTTTTAGGGGTATTTCATAATTGTAACCAGTCTGGTTTCTTTCTTTCTCCAACTGCAGCCTCCTCCACTCCAACGTTCAAGGCGTCTTGGAGGATGGGCCAGAAGAGGTTGGCCCTCATTGTCTGCATCTTAATCCTCATTGTGCTTCTGGTGGCCCTCATCCTGCTATGTGAGTCCTTCTCCTCTCATTTGTGGTGGGGAGGAACGTGTCTCTGCTCTTCCTTCATTCCTGGGAATGAACATCCTGCTTGAAGAAGAGGGCAGATCTCATACAATTTATGGGATATTTTTTAAAATATCCCTGAATATAGGTAAAGGTAAAGGGACCCCTGACCATTAGGTCCAGTTGTGGCCGACTCTGGGGTTGCGGTGCTCATCTCGCTTTATTGGCCGAGGGAGCCAGCATACAGCTTCCAGGTCATGTGGCCAGCAGGACTAAGCCGCTTCTGGCAAACCAAAGCCGCGCACAGAAACACCGTTTACCTTCCCGCCGGAGTGGTACCTATTTATCTACTTGCACTTTGACGTGCTTTCAAACTACTAGGTTGGCAGGAGCAGGGACCAAGCAACGGGAGCTCACCCCGTCGTGGGGATTCAAACTGCGACCTTCTGATCGGCAAGTCCTAGGCTCTGTAGTTTAACCCACGGCGCCACCCACGTCCCTGTCCCTGAATATATTTCCCCCCAAATTCATATTGGGACAATTCCCTTTTAGGCCAATCAAAATATTACAAAACAGAGTGTGAGCTTTTGAGATCTCCAGACCTGAGGCTAGATGGCAAATGAACTGGGAAGAGAGGGAACTTTTTTGGCTTATGTTGAAGCTATGGAGTCTCCATCTGGCTGCAGTCTTAAAACAGAGTGGGAGGAGGATGGAGAAGACATTCAAGTGAGGTTGTTTTAGGTGCTAGGCAGGCATCAGGTTTCACCAGAGAGCCTTGGAAAGAAGAAATACACAGTGGCTGATTTCCCCCATCTCTGGAACTACAAAAACCAGCTGCAGCTACTCATCTCTCTCTGTGTCCTTAGGCAAAACACACAGGGGCCTTGAGAGGTAGAAAAGTCTTTTCTTCTCATATTTTTTTATTTTGAGAAATCAGGTTGTTTAGGTTTGCATATATTATTTCCCCTCTAATGTTTATTTTTTTTAGGGTGGGGATGAAATTACAGAATCTTTTCTTTCCAAACTTCTCGTCTACCACCCCATATTATTTGGACTACAACTCCCATCAGTCCCAGCTAGCACAGCCATTCTGCCCGGGGATTATGGGAGTTGTAGTCTGAAATATCTGGAGTGTGCCAGATGGGGGAGGTTGTTTTGGTATGTATTTGTGCGTAGAAGCTTCTGTTTTCTTTCTCCTGGGGTCCTGTTTGGGTGTGAGAGTAAATAACTAATCGCAGTATGACAAGGAGGGACTGAGCCAGAAACCAAATACCGTATTTTTCGCTCTATAACACGCACCTGACCATAACACGCACATAGTTTTTAGAGGAGGAAAACAAGAAAAAAAAATTCTGAATGAAACAGTGGATGTATCATTTTGGTGCTTCATGCTGTGGCCACAAACATGTGATTTGACGGAGAGTTTGGGGTAGGCCAATGCAAAAATCCTGAGAATTCAGGATCTGTGCTTTGTAACCACAGCAACCGAAAACAGCTTTTACAACTTTGTAAACAAAGCAACCGAAAACAGAAGAGGGTGGGCAATAAGACCCTGAGGCAGGATGCAGGAAAGCAGCAGCCTCCTCTCTGCAGCGCGCAATCTGATTTTTGCCCCTGCACTCGGGCCAGTCGGCTCCAGGGACCACACATTCGCTCAATAACACGCAAAGACATTTCCCCTTACTTTTTAGGAGAAAAAATGTGAGTGTTATAGAGAGAAAAATACGGTACTTGACTGAGGGGCCTGTATGTGCTGCAGAAGACACACAACAACCTAAATGTCATCTCGCCTTCCTTTTGCTGCAGGGCAGGAAACATGACAGATACCCTGGTGGGTGGGTAAATTTGGCCCTTGGAGTTCTTCCATCTCCTTTTGAAGAGCCGAGAGTCCTGTGGCTCATGGGAGGGGCCCTGCTGTCCCTTACACCTGTGTGCGTTCTTCTTCCTTGCTCCTCTTTCACGTTCTTAAGACTATGTACCCACCATACGTTTAAAGTACATGACCTCCCCCAAAGAATTATGGGAACTGTAGTTCGTTAAAGGTTCTGGGCATTGTAGCTCTGTGGGAGTAAACTAAAGTTCACAGGATTCTTTGGGGGAAGTCGTGTGTTTTAAATGTATGGTGTGTATAAGAGGCTTACCAGTTGTGATTTTAAAATGAGGAAGCAACGCAAAGGCAACAAGCAGTTTGAACAGGCAAATAAATGCAAATGACATGGTGTTACCGGGTGCCCCATTTTTCAGGGTTCTGACTCTGCCAAGCCTGTCTTGAGAACTCCCCGCCCAGTTTTAGATGTGACCTGGATTCATGGCTCCTCCCTTCCTTGGAAAATTGGCTGAGAGCCCACATTCCCTCACAAGGACACACTGGCTGGAGCCTTCTTCTTTTTCTCTTCTGTTTTGGAGTCAACAATTGGGAAGGGAGAAGTTGGGGGAGCAGCTGCAGGCCAGGCTCCCTTTCCTTGGCATCCATCCCACCCTCCTTCTGCTGGATGGTCTCAAGAGGGTGGCTCCTAAGGCTGCCCATTTGTTGATCTTCTCAGTAAGCTATGAATGCCGTGACAACTGACTATCCATGCTTCAGAGGTCCCACACTTGTTCTGTGCACACACCCCACTGTGTTCTGCTCCCATTCCATACCATGGCATAGCCATCTGTACAGGAAAGAGAGTGGCTGTCACCTGATCAGTGTGACTTTAGCAGTGCCGATTTTTTAAAAGAAAAATCCTTTTTGAAAATTGCACATAAAAGGATTTTTCATTTAAGTGTTATTACAGTGTTGTTGTTTTTCTAATATAGGTGTTTTGGCACTCATTAAAATATGAGGAGGCTGTCACTCCTAAAAAGGTGCCAATTGGGAAATATTCTTGTAATTAAAAAATAATAATAATCTAAAATGTTTCCATTTGAGCTCCACTGCATGGATCTTTTTTTATATAGGCAAAACAAAAACAAAACCATTTTAGCATAAGGTCAGGTTCAAAAAATCTGTGCCACAAAAATAGCACTGACCAGGAAAGTACTGTAATTGTGAAAGCGATGTGTTGGGCTCGCCTGCCCAGTACATATGTCACAAGGCGGTAAGCACAGTGCGAAAGTCAGTGCTATTTTTCTAGTAAAAGATCTGCAGGAACTTGCCACGAATGCCTCCCTTGTTCTCTTATAATGGCAATAGCGCCACCTGTGAGGTGCTGGCACTGAGTTCCAGTGAGTTCCGGCTGCAAAAAAAGCCCTGGCCAAAGGCGATCCACACTTGTACAGATTATGCTTTTGTTTCCTTCACCTATATTTTTAAGCAGAATTTTCTGCAAGCTGAATGAACATGGGAGAAGCACAAGGAAAGCATTGGGGGAACTTCCAGTATTGGTTGCAGTAAACGCCAGTTGCTGGGAATTAGGAGGGGAGACAGGACTGCCAAGGCTCTCAGATCCCGCATGAAGTTGACCGTTGCCATAGACCGCTTGGGCCTTGGGCCTGGTGGCAGCTGCAGGGCTCTTTTCACCTTCCCAATTACCTTTTGATGATTGTATCAGGCAGGTGCCCTGTTTTGTTTTTAAAAAATGAACTGAGTGTGGTCAGCATCTAATATAGAAGCACTTTTGGTGTCATTTAGTTTATGAGGGATCGTCATGCTCACTTTGACCACATGCTCTGTGTGTGGGAGGAGAGTGTCCTCGTTATCCTCTGGAGGTCACGAGGATCACGAAGCCCTGACAAGAGAGGCGGTGTTTTCTGAAGGCTTGGAATTCCCTTCAGGGCATAACAGCTTCCCTCTGCTGGTTGCTGGAGCTTTCCTGACACCTGGTGGACAAGCCGTGGCAAAGAACACGGGAGCGTAAACACAGAAGCCGAGACAATCTGTCAACGCAGCTCAGCTCAGCTCAGCTCAAAGAGGGTGAGATTCATGAATCCCTCTCCCTCTTTCTCTGCCCCTCGCAGTCTTGTTCTGGCGCTCCGGCACAGGCATCGTCTACAAGGAGCCGGAGGAGAAATGCGACAGCCACGCGGTGCGCTGCGATGGGGTCGCCGACTGCTCTCAGCGGAGCGACGAGCTGGACTGCGGTAATGCCTTCCCCCGGGGGTGCGGAGGGAGGGTTGTGGGGTGGGGCGACCTGCGGAGCTGGGGCCGGGCAAGGGCTCGCCGGGTCGGGAAGGTGGTCGGGCTTGAAGCTGAGTCTTCCTTCTCCTCTTCTTCCTCATGGTCTTCACTGGCTCCTCCTCTCCGGCTCTGCAGTGCGCTTCGCCGGGAACGAGTCCTTTCTCCAGGTCTACTCGGGGCCCCAGAAGCGGTGGCTGCCCGTGTGCAGCAAAGACTGGACGGAGGATTTATCCAGGAAGACCTGCCGGCAGCTCGGATTCCTCAAGTAAGTCCTGGATGGGGGCAGCAGGCAGGCAGGAGCGGAGAGAGACAAGCAGGCAACCCTCCTGCTCCTCCTGGGGCAGTTTCCCAAGCGTCTGCCGCCAGGCGCCTCCTCGCTGCCACCCCACAGGGAGGGTGTGTGGCTTACCTGCTTCTCCCAGCAAAAAAGGAGGAGATAAAAGGGTCCCTGCCTTATGAGGAACGGTTGAAGGAGCTGGGTATGTTTAGCCAGGAAAAGGGGAGCAAGCTTTTCTTGTCCTGCTCTGGAAGGTAGGACTGGAACCAATGGCTTCAAGTTGCAAGAAAGCAGATTCCGACTAAACATATGGAAAAAACTTTCTGACTGTAAGAACTATTTGACAGTGGAACAGTCGGGAGGTGGTGGAGTCTCCTTCCTTGGAGGTTTTTAAGCAGAGGCTGGATGACCATGAATGCTTTAGTGAGAACCAGTGTGGTGTAGTGGTCAAGAGCGGTGGACTCGTAATCCGGTGAACCAGGTTCGATTCCCTGCTCCTCCACATGCAGCTGCTGGGTGACCTTGGGCTAGTCACACTTCTCTGAAGTCTCTCAGCCCCACTCACCTCACAGAGTGTTTGTTGTGGGGGAGGAAGGGAAAGGAGAATGTTAGCCGCTCTGAGACTCCTTCGGGTAGTGATAAAGCGGGATATCAAGTCCAAACTCTTCTTCTCTTCATTAGTTGAGATTCCTGCACTGCAGGGCTTTAGACTAGATGCTCCTCGGGGTCCCTTCCATCTCTACAATTCTGTGATTCTATGTGGGGTGCCCCCTCCCTCAGGCAGTGGAGGCCCAGGCGGGGGTGACATCCCTCTGCTTCCCTCGGGGGCAGACCCCTCTAGACACCCCCTCCACCTTCCATCTCATCCACATGTGCCCCCTCCACTGCCTCTGTCTAGTACAAACACATGCTGGGTCTGCCCCAAGATAAGCCTTGCGCCCCAAAGATCGGCTCTCACATGCTGACCACAGCCTCCTTTGTCTCCCCAGTGCCTCCCTAACAGATTATGCCCCTCTCTCGTGGTCTGGGAACAGCTTCGCAGCCGGAGAAATGAACAACACAATCCAGCAGAGCCTCAGAAGGTAAGGGAGCAAGGAGTGGTCTTTGGAAAGGGGAGAGGACAGCCCTTCCCTCCTATCAGTGAGATTCTGAGACAGGGTAGCAACCCCTTGCTAAGATTGGTCGGCTGTTATTGATTGCCCCTTTGTAGACTGGTGGTGGGGCTGCACTGGCCCCTCTCCAATCCTGGGATCTGCGGCGTCAGCCCAGGAGATTTTCTTACCTTAGGCAAAGGTCTAGATGGTGCAACTACCACCCACCCCATTTCTGATACAGAAACCAACCAGACTGGCTGTTGAATCTTCTTTCAACATGGCTGGAGAAGAGACCATGCCCTCTACTGCACCTGAGGGCAGAAAGTGAGCTTAGGGGATGCAGAACTGACTGTGTGGTGCACACGGCTCTTTCTCCACCCGCTCATTGCCACTCCCCAGCATCTGCCGCTTGAGGCAGCTGTGTCCCCATACCAAATGATAGGACTGGCTCTGCTATTGCCGTAAACAAACTGTGACAGATCCCAGTGACTATTTCTAGAAGCTTGCAGTAGGGGGCATGGTTTGACTAAAATTTGGGTGAGTCAGGGGGTGGGGATTGTAGATTTCATTAAATGCACCTACACACACACACACACACACACACACACACCACACACATAACACAAGCATTACATAGGGGGGGCAGAGGGATTACTAGAATGAGTACGATTCCAGCTTCTTCCCTCTCTTGCTTGCCTACGCAGAATGCCAAGGGCTGCACCCTTCTATTGCCACAAATCCACCCCAAATCCAGGTATTCTTAGATCTTCCTGCCATATAGCAACTCATCATGCAATCCTGGATGGGCCTCCTCCTGCAGGGAAGTTCAGCAACTATAGTTCAGGGTGGCCCAACTGGGTTCAACTTCAACATGGAACCCACAGACCATACACTGCCTAAGCAAGGCACCAGACTTTGGGAAGGAGGTGCGGGGCTTTGGCAGGGTGCCCTCCCACATGGGCGTAGGCAGGTTTCATGTTGGGGGGGGCAGAACCTCAGTTAGTTAACAAATTTTATTTATTTACTTGATTTAGGGGGGCAACTGCCCCCCGGCTACACCTATGTCCTTCCACTTCCTTCCCAAAGCTAGGGAAGTGTTAACTAGCCTTTAAGAAGGAGTTTGGAGGACTCTAGGACCCTGTCAGAGCTCTCACCCTTCCTTTACAAAGTCCAGTGACTCACCTAACTGGCTTTGGGAAGACAGTGCAAGGGCTCTGTGTGTGTGTGTGTGTGTGTGTGTGTGTGTGTGTGTATGTGTGTGTGTCAAATGTTGCAGAGGGTGCCAAAAAAGTCCTTGAGGGCCACATATTGGATCACCCTGCTGTAGTGGAAAGAATCAAGGAAAGACACCCCACCGCTTGCCGCTGTCCAAGACCCTGGGCAGCTGCTTGGCCACGTGGATGAATGGACTGATCTGGTCTAGGGCACCTTCCTGTGTGCTGGTTCCAGACTTCCCATCATGCTTAACCATCAACAGAAGTTCAATTCTTCATTACTAATTAAGTCCCATAATCTTCCGTGGGTCTATTCTACATGTGTCTGGAATCTGAATCTAACCCTAAATTACATGATTTCTGTGTGGTTATTGTATATAGTCTTGTGTAACTTTTGAAAATTGTTTAAATGTGTGTGTGTGTTTGTGTGTTTGTGTACAGAAAGATCCCCCAGATTTGTGTCTCTCTCAGGCCAGATTACAAAGATGTTGTTAGCTGAAGCTGTGAATTTCACAGGAGATCAGTTTACCATGTGCTTCCTGACAATGGTGCCATCTGCTATGCAAAATTATTCAAGGCATTACTTCCCTTTAAAGAACAAAATCCTAACATCAAAGGAGCTGTGAGAAATGAGACTTTTCACACCTTAAAATGTGTGAGTTCCAGAACATAAATTAACAATTATTGCTTAACCAAGTGTTTTGTTGACCACCCTCCCAAGACTGGGGAGGCAATTTGTTGGCTAGAGTCTGCCCTTCTGAACTGCAATGAGGAAATGGCCTTTACGGGCTCACCTGATACATATTGGAGCATGTGAGATCGCCATCCCACAACTCTTTTAAATGTGTTTTATTTAGCTAAGAACTAGAAATGGCAAAAGAACTCCAGCTACGTCTGCCAGGTTTATTATATGTTGACTGGGGCCCCTTAACCCTCGAAAAGTCTGGTTTAAGAGAGTCAGTGGAACCATGAAAAATGCTGAACTTTGAGAAGCGAGGTGGCTCAAATCCTCCCTTAGCCAAGGAGGCCTTGAGAAAGCCACTGTTTCTTAGATCAATCTGCTGGGAGGATAACACAAAGTTGGGGAAACTCACCTGATGGATGTGGCACTCCTTTCCCCCCCTTGGCATCGGCCTTTGCCTGGGCGCTGTTTGGATCATTGATTCCCTGGGCTGCCTAGCACAGGGATGGAGATCCCTTTCCATGCCTGTTCCAGCCAAGCCTGCTTATTCTTGGCACACAGGTGTTCAGAAAGCCCATTTGTGGTTCAGGAGGAATGTGGTCCTTCCTGGCACCTCCATGTGTAAGTTAGGTGGCTGGCTGGCTCTTGGAGACATGATCCTACCCCAACTCCATCCTCTTGGCCAGGGAGTCCCATTGTGTTGACTCTGCAGCCTGCTGGACCCATCCTCTGAAACCTAACAGAGTCTGTTTTCGTCTCTCCTCAAGGTCCCAATGTGGCACTGGAAAGTATGTTTCCCTCCGATGCACAAGTAAGGAGACTTTGCTGTTATATAGGTGGGAGGTAGGTGGGGAGGGTCCCCTCCTGGATCTCATGTTATTTCCATTGCTATACCCAAGAGACTGAGCTGTGAGCTACCCTGAAGTGCTCCCTGCCTGACCATATATTGCTCAGTCCCTTCATTATGCAGAAGCATCATGGGCCCAGCACAGCAGAGAGGTGTGAGTGAGAAATAGGAGCCTCCAGTGGTGGATGGTCTATTAGGGCAAATGGGGCATTGACCCACTCACCTCGGCCACCCTCTCCACCTACCTATGTATCTGTCTTCTGATATGCAGCCCAGAGGGTGGGCGTGGCTTTGAGTTTCCTCCTCCTTGGTCTCCGTGTTGCTATTGTGAAACTCATCTGGGAGGGGGATGGAGACAAAACTAGCACCCATTGCTCTGCCTCTCTGCCTGTCATTGTCTCCATCTACTGCTTCCCAGTCCCAGGAAAGTCCCTGGGTGGGCCAAGAGATGGGAGTGGCACATCACTAGAGAGAGAGGGCAGGAGGAGAAGAGTTAAAGGAAGCCTTGGGTGATACAAAGGAACTGTGCAATGCCAGATCTCACCATGGCATCTTTTGGGCACAAGCTCTCCTGGGGCGCAAGAGTTCTCTGCTTGCCCTTCCAGCACCCCTGGTCCCTTCCAATGCTACAATTCTATGATTCTTGCATGTCTTCTCTCCCTGTAGACTGCGGGCAAACAATGTCTGGCCGCATTATTGAAGGCAATGAAACAACAATCAATAAGTGGCCTTGGCAAGTGAGCCTGCACTATGGGTCGATTCACATCTGTGGAGGGACCATCATTGATCCTCAGTGGGTCCTCACAGCAGCTCACTGCTTCTTCATGTAAGTAGCATCCCTGGCCAAAACTTGTGAGGTGGGGGCTGAGTTGGAGGGTTGGATCTGCAGGGGGAAATTAACCTTCTGGGTTTGCACTGTGGCTACATGTAGTTCTGAGGGATATCATGGCAGGCTGGAGAATGAGATCCAATGAATCCAGAAGGTCCAACAGGAAGGAAGGAAGTGGACTATCTACTCTGACATCCCATCCCTGATACCTACTCCACCTGTTATTGCAAGGCAGGAGATGCCATGCCCACTTCCCTGGACAGGTCACCCCACTCCACTCTCTTCCTCATCCCCCCACCCCGTTTGCTTGCAGCTTCCTCCCAACTGCAACGTAAGCCCCACCAGCCTCTGCCCTGTCCTTTTTGCCCCCTGCCTCCCCTCCATGCCTCTCTTTCTGATAAAGTAGCTGCATCACCTGGCACCCAGTCCTGATCCAAAGCACATTCTCCCTCCCTCTCACATGCACCCCTGTCACATATAATTCATGTTCTGAGCACATGTTCCTGCTGAGGAAGATGGCATTGGGCCAAAGCAGAAGCGACTCTACCCTAACCTGTGTGACATTTCATCCTTTGGGCATCTAAGGAATAGTGTGAAGATCCTGGACCAGTGGAAGGTGTATGCTGGGGCCTCCAACCTTAAGCAACTGCCTACTGCGGGCATCCCTGTTTCACACATCATCATCAATGCCAAATACGATGATGATCATGATGACTTTGACATTGCACTGCTGAAGCTCTCAAAGCCTCTGACCTTATCAGGTAAAGCTCCCTGACTTTATGCTGCCACATCTCACCTTCCTCCCTGCCTTCCTGGTGCTGAGGTCCCTTGGTGAAACAAGCCCACAGCCTCCCCCTCAAGGGGAAACTAATCTCTCTCTCTCCTCTCTCTGCTTCAGCCAATGTCCGCCCAGCCTGCCTCCCCATGTTTGATCAGAAGTTCCTGCCTGGGAGGACCTGCTACATCACAGGCTATGGCAAGACAAATGAGAATGAAGGTAAATTGGGGTGGGGGTTCTTCATCTGATGGGTTGTAGAGCTGCAGCTTGAGGGGTGCAGAGGACCCCAAGCCAGCTGCAGAGCAAACTCCAACAGGAGGTGCTGGTGTGCCCAGGAGAGCTTCTCCGTCTCATCATGGCCTGCTTATTTCAGAGAATACATCACCAAAGCTGCGGGAGGCAGAGGTGAAGATAATTGACTACAGACTCTGCAACAGCCAGAATGTCTATGACCACTACCTGACCCCACGGATGATGTGTGCTGGGTACTTGAAAGGGGGAAGAGATGCTTGCCAGGTGAGATTGGTATTTTGCTGAAAGAAGGCAAGGGGGTGTGGTTTCAGGAGTACCCATGGGCCCTCAAGTTGGTCATCCCCCATCCTCTTCTCACTGGTGCCAGGAGCCAAGTGCCAAATGCCCAGGGGCTGAGGTGGGTGCACTGAGCACCAAGTGGAATGCTTTGACCAGAGGTGTCAAGCATGGAGAGTTCCCCTCTCCCTTTGGTAGCTTCACAGATAAGAATTAACGAGCAGTTGATAGGTTTATAGTCCCTTTATTCCAGCATCATGTTGCAAGCACAAACACACAACTCGCCGCAAGTAGATCAGTTGCCTACTTTGAATCCTACTTCCGCAGCAAGAAGTGCACCAATGAGAAGTTCCTCCCCTTCCCTGCCTCCTTTGTTCTCTGTACAGACCTTCAAGTCCATGGGGAGGAAGGGTCCCCCACGCTCTCCCAGCTGCTCCCTCCCTTTTGGATCTCTTGTCATTATCTCATAGCTGGCTAACTCCTCCCTAAGCTGTTTTGCTTCTGTGTCTGTGTCTGCCTCTCTCTCTGCTTCTGAAAATGCTGGAGGCAGAGGGGCGGGGCGAATACTCCCCCTCCACTTCTGTGAGGAGTTGATCTGCCTATGACTGCATTCCCCAATCTTCAGATCCAGACCATTCCCTGACATGAGGTGTCCCTAAGAGGCTGTGCTTTCTGGGGATGGAGGGCTCAAAAAATTACAAGTCCTGCCCAGCTCTTTAAAATGTTGAGACAGGTGATCTGCCTGCTGTGTTGCCATGAGAAGAGCTTATGCCCAGAGCACACATCCTGTCATAAACTCTAGGCCTGCAGTGGAAAGTCCCCCTATGTGGTGCCTTCATGGGCCCTGCTCACAAGCCACTGTGGCCGACATCTCCTGGGGGACCCAAATGTCAGGTGGCTTCTGCTCCACCCCTCTCCAGCCTCTGGTTCCATCTTGCCCCACTGACCTTCTCTCTCTGCCCCAGGGTGACAGTGGAGGCCCCCTGGTCTGTAATGACAGCTCCCGTTGGTACTTGGCTGGCATCACCAGTTGGGGGACTGGCTGTGGCCAGAAGAACAAGCCTGGTGTCTACACGAAGGTCACAAAGCTGCTTAGCTGGATTTACAGCAAAATGGAGGTAAGGGAGCATGTGAGGAGCCTGCTGGGGGCCGGCTGACTTCTTTTAGCTTAGGAGACTGGCAGGCAGACTACAGTGAAGAGGTGCTGGAAATGGTTGCAAAATGTTTCTTCAGTGCTCTGCTAAAAGATCAGAGGTTTGTTCAGCAACTCCTGAGCCAGTGAACATGCCTCTTAGTGGGAAGGAAGCATGTCCTTGATTCATTGCAACTTCTAGGTCATGTTATGGGGACAGGTCTGAAATACCTAGTGCCAAAGCCATTCTTCACCCCTTCTGTCCTACAAAGGTGGACAGACATGGGCGTAGTCAGCATTTTTTTTAGAGGGGGGTGGGCATTATGTTGGGGGGCAGAACTGAGTTATTGGCAACACAATTGATCAGTTAGCTAAGTATTTTTAATTGATTTAATTAATTTTTAATAATATTTAATTGATTTAGCGTGGGGCAGCTGCCCCCCTGCCCCCCGTCTACGCCTATGTGGACAGAAACTTATATTTGCAAACTGAATGCATCTCCTTTTCATTGCCCTGAAGAAGATGCCCTGGGGAGTTCAAAAGTGTGGGAATGTTGTGGATAGTAGGAGAGGACATATTGATTAAAGTACATTCCCCAGTATGTTGCAGGAAGCTAGTTGGTAGATTCATTTGAATCTCTTTACTTAAGCAATCCAATCTGACTTGTCTAGATTGGGTTTGTTCCTGGTAAATACCCTCTGTTACCTCTTAAAAAGAATAAAGACACAACAGTCTTTTCTTAAAAGAAACAAGAAGTTTACTTACATTCAGTTCACAGTATGATCCTGAAGACCCGCTTTAGCTTGTAGTTACAGAACAGTTTTTGAGTTCAGCCCTTATGGGAATGAGCCCGTGTGCTGCTGGCTGAGAGCCAGCACGCAGCAAAAGCATCAAGATGGAATAAAATGAAGAAGAAGAAAGAGGAAGGTGGCTGCGTGACCAGCCCTTTTATGGGGTCTCTAAGGCTGCGTGACCAGCCCTTTTATGGGGTCATCTACCTGGTCACATGCAGGGGGAGGATGCTCCAGACCAGGTATGACAAGAAGTCCTCCTGGCTGGAGCAACACCCCCCTGTGTGTCCACTCTGGGCAAACAGGAAGTGTTGTACAGTGGTACCTCTGGATGCGAACGGGATCTGTTCCGGAGCCCCGTTCGCATCCTGAAGCGAACGCAACCCGCGTCTGCATGTCTGCGTGTGCGCGGGTCACAATTTGCTGCTTCCACGCATACGCATGACGTCGTTTTGAGTATCTGCGCATGCGCGAGTGGCAAAACCCGGAAGTAGCACATTCCATTACTTCCGGGTCGCAGTGGAGCGCGACCCGAAAACGCTCAACCCGAAGCTACTTCAACCCGAGGTATGACTGTACTTGACTGCTTGTTAGATCTCATAAAAGCTTGCATATTCCAGAGTAGCCGAAGTTCAGTCTGGCAGCAGGTGCCCCTTTCTCGCTTTACCCCAGTTGTGGGGAGGAAGCAGCTGCTTTCCGTGGGCTCATTTCATTCCTTCCTTCCTTCCATTCCAGAGCCAGAGCCAGACTGACTGAGAAAAGAAGGGCTTCTTCTGCCCCCAGCACCACATCTGTTTTCCCATGGAAAGGTCCTCATGGAGGCTGGGGTGGCCAGATGCATTTTCCTGCTCATGGGCCATCAGGATGACTGTGTGGCAAAGGACAACCTTTTCCTCTCCCCTCTTCTGGTACTTCTGGGCTGCTGCTGCTGCTGCTGCTGCTGTCAGTGCCTCTTGGACTCTGGCTTGTGCCTCTGGGGGCTGATGCGACTGATGCTGGGCTTGGAATGGAGCATCTGGGAGGAGTGTGGAGTGTGATTATGTCCTCCCCAGAGAATCAGCTGCGCTCAAGCTCTGGAACTGCTCTTGGGATCAGGTTGCATTGGCCAAAAGGGAACAGACCACTTCTCAATGTTTAAGGTTGCCTCTTTGTGCAGTTTGGACCAGGAATGGATTGGATAGGTCCTTGCACTTGGAAACGGGGCAGAAGAGGAGCCCCTGTAGCATCCTTGGCTGCTGCATCTCTGCCTCCTTTGCATTTTAGAATCACGCTGGCTACACCACAAGACCTTGGAAGCTAGGCCCACCTACCCACTAAGCCTCCCTCACTGGGAAGTCCTCAGGGCACAGCTAAGAAATGCTTCAGCCTTAGGTATATCCATGCCACTCACCCACTCTGGGGGAACTGGACCCCACCGGTGATCCGATGTGGAGACACTGACAAGCTGCAGAAGGATGCCTCTCACTCCCCAAACTGTGGCACTCTGCCGTGGGAACAAGTCTCTTCTTTGCCCTTCTCTATCCTGTTAAACAACACACCCTTGTAGGAGGACCTGCCTCCTTTGCTCTGGCACAATGGCTTCCTATGGGGCATTCCCATTTGCAATGTCAAGTGAGATGCAGTCCATTGGTCTACCTGGCTCTGTACTGTCTGCTTGACTGGCAGTAGTAATAGCCCCACCTCCTGAAGCTTCAGGTGTGGCATCTTCTTAGCCAGGCGCCCTGGAACTTCCACCTATTGCATGTGAAGCAGGTGCTCTGCCACTGAGTTATGACCTCTCCCTTTGAGGTAGACCATGGTAGCGAAGCTGCCTTCCTATAGTGCAGAGAACTTCTTATCTGTGTCTGCTACCAGTAGCCAAGGGCCCAGCCACCAACTATGTACCATTTGCCTATTGGCAAAGGCAGCTGTTTCGCCACATCAGCGTCATAGTTCTTCAAAGAGAAATGTGCATAATTGGTGTGTAGCAATAATAAGTTTGCTAACAGGAGATGCAGTGGCATAGCATGGAGGGGGCACAGGAGCGGTTGCCCTGGGCGCAAAATTGTTAGGGTGTGCTTTCATCACTGGACTCTGTTGGCAATGTTTTCTCTATGCAAACCAGGAGTGACCTCTCCAGACAACAAAACAACTCTTCTTATCTCTGCAACTGAGATCTCTTGGATGATGTGGACGCCATTAGGCAGTTGAATGTGCATGTGTACTCCATCTTTTCGCCTCCCATTCCTTGTGTGGCCTGGGCACTAGCAACCCACGCTATGCCACTAAGGAGGTGTGAAGAGGAGTCAGCCTTAGTACTGTGCCTACCCCAAAGAACTGGGGCTGTTAGGGGGCTCCTTGAGCAGCAACATGCTCTTTAAAGACCACACCCCATGCCACAATTGCCTGTAATGTTTATACACATTTCAACATTAGCCTGATAGTAACTGTTGGGCAATTATTTCTCCTGAAATTGCATTTCCATAGCTCCTGGGTTTAGACTTTTTCCTGGTGTTGGAGGGAGAGCCACTTCTCCTGATCTTAGGGCACAGGATGATGTACAGGGTGACCTTCTTGCCCATCAAATCCAGAACCCGGGGACTTCCCAGATGCATCTGGGTGCTCACAAGCAGAGCTTGATGATTAGCCCCCTGCATCTGGTACTAGGAGTTAACTTCCTCTCACTACAAAGGCTCAACCTAGCTGTTCGGGGAAACAACTGTAGACAGACCTCTCTCCTCCACAGTGTTGCCTGATCCTCATTTAAAGCCACCCAAGGTGGTGGTTTTTGCCACTTCTTGTGAAAATGAATTATATTATTTAATTATGTGTTGTTTGAGGAAATACTTTCTTTTGCCTGTCCTGTCCTCTCAATCAATCACATTGGATAAACCAGAGTTCTGGGCTTTGCATTTGAAAAATGCTCTCCTGGTCAGTTTACACTTCATCTTATAGATGGGCAGTCTCTTAACGAGTGGTGTCTTTCCTGCAAGCAGCTTCCTCTCTAAGAGACTGCACCCCCCCCCCACTCCCCACAGAAACCAAACAATTACTGGGTTAGGCTCCTAAAAGACCATTCTCCAGCAGTGCAAGGTCAGCAGGATTCCTAGGGCTTAGAAGCCATTGGGCATCTGTCTGGCAAACCTTGGAGCCACCTGTTTTGTTAAAGGAAGAAGAGGGGGAGGCACTGAATGCCCCCAAGGAAGGCAAGGCAAGTAGGGTGTGCAGGGAGAGGGAACAGGCAGCCCAATTGTCAGGGAGGAGCAACAGCAGGTTCACCACCCCTCTGCTAGAGGTATTGTGTGGCTGTGTGTGATGCTGATGCACCTTGGTCTTGAATGCAAATCTCAAAAGAGCCTGGTCAGGAACAGGGAAGCCAATCAGCTCGGCATTTGCCCAGTTGATGCAGCAGCAGTTGTACTAGCCCCCAAAGGACCTAGGCATTTTCCACATTGGTACGCATTACTTCAATATTGAGCTGCCAAAGTTCAGCGCCTGCTGTTGCTGCTCGGTCCCTGGAAAGCTGCTACAGCTGGATAGCAGGGAGTGGACAAGTCAGGGCCTCCTCTTGTTCTTCTTGCTCCAGTGACCAGGAGGAGGAGGCTTCCATCCAGACAGGCAGCCCCTTAGATAGCTAATGGTGGTGTGCTGGGCAGCCAAACCAAGCCAACTGCTTGCTCCTTGCGGAAGAGATGGAGAATCGCATTGTCTTCTGTCCCCGACGGAAAACTAGGCTGCCCTGCCGGAGACTCTTCTCTCGCCTCCAGAGCTGACCAGCTTTCCCGACGGTTAGAGACACGCAATGGCAAGTCGCCACTTGATGCTGCTGGCCCGCTGTAAACCCCCCCCCCCGTCAGGACGAGGGAGGGAGCAAGGCAGGGTCCGCGCGGCAAGGCTTCTGGTGCTCGACGTAAGCTCGCTGGACCGGCGGTACTCTCATGAAACGTCGAGGTCCGGGGTGGGGTGGGAGACACAGCGGGGGAGCCGTTTCCAGAGTAGTGTGGAACAACCCAAGTCCTCCCAAGGCTGGCCGTAGTTGCAATCGCGGTGAAGGCGCCGCTGAGCATGGGCAGAGCGCTTTGCCTTCCTCCTAAGCACCGCCAGGCAGCTGGCATGGCGTCGAGGGTCTGCTTGAGCTTCGTTGAGACCGCGGCAGGCAGGCAGGCGGTGCAGTCGCTGGCCGCTCCGAAACGGAGACTGGCGGTCTCGGGGCTGCGTCCAGAACCACGCTCTGACATCAGTGCAGGTGGCGGAGAGACCACCCCCAGCTCGCCCCTGCTCGCTCGCTCTCCCTCCCTCCGTCTGTCTGCCAGCGCCGCCTCCCCGGCTCCGCGCAGCTCGCCCCCCCCGCCTCCCTCCCTCTTTCTCAGCCGAGCCCAGCCATGCCCGAGCCCGTGGCACGCCCAGCCCCAGCCAGCCACGAGGGGACGCGGGCTTGAGCGCAGCAGCGCCCGAAGGAAAGGAGCCACCCTAACCCAGCCTGCCAGCCTCGCGCGCCGCCCTCGCCCTGCGATCGCCGCCTTCGTCGTCGGACCGGCCCCCCCTGCAGCCCAGTCTCGTCTCGCCCCGCCAGACGCCCTCGCGCCGCCTTCGCCCTCGCGCCGCCTGCCCGGTAAGCGGGGCCCCCGACGGGAAGGTAGCCACGTAGCGCAGCCTTTCGGCCCCCACTCCAGGAGACACCGGCCCGGCCGACGGCTGCCTGATGGGCTCCGTCGTCGCGAGCGTCGAAGACCCTCCCCGCCCAGCTCAGCCGGGCTGCTTCCAGGCGCCGCGGGAGACGTGACCGGGGTGCAAATGCCTCCCCCGGAGCCCCGCCCTAATCGTCCTCCCCTCGCACTCGACGGGTCTCTGCCCCGAGGAGCCGGACGGGTCCCGCTCGAGCCTTCTGCCCGTCGGCAGCCCTTCCAATTGTACACCAGCTCCCTCCCGTTCCTGGGCATAGCGCCCCGGGGCCTTCCCACCCACCCCCAGTCCGCGCCAGGCCAAAACTGTCCTGAGTGAGCAAGCATCCGACCTGGGGCGGCATGTGCTCCTAAATATGTTGCCCCCTTATCACCCCTTGGGATTTTGGGGGTCAAATCTGTAAAATAAATAAAAGAGACAGAGAGAGGGAATAACCAGGAGCGAGCCTCTGAGCATTCGCAGAGTGTCTCCCAGCATTAAGTGCAGCCCAACACTTTGGGCGCGGGAGAGAGACGGGCCAAGAGGGCGGCTTCTTTGGCAAGACTCTGCTCCGGCGCCCGGGCATCGCTCACACCCACCCTGCGCCCTCCTGCTGCGTGGTGGGGCTTGCGATGCCTGCTTTGGGTGCTCAGCGGGAGTTCCCGGGAGCTCAGTGTCATCGTCACCCTACCTTCGCCAGGCGCTCCCTCCCGCCTCCCCAGCTGCATCTCCCTCTCCTCCCCCCCTTCAACGCCCCACTTGTTGGCACCGCTGTGGCTCTTCTTGCACATGCCCCGCAGTCTGTCTGTCTTGCAAACCCGTCCATTGCGCGGCTGTGATTGGCCTTGCTGTTGCCGTGCCAACCACCTGCTAGCACGGCTCTTCTTTCCGTGGGTTGCCTAGTTACCAGTTATCTCCCCACATAAGTCTGGGGGGTTGTTTTGCCTTGACTAGTCGCTCCCCCCGCCCGCCCGCCCCGGCCAACCTCTACATTCTCCCCGCTCCCTCCCTGCTCGTGGATGGAATCCCATCTGACAGCTTGCAATTTCGCGCATTGTCCGCCTCCGCCCCCCCCCCCCGATCTATGCTCCCCCCCACCCCCAGTAAGCCGCTCAGCCGTGCGCCTGGATTCATCCTGCCACGACGACCGCCCGGCCCCCCAACCCCTCTCTCCTCATTCTTTTCTCTGGTAAACACAAATCCAGACTTGCATTCCAAACGCATTGCATTCCCCTTTGCGAGGCGACTTTTCTTGACTGTGGGATGATTCGGGCGTTTGGAAGGGGATTTAACGTGAACTACAGGAAGCCATTATGGTCGGGGTTGGGCGGGAGTGGGGGGGTAGACGGAGGAGAAACCTTGTTTATCTAGAACAACATGAGAAGAGAAACGATGGAGGTGGAGGAGAAAGAGGAGGGAGGTGTTTCGTGCTTTTTTCGGGGGGGGGGGTTGTCCCTCTGCAAAATACAGGCATAATTTTGCAGGAGGGAGGGATCTGTGGGAGGAGGGCCGAGGGAGGGGCGGCCGATCTGGTTTTTGCAACATGAAGAAATGTTTTCAAAGTGGTTCGAGACTTCCACGCAATTCCCTCCCTGTGCGCATGCGCCCTCCGGGCAGCCCCTCCTTGGCATCATCTGGCCTCCATCATCTGATGGAGGGAGGGGGCTCAGCTTTCTCTCTCCTAGCTTTTGAAAACAAAAACCAGCTGAATAAAGAGAGAGAGAGCGATGGAAGGGGGCGGGCTGCAATAAAAGGCAGAGTTAAAGGCTGTGGGGTGGGGGAGGCCAGGTGGATGCCTGCCTGCCTGAGATAATGCCATTGCAATGGAGACACATCTGATCTCTGACCGGGATGGGCTTTAGCTGCTGGGGAGCCACTCTCTGGAGATGCCCCGAAAGAGCCCCTGAGAGAGTCATGGTTGCCACCATTTTGTGGAGAAGAGGGAGGCTTGTCTTCTTTCTGGGGCTCACATTGCAATTAAGCAATTAAATGACTGGGTGAAATGTATGATAGCAATTTGTGAGTTATCAGATCTTTAAAAGATGTGAGGCCTTGAAATCAGAAGCGCTGATTTTCTAAAATCTGTATCCTAATAATCACCATATTTTTCCGTGTATAAGACAACCCATGTATAAGATGCCCCCTGTTTTTGGGGACTCCAAATTAAGAAAACACCCCTCAGCACTACCTGTGTATAAGACGAGCCCCAATTTTAAACCTATTTTTTTTGTTAAAAAAAAACCCCTAGTCTTATACACGGAAAAATACGGTATGTCTGTGCTGGCTTGCGTGTGGACATGATGTGAAGGAATAAGTTCCTGGAGGACAAAGCTATCAATGGCTTCTAGACATGGTGTCTGTGCTGTCTTCCATGGTCAGAGGCAGTAATTCTTCTACCAGTTACTGGAAACTGCAGGAGGGGAAAGTGTTCTTGTGGTTGCCTGCTTCCCTGAAGTAGTCAACCTGGTTGACTACTTTGAGAAGAGGATAGTAGACTAGATCAGTGTTTCCCAACCGGTGTTCCGCGGCACACGAGTGTGCCGTGAGACACCGGCTGGTGTGCCGCGAGATGCCTGGAGGGAGGCGGGCGAGTCGGGCGGCGAGAGGCGGGGCGGCGGCGGCGAGGAGAGGCCGCGCCTCCTGCTGCTGCCTGGCGCTCCTCCTCGCAGCCGGCAGCGCTGCCTGGGCGCCTCCGCGCGACTCTGCCTCGCTGGGTTTGGTCTCCCAGCAGAGACGAGTCACACGCGCCCCTCCCTCCCTCCCTCAGCCTGCGCGGAGGGAGAGCCAGAGAGAGGCATCGCTCCTGCGCGGCGGGAGAGGGAGCAGCCGGAGCGATGCCCCAAACGAAGGCATGGGACCGGAGGGGAAATCCTCCCGGCGTGACGCTGCGCGCTGACGTCACGGGGCGGGGCTTTAATGGTGGTGTGCCGCGAGATTTCTTTTCAATAAACAGGTGTGCCGTTGCCCAAAAACGTTTGGGAAACACTGGACTAGATGAACAATTGACCTGATCCAGCCAGCAATTCTGGCGTAGACGCAGAACTACTGCACTCTAGCTTCAATTTACTGGAATACACATCTGATATTTTTGGGCATGCTCAGTTGAAAGTATTATAAGCCATTTTGACTCTTTCAGTGACCTCAGATATTCCCCTGCAGTTTGAATGTAAATGGGAAAAGCCTCCCCATTCTCTCTGTGCTCACAAATCCTGCCTTAAGGGCACATTTGGGTATGAATAGGGTGAGTCTGTGACCTGGACCCAGGAATTAAGTGTTTATCATCAGAAAAGAATGTCCAGGTAAAGCCAGGCTGTCCATTAACAGGTTTCCTGCCAGACAGGATTCTGCTGTAGACTGCCCCTTCTGTGATGTCGAAATAAATTTTAAAAATTAAAAAATTGTCCAGTAGCACCCTAGAGACCAACTAAGTATGTATGGGGGCAGTGGTCTTGCGGTAAAGGTAAAGGGACCCCTGACCATTAGGTCCAGTCGTGACTGACTCTGGGGTTGTGGCGCTCATCTCGCTTTATTGGCTGAGGAAGCTGGTGTACAGCGCATGGAAACACCGTTTACCTTCCCGCAGGAGCGGTACCTATTTATCTACTTGCACTTTGACGTGCTTTCGAACTGCTAGGTTGGCAGGAGCAGGGACTGAGCAACGGGAGCTCACCCTGTCGCGGGGATTCGAACCGCCAACCTTCTGATCAGCAAGTCCTAGGCTCTGTGGTTTACAGTCTTGAGCTACAGGGTAGCAATTTCAAAAGTCTATATAAGGGCTTGCATACTACTGTTCTTGGTTCCTCCTCCCTCCTGTGTGTGGGAGTGAGCATCCTTTTGAAAGAAAATGGGAAAGCTTAAATGAGGGACAGTACACTATCTGAGATGACAGATGGAGAGATGAGAAGATGGACAGGGCCTACCAGCACTGATCCAGCTCTGTATTTCATTTATTTATATTCCACCTTTCTGCCATGGAGCTCAAAGGATCACTTGTGGGGCTCCCAGGAGGTCCCTCACCCAGGCACAGACCTGCCTTGGATCAGCTTAGCTTCAGCAAGGTTGTTCCATCATGTTCCTTCAGGCCAGATCCCAATTTTGGGGTACAGGAAAGAAAAACTTTCAGAGCAGCTGTTAGGAGGAGACATTAAACACACAACACAAGAGCCCTGAAAGTGTGTTGGAAGCGAGCTTGAGCTGGCAGGGTACAAAAACTGATTTAAATCAAATTTTCTATTCCTAGTTCCTAGTTCAGACACTTCATAAGCAAAATGTTAGATGCTGATTGCTCAATACAGTCGCTAAAACAAGCTGACTTTGAATTAAATGAAATCCTTACACTGCTTATGCAAAAAATTACGGAATATATGAAAACAGTTTTACCATTTTCGAAACAGAATGTGATACATTGCTTACTGCCAAACCGTAGTCTCCACTTCAGCAGATGCATGAGGCATAATCCTCAGGTACAGGAATATGGGGGTCAGAGGAAATGTAATGCAAAATGTACTTAATAGCCATTCATTTATAACTTGCAGGAATGCAAAATAAGTACAGTGACCCTTGACCACAGCTGTGATACATGATAAAATAATCTTTTAACGCACCTCTCCCGGTCTTAGCTTAGTCAGTCTTTGCTTTGATCTATATACAAAACGGAAGGTGGACTTCCTGTTTACACCTTGCCGCTTCGGTGCCAAATTGGTCCATCTTTTTCTTTTAACTTCAAATCTTAAAGCTTGACCTACTCACGGGTTGTTGTTTAATAGCCGAATTGTCCCAGGAAAAAAGGTCAGCGCTCTCCGGCAACAGCTGCGCGGCTTCACTCCACGGAAGTAGCGATCGACTCTCAGCACCGCGTCAAACCCCCGTTTTGCTCTGGAGCCCCTTGCAGGGTTCCCTTGCAAATTGGGAGCACGCTGAAGGTGCCCGCCGAGTCCCACGGTCACAGGCTTCACCCGCCTGTGGTTTTCGATAGGGTCCCTGCTTCGCCGCAGCGGCAAGACCCGATTTCCGAGGAGCAATTCCCTCAAGACTAGAGGGAATCCGCCATTGCCGATGGCGCCGCCTCCGGAAGTCCTGCATAATAACATTTGTGAGTCTTTAAGAACCGGTGCTCTTCGGGTGTCGCTGGACTACAGACCCCACCATCCTTCCTTGACCATTGACCATGCTGTCTGAGGCTGATGGAAGTTGGAGTCCAACAACATCTGGAGACCAGCCGCAGATGTTCCCTGCCCCTGTTTTAAGATTCTTTGGACTTGTCCACATTGGAGCATAATTTTGCTGTTAATCCGTTTCCCCCTGTTCTAATTAGACTCAGGTAGTTCACACCCACATGCATTTGGATTTGTACATGAGAAGCAACTTCAGTCCACACCAGTAGGTGTTCCCTTCTGTGTTTGTCCTTGCCTTCTAATTTGTTGACTCTGTTATGCTAGTTAAGTACTGACAGGGCATGTGCACAGGTAGCTGACCTGCGTACCTACCCTACACACACAAGGAGTGTGCAAAAGTATATGGTCAGGCAATTGTAAATTTGCTTGTGTAGTTTTCTTGTTTTGTGCAGATAAGAATAAACACACACACACACACACACACACACACACACACACACACACACACAAAGTCAGGAGCAGGTTAGCAATGTGTCAGTGAAGTTAACTCTTTACTCAAAGAAACCAAAACGGTACAGGCCTAGTGATCACAGCAACTCTTCCCAGTAGGTCTTGGCAGGGGCGTAGAAAGGGGGTGTGGTGGGAGCAAACTGCCCCAGGTGCCCTCAATGAGGGGGCGGGGTGACATTTGGCATGCCACCTGCCTGCCTGTGACTCCCAAGCCATTGGGGTAAGGGAAGGATTTGCACTGCTTTGCCAGTGGCATTCCCCCCTTCCCCCTTCGTTTTGACAGCTTGGGGGAGGCTTGGGAGTCGCAGGTGGGCGGCGCGCCGAATGTCTGCCATGGGAGGCTTGCTCCGCTCCCGGCTGCTGGGCGCGCACGCTGCTCCAGGCACCTGAGCAGCTATCCTGCACCTGGGAGGGCACCTTTCGTGCCACGCCCCCCTCAGGACCACACCTGGGCAGCACGGGCATATGCTCCTCCCCTGGGTCTTGGCCCTATGAAGCAATTGTGAGGACGGAAGGTCCTCTTATTTCCACTGCTCTCTAAGACTCCTTTTCCTTTGGGTCCTTCCCAAGCAATCTCAGGCTCCTTCATCTAGTCTCTTGTTGCTCTGCCTCTTCATTCCTCTACATTTTCTGGGAGACCAGGGAGGATGGGATCTGGTCGCAACAGGAGGGAGAGACTTCCTGGATTCTTCAGCAGCCTGCCTCACCTCTGTCTCCTGGCCCCCATTCCTCTCCTGCCTTTGAATCCGGACTGCTTTTTGCCCCAGCCTCTTCCTGAACCCTGTTACCTCTTCAGCTTTCAATGCTTCCTCCTCCCAGTTTTCTCCCTCTGACCACTCATCATTGTCCCACCACCAATCCCCTGGCTCTGAGCTTTCTTTCCCTGGGGATTCCCCTGGGGGGTTCCCAAGTTGGTGCCTCCCTCCATTCCTCTGCATCCAGCCAGTCCATCACAAACAAACAAACAAACAAACAAACAAACAAACAAACAAACAAACAGGCTGAGCTCTCACCTGGCCTTACTAGCATGGTGGAAAAGAAATGAAAGCAAATATATATATATAGAATATATATATATATATATATATATATATATATATATATATATATAGAAACCCAAAAGATAAAATCCAGTTAGAAAACCAAGGGGTCTATGAAATACCCTGCAAAGTCTGCCCAGCCACGTACATTGGACAAACAAACAGACGAATAAATGCACGTATCGCAGAACACAAGAATGCCGTCAAAAAAGAAGAAAAAACTTCCTCTCTTTACCAACACATGAAAGAAACAGGACACGAAATTAATTTTGCAGATTCCAAATTGCTCTTTAACATGGAACATCACCACAAGAGAATAATCATGGAAGCCATCGAGATAGAGAAACACCCTCACAACATGAACAAGCGTGACGACACGTCCCGCCTGCCAGACATCTGGAAATTAGCCCTCCCCACAAAAACCGACACCAGAACCAGAGGCACACAGAACGCCATCTCCAATCAACCACACCAGACCCAAACCCAGACCCTCTCCACAGATAAATTACAGACACCATCCAGTAGCCAAACCATAGTGGCACCTCCGGATGCTGCACCCCCCTGCAATCCCTACACAGATCTGGCTGGAACAGGGCACAAAACCACAGCTCGCCCCTATACACGAAGCCAAGCCAGAGCACAACTAAGTGCAGTACAGCCATCTTCTCAGAAAAACTCTTCACAAGCTCAAGAGGTCAAGACACGAAAGCTTTAGCAACTAATCCACACCTAATGACCCTCCTAAGTGGTACTCAGAATATCACTCAAGAAATCACTCAAGATATCCCTCAAGTAATTAAGGAACAAAAGAAGAAAAGGCACACTAACCTGGGAACTTCCTCTCTGCCCAGAACGTTGGAGGCTATACACCACACCCCCTCAACAGTATTTATAGGAACTCAAACACTGAGATCCTGCTCTGTTCTAGTAACAAGAAGCCGAAAGCACCAGCCTGAAGATGACGAGTGAGACCTCGTCGAAACGTCGCCTAGACACCCCAACTCTTACACGGGAAGACACCCGAAGACACCAAAACCTGCATATACATATATATATATATATACACACACACACACACACATTGAGATTGCTGCCCAATATATATAGTGTAGAATTTTTGAATGTGGTTTGCTTGTACAGTTTTCTGTTTTTGTGCAAATCTGAGGGATCGAAAGCAACCACCACCCCTCTATTTAAGAGCACACCACACCGTAAATAGTTACAAGTACAGCCAGAAAAGAAATGAAAGTGTTGTGGGAGTGGTAGGCATGGAAAAGGGAGCAG